>NC_056733.1:938989093-939589093 GCF_019279795.1 Protopterus annectens
TTTTAAAATTTTTTTTCTTGAGGTATACCAGTAATGACTGGGAGATGAGAGAGGGTGGAGTGCCATTTTACTGACTCATGCTTGTTGGATAGAGTCTTGAGGTATACCAGTAATGACTGGGAGATAAGGAGAGAGGGTGGAGTGCCATTTTACTGACTCATGCTTGTTGGATAGAGTCTTGAGGTATACCAGTAATGACTAGGAAATAAGGAGAGAGGGTGGAGTGCCATTTTCCTGACTCATGCTTGTTGGATAGAGTCTTGAGGTATACCAGTAATGACCGGGAGATGAGAGAGGGTGGAGTGCCATTTTACTGCCTCATGCTTGTTGGATAGAGTCTTGAGGTATACCAGTAATGACTGGGAGATGAGAGAGGGTGGAGTGCCATTTTACTGACTCATGCTTGTTGGATAGAGTCTTGAGGTATACCAGTAATGACCGGGAGATAAGGAGAGAGGGTGGAGTGCCATTTTACTGCCTCATGCTTGTTGGATAGAGTCTTGAGGTATACCAGTAATGACTGGGAGATAAGGAGAGAGGGTGGAGTGCCATTTTACTGCCTCATGCTTGTTGGATAGAGTCTTGAGGTATACCAGTAATGACTGGGAGATAAGGAGAGAGGGTGGAGTGCCATTTTACTGCCTCATGCTTGTTGGATAGAGTCTTGAGGTATACCAGTAATGACTGGGAGATGAGAGAGGGTGGAGTGCCATTTTACTGACTCATGCTTGTTGGATAGAGTCTTGAGGTATACCAGTAATGACCGGGAGATAAGGAGAGAGGGTGGAGTGCCATTTTACTGACTCATGCTTGTTGGATAGAGTCTTGAGGTATACCAGTAATGACTGGGAGATGAGAGAGGCTGGAGTGCCATTTTCCTGACTCATGCTTGTTGGATAGAGTCTTGAGGTATACCAGTAATGACTGGGAGATGAGAGGGTGGAGTGCCATTTTACTGCCTCATGCTTGTTGGATAGAGTCTTGAGGTATACCAGTAATGACTGGGAGATGAGAGGGTGGAGTGCCATTTTACTGCCTCATGCTTGTTGGATAGAGTCTTGAGGTATACCAGTAATGACTGGGAGATAAGGAGAGAGGGTGGAGTGCCATTTTACTGACTCATGCTTGTTGGATAGAGTCTTGAGGTATACCAGTAATGACTGGGAGATAAGGAGAGAGGGTGGAGTGCCATTTTACTGACTCATGCTTGTTGGATAGAGTCTTGAGGTATACCAGTAATGACTGGGAGATAAGGAGAGAGGGTGGAGTGCCATTTTACTGACTCATGCTTGTTGGATAGAGTCTTGAGGTATACCAGTAATGACTGGGAGATAAGGAGAGAGGGTGGAGTGCCATTTTACTGCCTCATGCTTGTTGGATAGAGTCTTGAGGTATACCAGTAATGACTGGGAGATAAGGAGAGAGGGTGGAGTGCCATTTTACTGACTCATGCTTGTTGGATAGAGTCTTGAGGTATACCAGTAATGACTGGGAGATAAGGAGAGAGGGTGGAGTGCCATTTTACTGACTCATGCTTGTTGGATAGAGTCTTGAGGTATACCAGTAATGACCGGGAGATAAGGAGAGAGGGTGGAGTGCCATTTTACTGACTCATGCTTGTTGGATAGAGTCTTGAGGTATACCAGTAATGACCGGGAGATAAGGAGAGAGGGTGGAGTGCCATTTTACTGCCTCATGCTTGTTGGATAGAGTCTTGAGGTATACCAGTAATGACTGGGAGATAAGGAGAGAGGGTGGAGTGCCATTTTACTGCCTCATGCTTGTTGGATAGAGTCTTGAGGTATACCAGTAATGACCGGGAGATAAGGAGAGAGGGTGGAGTGCCATTTTACTTACTCATGCTTGTTGGATAGAGTCTTGAGGTATACCAGTAATGACCGGGAGATGAGGAGAGAGGGTGGAGTGCCATTTTACTGACTCATGCTTGTTGGATAGAGTCTTGAGGTATACCAGTAATGACTTGGAGATGAGAGAGGGTGGAGTGCCATTTTCCTGACTCATGCTTGTTGGATAGAGTCTTGAGGTATACCAGTAATGACCGGGAGATGAGAGAGGGTGGAGTGCCATTTTACTGCCTCATGCTTGTTGGATAGAGTCTTGAGGTATACCAGTAATGACTGGGAGATGAGAGAGGGTGGAGTGCCATTTTACTGACTCATGCTTGTTGGATAGAGTCTTGAGGTATACCAGTAATGACTGGGAGATAAGGAGAGAGGGTGGAGTGCCATTTTACTGCCTCATGCTTGTTGGATAGAGTCTTGAGGTATACCAGTAATGACTGGGAGATGAGAGAGGGTGGAGTGCCATTTTACTGACTCATGCTTGTTGGATAGAGTCTTGAGGTATACCAGTAATGACTGGGAGATAAGGAGAGAGGGTGGAGTGCCATTTTACTGCCTCATGCTTGTTGGATAGAGTCTTGAGGTATACCAGTAATGACTGGGAGATAAGGAGAGAGGGTGGAGTGCCATTTTACTGACTCATGCTTGTTGGATAGAGTCTTGAGGTATACCAGTAATGACTGGGAGATAAGGAGAGAGGGTGGAGTGCCATTTTACTGCCTCATGCTTGTTGGATAGAGTCTTGAGGTATACCAGTAATGACTGGGAGATGAGAGAGGGTGGAGTGCCATTTTACTGACTCATGCTTGTTGGATAGAGTCTTGAGGTATACCAGTAATGACTGGGAGATAAGGAGAGAGGGTGGAGTGCCATTTTACTGCCTCATGCTTGTTGGATAGAGTCTTGAGGTATACCAGTAATGACTGGGAGATGAGAGAGGGTGGAGTGCCATTTTACTGACTCATGCTTGTTGGATAGAGTCTTGAGGTATACCAGTAATGACTGGGAGATAAGGAGAGAGGGTGGAGTGCCATTTTACTGCCTCATGCTTGTTGGATAGAGTCTTGAGGTATACCAGTAATGACTGGGAGATGAGAGAGGGTGGAGTGCCATTTTACTGACTCATGCTTGTTGGATAGAGTCTTGAGGTATACCAGTAATGACTGGGAGATAAGGAGAGAGGGTGGAGTGCCATTTTACTGACTCATGCTTGTTGGATAGAGTCTTGAGGTATACCAGTAATGACTGGGAGATAAGGAGAGAGGGTGGAGTGCCATTTTACTGCCTCATGCTTGTTGGATAGAGTCTTGAGGTATACCAGTAATGACCGGGAGATAAGGAGAGAGGGTGGAGTGCCATTTTACTGCCTCATGCTTGTTGGATAGAGTCTTGAGGTATACCAGTAATGACTGGGAGATAAGGAGAGAGGGTGGAGTGCCATTTTACTGACTCATGCTTGTTGGATAGAGTCTTGAGGTATACCAGTAATGACTGGGAGATAAGGAGAGAGGGTGGAGTGCCATTTTACTGCCTCATGCTTATTGGATAGAGTCTTGGGGTATACCAGTAATGACTGGGAGATGAGAGAGGGTGGAGTGCCATTTTACTGACTCATGCTTGTTGGATAGAGTCTTGAGGTATACCAGTAATGACTGGGAGATAAGGAGAGAGGGTGGAGTGCCATTTTACTGCCTCATGCTTGTTGGATAGAGTCTTGAGGTATACCAGTAATGACTGGGAGATAAGGAGAGAGGGTGGAGTGCCATTTTACTGACTCATGCTTGTTGGATAGAGTCTTGAGGTATACCAGTAATGACTGGGAGATAAGGAGAGAGGGTGGAGTGCCATTTTACTGCCTCATGCTTGTTGGATAGAGTCTTGAGGTATACCAGTAATGACTGGGAGATGAGAGAGGGTGGAGTGCCATTTTACTGACTCATGCTTGTTGGATAGAGTCTTGAGGTATACCAGTAATGACCGGGAGATAAGGAGAGAGGGTGGAGTGCCATTTTACTGACTCATGCTTGTTGGATAGAGTCTTGAGGTATACCAGTAATGACTGGGAGATGAGAGAGGGTGGAGTGCCATTTTACTGACTCATGCTTGTTGGATAGAGTCTTGAGGTATACCAGTAATGACCGGGAGATAAGGAGAGAGGGTGGAGTGCCATTTTACTGCCTCATGCTTGTTGGATAGAGTCTTGAGGTATACCAGTAATGACTGGGAGATAAGGAGAGAGAGGGTGGAGTGCCATTTTACTGACTCATGCTTGTTGGATAGAGTCTTGAGGTATACCAGTAATGACTGGGAGATAAGGAGAGAGGGTGGAGTGCCATTTTACTGCCTCATGCTTGTTGGATAGAGTCTTGAGGTATACCAGTAATGACCGGGAGATAAGGAGAGAGGGTGGAGTGCCATTTTACTGACTCATGCTTGTTGGATAGAGTCTTGAGGTATACCAGTAATGACTGGGAGATGAGAGAGGGTGGAGTGCCATTTTACTGCCTCATGCTTGTTGGATAGAGTCTTGAGGTATACCAGTAATGACTAGGAAATAAGGAGAGAGGGTGGAGTGCCATTTTACTGACTCATGCTTGTTGGATAGAGTCTTGAGGTATACCAGTAATGACCGGGAGATAAGGAGAGAGGGTGGAGTGCCATTTTACTTACTCATGCTTGCTGGATAGAGTCTTGAGGTATACCAGTAATGACCGGGAGATAAGGAGAGAGGGTGGAGTGCCATTTTACTGCCTCATGCTTGTTGGATAGAGTCTTGAGGTAGACCAGTAATGACTAGGAGATAAGGAGAGAGGGTGGAGTGCCATTTTACTGCCTCATGCTTGTTGGATAGATTCTTGAGGTATACCAGTAATGACTAGGAGATGAGAGAGGGTGGAGTGCCATTTTACTGCCTCATGCTTGTTGGATAGATTCTTGAGGTATACCAGTAATGACTAGGAAATAAGGAGAGAGGGTGGAGTGCCATTTTACTTACTCATGCTTGTTGGATAGAGTCTTGAGGTATACCAGTAATGACCGGGAGATAAGGAGAGAGGGTGGAGTGCCATTTTACTTACTCATGCTTGTTGGATAGAGTCTTGAGGTATACCAGTAATGACCGGGAGATAAGGAGAGAGGGTGGAGTGCCATTTTACTGACTCATGCTTGTTGGATAGAGTCTTGAGGTATACCAGTAATGACCGGGAGATAAGGAGAGAGAGTGGAGTGCCATTTTACTGCCTCATACTTGTTGGATTTAGTCTTGAGGTATACCAGTAATGACTGGAAGATGAGAGAGGGTGGAGTGCCATTTTACTGTCTCATGCTTGTTGGATAGAGTCTTGAGGTATACCAATAATGACTGGGAGATAAGAAGAGAGGGTGGAGTGCCATTGTACTGCCTCATGCTTGTTGGATAGAGTCTTGAGGTATACCAGTAATGACCGGGAGATGAGGAGAGAGGGTGGAGTGCCATTTTTCTGACTCATGCTTGTTGAATAGAGTTTTGAGGTATACCAGTAATGACTGGGAGATGAGAGAGGGTGGAGTGCCATTTTACTGACTCATGCTTGTTGGATAGAGTCTTGAGGTATACCAGGAATGACCGGGAGATAAGGAGAGAGGGTGGAGTGCCATTTTACTGACTCATGCTTTTTGGATAGAGTCTTGAGGTATACCAGTAATAACTGGGAGATGAGAGAGGGTGGAGTGCCATTTTACTGACTCATGCTTGTTGGATAGAGTCTTGAGGTATACCAGTAATGACCGTGAGATAAGGAGAGATGGTGGAGTGCCATTTTACTGCCTCATGCTTGTAGGATAGAGTTTTGAGATATACCAGTAATGACTGGGAGATGAGAGAGGGTGGAGTGCCATTTTACAGCCTCATGCTTGTTGGATAGAGTCTTGAGGTATACCACTAATGACCGGGAGATAAGGAGAGAGGGTGGAGTGCCATTGTACTGCCTCATGCTTGTTGGATAGAGTCTTGAGGTATACCAGTAATGACCGGGAGATAAGGAGAGAGGGTGGAGTGCCATTTTTCTGACTCATGCTTGTTGGATAGAGTCTTGAGGTATACCAGTAATGACTGGGAGATAAGGAGAGACGGTGGAGTGCCATTTTACTGCCTCATGCTTGTTGGATAGAGTTTTGAGGTATACCAGTAATGACTGGGAGATGAGAGAGGGTGGAGTGCCATTTTACTGACTCATGCTTGTTGGATAGAGTCTTGAGGTATACCAGTAATGACCGGGAGATAAGGAGAGAGGGTGGAGTGCCATTTTACTGACTCATGCTTTTTGGATAGAGTCTTGAGGTATACCAGTAATAACTGGGAGATGAGAGAGGGTGGAGTGCCATTTTACTGACTCATGCTTGTTGGATAGAGTCTTGAGGTATACCAGTAATGACCGGGAGATAAGGAGAGAGAGTGGAGTGCCATTTTACTGCCTCATGCTTGTTGGATAGAGTTTTGAGGTATACCAGTAATGACTGGGAGATGAGAGAGGGTGGAGTGCCATTTTACTGACTCATGCTTGTTGGATAGAGTCTTGAGGTATACCAGTAATGACTGGGAGATAAGGAGAGAGGGTGGAGTGCCATTTTACTGCCTCATGCTTTTTGGATAGAGTCTTGAGGTATACCAGTAATAACTGGGAGATGAGAGAGGGTGGAGTGCCATTTTACTGACTCATGCTTGTTGCATAGAGTCTTGAGGTATACCAGTAATGACCGGGAGATAAGGAGAGAGTGTGGAGTACCATTTTACTGCCTCATGCTTGTTGGATAGAGTTTTGAGGTATACCAGTAATGACTGGGAGATGAGAGAGGGTGGAGTGCCATTTTACTGCCTCATGCTTGTTGGATAGAGTCTTGAGGTATACCAGTAATGACTAGGAAATAAGGAGAGAGGGTGGAGTGCCATTTTACTGACTCATGCTTGTTCGATAGAGTCTTGAGGTATACCAGTAATGACCGGGAGATTAGGAGAGAGGGTGGAGTGCCATTTTACTGCCTCATGCTTGTTGGATAGAGTCTTGAGGTATACCAGTAATGACCGGGAGATAAGGAGAGAGGGTGGAGTGCCATTTTACTGCCTCATGCTTGTTGGATAGATTCTTGAGGTATACCAGTAATGACTAGGAGATAAGGAGAGAGGGTTGAGTGCCATTTTACTTACTCATGCTTGTTGGATCGAGTCTTGAGGTATACTAGTAATGACCGGGAGATAAGTAGAGAGAGTGGAGTGCCATTTTACTGCCTCATACTTGTTGGATTTAGTCTTGAGGTATACCAGTAATGACTGGAAGATGAGAGAGGGTGGAGTGCCATTTTACTGTCTCATGCTTGTTGGATAGAGTCTTGAGGTATACCAATAATGACTGGGAGATAAGAAGAGAGGGTGGAGTGCCATTGTACTGCCTCATGCTTGTTGGATAGAGTCTTGAGGTATACCAGTAATGACCGGGAGATAAGGAGAGAGGGTGGAGTGCCATTTTTCTGACTCATGCTTGTTGGATAGAGTCTTGAGGTATACCAGTAATGACTGGGAGATAAGGAGAGAGGGTGGAGTGCCATTTTACTGCCTCATGCTTGTTGGATAGAGTTTTGAGGTATACCAGTAATGACTGGGAGATGAGAGAGGGTGGAGTGCCATTTTACTGACTCATGCTTGTTGGATAGAGTCTTGAGGTATACCAGTAATGACCGGGAGATAAGGAGAGAGGGTGGAGTGCCATTTTACTGACTCATGCTTTTTGGATAGAGTCTTGAGGTATACCAGTAATAACTGGGAGATGAGAGAGGGTGGTGTGCCATTTTACTGACTCATGCTTGTTGGATAGAGCCTTGAGGTATACCAGTAATGACCGGGAGATAAGGAGAGAGAGTGGAGTGCCATTTTACTGCCTCATGCTTGTTGGATAGAGTTTTGAGGTTTAACAGTAATGACTGGGAGATGAGAGAGGGTGGAGTGCCATTTTACTGACTCATGCTTGTTGGATAGAGTCTTGAGGTATACCAGTAATGACTGGGAGATAAGGAGAGAGGGTGGAGTGTCATTTTACTGCCTCATGCTTTTTGGATAGAGTCTTGAGGTATACCAGTAATAACTGGGAGATGAGAGAGGGTGGAGTGCCATTTTACTGACTCATGCTTGTTGGATAGAGTCTTGAGGTATACCAGTAATGTCCGGGAGATAAGGAGAGAGGGTGGAGTGCCATTTTACAGCCTCATGCTTGTTGGATAGAGTCTTGAGGTATACCAGTAATGACCGGGAGATAAGGAGAGAGGGTGGAGTGCCATTTTACTGCCTCATGCTTGTTGGGTAGAGTTTTGAGGTATACCAGTAATGACTGGGAGATGAGAGAGGGTGGTGTGCCATTTTACAGCCTCATGCTTGTTGGATAGAGTCTTGAGGTATACCAGTAATGTCCGGGAGATAAGGAGAGAGGGTGGAGTGCCATTTTACAGCCTCATGCTTGTTGGATAGAGTCTTGAGGTATACCAGTAATGACCGGGAGATAAGGAGAGAGGGTGGAGTGCCATTTTACTGACTCATGCTTATTGGATAGAGTATTGGGGTATACCAGTAATGACTGGGAGATGAGAGAGGGTGGAGTGCCGTTTTACTGCCTCATGCTTGTTGGATAGAGTCTTGAAGTATACCAGTAATGACTAGGAAATAAGGAGAGAGGGTGGAGTGCCATTTTACTGACTCATGCTTGTTGGATAGAGTCTTGAGGTATACCAGTAATGACCGGGAGATAAGGAGAGAGGGTGGAGTGTCATTTTACTTACTCATGCTTGCTGGATAGAGTCTTGAGGTATACCAGTAATGACCGGGAGATAAGGAGAGAGGGTGGAGTGCCATTTTACAGCCTCATGCTTGTTGGATAGAGTCTTGAGGTATACCAGTAATGACTGGGAGATATGGAGAGAGGGTGGAGTGCCATTTTACTGCCTCATGCTTGTTGGATAGAGTTTTGAGGTATACCAGTAATGACTGGGAGATGAGAGAGGGTGGAGTGCCATTTTACTGCCTCATGCTTGTTGGATAGAGTCTTGAGGTATACCAGTAATGACTGGGAGATAAGGAGAGAGGGTGGAGTGTCATTTTACTGCCTCATTCTTGTTGGATAGAGTCTTGAGGTATACCAGTAATGACTGGGAGATGAGAGAGGATGGAGTGCCATTTTACTGCCTCATGCTTGTTGGATAGAGTCTTGAGGTATACCAGTAATGACTGGGAGATGAGAGAGGGTGGAGTGCCATTTTACTGACTCATGCTTGTTGGATAGAGTCTTGAGGTATACCAGTAATGACTGGGAGATAAGGAGAGAGGGTGGAGTGCCATTTTACTGACTCATGCTTGTTGGATAGAGTCTTGAGGTATACCAGTAATGACTAGGAAATAAGGAGAGAGGGTGGAGTGCCATTTTACTGCCTCATGTTTGTTGGATAGAGTCTTGAGGTATACCAGTAATGACTGGGAGATCAGGAGAGAGGGTGGAGTGCCATTTTACTGACTCATGCTTGTTGGATAGAGTCTTGATGTATACCAGTAATGACAGGGAGATAAGGAGAGAGGGTGTAGTGCCATTTTACTGACTCATGCTTGTTGGATAGAATCTTGAGGTATACCAGTAATGACTGGGAGATGAGAGAGGATGGAGTGCCATTTTACTGCCTCATGCTTGTTGGATAGAGTCTTGAGGTATACCAGTAATGACTGGGAGATGAGAGAGGGTGGAGTGCCATTTTACTGACTCATGCTTGTTGGATAGAGTCTTGAGGTATACCAGCAATGACTGGGAGATAAGGAGAGAGGGTGGAGTGCCATTTTACTGCCTCATGCTTGTTGGATAGAGTCTTGAGGTATACCAGTAATGACTGGGAGATGGGAGAGGGTGGAGTGCCATTTTACTGACTCATGCTTGTTGGACAAGTTAGCTTTTGAACCATAGAAGGGTGGACCTAATGAGGGCATTTGAAGTAGAAGCTTGCTGTGGTAAAGTGCGTCAAAGTCTTTAGACAAGTCTAGAAATAAGCAGGGGACTCGTTTGCCGTTATCTTTAGGTACAGTATATTGACGGTATCTATAAAAGCTAGAAGTGCAGTTTTAGTACTGTGGGAGGAATGAAAGCCATCTCATGTTCCCAGAGATAGGGAATGTTGGTTTCCTGGACTGACCAATATATAGGAACTGAGATAGGATAGGCTATGCTGTTGGCTGCTATTTTAAGGTGTTTACTTGGAAGGTCATCTGCTGAAGAAAATAACTCATTGAAATGGTTTAAAAGTAGTTTTATATAGGATGTGGATGCAGGTTTGAAGGTGAAAGTGAATGTGGTGATGTGTCTCTGTTGCGCAGGGCTGTGACTGGATGTTGAGGAATCCTTGGTTAGGGATGCTATACTATCTGTAAAATAAAGGTTGAATTCTGTTGCACTTTCGAATGGTGAGTTATTGGGAGAGGAGTAATGGTTGAATTTTTGTCTGGGATTTAAGATTTATTTAATGGCTGACCAGAATTTTTTAGGGTTGTATTTATTGTTTGGTAAGTTATTATACTATAGTTTTTTTGTGTATTTGTTTTCAGTATGATTGCAGAGCATTCTGAAGTTTTTGAGATATTGTGGTGTTTTATATTTGCCATTCGTTTCATGCTTGTTCGCTATCCAACATTAGCATTCTATTCTTTTGGATAGCCAAATTGCATTATTTGTTTTTAGTCTCTCCCTTCTTGGAAGTGCAAGCCTGGTTAGGATATTTAGGAATGTTGTATTGAATTAATCTAAGGAGAGGATTTTTAGTATGTTCCAGTTAATAGATAATAGGGTAGTAATGAAAATTTCTTGTTTATACTTAGAAAGTTTCCGTGTTGTTTTATAACATGCTGTTTAACTGGATGTGTGAGATGTCTGGTTGTATAAGACTGGGAGATGATCACTGAGAGTTGGACATTTTACCTGTGTTGGTGTATTTACTAGGGTCTGATACTAGGATCCAGCCTAATAGGGAGTTTGATGTCTTGCTATAAAGTGTGGGAATATTAGTTAGTTGTGTGGAACCCAATAAGTTCATGCTAGATGTAAGTGTAGGGGTAGTAGTATTGTCCACGCTAGATGTAAGGGTAGGGTTTGTAGTTATGTCCATGCTAGATGTAAGGGTAGGGTTTGTAGTTATGTCCATGCTAGATGTAAGGGTAGGGTTAATAGTTATGTCCATGCTAGATGTAAGGGTAGGGTTAGTAGTTATGTCTATACTAGATGTAAGGGTAGGGTTAGTAGTTATGTCCATGCTAGATGTAAGGGTAAGGTTAGTAGTTATGTCCATGCTAGATGTAAGAGTAGGGTTAGTAGTTATGTCCATGCTAGATGTAAGGGTAGGGTTATTGGTTATGTTCATGCTAGATGTAAGGGTAGGGTTAGTAGTTATGCCCATGCTAGATGTAAGAGTAGGGTTAGTAGTTATGTCCATGCTAGATGTAAGGGTAGGGTTAGTAGTTATGTCCATGCTAGATGTAAGGGTAGGGTTAGTAGTTATGGCCATGCTAGATGTAAGAGTAGGGTTAGTAGTTATGTCTATGCTAGATATAAGGGTAGGGTTAGTAGTTATGTCCATGCTAGATGTAAGGGTAGGGTTAGTAGTTATGTCCATGCTAGATGTAAGGGTAGGGTTTGTAGTTATGTCCATGGTAGATGTAAGAGTAGGGTTAGTAGTTATGTCTATACTAGATGTAAGGGTAGGGTTAGTAGTTATGTCCATGCTAGATGTAAGGGTAGGGTTTGTAGTTATGTCCATGGTAGATGTAAGGGTAGGGTTAGTAGTTATGTCTATGCTAGATATAAGGGTAGGGTTAGTAGTTATGTCCATGCTAGATGTAAGGGTAGGGTTAGTAGTTATGTCCATGCTAGATGTAAGGGTAGGGTTAGTAGTTATGTCTATGCTAGATATAAGGGTAGGGTTAGTAGTTATGTCCATGCTAGATGTAAGGGTAGGGTTTGTAGTTATGTCCATGCTAGATGTAAGGGTAGGGTTAGTAGTTATGTCCATGCTAGATGTAAGGGTAGGGTTTGTAGTTATGTCCATGCTAGATGTAAGGGTAGGGTTAGTAGTTATGTCCATGCTAGATGTAAGAGTAGGGTTAGTAGTTATGTCCATGCTAGATGGAAGGGTAGGGTTAGTAGTTATGTCCATGCTAGGTGGAAGGGTAGGGTTAGTAGTTATGTCCATGCTAGATGTAAGGGTAGGGTTAGTAGTTATGTCCATGCTAGATGTAAGGGTAGGGTTAGTAGTTATGTCCATGTGAGATGTAAGGGTAGGGTTTGTAGTTATGTCCATGGTAGATGTAAGGGTAGGGTTAGTAGTTATGTCTATGCTAGATATAAGGGTAGGGTTAGTAGTTATGTCCATGCTAGATGTAAGGGTAGGGTTAGTAGTTATGTCCATGCTAGATGTAAGGGTAGGGTTAGTAGTTATGTCCATGCTAGATATAAGGGTAGGGTTAGTAGTTACGTCCATGCTAGATGTAAGGGTAGGGTTAGTAGTTATGTCCATGCTAGATGTAAGGGTAGGGTTAGTAGTTATGTCCATGCTAGATGTAAGGGTAGGGTTAGTAGTTATGTCCATGCTAGATGTAAGGGTAGGGTTAGTAGTTATGTCCATGCTAGATGTAAGGGTAGGGTTAGTAGTTATGTCCATGCTAGATGTAAGAGTAGGGTTAGTAGTTATGTCCATGCTAGATGTAAGAGTAGGGTTAGTAGTTATGTCCATGCTAGATGTAAGAGTAGGGTTAGTAGTTATGTCCATGCTAGATGTAAGAGTAGGGTTAGTAGTTATGTCCATGCTAGATGTAAGGGTAGGGTTAGTAGTTATGTCCATGCTAGATGTAAGGGTAGGGTTAGTAGTGATGTTCATGCGAGATGTAAGGGTAGGGTTTGTAGTTATGTCCATGCTAGATGTAAGGGTAGGGTTAGTAGTTATGTCCATGCTAGATGTAAGGGTAGGGTTAGTAGTTATGTCCATGCTAGATGTAAGGGTAGGGTTAGTAGTGATGTTCATGCGAGATGTAAGGGTAGGGTTAGTAGTGATGTTCATGCTAGATGGAAGGGTAGGGTTAGTAGTTATGTCCATGCTAGATGGAAGGGTAGGGTTAGTAGTTATTTCCAAGCAGTTGATATTGTCATCACCTAGTTGGGTTTTTTTCCTGTGGAAATGGTATGAATATATTCCAGTGTAACTATATTGTTACTAGGAAGGATGTAGAGGACAGTAATGCATTTTGTTTTATTTTCAGGGAAATAAGCTCTCTTGAATTGAATTTTGGTATTGGTTTGTTGTAGGGAGAAATGTGGTAGTTGTTGGGAAATATTAAAGAGATACCACCACCTTTTCCATCTTTATGTGGTCTTTACGGGTGATATTATATTCGGGGTGTAATTTTTGGTATCACTTATGCTGGGTTTAAGCCAGTTTTCCATTACACCAGGAATATCTGGCTTGTGTTGGGTAATCCAGGCATGTAGTTCAGTAGTTTTATTTCTTAGGCTTTTAATATTTATGGTGGTAAAAGTTTACTGGGGTTGTGGGATGATCATTGTGAGGTTAGAGTAATCTGTAGTAGATAATTGTCTTGACGCTGGTTGTGAAAGATGGGGCCAGGGTTAGGGCTAATGTCTGCTGCTGGGAAGATTTTAGTATATTGAAGTATGAAGTATATTGAAGTATTGTTGAGTTTTGGTTTCTGGAGACTATTTCTCCAATTAATTTTATTTTGATTTGAGTTGAAATGGAGTTAATCAGTCTATATTTGGGGTAAAGGCAGGGGGCATCATTAAATAGGTTTGGTATGATGTGTTGCCAGTTTAATGAGGAATTGTGGATAGGTGGGTGTGATAGAGTTGGAGAGATGCTGAGAGTTAGAGAGATGCTGAGAGTTATTGCAGAGTCCTTTAGCATGGTTAAGTAAAGGGGGTCTGTCTTTTATTGATGGTGGGTGTGACAGAGTTGGAGAGATGCTGAGAGTTATTGCAGAGTCCTTTAGCATGGTTAAGTAAAGGGGTCTGTCTTTTATTGATGGTGGGTGTGACAGAGTTGGAGAGATGCTGAGAGTTATTGCAGAGTCCTTTAGCATGGTTAAGTAAAGGGGTCTGTCTTTTATTGATGGTGGGGGAAGTAGGAAGCAAGAACTTACAGGGCCGTAGGATGTGTAGTGGATGGTGGATTCTGAAAACTTGTCGAAGGTAGGTTGGAAGGAAGTGTTTTCTATAATGGAAGAGGGTTAGGTTGCCCTGGTAAACTCTCTCTCTGTTTTTGAAATAGAAGGGTTAAAAGGGTAGAGTATGAGGAAGTAGTTAATATAGGAAGTACTGAGAGTTTATTTGTGGAAAGTAGAAGCTGAAATGTAGAATAAATAGTTGGGTACAGTTAGAGAGGAGTCTGAATATGACTGGATCTAGTGTGAAGCAGTATGGGAGGGAGAAAGCTTGTTGGGAATGGTGGTAAATGTTAGATGGAAGTTGGGAAATAGGAAAATAAAACAGAAGTGTTTGTATGATAGTAGTAGGATTGCTTTGGGAGGTTTATGAAATGGCTGTCACGTGTATGTGGGAAGTGTTATGGTTTAGTAAGAGGGGGTGGGTGGGAAGTGGGAGTAAAGTAGGGAAGCATAGCATGCTTCCCATCCTCAGGTCACTTAATACAGAGATCATTCAGTTTATATCCAGTACAAAGCAATTAACAAGAAGGTTGTAAAGCAGAACATGTTTTCTTTAATTTACTGAATGCGAAATCACAAAGCTAGAGAAACTAGCTGGTATGTTATACAGAGTAATCTGTCAACAGAAGGGACAGTGATCAACTTAGTAAGTGGTCCTTAGAGTGCAAGCACTTCTCCTTTGGAAGAATATTATCACAGCAACCTTCCAGCACAGGGCAGGCACATATTTGACTAATTAAAGTTAATACACAGCAATGTTCTCTACGTTAAACTTGCTTGAATTGCATAATGACAGTGTTCTGAGTGAAAACTTTTGAGAATTGGGCCTTGTGGCAGTGCTCCTGCAGTATCTGGGTTGGATGTAGTGACCACAGGTAGTAAATAGAAAGAAAACAGAAAAATTCTGCTAAACTGTAATATCATATTGAGGCAACGAAGTTCATACGTATTCCTGGAGATGAAGGTAGGCCATGGTAAGTCAGAGCAAGAGACTATGTAAGAGTAGAAAGATGGTAAGAGAGTTTGTGAATGTAAGGTCAAAATAATTTTGGAAGGAGGTATACTGATAGGGAATCACAGCAATAAACTGCATAGAAGAAGTCAGTATAACAGCACTACACTGATGTGCACAATATAAAACCATCACTTAGTAAACATTCATTTGGTTAAAGTACATCTGCTTCACAGTTCTGTTTCAGAGATGTGGTAGTCTCTGGGATATACAGCTGTCTCTCTAGCAGGTCCTGTTTATATCACAGGCAAGGTTTAAATCTTTTTCAATGTGTAATTCTTGTGCTCTTTGTTTTGAGGATATGCAGGAGGTCCATCAGCTTGAGGTCTGACAACGCACTTATGCCAGGCATAGATCACCCCTCAACAGCCTGTAGGGGACAGTGTACAGGGATAGGGCCTTGAGGCAATCTATGCAGGACATTTTACTTACAGCCTGTATTCCTTTAGTGAGGAAATTTTTTGTGGATGTTCCATTTGTTGGATATATCTGGTTAGGTACATATGAAAGTGGGGCACTGTACTCAATGATAGGTCAAATGAATGCCGAAGAACACGCAGCAATGACTTCCTTGGGCCTGTTTATAAGTTACACAACGCAGAATAATTTCCTCACTACTGTAGACATGTGATGGTCAAAGGCTAGATTACTGTCTCTGTGTGTCTGTAAATCTCTGACTACTGGGTTAACTCTAAGGGTATGCTGTTAAAATTATAGTTACCAGGAGTGGATGACTTCCCAAAGGATACTATTATGCATTTCCTAGCATTTAGTTTTAGTCCATAGCCATGACACCAGTTGTTTGTCTGTGTTAGCCCTTCCTGGAAAACATTTGTGTTTGTGTGGTATTCAATGACGGCTCCTAATTTGCAATCATCTACAAATTTAGTCAGCCAGAGACCATTGACATTGGCCTTGACTTCTGAGAAATAAATGCCAGAAAGGAGCAATCCAAGGACCAATCTCTGCGGGAGTCCACTTGTGACTGACTTCTTTCTAGAGGTGGACTCCTTAGTTCTAATTTCCCGTGTCCTTTCTCTGAACCAGTTGGCTATCCAATGGGTGACTTACAGGTTTGTACGTAATCTCTTGAGTTTGTCAACAATGCCTTAGTGGGGTATTGGGTCCAATGCCTTGATCAGGTTAAGGTAGGCTGTGTGAACCATTTTGCCCTCATCATTCTCAAAGTCCACCAGGTTGAGTTGGCATGACCTGCCCTTGATGAAACCAAACTGGGTTGAGTGTAGTGTCTGGAGAGTTACTATATCTGCACAGACATCAGCATTCTCTAGGGTGAAGAGAGCTTCTAGGGAGTGGAGTTCATTCCCTGTGTGGCACCTGCCATCATGAACAGATGTGGGAGGTCACCATTTGTAGTCCTGCTAGCTCTGGTTGGTGTAGTAAAATCCTCTTTTCATTGCAGAAATGAGCTACAAGTACTTGTGGAGCCTCACTTCCACAGTTCATATTCCTTCCTGCTGAACCCACAGTTTTATTGATGTCCCTCATTCATAGCCACATTCCTTGGTCTCCATCTTGAATATTACCTGCACTGGATGTAACGTTTTTCCAGTAGGGGTTCAAGCAGCATTGCAGCTCATTTCATTTCTTCATTTATTTAACACAGACACTCCAGCCGCTATTAGAAGTTGTCACAGGTGCATGGATGAATGCATAGTTTTGCACCGTTGGTTACATTCCGGACGCATGTGACTTCAGTGGTTTGCAACTCATTCTCTTCATTTTTGTTTGCAAGAGACTTGAATACACAGAATTTGTCTTGCATTGTTTTTTCTCTGAGTTGGTGCAGTGTTAGAGGCATTATATTTAGAGATAGGAGGTTTGGGGGGCAAGGCCTGCATGATGCTGTAAAGGGACTTGCTTCCCACTTGCAGTGCTGATCATGAGTATGTGCATTTGTGAGTGATCAGTAGTGAGTCATTAGAAATAAAGCACATGGTGCTTGTTTTGGTAAAGCATATCCACACTTACTTTGTTATATTAAATACAAGAAGTATTTTAATATCTAACATCTTGAAAATGATAAAACTGTCTGTAAGCAAAACTGAATGTGGATCCTTAAAAACAGGGTTAACCTAAGACTGATGGGGTTGCTGGCAAAGGTTAAGGTGTTGCAAAATAAAGGGAATCTCTCAGAGCAAAAATAAGAGCAAGTGCAGAATGCTGAAGGAAAACTAAGGGAGAACCTGGATGAGACATGCGTGTGCAGTGTTTTTCCCCAGGCCTCCACTGAAATAGGCTCTGTCCCAGTTAGACTTTCCTGGTAAACAAATATTAAATAAACAAATAAACATGCATGGGTTTAGAAAGACTGCTGTTAAGCAGCTGCTTTTTGACAAAAAAAAAACTTTTAGCACAAGAGTTTAGGCAGCAGAAAGTAGAAGTTGCCAAACTTAGGATATATCAGAAAAACTAAATGAAAACTCCAGCAAAGCTAGAACTTCCACTGAGTGACCTCCTTAACCTCCTGAATCAGAGGCACATGGGATATATGCAAATGACCCTTATGAACATCAGTTGTTTCAGCTATATGGCGATTCTGAGTGCCCAAGACTTATTTATTTTTAAGTGGTTTCAATGGACAACTTCAGGACAATAAAGCTAAACCCCACTAGCTGTGGATATGCATATTTCGGCCTTGTTATGACTTCCATCAGCACAACACAAGCAGAGTGTTAGACTAAGCATAAGAAACACAGGGCTGTTATACCCAGCTGATGTCCATCACCACTAGGGTGACTGCAAAATATTCCAACTAATAAACTGAAACAAAGAGTGAGAGGGTCATACAGAAAAAACAATCAGAAAAACTAAATGAAAACTCCGGCAAAACTAGAGCTTCCACTGAGTGACCTCCCAAGGCTCCTCACTCAGAGCCACATGGGATATATGCAAATGACCCTTTTGAGCATCAGGTGTTTCAGCTATATGGTGATTGAGTGCCCATGAGTTATTTATTTTTTAAATCATTTCAGTGGACAACTTCAGGCCAATAAAGCCAAATCTTATAAAGTTATTAGGAATATTTAATAAATTTTGTCAAAATGTGTACAAAGCAGAAGAATGTGGAAACTAAGAAAGAGCATAAATGGAACAATTTATGGAAAAGTTAATTATAACAAAGCTAGAGGAAGATGAGGCTCAACAAATAATAGTTAAGGTAGGAAGAAATGAGATTAAAAAAGTGATATATAATCAGTCTTTAGGAATGTCTCCAGGAACAAATGGTATTCCCATGGAAGTTATGAGGGAAGAAAGTGATAAAGATCTGGAAGATTTTTACTTTAATGGTATTTTAAACGGAGGTGAAGCACTGGCATCTTGGAAGAAAATAGTGGCGACTGTCTGGTGCAAAGAAGGTAAAGGCCCAGTACATTTAGTTTTATGTAGACCCATTTCAATTTTAAACCATAATTATGAGGTTTTTATGTCTGTACTAACTTTAATTGCAAATGTGTTGCCAAAATGGATAGCTGTGAATGAGCGTGGTTTTGTGGATAGCAAGAGCAGTAGTTGTGGACAATAATCAATACAGAGTTGAAGGAATTTATCTGGGAGTGGAGGAGGGAAAGAGTTTGAGCAGGGGTAAGCTGATCCTTCTCATAGTCATAGAACAAGGTGGTTTAGGATCACCTGATTTGTAGGGAAATTTAAGAGCTACATAGTTATGACTCGCATATGTAACACAACCAGAGGGTTAGAATTCAAAGTGGAAAGGGATGATGAAGCTGGGCAGTTCAAGAAAAGGAAGAAGTGGGATGTTGGATGCTGATCATTAAGAAGAATAACAGCCATGTAGAATATTATATTCATAAAGTTGGAGAAAGTATTCTAAGAACCAAGCCAGCAGGGGAATTGAGAAAGGTGATTTTGCAAATAAGGATTACTACAAGTATGGGTACAGAAACTAGGGTAGAGGGAGGTGGAGTTTACTGGAGAAAACTGGTAAAGTTAGCAATGTACTGGGAGCCTGTAACTAGAGATGGAAAAGGTAACAGTGTGTGATGAGGCCAAAAAGAACTGTAGAGTGCAGGCTAGAGATGGACTTCCATACCAGGGACTGGTATCACAGTATAGACACAGAGGAAGGGAGAGGGGAGTCCTAAGTGAAAGGCCTGCTGTAGTGGAGCTTTTGGTCAAATCTAGAACAGAAGCTGCTGATAAAAAGGGATAATAAGTAGCGCATATACAATAACTGTAATAATCCGTCAGTGGGTGTTAGAAGTACTTGGGAAAGGAGACCAGAAAAGATAAAAGGGTTAATAAGTAGCGCATATACAATTTGTATCATAACTGTAATAATCAGTAAGCGGTATTACAAGTACTTGGGAAAGGAGACTGGAAAAGATAAAAGGGTTAATAAGTAGCGCATATACAATAACTGTAATAATCAGTCAGTGGGTGTTAGAAGTACTTGGGAAAGGAGACCAGAAAAAAAAAAAGGGTTAATAAGTAGCGCATATACAATTTGTATCATAACTGTAATAATCAGTCAGTGGGTGTTAGAAGTACTTGGGAAAGGAGACCAGAAAAGATAAAAGGGTTAATAAGTAGCGCATATACAATTTATATCATAACTGTAATAATCAGTCAGTGGGTGTTAGAAGTACTTGGGAAAGGAGACCGGAAAAGATAAAAGGGACAATAAGTAGCGCATATACAATTTGTATCATAACTGTAATAATCAGTCAGTGGGTGTTAGAAGTACTTGGGAAAGGAGACCGGAAAAGATAAAAGGGACAATAAGTAGCGCATATACAATTTGTATCATAACTGTAATAATCAGTCAGTGGGTGTTAGAGGTACTTGGGAAAGGAGACCAGAAAAGATAAAAGGGATAATAAGTAGCGCATATACAATAACTGTAATAATCAGTCAGTGGGTGTTAGAAGTACTTGGGAAAGGAGACCGGAAAAGATAAAAGGGATAATAAGTAGCGCATATACAATGTGTATCATAACTGTAATAATCAGTCAGTGGGTGTTAGAAGTACTTGGGAAAGGAGACCAGAAAAGATAAAAGGGTTAATAAGTAGCGCATATACAATTTATATCATAACTGTAATAATCGGTCAGTGGGTGTTAGAAGTACTTGGGAAAGGAGACCGGAAAAGATAAAAGGGACAATAAGTAGCGCATATACAATTTGTATCATAACTGTAATAATCAGTCAGTGGGTGTTAGAAGTACTTGGGAAAGGAGACCGGAAAAGATAAAAGGGACAATAAGTAGCGCATATACAATTTGTATCATAACTGTAATAATCAGTCAGTGGGTGTTAGAAGTACTTGGGAAAGGAGACCGGAAAAGATAAAAGGGATAATAAGTAGCGCATATACAATTTGTATCATAACTGTAATAATCGGTCAGTGGGTTTTAGAAGTACTTGGGAAAGGAGACCGGAAAAGATAAAAGGGATAATAAGTAGCGCGTGTACAATTTGTATCATAACTGTAATAATCCGTCAGTGGGTGTTAGAAGTACTTGGGAAAGGAGACCGGAAAAGATAAAAGGGACAATAAGTAGCGCATATACAATTTGTATCATAACTGTAATAATCAGTCAGTGGGTGTTAGAAGTACTTGGGAAAGGAGACCGGAAAAGATAAAAGGGATAATAAGTAGCGCATATACAATAACCGTAATAATCCGTCAGTGGGTGTTAGAAGTACTTGGGAAAGGAGACCAGAAAAGATAAAAGGGACAATAAGTAGCGCATATACAATTTGTATCATAACTGTAATAATCAGTCAGTGGGTGTTAGAAGTACTTGGGAAAGGAGACCAGAAAATCAACTTAGGCACAAAAGGATGACATACTTATGACACCCACAAATAAAACAAAGTCTTTTTGTCTGGAAGTGTTTGCATAGGTGTTTTACATCCCAAGCACACTTCAAAGAATTTTCTTCTGTAGGTAGCATAAGTTGTGAGTGTAGTAGGGAACAGGCAGTTAATTGTGAACATGGTTTTTGGAATTGAAATGAGTTGGCAGACTTTAAAAATTCCCTGCAAAGTACTCTGTCAGAAATATTGGTGGGAGCAAATGTCTTGACTAAGGAAATGATTCTTTTGAGCTGTGGCACAGAATCTGAATTGCCTAGACATAGCTAAGGCCTTCCTAAGTTTAGTGCTATTGGCTGCCAAGAAGCAATTACTAGAAAGTGGAAATCAAAACCTAAACCAGTTGTATTTGAAGTATTGAATATTGTAAAAGAGGTAAAATTATCGTAAGGATTTTTATAAAACGGTAAGAGCAAATTACATAGAAATAAATGCAAATTGTGGGAACAATGCATGCAGAATTACAGTCAGGAAGAGGAGTGAGGTTTAAGGGAAAAAGATATGTGATATCTATGTATATAACTGGAACTATGGTTTAATTTCTAGTATATTAATGCATGTTTGGCTGTGCAATAATTTAGTAATGAATACTGTGAAACAGAGGAAAGAATTGGAAGTGGGATCTTGAGAATATGGAAGGAGCAAATTACATGGAAATAAATAAAAATTTGTGCGAACTGTACATGCAGAATAATGTTCTGGAGGAGGAGAGGTTTAAGGAGGGGCAGGAATTCAGCAACTTATGTAATTCTAGAGTAAATGACAGTTGTTATAAGGAAATAAAACGTGTAATGTATGATGTATGTAAATGAAGAAAATGTTACTATGGTTTGTTTTCTTTTCTGTTAATATATGCGTACCTTTGTCTTAAGAGGTAATTAAGTTGTGGTGGTGCAGCGGTTAGCGTTGTCACCTCACAGCAAGAGGTTCTCCCGTTCAATTCTCGGCTGGAGCTCCTTCTGTGTGAAGTCTGCATGTCCTCCCCGTGGTCGAGTGACGTGAAAGACATGCAGGTAGGTTCGAGCGTGAATGGACTTGCCTTCTTTGAAGGTTGGGCATCGGGCTGGCAACTCAGCACCGTAAAAATCCACTGCCAATCATGAGCGGACGGGAGTTCTGCTGTGGCGACCCCTAACCAGGAAAAGCCGAAAGTCTTTTTTGTCTTAAGTGGTAATTCAGTAAAGATGACTGATGGGGATCTGGCATCATGAGGACGGGTCAGTGACTTTCTGGACTGCAGAATGACCTCACTTGTAGTAGGAGAAACTGAGGTCAATAATCTTTTATTAATAAAAATGATTGTACACTAGTTGCAAGCAAGTTTCCTGTACATTTGAATGGTGTTAAAACTGCAGTTGTGTTAAAATGAAAGTCGTTGGAAGTAGTCTATTTCATAGGAACAGTCTTTAACTCGTAGTTTTGAAACTAAAGCACAAACTGACACTAAAACAGTTTATAAAAAGTACTTTAACTATAACTTTCTTCAACAGAAAGCAAGACTGAAATTAGTAAACCAGTTTTTTGCCAACATAGAAGCTCTGGCTTTAATTCTGGCCTTTGTTAATGGGTATACTATGTATGCTAGTATGGTTTCCATTTATTTGTATTGTTTTCTACATTACACTAATGACACATTTGAGTAATCTTTTGGATGACTGTCTTTACCAATGCAGCTAGAAGAACAGACAGTTGAGATGGAAGACCTGAAACGACAACTGGAAACAACCAAAGCAGAGCTAATAAATGTGCAGCAGTCTCTTAGTTTTTCTGAACAGGTATGCATTTTTTTATTGGGGACAAATACTTTGATTTAAAATGTTAGCAGACTTGTCAGCCTTTCATAAATGCATGTATGTTACAGCTAAGTGTTATTTTGTTTACTGCTCTGGTAAGTTGACTGGTATGTAGGGATCCTTTTTAACTATGACCCAGGCCTTGGGTAACGATACGGACTCTTAGCGGTATAACATGTACATTCATTGGGAAATAAGTGTTTACAGCAAAGAAGTAAAATGAGTTTAGCTGTAGAACTGTTTGAACAAGGAATATGCATATTAAAATATTTGCACTAGAAAATAAGTAATAAATGCGTACTGGTTGTGCTGAGAAGCATGTAAGAGCAGGTAGTACTTACTGTAAGTCAGGTGTGAAGTATGTCTGGAAGTAGTATTAGTACACGCAGTGTAGATCAGTTTTGTCATAGATGTTTCATGCTGCACATCATTTCTCTTCTATCCCAAGATGCATTGTGCTAGCTGTTTCCTCTAGGTTGGTGTTGCAGCACCAAATGGTTTCAGGCTGCATTGTATTTTTTGAGCAAGCTTCCTTAAATGCTAATAGGATCAAGGGAATTATAATGCAATCAAGTACCAAAAGCTATTTACACCTTTTCAGTATCCACCTTCATAATGTTTTTCCTCTTCTGTAGGACAAACCAGGTTACTGGGGTAAATTTGTGGATGACCACATAAGGGTGTCAGCTTAATGTGTGGGGAGGGTTTTTTCTAGAGGTGAGGTAGACATTGGGTAATTAATTTGCCCCTCCAGCATGTTTTAGTTATATACTAGTTTGGATTTAAGTCCTCTTGTCTGGTATTTGTAGGGGTATCGATCCTGCAAAGATGCTAATCATCATGGAGGGGTAGGGTCCATAATACCACAGAATATGCTAGACATAGATGTCCTCCTAAGACTTGCAAGATACTGAGTATAAGGATAAGGTTTCAGGTCTCTCCTGGTAGGTCATGGTTTTTAATTAGTAATTCTTTTGGTTAAGAACCTCTGGTGCCTTTACATTGGCTTTATATATCTAGATAGATGCATCCTAAATGGACATTGTACTCAGTAATTGGACTAATTAGGGCTGCATGCCTGAGGGATTATAGCTTCTTTTGACCTGGATATGTCTTTTGATAGTAGTTGTGCCAAGCAGAAGAGGTTTCTGACTGCTTTTGCTACATGTTGGCCAAAGGAAAAAGAGTTGTTGACAAAGGCCAAGGTGACAAAATCCCTGACTGTGCTGTCATTTGGGGTACTGTCTGTACATTCTGGGAGGCAGAGCCGTTTATCAAATGTAACAATCTGATGTTGTTAATGTACTTTTCATTCATCACTGATGGGTTTTGAGTTGGCCTAGTACCAAGCTCATGCCAGCCAAAAAACTCTTGAGCTAGGCTTCTACCCACAACGCTCTTCACCCTGTTACCTCAGATCTCATTTGCCACGTAGCTGTAAAGCCTCGTTTCAGCCGAGCTTTCAGCTAAGTGGAAACATTTTTGATATTTTGTGTGAAAACTTTTGTTTCTTAATATTTGGAAGTTAGTCTTTTTCATGTCGAATTACAGTAGTTCTAGATATTTTTCTCTCTATCTCTACCCACCGGTAATATTTTCTAAGTACCATTGCTAGTACAGCCTTTCTCTTTACCCTTGTGGTATTCCTTGAATACCATTGCTGGTATTCCTTCCTCCCGTTCTTTCTAGTTTAGTTGGTGTGTGTTGATATTGGGTTTGTTGATATATACTGCTTGTATTTAAATCTCTTTTCTGACTTAGGAAAATAGAGTTTGCCTTTCTCTGAAGTTTTGAATTGTTGTGTATATTTCTCAAGATGTCTGATGAGAAGTGTACAATGGGTTTCAAACACTGTACCTCATGTAATGGTAAATTACCTAATAATGACTCTCACAATGATTTTGTTTATTGCTTGGGGGTGCCCCATCTTTCGGTCCAGCCTCCCTGTGGGATTTGCCAATGTTTCAGCCAATGCACTCTGAACGAGCATAAGAATAAACTAATTCTGAAAGGACTGCTTAAATCTCCCTTTTCAGTGGCCCTTTCTGTGATGGAGGTCTCAACCCCTCCTATGAAAGATAAGAAAAGGCCCCATTTGGTTCCCTCTTCACCCTCAGGTGACCAGGGTAAGTGTGTGAAACCTAAAATTCAAAAGTTATACTTGGAGCATAAATCTGCCTCATCGACACCGTCCTCGTCTACTCTGAGTACTTCTACTTTTGCTACATCGGTGTCAGCTTCGTCGCTGGGTCCGATACTGCCTCTGGAACCGACTATAGACCTCACCTCACCTGCTACGACTTCGGCACCTCTGGCCATTTCTTGATGCCTATCTCTGCAGTGATGATTGAACCTCCCGTTTCAGCTCCGATGCCCTTTCAGCACCAAGCTCTATTACGACAAGACTGGATCTGACCCCACTACTTCCTGCCTCTAAACTCGAGACACCGGTGCTGGCAGATCACACACCATGGACCAGGTACTCTGCCCATAGACCCATTCCTAGATCATGTATGGCCCATTCTTAGATCATCCTGACTCTCAGTCCGGAGTATCCACTAGATCCACCAGGAGCATTTCAGAACTTGATGTGGTGCGTCTTGTGGATCAGCTCTTGGCAGCCAGAGGGATACCCACTCCTTCCAAGATCCATTCTCCGGCAGGTCTTGGGTTGATCTCTCCATGGACTCCATCCTATTCTCCTCTTTTGGCCATCCCGTAATGAAAGCTTCTGCTTCAACATCCTTCTCAGAATCCCCCATCTCAGCGCCTGTAGTGGACCTCACTGAGGCTCCGGGTCTGTCCCTTTGGTCCTCTGTTCCTGCTGAACCGGTCCTTCCTCAATCTTGTGATTGGGCGGCGGGCTCCTCGGTTCAGAGCACAGTTCCATGTTGTCCTTTGGTTCTCTTCTCAGTGCTGGTAGCCTCATCTGCACCGATCCAACTTGAGGCTTCATCTTCAGGAGCAGGTTTGATGGAGCGGGGTGTGACCTCGTTTCTGAGGTTGTCGTTCTCAGTTCTGGGCTCCCATCCCTCTTCGGGCGGGCCAGCTTTCCATGTGATGGAGAGGGCACTCACTTCTGGAAGCTTTCTGCCAATGTCAGAACCCCAGTTTTCTCCCCCTGAGCTATAGCTGCCACGGGCCACCTCCCTGGGACACCAGGCAGGGAAGCCGCAGGAGCCCCTGGTTCAGGATGCCCACTCTTTTGAGTTCTCCTCCAAAGCCCCTACTGAGGAGCCCCCACGGAAGAGACCGTGCAAGAGGTAGCATGTTGACTCACCTGAGGAGTCTCTAACAGAAGACACAGATTACGATAATTGTGAAGGGTCCCCATGGTCACCCCCTGATGTCTTCTTCGGAGACATCCTTGAAATGTTAAAGCAGACGGGTGACTGGAAGCCCTCCAACACTTCCTCTGAGGAGTCTGTGTTCCTGCAGGCTTTTTGTGCCCGGTCATCTACCTCTTGGGTGATCCCACCTTCCGATGGGCTAGTCCAGCTTGTAGTGCAACGCTCATGGAAGAACCCTGACTGTATTGAGGCAATCCCTCAGAGACCTGAGAAAATTCTTTCCCCTCCCGAGGAGAACCCACATTGGTCCAGAGGTTTACCTGTCAACGCTATGGTGGTGGCGGCAGCCACGAAAAAGGATCTGGCTGAAGAGAGTCCTGCTGTCCACCCGCCCAACAGGGAGTCCTGGGCTATGGACAGATTGGGGAAGCGAGTCTTTGCATCAGCGACCTTTGCCATATGGTCCCTGAATTATTTGTCACATATTACGAGGCACCAAAGAGACTTGATCTCCGAACACTCGAAGGACAGGTGTCTGACGAGGTACAGGACAAAGTTGCCTCGCAGCTTGCTACCGTGGAATCGATCTCCAGCTCGTCCATGAGATTGCTTTCACATGCAACTGAAGGGGCAGCTAGAGCTGTAGGTTCAGGCATAGTTATGAGGCGTCATGCCTGCATGCGCATTTGTGATTTTTGCGGATCCCTTCAAGTCTTCCTTTTTGAATGCTTCCATCAAAGCATCATCCCTTTTTGGTTCTAAAATGAAGGCCTCACTAGCCAGGTGCAAGCAGGGATAGCAAGACCCTTTCTGCCTTAGGCCTATGTTTTTCCAACCCTCATTGTTCCTTTTCCAGGAACGAGAGGAGTGGGAAGATGTGGCACAAAACATGTCAGGGTCCTTTCTGTGCTGCAGTACCCCCAGAGGCAGAGGGTTTAACAATTCTGGAAGATGCCCCTATAGAGGCAGAGGGTACCACGTAACCAAGGCACCAGAGATTCTTTCTCTGGGCAGTCTTACCAGTGCTCCTGAAGTGCTGCCCGATTGCTTGCCTCTGGAAGCAGTCGGGGGTCGTTTCTCTGTGCACCAAGCTGCTCGGCACTCTATTACCACCAATCATTGGGTGCAGAGTATAATTACCAGAGGTTACAGCATTCCCCTTATTTCTTATCCGAAACTTCCAACAAAACTTCCCGACATTCCACCCAGTTAAAGGGAAGAGGCAGCTTCAGAAATAAAAAAGCTGTGTCAAAAAAAAGAGTCATCCAACCAGTCCCACCAGACCAGTGCGGATCCAGATTTTACTCAATATTCTTTTTGGTGCCAAAAAGACAGGGGACTGGAGACCAATTCTGGATCTCAGCAGCTTGAACAAGTCTGTCACCAAAACCAAATTCCGGATGGTCACGATTCAGTCCATTCTCCCTTTTCTGAGGGAGGGCAATTAGATGTGCTCGATAGATCTCCGGGATGTGTATTACCACATCAAAATGGACAACTGCTCCTGGAGTCTGCTTCACTTCTAGCTAGGAGCCAGTCATTGCCAGTTTTGTGCCTTGCCGTTCGGTTTCTCTACAGCCTCAGAGTGTTCACATGGCAGTGGTTATAGCTCACTTGAGACTGCAAAGATTCCGGGTGTTTCCATATTTGGATGATTGGCTCTTTACCACACCCACCAAGTGTCTTGTGGTAACAGCCCTAAAATACACACTTTCTCTGGTAGAAATTTTTGGGATAACTGTGCACAGGGAAAAGTCAAACCTTGCTCCTACCTAGCAAATAGAATTCATCATAGCAGTCTTCAACACCCGATCCTGTCTGGTGTCGCTCCCAGCTCACAGACTCCAGAGATTAAGACTTCAGCTGCAGGTGATACTCTGTCAAAACAAAGTCTCAGTGAGAGAGGTTCTTCAGGCCTTAGGATCCATGGCAGCTTCAATCTCGATAGTGCCTCTCACCAAGTTGCACATGCAAATTCTCCAATGGCTTCTTCTTTCTCCGTGGTTCCCGAATCATCACCCTCTGTTTCCAGATCCAGATAATCAACTCCTACAAGCAAGAACCTTCTTTGGTGGATGAGGCCAGACGCAGAACTTTGGAGCCACCCATTCCAGTCCCCTCAGCCCAAGGCCGTTGTGATCACGGATGCTTCCCTCATCGGGTGGGGGGGGGGGGGGCACATTTTTAGGGAAAGACTGTCCAAGGCACATGGTCCACATTGGAGGCCAACCTGCATATCAGCGTTCTAGAACTGCGAGCGGTGCTGTTAGCGTTGCGGGCATTCCGTCGTTTCTTCCTTCTGGGACAGTTGCAATTCAGTCAGACAATGTCAATAGTCTGGTATATCAACAAGCAAGGAGGAACCAAGTCCTACCCCTTGTGTTGAGAGGCCATGAGGATTTGACACTGGGCGATAGCTTCCAACCGCTTTCTGATAGCAATGCATATTCCGGGGAGCTCCAACGTGATTGCGGACAAGTTGAACAGATGTATTCTCCTGCCCCACAGGTGGTCCCTCAATCCCAATGTGGCGGCAGAAATTTTCAGCCGCTGGGACCAGGCGTGCAGCGACTGTTTTACCTCTTCATCGAACAAGTGCAGCAGCTATTTTGCCCTGTTCCACCCAAAGGGGGAGTCCGCAAGGGACGCCCTGATTCATGATTGGCCCACGGAACTCCTTTATGCTTATCCCCCCATTCCTCTGATTCCACACTTAAAGAAAGCTCATCAGTTGAAATGCAAAGTAATCCTCATAGCCCCCTTCTGGCCTTGACAAGTTTGGTTCCCCTTCCTTTGGCCTCATCTGGTATATACCCACTGGGGGTTCTGGACCCTCTTCAAGACCTGATTGCTCACCCCCATGGGTTGAGCCACCCAAATCTGTCCAGTCTGAAGCTGACAGCTTGTTTTTTCCACTTCCGTTAGTTGCCAGGAAGGATATGCTCTCCTCGCCTGTTCAGGACATTATCCTGGCCTCTCATAAACCATCCACCAGAAGACTGTATCAGGACAAATGGAATTAGGTTCCTTCTCTGGTCAAAGGATGAGATAGTAGATCTGTGTTCGGCTTCGGTCACAACGGTTTTGCAATAGTTGTCTTAAGTTTTTTGAAGATGGAGCCGCAGCCTCTACCATACGTGTACATCTGGCAGCAATTTCAATTTACCATAGTGGGCCGGATGGTACGCCTCTCATCTCACTATGTTTATGTAAAACCTTTCTCAAAGGAGTTTCCCACATCAGGCCTCCAGTCAGCCTATAGAGCCATGGAACCTCACGTTAGTTATGTAGTCTTTGACTCAACCTCCCTTTGAACCCGCAGCGAAATGTGACTTGAAATTCTTGTCTTGGAAATCCTTGCTCTTGGTAGCCATTACATCAGCCAGACGGGTTTCGGAGCTACAGGCATTGTGCATCGGAAGACCCTATTTGGTCTTCCACAAGAACAGAGTATCACTCCGGATGAACCTTTCCTTTCTCCCCAAAGTTGCTTCTGAGTTTTCCATCAATCATTCTGTTGATCTTCCAGTATTTTTCCCCAAACTTTTCTAATAAAGGAGAATACTGCCTACATTCCTTGGATGTACACAGACAATTGTGATTCTATTTGGACAGGACCAAAACAATACGTAATCCTGACCAACTGTTCATTTCCTTTTCTGGGCATAGAATGGGAAGCTCTGTCTCCAAGGTCACTTTATCGAAATGGCTAAGGGACTGCATACATTTCACTTATTCATTTGCAAAAGAACCTATGCCACAGGATATTAAAGCCCATTCCACCAGATCTATGGCAACTTCTGTAGCCTTCCATTCCTCAGCTTCTGTGGATGACATTTACGCAGCAGCCACATGGGCTAAACCCCACACTTTTATCAATCATTACAAATTGGATGTGGTCTCCAGAGGGAGAGCTGCCTTCGGCTCAATGGTTCTCAGGAATGTTCTTCCATAAGGGCCGCCCATGGACCTCAAGGTAGCTTGGGATTCTGTCCCATCAGTGATGAATGGAAAGCAGATTAACAACATCAGATAAAGAAGTTATGTCTTACCATAACGTTCCATCTGTGTTGTTCATCTTCTTTCATTCATCACTTCCCACCCTTCTTCCCCCACCAAAGGCTCCTGGCAGATACTTTGGGTCCAAGTGGTGTCTTAGGGCATTTGCGCAGAAATGGCCTGTGCTTTACTTGTATAACTTGGGCAAACTTGATCTGAGGTAACAGAGAGAAGGGCATTGTGGCTAGAAGCTTAGTTCGAGAGTTTTTTGGCTGGAGTGAACTTGGTACTAGGCCGACTCTGTTCCAAGGGCTTGGAATTGAACCCATCAGTGATTAATGAAAGAAGATGAACAACACAAGTGGAACGTTATGGTAAGACACAACTTCTTTTTACTGCACTTTGCTGCATGAAATTTTCGCCCTTTTTCTTTATACCATTGGTTTGAGAGGGGTTAATTCCTGTAGTGGGGTGGGTATTAGAGAAGGATTTGTTAATAATGCCCAGCTTTAGGTTTACTGCAAGCCTGGTTAACCAACAGTTCTGTTTTCCAGTATCAAGGTCAGAGAAGTAAAGACCAAAAAGAAGGGTCACAGCATGGAGTCCCGACATATACTACTAATTACTTCATGCCTTCTGAGGAGGCGCTGGCCACCTTAACTGTGTGGGTTCTATAGTTTAGCCAGCTGGCTGTGCATTTCACAGTGTGTTTTTGTGGATTTACCAGTTTCTAGGTAAGAACTGGTATTCTTCATAGGTAGGTACTAGGTTATTGGCCCTAGGGCCAATACAAGCCCAGCCAAAAAGGTACCCTGGCTTTTGCCACCCAAGAAAATTATTTTCCTGTGCCACTGTTGAGCAGATCCACAAAAGTGATCCCCTGGGTGAATTTCCTATTTCCCATCCAATCATCAAGATTTTTCTTGAAGAGTGCTAATGAGGAGCTTTGTTTGATATAGATGGGTAGTTTATTCCAGAATATGGGAAGGCTCTGGGACAGGAATCTATCCTTCTGGCATGTTCTGTTTATTGTGGTGACAAGGTTTAGGTCCCTAGAGCTTGTAGCTCGGAGGGAGTGGGATTTCTTTGTGGAGCATGTCCAACAGCTCTGCGTTTGGCATAGCTTTGTATGTTAGGCAGAGATCACCTCTGTGTAGGCGGCATGCGACGGAGTAAAGCTGGAGTTTTTTGAGACAGTCTGCGTAGGGCATCTGTTTGAGGCCGATAATCCTCTTTGTGAGGTATTTCTGTGGCCTTTCCAGTTGTTGTAGATGTCTTCTGAGGTACATACCAAAAGGGGCGTTGTACTCTATAATGGGTCTAATGAGTGATGAGTAGAGGGGAACAATGACCTCTTTTTTTCTGAATGAGAAACCTTTTGTGATGAGGTGTGCCACGTAGAAGGATTTCCTGACTACTGTGGTGATGTGATTATCAAAGGAGAGACTACTGTCCACCTGTGTCCCAAGGTCTCTTATCACACTTTTGGTGTTAAGTATACTACTGCCTATGTTGTAGTTCATAGGTACAGAGTTTTTACCAAAGGGGATGACCGTGCACTTTTTGGCATTGAGCTTGAGGCCATGGCTTTGACACCAGGCATCTGTCTCAGTGAGGCCCTTTTGTAGGATGTCCACATCGTTAGGAGTTTCGATTATGGCTCCTAGTTTGCAGTCATCTGGGAACGTTGTTAGCCAAAGACCTTCTGTGTTAGCTTGTACTTCAGAGAAGTAAATACCAAACAGGAGAGGACCCAGGACTGAACCCTGTGGTACTCCACTTGTCACTGGTCTGAAGTCAGATTTGGAGTCTGCTACTTTTACAGTGTGGGTTCTGTCAGTGAGCCAGTTGGCAACCCATCTTGTGACATAGGGATTTATACCTAGTTTAGTGAGTTTTATCTATAATTCCAGAGTGGGGGATGGTGTTGAAAGCCTTGGCAAGATCTAGATAGGCTGTGTGAAACCTCCTTATCCTCGTCTCCGGCTTTGATGACTGCTTCAAAGAAGTCTATCAGGTTTAGGAGACATGATCTGCCTTTTACAAACCCGAACTGGGTGGGGTCCAGAGTTTGGAGTTTACCAGTGTCTTTGTTTATAAGTTCCATGATGATATGTTCCATGGCCTTGCAGACCAGGCTCGTCAGGCTAATGGGGGCAGTAGTTCCCTGGGTCCGTGGTGGCTCCCCCTTTGTGGAGTGGGATAACCGTTGATGTGTGCCATTCAGCGGGCACAAAGCCTGAGGTGAGGCTATGATTGAACATGGTACTTAGGTGGGGTGCCAGTTCGTTCTCTAGTTTGTGTAGAACGCAGCCTGGGATGTTGTCTTGTCCCATGGATGCTCTGTTCTTGGCTTTGGAAAGTGTGGTTTTTACATGTGCAGCCGTGATTACAGGAACTTTGCATTCTTCCGGTATAGAGATGGGCACTTTAGGGGGTGAGAGGGGGGTAAAGTTAGCACTGAACCAATCTGCCAGGATGTTGGCAATATCAGTTGGGTCTGTATATTTAGTGCCATTGTGCTGTAACTCAGAACAGATCTGTGTGTTGCCATTGAGATTCTAGACATAGCTATAGAATGCTTTGTGGTTGTCTTTAGAATCAGTGCCGATTTTGTTTTTGTAACTAGCTTTGGAGGAGTTTATCAGGGATTGCAGCTTCTTACTGAGGCTGACCAGGGAGCGCCTCCACTCATGGGATTTTACTCTCTTTTGCGAGTTTGTTTATGGCAGGGAACCACCAGATTGCCTTCCTTTTTTTGGAGGATAGCGTCTTGGTTCTGTTTGGGATAGCACGATCCATGCACTCGTGTAAGTGCTTATAAAGTGCAATTGTGTAGGATTCAGTAGTCGTAACTGTATTGTCCATCTGCATGGGTGTCATGAAGTTCACCACTTCTGTCTTAAGAAGCATGAAGGTGGCTTTGGAGAATTTTTTTACCGTGGTTTCCGTAATGGGGGGTGGGGGCAGGATGTGTATATCTAGGCTAATTAGCTTATGGTCAGATCAGACCAATGAGGCGTTGACTTCAGGTGTGGAACACTGGTCACTCATATTGGTAATGACTAGATCTAGGATATTGTTGCCCCTGGTGGGGGTGTGGATAAGTTGATCCAGGGCATTGGAGTTTATGAATTCCAGAAAGCTTTGAGCAAAGGAGTTGGTACACGAGTAGTTTTCCCAGTTAATGGTGGGGTAGTTGAAATTGCCCATTATTAGGGTGTTTGGTTGAACCTTAATATTTTCCAGTACATCAAGAAAAGAGGAGTGGGAATCCTGGGGCATGGTGGGGGATCTGTAGCAAGCTACAATTAGGATTGCAGTTTTTCCCAGAGTTAGTTGCACTTGGATAACCTCGGATGCATTATGCTGAGCAGCTAGCCTGGAGGTGTGAATATCCTTAATGAATATGGACACACCTCCGCCTTTAGTGTTCCGGTCCAGGTTACATGGCCGAAAAGTGTAGTATGAGTTATAGCCTGGTAGTGCAGGGGTGCTCTCTGGAGCCTTGAACCAGGTCTCAGTCACTGCACAGATATCGATGTTCTCCATTTTAAGGAGTGCCTCGAGTGAGTGCATTTTGAGATTTAGACTTCTAGCATTGAGTAGCATCACCCTCAGGTTTTGCTTGACTGTTCCTGTTACTGTGGTGAATTTGTCATTTGAACCTTGCCTAAAAAGGCATTATAGGGGTGGCAAGAACCTTAGCCAGTATCCGGAATCCCAGGGGTGACATGTGCAGGTCATCTCTGGCAAAGCATCGTGGTCTGTCGACCATGTCATCCCAGGCAGACAGATACTGGATCCCTTTAGAATGATGCCAGAAGCTTAACCAATTGTTGAAATCAATCATTTTTGTCCTTGTACTGCGGTATCATTCTGGGTGATGGCAGAATGCTACTCAGGGCTAGGGTCATAGCTGCCTCTGGGCTACAAGATCGGGGAGCTCTTCCATGTCTCTTTTTATGTAGTCCAGGGAGTTACATCTCAAGGTTTCCGTGGTGGTACGGCGGTAGCGTTGTTACCTCACAGCAAGAGGTTTTCCCATTCGATTCTCGGCTTGGCTTGGGAGTGCCTTCTTTGTGGAATCTGCATGTCCTCCCCGCGATTGGGTAGCATTTGAAAGACATGAGTGCGTAAATGGGCGTTCCTTCATTGAAGGTTGGGCGTCGAGCTGGCACCTTGGTGTTTTGTAAAAATCTACCGCCAATCATTAGCGGATCGGAGTTCCGCTGTAGCGACCCCTTACCGGGAAAAAGCCGAAAGACAAACAACAAAGGAAGTACATCTCCGGTCTTTCACACCAGTATGGACAATGACAGAGTTATATTTGTACTTGTTGTGGAGTGACCTTAGTGCATGGGTTATGTGGCGGATCCTGGCACCCGACAGGCAGCTGATAGTAACCTTCTCCTTGCTTAGCCTGGTGAGTGGGACATCAGTGTGCCTGACTATAGAGTCACCTATGACTAGTGTGTTGGGTACGTTGTTTTGCCTTATTGGCTGTGGTTGAGTGGCACACTGAGTCTGCGGGCTATGTGTCATTTGGGTTGTGTTGGGGGGTGGAGGTTGTTTGCATTTCTGCTTTGGTGGTCTCTGTTGCTTGAGGAGATTATTACTGAGAGCCTCCGCAAATGTTTTTGTGTTTCTGTGTGTGGATTTTGGTGGTATAGATTAGTGAGACTATGTGATGAGTGTGGTGTGGTGCAAGTGTTTACCTTCTCCTCTTGACTGTCAAGTTCAGTCTTGGTTGGAGAGAGTTTTACCTCCAGTTTGGTTAGATAAGTGCATCTCTCACAGGTTGTAGTGTTGGGTGCTAGGAGGAGAGGGTTGTCTGTGTACATGAGGCAATTTCTACATTGCCCTAAGATGCCCAGATTCATCAGATAGACAGGAAAGAACACTGGGAGCTGACCCTTGGACATGTCTGAATAAAAAAACAATTTTCCTCTAGATAAGTGAGGAAAGTGAGTACAAGAGCTGTTGTTCTCTAAGCAAGTGAGGAAAGTAAGTACCAAAATGGTTTTCCTGTAGGTAATGAGGAAGGCTGGGTGCTATAGTAATTAGTAGCTTATTTAGTGCTTGCAACAAGTTCTGAACAAGTGTTGTTCATGAATAAACAAATTTAAGTGCTAAAACTAAGAATCTGTATCTGGACTAAACTAGTTACAGGAAAGGGGGAAAACAAGTGCAAATGCAGGCTTTTAAATCAGAAAGTTGAGAGAGATGGAAAAACTGCCCAAGCGGCCAATAACCACAATTTCTGGGCCAGAACCACTCCTTATGTGGTAGATAGGTTACCTAGTGCTTACCACTCCAACTGATAATTTAGAAGGCTTCCTTCCAACACAGAAAGGCTTGGGGGGGCTAAGAAGCTTACATACAGTGCTGGGTACAGCAGATCTGAATCTGTACTACACTAGTTACAGGAAAGGTAGGAAACAGGCTTAGATTTTTTTTATACAGAAAAGTAGCTAAAACAGCAGTAAAACAATTCAAATGCAGTGCAAGCTAGCACACTTGAGTATGCAGCAATGTTAGACCGAACAGTTTAAAAAATTGCAATTAAATTAAAAATTACTAAAAACAAGTGCAGATGGAGTCTATTAGGTAGAATGAGGTAAAGAGATGGGACTGGGGGGAGTGTCCCAGATCAAATCTACAGTGGGGGCAGGCAACTGCAAAAGCCTCCAAATGTAAACAACACAGGAATAGGGAGTTTGGGTAGGGAAAAACCAACACCTTCAGCAGACATCTGAAAAACTGTACAGTGAAGCAAAAATAACAGTGCACAACTCTGAAGTCAGCCAGCAGTGATATAAAATTAGTCAAACAGCAATTAACAGTACACAGCTCTGAAGTCCCAGAAAAATAAACTTGGCTCTATATATCTCCAGATATTTTGAAGAGCACTCTGCCAGGACACAGGAAGCAAGGCAATGGTATGCTTAGTTGTATTTCATGTCTTGTGGTTTCCTGACATGGGTTTCCAAGGCTCTCCCCAGACCTGTGTAATTCATGTCTGTGCTTACAATTTGACTAGTCAGTTTCACCTAAATTTCTCCCTGTCTTTCTTTGGGAAAATATTCTACTTTCAGCGTTCTGTGTTTTTTTCTTAATTGCGGTCAGTTCTCTTTATTACAAATTCACTTTTTCTGTTTCTGGATTGCATTATTTGCCTGTTTGCCTTTACTTAGATTGGCTGGTTATTTGTGGCAGTTATAGAGTGTGGTTGCCATAGGTGCCCCTGTGGAGAAGCTCATAACCCTGCAAGCACACACAGCAGTCACATTAGATGTTGCTCACTGCAGCAGCATCCTTCGCTATATGGGTTGTATCTCGCCAATGATATAACAGCCAGCTAGCTTCCAAAGCTTCAGAGCACCTTACACACACGCAGAGTGTGAAGCTGAGCTGACTAAAAAGACAGGTTTGGGTGCCAAGCCCTTTAAAGTTTTCCTGCCATTGAATAGAGTTCTCCTGTTTGAGCTTTCAGGGTTAATGGTTGGCTTGTGCTGTTCCATTGCTGGGCAAATAAGTTCCCTTTGGGGAAACCCTTCCACATTAAAAAAAATGTTGTTTTATTATAACTTTCCTGTTTATGAAAATTATTTTTAAGATAGGAGTTTGTTTTTTTTAACTGACTGTCATGAGACTTAACTGTACTTTTAAATTGAAGCACATGTTTTTCTTCTCACTTAAAAGTAAATATTTGAAAAGCATTTTTTCTGTGGAGAAATTGTTTATTTTTGCTTTTTGAGGACTGCAGAGTGTTTTAAAGTAGATTTCACTGTGTTTTTTTATGTGAAAAAGTGACTTTGTAAGGCATTAAATTTTTACTGTCGTTTGCAGCTTGTTTTATACGGGAAAGAGGCACTATTTTCAGTCTGACAATGGAACACACTAGTGGTCTCACAGTCTGTCCTTCTAGCCACAAAAAGAAAAAGTTAAGTAAACAGCCTTTGCCTCCACAGCAGGCTACATACATACATACAAATATTTCAAGCACGGGCATTAATGCCCTTCTGGCTTGCCAATATACCAAAACACTTGCTCTCATAATAAGTGTCCAGGGTGTTCTTAAAAATATCTAAACTAGTACTTGCTTTAACGTAATTTGATTAGCAGGTGCAGGTGGGTGACTGCTTTGGCCATTTGTTGTACCTCAGACATTATAGACTGGGGGTTAGCCACATCCTCTATAGCTCTTGGGGTCCCCTAGTTGGCAAGGGAGAGCCACTCTTGTTGATATTGGGAGAGGGAACAGGGAGGACGTTTTGGTTTAGCATTTAGTCAGAATGTTGTGCCCATCCCTGGGGAAGCTGTTGCTGTTACCATTAGTAACAATGTTGTCCCCATTTTTTTTTCCTGTCATAAAGAAACAGAAAACTGTGCATGTATGTACTCCTCCTCAAATTTCCGTAGACAGGAAGAGTTTACTGGGTCTGATTTAGGATGCTATTCAGGCTATTGAGCCTTCTTGTAAGGTGGTTTCTGGTAAGAAAAAGAGAGATTCCTCTTTTCTGAAGAGATTCAAGATTCTGAATCTGGACAGAAAGATGATGAGACAGATACAGGGTTCTCTCCTGAATTGTCTGATGGAGAGCCAGAGGAGAGCTCAGTTTCTGATTCTCCCTGTGAGTTTTCTCTTTCTCTGAGACTATTTCCAGAGTGAGCCAGTGTTTTCAGTGGGAGAAAACTGAAATTTCTCAGTCCCTCAGAAAATACTATGAGCTGTCACAGAAGGAATTAACTGAACATGCACCTGTTCCTCCAGTGCTATCAGCTTTGGAGAATGTGTGCGCGCCACTGCCTGCAATTTCCTTCATAGTCAGCTTGCTGCCCCTAAAAAGGCAAATAAAATGTATAAAGTTACTCAGTCTTTTTAAGTGTTTATACACTTTTCCCAAACCTATTTAGATCTCTTTCTAAGGTTTTCCACTCAGACTTCAGTCACTGCAAGGGAATTCCTCAGGATTTTGGGTCTCATGGCACATATGATTCTCATGATACCCTTGGCAGACTCCACATGGGAAAGATACTATATCATCTGAAATCTCTTGTTCCACCACCAATATCCTTTGTCTAACAAAGCCCAGCATTGGGTTTTGAAAAGCAGAGAAATTACTTGGTGGAAAAGGCAAGTATCTCCAAATACAGGTCACTACTCATTGTTTACAATGTGCATATGATTTCTTTGATACTTCTTCCAAGGCTATGGGCACTGGTACTCTTTTGAGGAGGTTTGCTTTGCTGCATTTTCAGAACCTCCAAGATGATGTGAAAAATGAGATTGCTGCAAAGCAGTCAGTCATCACAAATGCCTCAGACGTTGCTCTGGGTAGCAGTTTCAGGAGAACACCAAAGATGGTCACAAGAATTAAATTTAAAAGAGATGCTTGCCCTGATCAAGGAACTCAATAGTCTTGAGTAATCTTTGGTCCCTGAGACCTCTTCAAGTTTACACAGACAATACCATAGTTATGTGGTACATCAGCAAGCAAGGGCAAACCAGGTCATACCCTTTGTTTCAGACTAGCCATGTTAGCTTGGAACATAGCTTAACAGAATGGTCTCACTCTACAGGCATCCTGCGTTTAATCAGAGTAAAACTGTGGTGCAGACAAGCTGAGCTGGATAAGGGCAGACACTCATGAATGGAAACTAGATCCAGGGGTCTTCCAGGATTTGAACCATCTGTGGGAAGTTCCTTGATTTGACCTATTTACCTCCTCTCTGAACAATTAGCTGGCAAGATTCTGCTCTAGGGCTCCATGTGAGAAAGCCTGGAAGGGATAGATGCCTTTTTCTTTCCTTGAACAGGAATGTTCTTGTATGGTTTTCCATGGATAGCCAGGGTACTTCTGAGGATTGAGGGAGAGGGAATCCCCCAAGATCATTATAGTGACTCCCTTCCTGCCTAGGCAAAAGTGGTTCCCCCTTCTTTTGGAAATGGCCAGGGGAATTACCACAAGCGTCTTCACAGAATGTATCTTCTCGCACAAGATCAGTGGTGTTTGATACATCCCAACCCCAATTAACCTCGACTGACTGCCTAGATGATAAGGTCTTAATTCCCTTTAAGCACCTGTTTAATAGCCGGTACTAATGGAGGCTGTGACGTCCAGATAATATCCCACCAAATAATGTGACGTCCCTTACTATCCTGGGTCATTAACTAAGGAGCTTCAGTCATCAGTACTGACTCCAATGTGAGACTGTCACTTAAACAGGAGTAATATTTCACAATTTTCTCATACGAACAGAACAGGAACATGGCCTATAGCCTGGGACTGGACTGTGTACATCTGCCCACCCCATATATCACTCATTATACACTTCAAAGCAATGTGTGTCAGTTTAAGACCTCTGATGCACTCGCACTTAAATAAATTAAATCTCACATATCCAAACATTTCTGGGAAAGCCTGACAAAAATTTCCAGCTGTGTCCCTTCCCCAAAATAATACAGTAGTACTGCCGCCAGTCAGAGTTGGCTTTTAAAAGGGGTGTCCAGTTATGAAAATTAAATAGTAAAACAACTAGTAGCAAATGACCTAAGCAGTCAGGCTTTTGGAGTGGCCCTGGGAATTATCAAAGCAAGTGTAAGCACTCTCAAATCACTAAAGAAAACACTGATTGACCAGCCACAAGGTAAATTAATAAAAATACTTAACATTGAGCAAAATGATTAAAAATATAAAACAGTAATTTCCAATAAACAAACAGAACTCAGTCACTAGGAAAAAGAAATCAATACTGTAGGATAGAAATCCAACATTCAGAAAAATTCTAACTGATTAGTTATAATTTCCTATCTGACTGAAGAACATTGTTCCTGATCTAAACTAAATTACTACAACAGAGCAAAAGGCAGGCTTACAGTTCTTGGTGAGCCCTTTTGGGTATCCAGTGCACAGTACATCTGTGAACAACTCGCAACTGAATTCAACTGACTGCTGTAACTGACAACTGTAACTGACTACTAGCTGTCTTCAGCAGGCTTTTTATACACTAGCCTGTCACAACTGTCCAAGTTCTAATTATTTCATATTTTGAAAATCATCTAGCAGCTGTTTACTAAAGTTCCTTCCTGTTTTTCAGCTTCTAACAGTAACACATAGCAACTTGTCAACATTCCAATGACATCATCTGAAGATTAGCTGAATTGGAGACAGTTTGCCTTTAGAATCTTTCTTCACAAACATGAACAGTTAGAAATGTAAAAGGACACTGTTCAAGTCTTAAACAGTCTGCACAAACAGATTATAAATCAACTTGTAAGAACCTATTTACAATATCATAGCTAGTCATGCTGGCATGCAGTACACAGGTCAGTCTGAAATTGTATGCAAAACTTCAGCCAGACATGCTAGCAGAAGTGACAGTGTCCAATTTTTTCACAGAGGCAAGAAAGCTTTCTACGAGAAAATCATATGTTAGCAATTGGAAAGGTTTTATAGCTGGTGCCGACAACATAACCAGCATCCATTGAGGATTAGTGTTTCTCTGTTTTTATAATGTTTGTGTGATTTACTATCGTATGGTCTTTCTTACTTCTGTGCCATGTTTCATGTATTGGCCATTTCGGCATGTCTGCACAAGGATCTTCCTCTCTAAGCACTGTGCCAGTGGCACAACACGTAATACACTTGTCTTGGGTGCAGAAAGATGTGGGTTCTGTTCCCACACCATTAGATCAATTGTTGACACTGCAGTGTAGCATAAGAGAGGGGTACTGCACTCCTGAGTGTGCCATCCTTCATATGAGATGTTAAACTAATGCCCCATCTGCTTAATTTGGGGATAGCTCCAGTGCATGTAAAAGATCTCACAGCTTCTATCAAAAAGAGTAGTGGAAGTTCCCCTGATGCTCTTGCCAAATTTTTCCACCATTGTGGGTCTCCTCTGAAAAGAAGCTATAGTCTAGTGGGACTAACCTGGTCAACTGAGGATAAATAAATAAAAATTCTTACATTAAAATGTTTTTGACAGGGGCTTTGCGTAAGAGGTCTCCAAGAAAACAACTGGCCCTGTTTGGGATCTTAATTTTGTTTTAGAGAAGTTAACACTTGCTCCATTTGAACCAGGTAATCCGGTTGACTTGAGGTTCTTAACATGGAAAACTGTTTTACCAATTGCTCTGACCTCAGCAAGAGGACTTTGAGTTACAAGCTGTTATGATGAGTCAGCTTTATCTCATTTTCCATAGAGACATAGTTTCTTTGAGAATTATTCCTTGTTTTGTGCCTAAAGGGGTGTCTGAGTGTACTTTAAGCCAAACTATCCTTCTCCCCATTTTTCCTCAACCTAAAAATGAGGTAGAAAGGATGCTCCATACCTTGGATGTTCACAGACAACTCTGATACTATCTTGACAGAACAAAATCTTTCAGATCTTTGGCTTAATTGCTTATTTCTTGTGATGGTAACAAGAAGAGACAACCATTGTACAGACTATTTCCAAATGGTTGTCTGAGGCTACTACCTTTTGTTATACTCAGCATAGCAAAACTGTTCCAGGCAGGATTAAGGCCTAGTCTACCAAGGCATTAGCTTCAGCTAGGGCTTTTTGGAAGAGGTTGGATTCTAGAGGTATTCTCAAAGCAGCAACTTGGTGCTGTATACATATGTTTAAAAGACATTACCAGCTTCAATCCTTTCGTGGGTCTAGATCAGGCTTTGCTAGGACATTTTTCCAGGGGCTCCTGTACTCTCCCAAATGTAGTAAGCTAGGATAATCTACCTGTATAGCTAAGGCTGCTGCAGCAGTGGTCATTTGAACATCTGCAGTTATGGCAGGTTCATCTTGCACAACTGTACTGTGTTCTTCATATTGATCACTCCCTCCATCCCTATTGTTTGTTGGTATGTTCTTTATGCTAAGGTGTGGACATTTCTTTATTTATTTTTGTTATTCGTAGGAATTGTCCTTTCAGGGCTCAGCCTCTGTCTGTCTCTCTGTAGGCATGAAAGCTCTGAAGAGCTTGGTGCCCAAACCTGTCTTTATAGTCAGCTCAGCTCAAGCTAACAGTTCGGGCACATAGACTTTGATAGAGGTGGGGATTACGTTTGTTTACCTTTGCTACACTTTTTCCAGGAATCAGAAAAGTAGGCATGATGTGGGTTTTTTTTGTTGTGAATGAAACCATGAAGTTCTGATAAAGCTCATTTTGTTGCGAATGAAACCATAAAGTTCTGAAAGAGCTCATTTTTTGTTATGAGTGACCCATGATGTTCTGATAAAGCTCATACGTAATCTCACTCCTTTTGTAACTATCAGTGACTATGACTGGGATCTTCACAAGTTGGCCATGGCCATTCCCCAGGGGGACTGCAGAAAGCTTGAGGACTTGCCCAACTACTCTTCCTTGAAGAGAATAAGGAATGTTGTCCTTCCACTAGTAGGAGTAATGGATATGGGAGATTTATCATCAAAATGTTACAAATTCTTTTCTTTTCCATCCCTTCTAGCCCATGTTCCCAGAGTCAGATGTTTCATCCTGTCAGAGAAAGCAAGGGAAGTTGTAAACACCAGAGGTTACTGAACCACTTAAGAAGTTCCTGTAGAAAAAGGAGGCGAGCATTTTATGACAAGCTTTTTGTGCCAGGAAAGTCCATGGACTTCAGGCTTGTTCTAGATCTAAACAGTACAAGCACTCTCACTTCCAAACATGCCTTATGTATGGTATTACCACATGCTTTGCTTAAGGAGATTAGATGAGCTGTCAGACCTGCAAGATGCTATAACTGGGGGATGAGGGTTCATGACATAAGGGGAGAATAGCATTTTGGATACAGGCACTTGGGAAAATAATGATAACCATAGAGACTTTTACTTTACAATGTAGCAGAAAATAGTTTGAGAAGTAAGCCAACATGGGAATTGATAAAGGAGATGTTACCAATAGGGATGATTGCAAATATAGGCACAGAAAATAAGTAAGAGGGTGCTGGGGTTTATTGGAGAAAATTAGCAAAGGAAACAAAGTATTGGGAACAAATACCTTGGGATGGAAAAATCATAGAGTGGAATGAAGCCAAGGAGACGTTTGTACTGCGGGTTGGAGACTGCCTACCCTAGCAGAAATTGATAAGAATGTAGGCATAGAGTAATGGATAGAGGAGTGCTAATTGAAAGACCAGCTCTGGCGGAGTTTATAGTTGAGTCTGGAACAAAAGTTGTGGTAAAAAAGGATAATTAGTATTACATATAAAATGATGCATAGTAATTAAAAGCACCAAGAGGTTAGAAAAGACTGAATAATTTTATTTTATTTTACATTTGTGTACCGGGATACCCTGACCGGGTTGATAGCCCGTTTTCAGCGGAGGCCCAGGGACAAAAGCTCCATAAAAGTACAAATGAGAGACACATTGAGAGACAGATAAGACAGTACATAAGCACACATTTGTTACATGAATTAAAACTATTACAATTTTAAGTAAAGGCAGGAGATTTTTAAAATTGTGCAAAATTATTTACATGTAGTAACTGTTACAATTTAGTAAAGTTGAAAATTATGTAATAATAATATACATTGAGTTGTCAACTGATACATACATTCAGGTAAAAACTACTGCCAATATGACTGCATATAAGAGCAGGTAAGAGGTGAGTGACATATAGGGAGAAAGTGTGAATGTGATGTTGTCCTATCTCGCCTTCATTCTGTACTGGTTGGGTTCGGATCTAATCCTTGGTTCCAAATTGGCCTTGTACATAAACTCGAGGTCTTCAACTAGCTTATGGCTGATACCATATCCCATGATACTGTAGGAAACTCCCCAGATCTCGTTTGCTGCTAAACAAAATCGGGTGCTTCACACTGGCTCTGGCTAAGTGAATTCTTTACAATTGTTTTTTTCTGGCAAAATTTGCTAGTTTTTAAACCCTTTGAAATTAGTTAATTACTAAGTAAATTAACCGTGTTATGTTGTCCATCTCACCTTCCTTCCTTTCTGGTTGGGTTCGGAGCCGACTCGGCCACTTCTAAAGCTCGAAGAATTCTTACTGGCTCGAGGCTAACCCCTTATCCCAGCATGCATAGAGGTAGCTACCCAGATCTCGTTTGCTGCTTGCAGCGTCGAGATTGTCTTCCGCTGGCTCAGGCTAAGTAATGCATTTTCCTGTCAAAATTGTTATTTGTTTAGACTAAATTTCCTTAGAGTTTAGAGTTTTCTATTTTTTATCACCCCTTTCCTCGTTATAGTTGTTTGCTGTTGTTAGGCCATCATTTTCTCTCGGGCCTTTTTTCTGTGTGTTGTCGGCAGCCCATTCTTTTCTTGAGGGTTGTTGTCTTGTCCCTTTATCCCTCTTGCTACTTAGGGAGAAGCCGTTTTAGTTAGAGGCTTTCCCCTTTTGGAAGCAGTAGCCATTTAACTTAAGAGGCCACCCCCTCCTCTTCTTTCCCTCCTTTCTTTCTTAAAAAAAACAAAAAAAAAAAAAAAAAAAAAAACACTCTATTGTTGTTTCCCCTTTTTTGTAGTTTATGATGTTTAAAGAACCTACAAAGCAGTCAAGATTTAAGAAATGCAACTTGTGTTGCCAAAAAATGTCCCTTACAGACGGGCACACGAATTGTGTTTATTGTTTAGGTGTAGTCCACCTGCAGGACTCATTTGCCATGCCTTTAGTGCACGGGTTTTGCAGGAGAGGTGCAACCAACTCATATTGAGAGGGTTATTGAAACCTCAGATTGAGGTTGCATTGGATACTCAGCCTTCTAAAAAATCTGATGACAAAACGGCATCTTTGTCTGCTCCACCTTCGGTGCCAACAAATAGTCAAAATCTTCTGACCCTTCAGAGTGGGATTGTTGGCTCCGAAGAGTCCTTTTCTCCGGCGGCTCCATCTGTTGCTTCGGAGCCCGGAGTCAAAAGAGATCAAGATCTCCTCCTTTGGACATGGTGAGATCTGTGCCTCAATCTCCACTTTTGCAGTCAGTGGCAGGTAGTCACCGGTCCTCGGCCCACTCCTCTCAATCATCCAGGAGTTTTTCAGATATTGATGTGGAGAGAGTGGTGAAGAGGCTGATGAAGACATGGGTGTTTGCTCAGTTGTTGTCAGGTCCAGCCCAGAAGGAATTGGCACCTTTATCCGAACCAGTCCCTGTCTATTTGTCTTCCAACTGCTTCCAGTTCAGAGCCGGAGTGCATGGAAGTAGTAGTGGTGGAACCATCTGTTCGGACAACCCTTGCCTTGTCGGTTGTGACATTCACTCCAACCTCAACAAGAGGCTCAAGAGGTCTGAGTGCCGAGACTCCCTCGTCTGCTCCAAGGGGGGAAGTGGCATCGGACCCTTGTTCGACCCCGCTCTCCCTCTCGGAGCCTCATCGCAAGGTGCGTTTGGTTCCCACATCTGCCTCGGAGCCGTCACTTTGTGTGGAGGAGGTTTCCAGGCTCGCTGGAGCATCCCTCTGCTCCAGATCATGGTGCCTTCGAGGTGATGAGGAGTGTGCTGTCCACCAAGACAGCCCTACCCTCAGCTCCATTGGCTCCGTCCCCATCGATACTGGTGTCTGCCTCGGATCTCTCTCTCCATCCCAAGCATAGGGAACAGTGCCCCAGGATGCCCCACAGGGTGACCCCTCTTCTTCTGAGACCTCTCCTGAGCATGCCTCAGAAGAGGTTCCCAGGAAGAAAAAAATGTAAGAGGAAACGTGGACTTCAGAGTCCGTCACCTCTGACACCGACTTGAATGACTCTGAAGGGTTCTTCTGGTCCCCCTCTGAAGATGTCTCATTCTCAGACATCCTGGAGATCCTTAGGCAGTGGGGAAACTGGAAGTCCCTTGCCCCTTCTGAGGACGAGTCCGTGTACCTGGACGCATTTGGTTCCTGACCTTCCACCTCCTGGGTGTCAACGCCTTTTGACCCACTTTTGTCTGTAGGGAGTTGAAAGCCATGGAGTGCTCCAGAGACCATGGAGCCCGTCCCAAGAAGGCCTAACAAATCCATGACCACACCAGACAAGACCTTTCTCACCAAAGGCGTGCCAATTGATGCTATGGTGATGGCAGCAGCCACCAAAAAGGCACTCGCAGAAACTTCCTCTTCCATCCATTCGCCAAACAAGGAGCCTAGAGCCATAGATAGATATGGGAAGCATGTTTTCTCTTCAGCGGCCTTTACTCTTCGGTCACTGAACTATTTGACACATTTCACAAGACTTCCGAGGGATCTCTTTAAAGTGCTGGGAGATACCCTCCAGGATCCTTTAGCTGAGGGAGCGGCTTCCAAGTTGGCTAACCAGCTAGCGACCCTAACCTCCATTATCAACTTCTCCATGCACTTGATTTCTTACGCAGCAGATGGAGTGAGTAGGGCTGCAGGCCCAGGAGTGGTTCTTTGCAGACATTTCTGGATGCATCTTTGTCAATTTGCGGAGCCCTTCAAGTCCTCCTTTACGAATGCCCCTTTTGATGGCTTGGTCTTGTTCAGGCTGCAAGTTTGAGAGACTCTTACCAGGAGTGAACGAGATGGGGAAAACTCTCTCTGCTGTAGGAGTCCGTTTTTCCACTCCATCATGGCCTTATCCCAAAGGCCAAAAGAGTGGCAAAATGTGGTTCCATAAATTCCAGGGAGCTTCACCAGACACTCGTGGAGATAATTCCCCCAGAGGCAGAGGGGGAAATAATAACGGGAGATGCTGACCTCACGACAGGGGGGGGGTCCGCAACAGGGTGACAGGGATACGTTCTCTGCCAGACCCTTTCAGAACCCCTGAAGGATTGCCCGGTTGCCCACCTCTGGAGGCAGTTGGGGGCAGAATATCACTGTACCCAAGAGCCTGGCAAGATATAACGGTGCATAATATCCACGGGTTACAAAATTCCCTTCTCCCAAACACCCCCAAGAAGTCAAAAAGCATCAATCCCAGATGTTCCACCCAATCTTTGGGATCAAGCAGCCATATAATAAAAACTTTGCTGCAAAAAAGAGCCATTCAGGAAGTCCCCACAGACCAGATAGAATCCGGAACTTACTCAAGGTTCTTTTTAGTTCCAAAGAAGATAGGGGATTGGAGACCTATCTTAGATGTCAGCAAGTTGAACAGGTCAGTAAAGAAGACCAAGTTCTGGATGGTGACACTGCAGTCCATTCCACCCTTTTTGAGTCAGGATGATTGGATGTGCACTGTTGATCTCCAGGACACGTACTACCATATAAAAATGGACAGGCGGTCCAGGAGACATTTACACTTCCGGCTGGGGGGCAGTCATTACCAGTTCAGAGCTCTGCCCTTTGATCTGACCACAGCCCCCAGGGTGTTCACCAAATGCATGGCAGTACGTTTGGGATTCCAGGTGTTTCCTTATCTAGACGACTGGCTCTTCACTGCCACCACCGAGCATCATCTCTTAAGGGCCAGGAATCACATGATTTACACTTGTGCACGCCTAGGAATCACAATAAATTATGAAAAATCTGCCTTGTTGCCCTCTCAGTGTATTACTTTCATAGGCGCTCAACTAAATGCAACAGACATGATAGCCAAGCTCCCACAAGAAAGGGTACTTGCCATTCGAGGTCAGGTCTCTCTCCTCTTGTCAAAGTCAAAGGTTCAGACTCAATTTGTCCTAAAGGTCTTGGGTTTGATGGTGGCTGCCATTACTCTAGTTCCATTAGCCCGTTACCATATGAGGATTCTGCAATGGCTTCTTTGTTCACTCAGTGGTCGTATCAGGACTTACCAGTGTCACACATAATCATAATCGTGGATGCTTGCAAGAAAGATCTACAGTGGCACCTCCATTCTCCCCTAGTCACTCTAGGCAGACCCTTTGTAGCCCCTCATCCAGTAGCCACAGTTACCACGGATGCTTCCCAGATAGGGTGGGGGGGTATTATCTGGGACAGACAGCCCAAGGAACTTGGCAACCTCATGAGTACCATTTGCACATCAGTGTCCTGGAGATGAGAGCGGTGTTATTAGCATTGCAAGCACTTCACGACTCTTTCCCTTTGAGCTACATAGCAATTCAGATGGACAACATGTCAGTAGTGTGGTACATCAAAAACAGGGCGGAACCAAATCTTACCCCTTATGTCGGGAGGCCCTTCGAGTATGGCAATGGACAATCTCCTCTCAGCATTTTCTAGTTGCAATGCACATTCCGGGGAAGTCCAACATGATAGCGGACAAGCTCAGCAGGGCAATTCTCATGCCCCACGAGTAGTCTGTGAAACAAGATGTGGCAGATATGATCGTCCGCATATGGGGCCAGCCGTGCTGCGATCTTTTTGCCTCTCACCTAAACAACAAATGCAGCAGCTACTTTGCCCTAGTTCCCCCACCAGGACAGTCACCCAGAGATGCACTGGTCCACGATTGCCCCCCCCCCCCGTGATTCTTTCTGCTTTTCCCCCTTTGCTTTAATTCCAAAAGTTCTTCAGAAAGCAAAGTTGCTGAGTCGCAAGCTGAGCTTCATTGCCCCATACTGGCTTCATTAGATATGGTTCCCGTTCCTTTGGCATTACATGAAAGAGGAGCCTTGTATCCTTGTATTCTGGACCTGGCTCCCTGATATCTCATCTATGGTTCAACATGTTTTAGTCTCTTCCCATAAACCAACTACTAGAAAACTTTGCGCTAGTAAATGGAAGAGGTTCTCCTCCTGGGCCGTGCAAAAAGACATTGATCCTTTTACAGCTCCATTTGCAAAAATCTTGGACTTCCTGGCAGAAACCTTCGAAAAAGGAGCAGCGGCTGCTACGATTCGTGTTCAACTGGCTGCTATTTCTAATTTTCATGTGGGCATTCTAGGTTCTAACGTCATGTCCCATAAGTTATGTAAGGCCTTTTTGAAAGGTGCTACACTATTAAGGCCTCGTTTCCGAGAACCTCTCCATCCTTGGGATTTAAACTTCGTACTAGCTGCTTTGATCCTTCCTCCCTTTGAACCATCCGCTTCTTGCCCTCTAAAGTTCTTATCATAGAAGACCCTTTTCCTAATTGCTGTTACATCAGCTAGGCGGGTTTCCGAGTTACAGGCACTTTCCATTCCACCCGCCTTATATGATCTTTCACAAGGATAGAGCATCTCTTGGCACTAATCCTTCCTTTTTACCAAAAGTCTGCAAAGGAGTATAATTTGAATCAGTCAATTGAACTTCCTGTTTTCTTTCCAAATTATGGCAACAAGGAGGAGTATAAATTACATCAATTGGATGTCCACAGGCAGTTCCGATTTTATCTTCAAAGGACCAAGGACATCAGAAAATCAGATCATTTGTTTGTATCCTTCTCTCAGAGTAAGCAAGGCTCACCAGTTTCCAAAGTGACTCTTTCAAAATGGCTGTCCAATACTATTACTTATGCTTATGAGTCTCAGAATGTGTCAGTCCCGGGAAAAGTGAGGGGACATTCCACTAGGTCCTTGGCTACCTCCATAGCCTTTCAAGCTAAACTTCCTTTAGATACTATTTGTGCGGCAGCAACATGGGCTAATCCCCATACCTTCATTAGTCATTACAAAGTGGACATGGCCTCTCAGAACAGGGCATCCTTTGGTTTCATGGTTCTGAAGTCTCTCTTCCAGTGAGCCACCCGGGATTTAGGTGCTGGGGACGCTGTCTCAATCAGAAAGAAGGAAGGCGAGATGGACAAAACATAAAGAAGTTATGTTCGTTCCATAACGTTGCATGTTTGTTGTCCTTTATCTCGCCTTCCTTCTTGTGTCCCTCCCTCTTTCCCCCATCCTGGATGATTGAGAGGAATTTCCATTTTTTGGCTGATCTGGCTGAGTTTCCTTTGCTTTTCAGCCTTTGGTATACTCCTTGTCACCATAGTTGTCCTGTTGTTGTTGGTACAAGGAGGCTTTATTGTGTAGTTACATCTTTTATTGGGTAATTCATATTTTTCTTATGTAGTGGTTAGTTCTCACAAATGAGATCTGGGTAGCTACCGCTATGCATGCTGGGATAAGGGGTTAGCCTCAAGCCAGTAAGGACTCTTCGAGCTTTAGAAGTGGCAGAGTCAGAGCCAAGATTGGCTTCAAAGCCAACCAGAAAGAAGGAGGATGAGATAAAGGAAACAAACATGGAACATTATGGTAAGAACATAACTTCTTTTTGTAGCAGTTTTGCTGTGCTTGTTACCTTGCGATTTGATTGTTGACCATCGTTTATCTCAAGGCCTTTTTTCCTACCCTATCCCAACTTTCCTTAGCGTGTTTGAAATAACTTTTGACAAGCTTGTTGTTTGAGAACTGTTTAAATTTAAAACTAGATAGTTAACTTAGAGGGCTGCCTAGCCCATTTAAATTAAAGGACTTTTTCACTTAGAGTGTGTTTAGATAATTCTCCTTAAGCTCGTTTGTTGAAGAGCTGTTTCACTTTTGTTGTTTTCTCTTAATTAAGCTAGTTCGTTTAAGTCAGAGGGCTGCTTAGCCCATTTAAATTAGAGGGCTTTTCCAATAGTGTGTGTGTTAGATAATTACTGTTAAGCAAATGTGTTAAAGAACTGTGTTATCTTGGTGGATTTTCCATTGTCTAAGCTAGTTCTTTTAAGTTAGAGGGCTGCTCAGCCCATTTAAATTAGAGAGCCTTTCCCTTAGTGTGTTTACTTTTTTATATATATATATATATATATTTATATATATATATATATATATATATATATATATATATATATACGGGTCTGCTTCATTTCCATAACGTCCAATTGACTGACACCCATTTGACCAAGACCAAATGACTGAAATTTCATTTGACTGACACTTCATTTGACTGACAAATATTATTGGCAGTCTCCAGAGCACTGTAAAGCAAGTAAATGGAATATGTCCACTTCCCCACTGTAGTGTGACACTGGAGTTAGAATATATAGTTGGGGGGGGGGGCACAGCCTAAGCAATATTACTAAGCAATATTAAAGCAAAACCACACAATATAATATGAAATTAAGTGTGGGGGGCTTCACCCCCCACACCCCCCAACTATATATTCTAACTCCAGGGTCGCACTACAGTGGGGAAGGGGACATATTCCATTTACTTGCCTTACAGTGCTCTGGAGACTACCAATAATACTTGTCAGTCAAATGAGGTGTCAGTCAACTGGAAGTTAGGGCAAATGAAGCAGACCCATATAGTAAGAAAGTCTCTGATTCCTATTGATCATACTCTGCAAGACTCGGGACTTTTTAAGTTGGGTATAAAACGAGTATTATAGTGAAGATCCTAGTTTTTCAACTATTGATGTAGTTGATTTATTCACCTCTATACCCCATGAAAAAGGGCTTGATTATTTTCATGAGGTGTTAGTGGAAAAACTACCCTGGGAGACACTATAATAAATTTCATAATGGTGTTGATGGAAATAATTTTGACAAATAATTTTTTCAGTTTTGGGGGAAACTTTTTCCGTCAGACCAATGGGGTAGCTATGGGCACTACTTGTACCCCTCATTTTGCCAACCTAGTGATGTACCGCTGGGAAACTGAACATATTATAAACAGTCCATCAACGAACTGTGGACTGTTTATCTCAGATTTTTGGATCATATGTTCATTCTTTGGAAAGTGGGGGAAAAGCTTAATGAATTCCTTGATTATTTGAACAATATATGTGATTTCTTTAAATTTACAAGCAATAGTGACAAGGACAGGATTAGTTATTTGGACTTGAGTCTTTGGAAAGACCTGTGTAAATTATGTTTTCAATCATCTGTCTACTGTAAACCCACTTTCTCTAATGATTACCTGGAATTTAAAAGTAGTCATCCCCAACATGTTAAAAGAAATATCGTAAAAGGGCAGATGGTCCGTATAGCAAGAATGTGCTCCGATTTTGACATAGTGAAGGTTGAAATGTGTACCTTGATTAACCTATTTGTAGCAGGGGATACCCTTTGGAATTCATTTTACGCATACATGACCAAGTAATTGGAGAATGGGGAGATAGGAGGGGTAACTCAGAACAAAGAAGTAGTTGATCCCCATGAAAAGGGTAAGGATTATTCCTTTTCAGTGGTGTTAACATTTGGGGAAACGTGTGATAAAATTAGAGAAATTTTGAAGAAAAACTGGGTACTCTTCAAAGGAAATGAAGAGCTCTTAAGGATTATAGGTGATGGACCTACTTTTTCCTATAGGACCAACAGTAACTTAAAATTACTGTTGGAACACCCCATTGAGCACAAAATTAAGACCCCTAAGGGGACCACTAGGTGTGGGGCTTGTGATTATTGTAAATTTATTACTACTACCCCCACCTTACAAGTTGGTATGAATAGCTTAGTGGTGAGATTAGCTACGAGGTTTTGTACTACCACAGGGGTTGTTTACATTGCTGTTTGTCAGGTTTGCCAAGATTTTTATGTGGGTAAAACTGAGGAGGAGGTTTAGTAGAAGGATATATGAGCACCTTTATAGTATTAACAAACAAGATGATAACACTGCACTGTTTCGACACACAAAAATTAACCCTGATCACAATTTTTTGTTTGGTATATTGGAAGTGGTTGGTAAGGATTTAAGTGGGGGGGGGGGGGTTGTTTGGAAAGTAGATTAGATAGAGCTGAAATGAGGTGGCAACTAAGTTTGAATGCCACAGTCGCCCCAGATATTAACGATAATATTTCTATCAAACCTGGATTAAAACTTAGAGCAACTAGATTGTTATATTAGTTTGTTTTAAAAGTGTTCCTTCTTGTTCTACACTATTAGTTTTTGGCATAAAGTGTTTTATGTTTGATTTATTTGTTCATTTTCTAAGTTAACAGTTATTTTTTAGTGGGAGTAAAGGTTGTAGTATCATTTTAACAATCAATTAAAAAGGGTTAATAGGGGGCGTGTTCTTATATAAGAATGTATTTTTGAATTTATACACAGTTCTGATGAAGTCTTGATGACAAAAGCGCTTGACTGTGGTTTTTACTTGAAGTTTTATTGCTTTTTGCTATATTGCTGTGTCTATTCTGACCTGTGGAATTAAAATATTGCTGCTACACTTGTGGGTCTGTGCTACAGCAGGAGTGACAACTTTTTTCTTTGTGACTTTTATCACTCTAGTACCAGGAATTTGTGTGTTTGTAGAGCTAACTTTTTTTTTTTTTGCTGTTAAGATGTCAAAACAGCCCAAAGATGGTAAACCCTTTGGATTTAAGAAATGTACAAAATGCAGTCAGAAAATGTCCTTGACTGACGGTCATACTGTGTGTGTGTGTACTGCCTTGGAGCAGTACACCTCCAAGAGTCTTGTGCCATTTGCCATTCTTTTAGCCACAAGGTTCTTCTTGAAAGGAGGAATAAGTTGATTCTTAGGGGGTTATTGAAGACTTCCTTTTCAGAAGCTATAGGAGAAGGTCAGAGTCCTTCCAAACAGACCTCTTCCCCTTCTTCAAAATCTGAAAAATCAGGTAAAAGATAATCTTCTTTTTCATCAAAGGCTCAGTCTGAGCCAACTAAAAAGTTGCCAAAAATGTCCTCATCAGACCCAAAGCCTGTCGGGCCCAAGAAGCCTTCCACTTCAGCTCCTTCAGTGTTTCAAGTTCGGAGCCGGTCCCCAGAACTGGAACTGGTTTCTCCAACATTGAGATCTCCAATCCTACAAGCTTCCACATCCCCTGCTGCCTCCACTCGATCCACCAGGAGCTTTTTAGATGATGATGTAGATTGTGTGGTCTGGAGACTGCCTGTCACCATCGAATCCTTCTCTGATCCGACTCGGGACTTCAGAGCTGGAATGTATGGAGCTGATCATAGTGGAACCGTCGGAGACGAGACCTGTTCCAGGATCTTCGGCCCTGACTACTGCTCCGACATCCTCGATTCCATCTGAACCCAAGGAGTCTAGGAACCTACCCTGTCCGGTCTGGTCTGGGGAGGACATTAGGATCGAACATTTCTTAGATGTGAACTTGTCTGTAGGGGCTTTGGCACAGGTGAGCTTGGCTCTTACATTGGCCTCGGAGCCAACCCCCTTGATTCTGGGGATGCCTTCCGATTCTTCGGAGCCAGGAGCTTCCTCGGATCAGGGGTGGGGGGCCTTCGAGGTGATGAGGAGAGTGCTGTCTCCACAGACAGCTCCACTCTCAGGTCCACTCATTCCTCCCCCAAAGGCACCAGTGTCCGTATCGGCACCACTGCATCCGCAGAGACATGGAGACCCTAGGCCTCAGGATGCTCCATTGGGCGAACTCCTGTCTTCCGAAACTTCTCCAGAATACCCTTCTGAAGAGATCCCTCGTAAGAGACTATGTAAGAGGAAGCATTTGGACTCCCCAGAGGAGTCCGTCACATCTGACAACAGACCTTGATGAGTCAGAAGGGTCCCCACCGTCACCCTCTGAAGATGTCTCCTTTGCAGACATCCAAGAAATACTTAAGCAGAGAGGTGGCTGGAAGCCATCAGCCCTTCTGAGGAAGAGTCTGTCGACCAGAAGGGTTTTGGGTCTTGCCCTTCCACTACTTGGGTGCCTCTGCCTTTCAATGAACTAATGGATCTAGTTTGTCGAAAGGACTGGGAGTTTTCAGACTCAGTGGAGCCTGTCCCTTGGAGACCAAATAAATTAATTACATCCCCCACCGATAAAAACATTCTTATGAAAGGTGTCCCAGTAGATGTTATGGTGGTGGTGGTGGCCACTAAGAAGGAACTGTCAGAGACGTCCTCTTCTGTCCATCCTCCAAAGAGTCTCGTACGATGGACAGATATGGAAAGAGCACCTTTTCTTCAGCGACCTTTGCACTCAGGTCCCATAATTATCTCTCTCCGTTTACCAGATTGCAGAAAGATTTCCTGAAGGAGCTACGAGATACTCTCCGGGGTTCAGTAGCTGAGGGGGTAACAGAAAAAGTTTCTTCCCAGCTCTCCACCTTTTATTCAGTGGTAAACTCCTCCATGAGACTCATTTCTTATGCAGCTGATGGAGCGAGTAGGGCAGCGGGTTCAGGAATTTCCCTAAGGAGGCATTCCTGGATTTGCTTGTATAACTTTGCGTACCCTTTAAATCTTTCTTTGTTAATGCCCCCTTCGATGGCTCATCCTTGTTCAGGCCTAAAGTCAGAGACACACTAACCAGGTGTGAACAAGAAAGAAAAACTCTTTGCTGTAGGAGTCTGTTTTTCCCTACCTTCTAGACCTTATCCAAAAGGTCAAAAGGGAGGAAAAATGTGGTTTCAAAAATCCCAGAGAGTTTTTCAGGACACATGTGGTGATTCTTCCCCCGGGGCAGAGGGAGAAGCAGTAATGGAAGACACTGGCCACACAGCAGAGGGGGTCTGCAAAACCAGGGCAACAGGGAGTCCTTTCTTGGCAAGCCCTTCTAGCACTCCTGAAAGGGGGCCCACCTGTCAGTCTTTGGAAGCAGTCGGGGGTCGCTTATCTTTGTACCCAGAAGCCTGGCTAAAAATAACAAAAGACAAATGGATACAAAGCATCGTATCCAGAGGTTACTCCATACCCTTTTCTTTTCCCATCCCAAACATAAAAAACATCCCAGACATTCCACCCAGTCAAAGGGAACAAAGAACTCTAGAAATACAAAAGTTGCTAGACAAAAGAGTCATCCGCACAGTCCCCGCAGACCAAATAGGATGTGGAACTTACTCAAGGTTCTTTTTAGTTCCAAAGAAAACAGGGGACAAGGACACCTATCCTGGATCTCAGCAAATTAAACAAATCAATAAAAAAGGCAAAGTTCTGGATGGTAACAGTGCAGTCAGTACTCCCCTTTCTGGGACAAGACGATTGCTGCAGCCACTTGGGCATCTCCTCACACTTTTATTAGTCACTACAAATTGGATCTGATATCTAGAGGCAGATCTTCCTTTGGTTCCACAATGCTCAGGAGTATTTTCCAGTCAGCCACCCAAGGTTTAGGTGCTAGGGACGCTGTCCCACGGGTAAGAATGTAGGCGAGATTGGACTACATAATATCAAGAAGTTATGTCCTTACCATAACGTTCGATGTATGTAGTCCATCTCGTCTCACATTTTTACTAACCCACCCACCTACCCCCTCCTGGAGGACCTAGAGGTCGAGTCTCTGTTTTCAGAACTCCTTTTTGATGTGTTGAGTTGGTTCTTCCTCTCAGCGTGTTGGTGTGTGTGTATGTGAGCTTGTAGCAAACAAGATCTGGAGATAGGCGCGTTGCAGCATGGGATACCTCTTAGCCACGAGCCAGTTGAAGACTTCGAGCTACAGTATGGCCAAGTTGGAGCCAAGCCGAACCCACGGGTAAGAATGTGAGGTGAAATGGACTACATACATCGAACGTTATGGTGAATGCATAACTTCTTGTTTTATCGTATCAAATAGAAAAATTAGAGTTTGAGCTCCTTGTCTTTAAGTCTGAAGCTCCCATTTTTGTAGTCTATGTAACTACCCTTTGTTTACAGCAAAGACTAAATCTGCGAGTTTTGTTTCATTTTGGCCATTCGTTTGCCTGTCTTTTACCTCAGTTTCCTAATTGTGGGGAGTGTCTGTTACGCAGCCTTGATGTCTACAGGTAGCTGCATTTTTTTTTTTTAATCTGGGTGGTACCAAGAACATCAGGAAGAAGCATCAGCTTTTGTCTCCCTTAATTCCAGGTCCATGTTTGAAAAAAAATTTATAAAGACATTGCCTGCAGATGGCTTTTTCTCTGCATCCATTTCATTGTACATCACATGGCATAGTTGCCAGGTTTACTACAGCTGACAATACTAGGGTTTTGGCTTTCTCTTCAGCCTTCTTCGCAAGTGTAAGAGTTAATGACATTTGAGCAGCCACTTACTTGTTGCACTTTTGCTAAGCACTGTAAATTTTATATGGTATCTAGTTCTAGAACTGCTTTTGGGACCATTGTTTCACAAAGCATTCTGGCCTAGGACCTCCCATCCAGAGGACATTGGGATGCTGTTTGAGATATTATTTAGGATATCTGATTAGGGTATTTACTATAACAGTAGATCTGTAGGAATGCGGCCATATTCAGTAACTTTCCATCTTTTCTCTTCTTAGTGTCATTATCTTAGGGTTTAATCTGTGGCTTAGCTGTACAGTGGCTACCTTAGCTCTGGAGAAGAGAACTAGCATGATGCATCCTGGCACAGAGGGGAGGGATTTGCAGTTTGAGAAAGTTTGGTGTGTTGAGCAGTCTTAATACCAGAGGCCTTAGTCCTAGATGTTATTGAGGGCTGGTCTCATTCTTACAGATTTCTTACTGAAGTAATTGTGCAACTTTCATTTTATCTCGTATCACTCTTGCACTATATTGATTTGGGTAATTTATTCCAGGAAGCATGTGACATTCCTGAGAAAGTTCTTTCACCAGTAAACAGATTAAATGTAGGTGTAGCTAAGATGGGTGACCTCTTTATTGTTAAAACTTGGCTCATTCATGCCAGCAACAGTGATTCTGCCCTGTCGTGTGCGTTAGGTCATAAGTACTGGTTGTGTGGGAATACCCTACATCATTTAAGCCTACAGTACCTGAAAAGCAGATAACCTACAGTGGTACTGTTACAATATGGCTTAGTTATGGTATTCATCGCCACAGTTAAGCAGCTTAATTGTGAAAAGAATATTTAAATTAAATAGACCAGGCAAAAAGCTGCTTTACTACTTCAGTTTAAAACATTTTCTTCCATGAATTTTAACTGTGACTTGCAATTTTAGGCAATTGCTGCCTGTTTTATTATGTGATGCTTTATTAACCAGGAACTGGCTGGTGAATTTGTTAAGGTATAAGGGGGTTGTTTTGGTTATTAGTTCTGTTGCTAGAGCGGGACAATATTAATTAATAAGTGCGTGCATGTCACAAAATTAAGCTGTAACGAGAAGACAGTTTGTTTTAAATGATGTCGGGCAGTGGTGCTCTGAGAGCTAAATACGTTTGCATATCTTGTTGGCAGTCAGTTTATAAGTTGTTGGTATTCTAAGCAGAATGAGCTTTGTTTGGTGTTAATATGTTTAAGTTGGGTAAATACTTGATCTGTTATTCTTTCGTTGTAGTGGATTAGATCATTTGATATTTTAAGGACTGAACTTGTATAATGTCTGTGTATGGTGGGTTCTCTGTTTTTATTCTTTTGTACACTTTAGCTCAAAGGAAAAGTGTGAGGTTTTTGTGTGCCTGTGTGTGTGGGCACAGTGCACTTATGTGGTGTTTAATACTGGCTTTGTAAACATTGTAAGGGAATAATACAGATTTCTAGAATAGACAACAGATTTCCGTAAACCATGGATCTTTGTTTTCAGTTGAACTCCTGTTTCTTCTAAGAATGTGTATGGTGTTTAAGGGAATTGTAAATTTCTTGTTTCTGGTGGTATGAGCCTGGACTTTAGAGTTTTAATGCCCTTAGAGAATCTCAGACATGTAAAACACTTTGTGAGAAATGGAAAGCAAAGAACATAGTCAGACACAAGAACAGCTGCAGCTGATTCACTAGAAACCAGAAGAGAGATTTTTAGGAGGTCAACAAGCTATGGATACACAAGTTCACATCACTGAGATGTGAAGGGTTATAGTGAATGTGAAAGGTAAATGGCAGAGGATAGATGGATATTCTTCGTTAGATGACTGCTGCATTATTCATCACTACCCAAGCTTAGAGCTTAGATTCCTTCGAACTACACTGAGTATGGCAGTCCATAAGCATGTGTGACTGTGGAAGTATGAGGAGTGTGTCTGTGTCACGAGCATGCGTGACTGTGGAAGTATGAGGAGCGTATGTCTGTGTCATGAGCATGCGTGACTGTGGAAGTATGAGGAGTGTATGTCTGTCATGAGCATACGTGACTGTGGAAGTATGAGGGGCATATGTCTGTGTCATGAGCATGCGTGACTGTGGAAGTATGAGGAGCATATGTCTGTCATGAGCATGCGTGACTGTGGAAGTATGAGGAGCGTTTGTCTGTGCCATGAGCATGCGTGACTGTGGAACTATGAGGAGCGTATGTCTGTGCCATGAGCACGCATGACTGTGGAAGTATGAGGAGCGTATGTCTGTCATGAGCATATGTGACTGTGGAAGTATGAGGAGCTTGTCTGTGTCATGTGCATGCGTGACTGTGGAAGTAGGAGGAGCATATATCTGTGTCATGAGCATGCATGACTGTGGAAGTATGAGGAGAGTGTCTGTGCCATGAGCATGTGTGACTGTGGAAGTATGAGGAGCGTATGTCTGTGCCAAGAGCATGCGTGACTGTGGAAATATAAGAGGAGCTTATGTCTGTCATTATAAGCATGCGTGACTGTGGAAGTATGAGGAGCGTGTCTGTATCATGAGCATGCGTGACGGTGGAAATATAAGAGGAGCGTGTCTGTCATGAGCATGTGTGACTGTGGAAGTATGAGGAGCTTGTCTGTATTATGAGCATGCGTGACTGTGGAAATATAAGAGGAGCGTGTCTGTCATGAGCATGTGTGACTGTGGAAGTAAGAGGAGCGTGTCTGCCATGAGCATGCATGACTGTGGAAGTATGAGGAGCGTATGTCTGTGTCATTTGCATGCGTGACTGTGGAAGTATGAGGAGCGTATGTCTGTCATGAGCATGCGTGGCTGTGGAAGTATGAGGAGCTTGTCTGTATCATGAGCATGTGTGACGAAGTATGAGGAGCGTGTCTGTATCATGAGCATGCGTGACTGTGGAAGTATGAGGAGCGTATGTCTGTGTCATGAGCATGCGTGACTGTGGAAGTATGAGGAAGTTTGGGGTCTTAGACTACCTCGCCGAACAGCTGACAGAACTAGTTAAGCAACCTGCCAGAGCCAACCTTTTGACCAAAAAACTCTCCTTCATTGCTGCTGTTATCTCTGGTAGCCCAAACACAATCTCCCATGTTCACAATTCACTCACCCTCTTTTACTGATCTTTGCCCCATCAGTTTCCCTATTTTATGGCCAGCTCCCAAAACAAAGCCAAAATGAATCTCCATAAGATCTCAATCCCATACTAGTGTGCAAAACAATCTTCAGCTGTCTCTTCCCATGACCGGACCCCTGTTATAGACATCTTAGATCATAACAAAGCAACTGAAATCCTTACATACCCAAGACATACACCTTCATTTAATGTCTAGTGTTTTTTAACTATAAAACATGAGAAGTGGCTATCCCATGAGTTGAAATCCCTCTTCAAACTCCAGAAAGAATCCTTGCACTCCTTGAAATCTAATCCCACTTCAGAAAACAGAGAGCAGTGTACAAATGTAAGGAACCTGGCTAAACAGCCATTCCATGATGCACCTCTAAAACTCTGAAATAAAGCCTAGTAAATTTTGGAAAAAAGTCCATAATCTTACAGGATGTATCCTGCCTCACACTTCTACAGATGCTTCCTTCAGCTCGTCTGCAGTTGATTTCCACAGACACTTTAGTGACCTTCCCAAACGTGCTGCAAGCACCCCTCATAAATGCTGTCTTATTCCACCAGCAATATCTTCCTGTCTTCTATTTTTGGCAGATCTCATCCAAAGATATTCCTTTACTGGAATAAGTACAATTGAAAGGCCCTCCAGGTGTAGCAAACGTATATCTCTGGTTCATATACTACTGTCATGACTTCATATACATCCGTGGTTCATATACTACTATCATGACTTCATTGTTGTACCCATAAAACACATCTTTAATCTTTGTCTTACTACCAGCACCATGGCTAACATGGAAATCTGTCCTAGTAAAGCTACTGCTCAAACAAAAACAACCCCGAATCTCATCTCATTGTCACCCCGTTTCCGTCATCCTCTCCCTGTGTCAAATTTTTGAGAAACTTGTTTACCTGCAGCTTAGAAAATATATTACTAAATACCACCTTCTGTCACAAAATAGTAGGGCTTCTGGTCAGGGAGGATGTGAGTGGACAAAGGCATGTTCTCTGGTACAATTTTATAGACCTCACCAGAGCCTTTAACTTAGTCGCTCCTTTCTTATAATCCATCTTTCAGAACTTGGCATTTACCCTGATGCCATCCCATGGTTCCCAAATTATCTGACTAACCACCAGTTTTCATTGAACAGTTCCACTTTCTCCTCTCCATTACTCAAAGGTGCACCCCGAGGATCTGTTCTTGCCGCCCCTTCTGTTCTCTATATACGTCATGAAGCTTCCACTTGATCTTTCTCTTATCCTTCACGTAGATCACATGGTCTCCATTCTCTTCCTAACTACCTTAGTGGAAGATCTACAATTTGATTTCAGTTGCCTCAGTGAGTGGATTGCTCTGAAAAGACTCATATTAAATACATCCAAAACTAAATCTGTGTTTTTTTGTACTAAACAAAAACTTTACAGATCTGAAAAGACTTTAGCAATCTATGATCATAGCAACCATCCCTTAGAGCAAGTTTCATCTTTCAAGAATCTTGGTCTCTGGTTAGACTCTTCACTCAATTTCCACCTGCATATTGATAATACATATAAAAAATGAGTCCCCTACTTTTTGGGCACAAAAAATATCCCGTTTTCTCACACTCCACCAGATCTACAGTAGGGAAAAGGAATCAGCAGCCTCTACTGAAAACCCCACCGCTATTCAAACACTAGAAAACAAAGTATGTATATTTATTGCATTATTCCCCAAGAAGTGCACACCAGTGTGTAACACTAAAAAAGGCATACTGGCTCCTAGTGAACCAAAGAGCAGACCTTTTCCTAGGATCACAGCTGTTCAAACTCCTACTTTGAAAATTCTGCCCCCCCTCTAACCTTAAAACTAGTAAGACATACCCCCATATACAACTTAAGAAACTTGACCTGTCTAGACTTCAAACACAAATCCCACATTAGAGACTACATGTCCCTGATCATGCATTATCAGTTCTCCAGACCAACGTTGGTGTCCTATCCAGCTGAAATTAACGACTCATCCTCTTTTTCAACTTCCATTTTCTACTAAAATCACATTTAGTTAATTAAGCCTAATGTGCCCCTCAGATCACATCACTTAAAATTTACTTTAATTCTTCACCACTCTAACTGAACCACTTTTGCTCTTTTTCACATCTCTAATATATTTCACTCTAATGTTGTAAATGTTTTTAAACTTTTGTGCATACTGTAAATTAATAAATTGTATTTACTATGTGTTCAAAGCATTACTCTGCTGTTGTGCTGCTTTGTCACCTCTGCATCATTGTACTCTTGTCTGTGTTGTATAACTGGTCAGTTTTTAACCACGAACTGAGACTGAAATTGCCCAGATTTGATCAGCGTTCCACCCTTGTAAACAAATTCAAATAAATATTATTAGTGGCAGAAATGAGCGTTGGCATTTAGTGACCCCTGACAAGATATCATTTTTTATACAGTTAAAACTGTAAAGTGGCAACATGGCATCTTCTACTCCTCCAAGTCTGTGTGGTAGCCCCCCCTAAGGTTCGGTTCTTGACCCTCTACTGTTCAGTATCTTTACTAATGACTTCCACAAAGCCACTAATCAGGCACCATTGTACATACAATATGCAGACGATTCTATGCTTATGTGCTCCGCTCCAAACCTTCAAATTGCAGGAAATCCCACAGGAATCCTTTACCTCCACTGAGTCTTGGCTGTACAACACAAACTTACTCCTAAATGCTAAGAAAAATAAACTGATACCATTTGCATCCAAGGCAGTCTCAACTCAGAAATGTACATTGCCTTAGCTAATAACACCACAATAAAACTGGTGTCCCAACTGATAATGGTTGTTGTCACCGTCAATGACAATTTGAAGTTTGTCTGTCATACCTCTCAGTTGTCCTTTTTTTCGCAGATTGTCCTGATTTTGTGTCATGTTTTTGATGTGTTCCTCCTAAAGTTTGTGGTTTTGTTGTAAATTAAGAATTGAAGTCAGTAAATAATTACGCACATTTGAGTCTCAAATTTCATATCCTTCAGAAAATGCATTCTAATACAAAACCTCTTGTTCTAGCAACTTTGTAAGGTTATAGCAGCATTATTTAAAATCTGGCCCTATTTTTGGCCTTTTTGCCCTTATTAGTTTAGGCTTCGTCCAGATTTCTTGTGCTAAGAGATTGAGAAGTGTGGTATCCATCGCATTTCACAAAGTGTTAAAACAATACATCACAACCTTTGACTTCTTTTTCTGGCAAAGCCCGACCTCACTGACTCAGGAAATGTTGCATCTTCTTTCCTCCTTCCTTCACTCTTTGCATCTCCAACCCTTACAAACATTCACTCGACCCATAAAAGTAAACGACACATGCTGTAACAAAGCAGCAAAATTTACAACCAGCCTGCCATACAGGGTCCACCATCTTTGCATCTCCAACCCTTACAAACATTCACTCGACCCATAAAAGTAAACGACACATGCTGTAACAAAGCAGCAAAATTTACAACCGGACTGCCATACAGGGTCCACCATTGTTTAGCACTAAAAGAATTAAGTTTGTTAGAACTTTCATATTTAACCATGAACCGCCCCGGCATCAAAAGAAATTATTTGCAACCAGGTTCATCATAACCAACAGGCAAGGCTGTTTTTACTTTTTTAGGCATTTTGTCAAAATTTTTATTAAAACTCAGAATAAAACGGGTTGGTTGGATTTTCTTTCTAAACGGGAGAGATTCTGGATTATCATGCTAGGTACATTAGTGATGCCTGGTTTAAGTAGCGGGTTTTATTAAATTTAATATAAATTCATTAATTATGTGTAGTTATTGACTTTATGAATGTTATTTAATTCACAATGGTATGTGCATGTGGATAGGTTTTGTTACTTAACAGCACTTTACTGTCGTGTGTTTTACATGTTTTCATCTAATTTTCAAATTGTGTTTTTTAATTTAGTGACATCATATTGCTACTAATATGTTTGCAGCAGTTAGTGCTGTTATGGCAATACTGAGGAAAGCATTTTCCGAAACAGGTCTATGCTGTTGTCGGACCTTTGCCTTTAATAAATATTGACTGTTGGGTTTTGTTGAACTTGGTTGCATATAGTTTCTTTTGATGATGTTTTGTTTTCATGCATCTGTCATGAGTTCGACAAACTTTTCTGGTGGGAGAACTACCAAATTACTGAAACTATTCTCAGGTGCTCACAGTCCACAAATCGAACAACTGCCCACCATTACATACCACTCTGAGGCAGTACAACTGCCCGCCATTACATACCACTCTGAGGCAGTACAACTGCCCGCCATTACCTGGGACTCTGAGGCAGTGCAGCTGCCAGCAATTACCTACCATTCTCAGGCAGGAAAACTGCCCACCACAACCTATGACTCTGAGGCAGTACAACTGCGTGCCATTACATACCACTCTCAAGAAGTACAGCTGCCCACCATTACATACCACTCTCAGGAAGTACAGCTGCCTGCCATTACATACCACTCTCCGACAGTACAACTGCCTGCCATTCTGCCATTATATAACACTCTGAGGCAGTACAGCTGCCCACCATTACATACCACTCTCAGACAGTACAGCTGCCCACCATTACATACCACTCGGGCAGTACAACTGCCCACCATTACATACCACTTTCAGGCAGTACAGCTGCCCACCATTACATACTACTCTCAGACAGTACAACTGCCCGCCATTACACACCACTCTCAGGCAACACCGCTGTCCACCATTAGGTACCATTCTGACAGTACAACTGCCTGCCATTACATACCACTCTCACAGTACAACTGCCCACCATTACATACCACTCTCACAGTACAACTGCCCACCATTACATACCACTCTCAGACAGTACAGCTGCCCACCATTACATACCACTCTCACAGTACAACTACCCATTATATGCCACTCTCTGACAGTACATCTGCCTGCTATTACATACCACTCTGAGGCAGGACAACTGCTTGCCATAACCTACAACTCTGAGGCAGTACAACTGCCCGGCATTACCTATGACTCTGAGGCAGTACAACTTCCTGCAATTTCTTACTACCACTCTCAGATAGTACAACTGCCCACCATTACCTACCGCTCTCTGACAGTACAACTGTCTGCCATTACATACCACTCTGACAGTACAAATGCTCGCCATTGCATACCACTTAGGCAGTACAACTGCCTGCCATTACATACCACTCTCAGACAGTACAACTGCCCGCCATTACATAACACTCTTAGGCAGTACAACTGCCCACCATTACATAACACTCATAGGCAGTACAACTGCCCACCATTACATACCACTCTGAGAGTGCAACTTCTTGCCATTACATACCACTCTCCAAAAGTACAACTGCCTGCAGTTACCTACCACTCTGACAGTACAACTGTCCACCATTACATGCCAGTCTCCAACAGTGCAACTGTCCGCCATGACCTACCACTCTCCGACATTACAACTGTCCGCCATGACCTACCACTCTCCAACATTACAACTGTCCGCCATGACCTACCACTCTCCGACATTACAACTGTCCGCCATTACCTATCACTCTCCGACATTACAGCTGTCCGCCATTAAGTATCACTCTCTGACAGTACAACTGCCTGCCATTACATACCACTCTCAGGCAGTACAGCTGCCCACCTTGCATACCACTTGGGCAGTACAACTGCCCACCATTACATACCACTCTCAGACAGTACAGCTGCCCACCATTACACACCACTCTCAGGCAACACAGCTGTCCACCATTACATACCATTCTCAGACAGTACAACTGCCCGCCATTACATACCACTCTCACAGTACAACTGCCCACCATTACATACCACTCTCACAGTACAACTGCCCACCATTACATACCACTCTCACAGTACAACTGCCCACCATTACATACCACTATCAGACCGTACAGCTGCCCACCATTACATACCACTCTCAAAGTACAACTGCCCACCATTACATACCACTCTCAGACAGTACAACTGCCTGCTATTACATACCATTCTGAGGCAGAACAGCTGCTTGCCATAACCTACAACTCTGAGGCAGTACAACTGCCCAGCATTACCTATGACTCTGAGGCAGTACAACTTCCTGCAATTTCGTACCACTCTCAGTACAACTGCCCACCTTTACATACCACTCTGACAGTACAACTGCTTGCAATTACCTACCACTCAAAGAAAGTACAGCTGCCCACTGTTACATACCACTCAGGCAGTACAACTGCCCACCATTACATAACACTCTGAGGCAGTAGAGCTGCCTGCTGTTACTTATTACTCTGAGGCAGTACAGCTGCCCGCCATTACACACCACTCTCAGGCAGCACAGCTACCCACCATTATGTACCACTCTCAGACAGTACAACTGTCCGCCATTACATACCACTCTCACAGTATAAATGCCTGCCATTACATACCACTCTCACAGTACAACTGCCCACCATTACTTACCACTCTCCGACAGTACAACTGCCTGCCATTACATTACCACTCTCTGACAGTACAACTGCCCGACATTACATACCACTCTCTGACAGTACAACTGCCCGCCATTACATACCACTCTCCGACAGCACAACTGTCCACCATTACATACCACCCTGACAGCACAACTGTCCAGCATTACATACCACTCTCCGACAGTACAACTGCCCACCATTACATAACACTCTCCGACAGTACAACTGCCCACCATTACATAACACTCGGATAGTACAACCACCCACCATTACATACTCCTCTCAGTCCGTACAACTGCCCGTCATTACATACCACTCTCAGACCGTACAACTGCCCACCATTACATACCGATCTTAGGCAGTACAAATGCCCACCATTACATACCACTCTCACACAGTACACTTTACCTACAGGTCTGCACACTACCAGTTAACTAATTACTGGTCACTACCAAATCAAACAATGGTGTAGGAGATCACTTCACTGCAGTTATGTTCCCAGATTCTGGAATGTCATCCCACTGCCCCTAAAACAAGTAAGAAACCTAAGGAGTTTTAAATAAAAACTAAAGCAGTAGTCGTGTATTTCCTGGCTATGCTGCTGTTTTCAGGTAGCCTGATTTCTAAAGCTCAGCAATTCAGTGACTCCAGTTAACTTCTTTCTTTTTTTCCCCAAATAAGACCACTCTGTCCTCACAAATTCCCTTCCACCCCACTTGCCCTTTTGCTTTTCTGCTGTCTCTCTTTTCTTCCCCCCCAAACGTTTCATCTTTGCCCTTGTGTGTAGATCTCTCTACCTAACATAGTCTTTTCTTACTGCCCAGTTTTGTAATATTTGACTTTGTCATCTACTTAAATTCTCTTTCATAACACCTTATTTCATGATGTGTTTAGTCTGTATCCTGCTAGCTTATCAGAAGATTTTGTAGACTTTATTATATATTTTTTTCCTTTCACTTCCTGTTGTCAACATTGCCAATACAGGTAATGTACAATATATTTTCAAAACTGAATTGCATTTTATATATGTTCTTCGTTCTCACTGCTGCACTAGCCCGTGGATAGTGTTCACCTGCTAAATTCCCCTCCCTCCTCCTCACTTACTCTGGCTACTGATATGCTGCACCGTTTTCTGAGGGTAATGCATCAGCAACCAGACTGAGGTAAATCTTCAGGGTTTTACTGCCGCCTCAAAGAGAAGCATCTGTCTGCTCCAAAGGAACAGCAGTCAGTCTCAAAAGCTTCTTGCCTAATAGATAACACCCCTTTTGGGGATCCCTTCCTCTCAGAAATTTGTTTTGTTGTACATTTGTGGTATTATTTCTTGGTCTAACTAAATATAAACAAAGAACAGATATTTGTGGTGTTGCACCTTAAGAATATCAGCTTCTGTCGAGGATTATATGTGCTTCTTCTCTGTTTACTTGGTTTATTTTTCAATTTTGTATGGAAAACTAATTTTATGAGGATAGGGGGGTTGAGAGGGTGGCCTAATGGTTAAGGTGTTTGCCTTACAAACACAAGGTATAGGGTTTAAATCTCACAGGGGATAATTGGCTAGGCTTAAAATGACTCACAAGGGCAGTTAGCCTAGTACTAATCTATGAACCTATGAATCTATATTAATTATTTTAGCAGTGTTTTTACAGATGGAATGTGTTTCTCCCACCTGTTACTGTTCTTAACAGAATTTTATTTCCTTTCTGTGGTAATAAATGTTATATGATATTTCTGACTAAAAGTTTAAGGTCTGGTGACACAATTTTCAGTGCACTAGTGTTTACTAGTTTGAGGAAGGAAAGTTTGCTTGGTGCTTAACATGGAGTATTTACCTTCTGTCACTGTTAATGAGCTTACTGTACTGGTAATCTTTATTTGGTTTACTGCATGGATAATATTCCCAGTCCTGCTCCATTCACTCCACTTGTACCTAAAAAGAAAAAAAAAGTGAAATTATTACCTCAACCTTCAGTCAATGACTCTGACATGGGCAGACAGTTCCACAGACCACTTTACCTATCACTTTAACTCCCTGTGCTGTAGTCATCACTTTACCTATCACTTTAACTCCCTGTGCTGTAGTCATCACTTTACCTATCACTTTAACTCCCTGTGCTGTAGTCATCACTTTACCTATCACTTTAACTCCCTGTGCTGTAGTCATCACTTTACCTATCACTTTAACTCCCTGTGCTGTAGTCATCACTTTAACTCCCTGTGCTGTAGTCATCACTTTACCTATCACTTTTAACTCCCTGTGCTGTAGTCATCACTTTACCAATCACTTTAACTCCCTGTGCTGTAGTCATCACTTTACCTATCACTTTAACTCCCTGTGCTGTAGTCATCACTTTACCTATCACTTTAACTCCCTGTGCTGTAGTCATCACTTTACCTATCACTTTAACTCCCTGTGCTGTAGTCATCACTTTACCTATCACTTTAACTCCTGTGCTGTAGTCATCACTTTACCTATCACTTTAACTCCCTGTGCTGTAGTCATCACTTTACCTATCACTTTAACTCCCTGTGCTGTAGTCATCACTTTAACTCCCTGTGCTGTAGTCATCACTTTACCTATCACTTTTAACTCCCTGTGCTGTAGTCATCACTTTACCTATCACTTTAACTCCCTGTGCTGTAGTCATCACTTTACCTATCACTTTAACTCCCTGTGCTGTAGTCATCACTTTACCTATCACTTTAACTCCCTGTGCTGTAGTCATCACTTTACCTATCACTTTAACTCCCTGTGCTGTAGTCATCACTTTACCTATCACTTTAACTCCCTGTGCTGTAGTCATCACTTTACCTATCACTTTAACTCCCTGTGCTGTAGTCATCACTTTACCTATCACTTTAACTCCCTGTGCTGTAGTCATCACTTTACCTATCACTTTACCTCCCTGTGCTGTAGTCATCACTTTACCTCCCTGTGCTGTAGTCATCACTTTACCTATCACTTTAACTCCCTGTGCTGTAGTCATCACTTTACCTATCACTTTAACTCCCTGTGCTGTAGTCATCACTTTACCTATCACTTTAACTCCCTGTGCTGTAGTCATCAATTTACCTATCACTTTACCTCTCTGTGCTGTAGTCATCACTTTACCTATCACTTTACCTCCCTGTGCTGTAGTCATCACTTTACCTATCACTTTAACTCCCTGTGCTGTAGTCATCACTTTACCTATCACTTTAACTCCCTGTGCTGTAGTCATCACTTTACCTATCACTTTAACTCCCTGTGCTGTAGTCATCACTTTACCTATCACTTTAACTCCCTGTGCTGTAGTCATCACTTTACCTATCACTTTACCTCCCTGTGCTGTAGTCATCACTTTACCTATCACTTTACCTCCCTGTGCTGTAGTCATCACTTTACCTATCACTTTACCTCCCTGTGCTGTAGTCACAATGGCAAGTACGGACCTGGGATTAGACAGATCTTCTGGGGTTGTTCCAGCATCTGTTACAGGTATCCGAGTTCACCTAGTAGGGGTGCCCCTAGAAAAAAGAAACAAAAACTTAATTACAGGGCATATTATCAGATTGTTTCTGTATACAAGTCAGATGTTACATCGTTGGCTAAGAATGTTTTGTAGTCAATTCAGGGGTCTGTTTGCCTTTTCACAGTTATAGTGCAGGTGGTGTCAGAGAACAGTATGTGTTTTCAGAGGATGAGGAGTCTTACAGAGACTGATAACACCACTGTGATGTGGTATCGCAGCAAACTTGGCAGTGATGACTTGACGGTTGGTTCTTCAGCATTCTCTGACTCTTCAGGCCTCCTACATTCCGTTGGAGCAAAACATTGTTTCAAACAGATTCAACAGATCCTAGACACACCCTCATAAGTGGAAACTTAATGCAGGTGGACTCCAGGACTTGATCCAGATCTGGGGAGCATCTCAAGTACATCTTTTTGCCTCCTTACAAAACAGACAGCTAGAAAAATTCTGTTTATGGCATCCTTGCAGCCATGCACAAAGAAAATATGATCTAATGATGTCTTCTTCATCTGGCTTTGACCTGTGGGCTGTTGGATCATGCAGGCCAAATCCTCTAGACTTCAGTTCACCAGGCTGTGCCTCCCCTACTCACACTCTCCTGCTCCCCAACAGATAGCCGGCATCAAGTTTACTGCCATCCTGTCAACAGTTCAGTACATGGCTCTGTGAAACCATATCCTGTTGGTGATTTTTGTGTAGTCTTTCTCTAGTGATTTTCACCCTACCCTTTAAAGTTAGTGATTTAGGGTTAGGTATAGGATAGGTTAGGTAGATCAGCTAAGTTTAGGCTTAGATTTGTTATCCTCATTTAGCGTGTGTATAGTTAGCAGTTGGCTTTTCCTGCATGTTTGAGTTTGTTGTTTGCAGTGTTATTTCCTTTTTTTTAGGTAGAGAAGCTTTTTCTTTCTAGCGTGTAGTTAGCATAGTGTTTTATTCTACGTGTATAGTGTGTTGTGGTGTTACAGGTTCTGCCTTATCCATGGATAAGGGATTAAAAAACTGTATTATTTGTGGGCACAAGCTGCCCATGATAAGTAAAGCTATTGTTTGGGGGCTACCCACCTCGATTCTCCCTGCTGTGTCTGCAAGGGGATCAGGTCTAGGGTAGTGAATGAGAGAAGGGTAAAGTTAGTCCTTAAGGGATCTCCTTCCAGCTGGTTCTTCTTTGGCACTGAAGGATGGTTCTGAAAAACCTCACTGCTGTTCCAAGGACTCCAAGGCCTCCAGAGGTGATCAGAAGAGGTCCTCCTCTGTCTTCATACCTGGACCTACTTTTGGCTTGCTGGACCCGAAGGTCTCAAGGTCCTTCAGGTGCCCCAGTGTTTTCAGTACCTGTGTCTGCTACGACTCCTTGGAGCCGATTGCCATAGATGCCATCTATGAGCAAGGGTCCATCTCTGAGTCTAAGTGCATTGAGTCCCTTTTTAGTCAAAGGGGCTATGTCAGGTCTGGTAGCTTGCTCCTTATCGCAGTCCACTTCACTGGAAATGTCGGCACAGTCTTCTTCCTTGCCCTGGTTGTTCGTCTTTCCAGCTCGGATCCAACAGACAAGTTCTTTGTCTTCCAAGAGATCCTCCGAGCCCCATTTGGTGTCATCGTCTGCACAGTCATCAAGGTCAGTGGGCAGTTTCAAAGCATCAGAGGAAGTCCTTTTCTGAAGACTCAGATGTAATTGGCTCTCATCCCTTCAGGTCTGGGACCTCTTCCCAGAACTTAGTCTCACTCACCCTTGTTTTCTTCCTCAGTCCCAGTGGATCTGAGTCCTCTGACCCAGCTGTATTCCAACCCTCAGGATTGGATCTTACAGTTTGGCCATCCTCAGGTCTAGCTCCCACCATGGTCTTTTCGACTCTGGCTGTGTCGGAGCCGAGTGGACATCAGTGCTGTTGCATTGAGGTTGGCATTTGTGGGTCAGGCTCAACAATCCCAGCTTCATGTTCATCCCTCCCACTCAGAGCTTCAGCCTTCAATAGCTCTGCTTTGGTCTCTATGTTGGGACCAGGGTAGGTAGTTCTCCTAGATTCAGACTTGTCTTGGTTATCTTCAGATACTGGGATTGTCGGCTCTGGAAGGCCAGCATCTACCTCCACCTTTATACGATCATAGGAGATTACTAGGGTAATGGCTGTGGGGCCTTTACAAACCTAGCTAAGAGTTTATCCCCAAAAAAGAAACCTCAATCAGCACCTGTCAATGAGGGACAGGTGGAATCCCTAGGATTGTGCTTGAAGAGGGTCAGCGATGTTCTTTGTTTGACATGTGTGGGGAGTCTATTCTAGAGACTGGGCAACCTCTGGGAGACAAACCTGTCTCTCCAGCAAGTTTTGTTAATGTCACATATTAGATTTAAGCCTTTCGATCAGGTACTACATGAGGACTTAGACTTACGGATATGGAGCATCTCTAGTAGAGCAGGGTCTGAGATTGCCTTGTAGGCAAGACACAGATCACCTCTAAGCAATCTGTACGATACAGAGTAGAGTGATAATGATTTAAGCCTGTCCACATAGGACAGGTGTTGGAGGCCATGGATTCTCTTTGTGAGGTATTTCTGTGGCCTTTCCAGTTGGTGCAGGTGTTTGGAGAGGTACATACCAAACAGGATGTTGTACTCAATTATTGGCCTAGTGTGGGAGGAGTACAGAGAGGTAATAACTTATTTTTTCTGGATGCAATCCCTTTACTTATGAGATGAACCAAGTAAGTGGCTTTTCTGACCATTGCTGCTACATGATGGTCAAATGTGAGATTGTTGTCAACTTGTGTACCCAGGGCTTTCACCACAGGTTGTGTGCTTTGGGGGTTGCCGTTGATGTGGTAATCAGTAGGGGCCATGTTTTTGCCGAATGGTATGTTAATACATTTTTTTGCATTTAACTTAAGACCATGACTTTGGCACCAGTCATTTGTTGCTGTGAGACCCTCTTGAAGTATGTTAACATCATTTGGTGAGTTAATAACAGCACCCAACTTAAGTTGTCTGCAAACATGGTCAGCCACAGACCTTTTGTCTTTACCTGGACCTCTGAGAAGTAGATGCCAAACAATAGAGTTCCCAGGACAGATCTTTGGGATACACCACTAGTGACAGGTCTGCTGTCGGAGGTGGTGGCACCTATTTTGACCTTATGGGTCCCATCAGTGAGCCAGTTGGCCACCCACCTGATGAGATAGGGATTTACACCAAGTTGTGTTAGCTTTTTGATGATGCCCAAGTGGGAGATCGTGTCAGAGGCGTTGGCCAAGTCAAGGTAAGCTGTATGTATGGACTTTCCCTCATCCAGTGCCTTGGTAATGGTCTCAAAAAAAGTCAACCAAGTTCAACAAGCAAGATCTGCCCTTGACGAATCCGAACTGGGTGGGGTCAAGTACTTGGAGATTGCCTATGTTCTTGTTTATGATGTCCATAGTAATGTGCTCCATGGCCTTACAGATGAGACTTGTCAAGCTAATGGGGTGATAGTTTCCAGGGTCAGTAGTGGCACCACCTTTGTGCAAGGGGATGACAATGGCAGTTCTCCACTCTGCTGGAATGAAGCCTGTACTTAGGCTGTGGTTGACTAGGGTGCTCAATGGCGAAGCCAGTTCTTGCTGGAGATGGTGCAGAATACAGGCTGGGATATTATCATGTCCCATGGAAGCTGTGTTCTTTGCCTTGGATAGGGCCTTTAACACTTGATCTACGAAGATGTGTAGTGCGGGACAAGTATCGGGGATGTGTTGAATGGGCCTTTGGGGGGACAGGAGTGTGAAGTTTGTACTGAACCTATCTGCTAGCAGGTTGGCTAAGTCAACAGGATCAGTGTAAGTGGTATCATTAAGAACTAATTTGGAACAAACCTGGGCTTTGTCATGGAGGTTTCTGACGTAACTGAGAGAGGCTTTTGGGGTTGGACTTTGTTTCGGAGGCTAGTTTAGATTCATAATTGGTTGTGGAGGTTTTCACTAATGATTTAATTTGCTTGTTGAGGCCAAGGAGAGGGGGTTTCCAATTGGGAATGTGTGCCTTTTTACCCCTGGACAACAGTTTCTTCCTTTTGTTGTAAAGCCTGTTGATAGAGGATGTCCACCACATAGGTTTGTGTTTCCTTGAGGAGCACGTTTTAGTTCCGTTGGTTATGGCTGAGTCCATGCAGTTGTACAGGTGCTTGTATACTGCACTGGTATACTGTTCAGCATATTTGTCTGCATCCTCGGGGGGGGGGGGGTGAAGCTATTGATACCCTTCCTTAGAAGGTTGTAGTCAGTTTTTGAGAACCATCAGGGCCTTGACATCATGGAGAGGACAGTATTCCTTATAATAGGGATCCTCTGCTAAGGGTAGTATGATGTCTGGCCTATATACCAAAGCCTTTTGGTTGTAAAGGTTATGCAGTACGCCACATGTATGCTCCCCCACACATGGTGTAGGCCATAAATGTGATGTCCAGATGTGACATAGTCGGAACTACTTTGTCGCCAGACTAAATGCCATCTTCACTATTCGGTTTGAATGCTCGTTCACCTGCTTGTTTCTGCCACTTTCAGGTAAGTGCCCCATTGGTGTTTTTGGTTTTTATTATCTTACATTTGCCTTGTTTCTGGTTGTTGGGTTTCATGTCATCCAGAAAGGGGAAATGCCAGTGCAGTAGACAGATTCTCCATAAAGATCATCATAAGCAGTGTTTGTTCTGTTTAGGCACTTCCCACAAACATACGTCTTGCGAGATTTCTCAGTCCTTTGTTCCTAAGATGTTGGTGAGTTTGCTTCCCCCCCACTATTTAGCTAAAGAACCATTGGCTTAAATTGTTGGCTAAGGATACCATGCAAGGCTTTCCCTGGCTCGAGGGCCAGCCGTCTCTGAAGAAAAAGGCCAAAAAAGTCTGGTGTGATTCTTCGGCTGTACTGCCTCCACTGGATGTCTCTTGAGGCTGGTGAAAGTTTGGAAGGACATTCTGTTTCTTTATGAGGTTCCTGTGCTATGACTGCTTTGGAGGCCAGCATGGACCCAATGCCATGCATGCCCATGGAGGTTTTGCAAATGTCCACCTTGGATGTACAGGAGGAACTGCAGCTGATGACAAGGGCCAAGGGGTGTTCCTCAATTTTTAGTAAGGGAAGATGTTATGATTGCCATTATTGAGTGTCATCAGGGTTCAAAGCCTCCAGAATTCTTCAAGGCCGATGTCCCACTCAGAATGAAGCAAAAAAACTAAGTATATTTTGCCTGATTCAAAATATCCTCAGAGTGAATGGTAAAACTTCACTCAAGGCCTGTTTTAGTGCTCTGATGGCTCTCAAGCCTCTACAGGGTGTTTCTGTTTCTGCTCCCCCTTCTTAAGAGTCACACGGAGCAGGATTCTTTTAAGGAGGAGGATGCTGATTCTAACAAGGAGTCTTTGACTTATTCCTCTCAGATCCCTTTGCCACTTGACTATGGTTCTGAAGAAGAAAAGTCTATCATTCCTGCCTCTCCTTTTGAGGAGATTTCCTTTGGTGATATTGTTTCCAGAATGATAGAATTTTTCATATGGGACTGTGCTCAGGTGTCTGTTGTTCAGAAGAGGTACTGTGAGCTTCTGTAAATGGAGTTTCCTAGACCCTCCAGTGTTTCTTACAGTCTTGCTGGATGCCTTTTCCACTGCTTCTCAGGCTCCTGACTCCCAACCTCCTGCTCTCAAAATACCTGATAGGTTTTATAAAGTGCCCAGGGACTGCATATTTCTTTATAAGTGTCCTCCTCCTGATCCCTCTGTGGTGTCTGTGGCTTCTGATAAGCTTTCCAAATTGTTGCCTTCCACCAAATTACTTCCATCTGATAAGGACAGCAGAACCATGGAGAGGTTGTGTAAGAAGGTGTGCACTACTTCTACCCCAACATTTAGAGCTGTTAACTGTCAGACAAATGTGACTAGGTATGTTGTGGCTCTTCTCTCTCAAGCCTCTCAGGCTGTTTCTGATCTCCCTGGTTCTGAGCGGAAGGCCTCTGCTCTTGCTTTGCTTGGGGCATCCTCCCAAGTAGCTCGCAATTCCATTAAATGCAGCTATGATGCAGCTGATACTTCATCTAGGGCTTCTGCTTTTTGATCTGTTCTAGGGAGTGACACCAGTCATTGTGCCAGAGTCCCATGCCCTCTGGCCTGGAAGTTGTATGTCCTCTCTTTTTCTTGGAGGGGGATGTTTCTATATGCCTTTCCTCTCATTCCGAAAGTCCTGTTCAAAGTAAAGCAGGATGCTCCCAAAATCTTGCTGGTGACTCCCTTTTGACCCAGACAGCATTGGTTCCCTCTTCTTATGATTCTTGCCAAGGGCAATCATCACAAGTTACCTCCCAAGGTGGACCTACTCACACAAGACAAGGGATCTGTCATCCATCCCCACCTGTCCACTCTTCAGCTGACATTGTGGGTGACAGGGTATTGATCCCATACAGATACCTTTTTTCTGAAGACATGCATTGGGTCCTGCACGAGGCCAGGAAACCCACTACTAGGAAATCTTGGGATGCGCAGCTCTACCTTTGGATGTGGTTTGGATCTTGTCTGCTCCATTTGACTGTTTTTATAGGTGTTCCAATAACTTGTGCGGATTTGGTTGGTAGAATGCATCTTTTTAGCTCCAGTATGATGTGTTGAAGGTGTAGAGGCCAAACCAAGGATTTGTGAAGATGTAATATCATTCATACTTATGGATGGAAGGGGAACCAGAACCAAGGACTCATGACATGTAGAATTATAATCTTTTTCACTGGCCCAAGTAAAAATGTTGCCTCTTTTAAAATCATTAATGTTCCTCCGTAATTTTCTTTTTTAGTTTCTATTATCCTTTTTCAAAGACAATAATGTGATTTTGAACTTCATGTAATAGTTCAGATTGCACATTCAGTTCAACCTCTGTTAAAAGTTCACTATTAATGGTTTTGATCTTCTTACGAAGATCAAGCTCATTCGGTTCAAAATAGGCATTCACCAGTTCCATATACCTAAAAGAACAGCTTAAATTAACAAGTTGCCATCTTCTTAAAAGATCAGGGTACTTGTCCCAGTATGTGGGCATTTTTAAAATTCCCAGCCCACATGGTGCCACCTTATACAGCAGATAGGCTAGGAAACTCAACCGTTGCCACTGTAGATGTTTAAATTGATAAGCACGTTCCTCAAAGTGTCTCAGTTTCTCTTTAAATTGTTCTGTTGCATCAGTACCTTGAGCATACCGAGTTTCAACTTGGTGCCAAACCTTAAACATTTACTTTGTTATAAAGAACAGTCCATAGCAATTTCAGCAGTTAAAACAAAGAAAAAGGGAACTTGTATATTGCTGTATGTGCATTTATTGTAAATTCATTTACACTGGCAATTCCTTTACTCATCTAGTTACTGGTATTCATTATAAGTCGAGTGCATATGGAAACTGTGATACGAAAAATCTGGTGTATTTAGCTATGTGTGATCAAGATCCAGCCTACCATGTTGGAAAAAATAATCAAAAACTGAAAGAACGTGTTGGTAACCATGTCTCTGATAGAAGAAAAGTGTTAACTAATGCTTTGTACAAACATAAAAGTGAAAAAGGTTATAATCAGGAATTTAAGTTTTTAATATTGAGCTTTATAAGTACATCAGTACGTGGAGGTAACATTACACATCACACAGAGATGGATGAGTATTACTGGATACTTCACTGAAGGGCACATGTACCACCAGGGTTGAATGGATATATATCATTAAAACCTTTGCTTAGAAAACTACATAAACGAGTTTAATTGGATTATTAATTACTTGATCTTGTGATTTTACGGTTTTTAAGCACTTATAGGTTCATAGGTGTGTACTAGGCTAATGGCCCTGGAGCCTTTACAAGCCTAGCCTATAGAAGTGCCCTGGCATTGTGATGCCCGACGACGGTTCCCAGTGCCTTTATCAAGTAGAGCCACTGGAGTGATCCCTGGGGTGAACTTTCTATTTCCCACCCACTCATCAAGATTTCTCTTGAAGAGGGCCAGGTAGGTGCTCTGCTTAACATGTATGGGAGGTCTATTCCAGAACATGGGCATCTCTGGGTTATGAAGCTGTCCCTCCAGTATGTTCTGTTAATTGTGGTAATGAGGTTGAGGTCTCTGGAGCATATGGTGCAGAGGGATTAGGATTTCTTTAGATGTAGCATTTCTAACAGAGCTGGGTCAGACATGACTTTGTAAGTCGAGCAGAGATTGCCTCTTAGTAGATGATAGGAGACCGAGAATAGCTGGAGTTTTTTTGAGTCTGTCCATGTAGGTCATGTGTTTAAGGCCTAGGATCCTCTTAGTGAGGTACTTTTGTGGCCTCTCCAGCTGTTGCAAGTGTCTAGTGAGGTACATGCCAAATGGGAAATTATACTCTATGATTGGTCTAATAAGGAAAGAATAGAGAGAAATGACCTCTTCTTCCTAAAGAAAAACCCTTGGTAATGAGATGTGCCACATAGAAGGACTTTGACCACAGTGGCATTGTGGTGGTCGAAGGAGAGGTTGCTGTCAACCTGTGTCCCCAGATCTCTTATAACACCTTCAGTGTTCAGTGGGCTCCCATCAATGCGGTAATTAGTGGGAACTGAGTTTTTCCCAAAAGGGATGATGACACATTTTTTGGCATTAAGCTTAAGGCCGTGGTTTCAACACCAGTCATTGGTCTCAGTGAGGCCTTTCTGTAGGATGTCTGCATCAGTTGGGAAGTTAATAATGGCTCCCAGCTCTGAGTCGTCTGCGAACTTGGTCAGAAAGAGTCCCTCTATGTTGGCCTGGACGTCTGAGAAGTAGATGCCAAACAGGAGAGGACTCGGGACTGATCCCTGTGGGACTGTACTCATTACTGGTCGGCAGTCTGACTTGGAGTCCGCTACTTTCACACTGTGGTTCTATCTGTGAGCCAGTTTGCAACCCACCTAACGATATAGGGGTTGATGCCTAGTTTGGTAAGTTTATCAGTAATTCCTGAGTTTGGAATGATATCAAAGGACTTGACCAGATCAAGGTAGGCTATATGAACTGCCTTACCTTCATCCACAACTCTGGTGACTGAAAGAAGTCAACCAGGTTGAGTAGGCATGATCAAATTGCTTGGGATCTAGAGTTTGGAGTTTCCCTATATCCTTGTTAATTAGGTCCATGATGATGCGTTCCATAGCCTTGCATGTCAGACTCATCAGACTAATGGGGTGATAATTAATTTCCAGGGTCTGTAGTCACTCCTTTATGGAGAGGGATGACTGTAGCAGTGCACAATTCGGTAGGGACAAAGCCTTCGGTGAGGCTGTGAGTGAACAGGGCACACAGTTGTGGTGCCAGTTCACTTTGTAATTCATGTAGAATGCAGCCAGGGATACTGTGGAGGCCCATGGAAGCTGTATTCTTGGCCGTGGGTAATGCAGCTTTAACCTGTGCTGCAGTAATGCTAGGTGCCCTGTATTCTTCTGGTATTGAGATTGGTCCTTTGGGGGGGGGGTGTTAAAGTTGGCACTGAATCGGTCGGCCAATATGTTGGCAATATTTGTTGGCTCAGTATAGGAGGTACCAGTGTGCAGTAACTTAGAGCAAATCTGGTTATGGCCGTGGAGATTCTTGATATAACTGTAGACGGCTTTGTGGTAGTTTTTAGTGTCTGCCACAATTCTGCCTTTATAGCTGGCTTTAGAGGTTTTGATGAGGGATCCCAACTTTTTATTGAGGCTAATAAGGGAATTTTTCCAGTCTTGGGATTTCACCTTTTTCTGCAACAGTTTTTTCCGTGTGTTGTAGAGTTTATTAATGGCAGGGGGCCATCAGATTAGCCTCCTTTTTTTGGAGGAGTGTGTCTTCGTTCTGTTGGGTATGGCTAGTTTCATGCATTTATATACGTGTTCGTACAGTGCATTGGTGTATGATTCGGCAGTCATGCATCTATTTTCCATTGGCATGGGTGCCGTGAAGTTAGCCACCTTTGTTTTTAGGAGTCCAAAGTCAGCTTTGGAGAAGTTTTTCATGGTGGATACCTTTGTGGGTGTTGTGGGTGAGATATGGATTTCCATGGTGATTAGTTTGTGGTCGGATCTAACCAGGAAGGAATTGACTATTGGTGTAGAGCAGCGGTTGCCCATTTTAGTAATAACCAAGTCAAAGATGTTGCTTCCTCTAGTGGAGGTAAGAATGAGCTGGTCCAGTTCATTGGAATTGAAGAATTCAAGGAATTGTTGTGCCAGTGCATTGGTGCATGAGTAGTTTTTCCCAGTTGATGGTGGGGTAGTTGAAGTCAGCTAGTATGAGAGTGTTGGGTTGGATCTTAAAAGTTTCCAGGGTGCTTAGGAATATGGATTGAGAGTCTTGTAACATGGGTGGGGACCTCTAGCAGGCTACGACCCGAATTGCCGTCTTACCCAATGTTAGTTGTACTTAGAGTATCTCAGATGCGTTATGCTGGGCTACTAGTCTGGTGTGCATATCCTTTATGAATATGGAGACACCACCGGGTTTGGAGCTTTGGTCCATGTTCTGAGGCCGAAAGGTGTGGAATATGTTATAGCCTGGTAGTGCAGGGGTGCTTTCTGCTGCTTTAAACCAGGTCTCCATTACAGCACAAATGTCGATTTTTAGTAGTGCTTCGAGCGAGTGCATCTCAAGATTTAGACTTCTAGCGTTGAGCAGCATGACCCTCAGATTGCATTTATTTATAGGTGTTACAGTGGTAATTTGGTCTTTGGAATGCCGCCTAAAAAAGGCACTTATGGTTTTGTTTGTTACCATGCCTGGTGAAGCATTGTATGGCGAAAGTTTATAACTTGTGTTTTAAACTGTTTTACTCAGTTTTACTCAGTGTTTCATTAAATATTATTTTATTGAGCAGTTCATGGTTCCAGTGGGTTTTTTTAATTTGAATATTCAGTCTTTGGAGCTCACTGGATTTACTGTTTGCTGGGTGTTTTGCACTACATAAAATTCTTGCGCTCCTCCCAAGGATTGGCTACATTGGGGTAAGGGCCCGGTCATGGATGCAGTCATGGTGGCGGATCTTCTAAGGAAAAATGGTCTTGTACTTAATCCATATTTGCTCTAAGGGAGCTTAACTACTTATCCCACTTGACAAGGCTTCAGTGCGATCTTGTGACGGAAGTGTCGAGGAATATTAAGATGCAGCAGTCTCCAGAGATTCAGAAGACACTGGAGACGCAGCTCTCAATTCTTCAATTTATTACCAGTGTTTGTATGAGGCATGTTTCAAACACAACTGAGGGAGTGCCTGAACAGCTGGTACCAACACTGACATGCAACGCCACACTTGGATGCAGCTGTGGAGCTATGTAGATTGTCTCAAGGCATCCTTTGTTAATGCCTCTTTCAAAGACAGTTCCTTGTTTGGGGCTAAAATTAAAGACACTGTTACTAGGAGTGAACAGGAAGGGAAGACACCATCCACCATAGGAGTGTACTTTGTTATCCTCAGCAAACTTTCTTGAGGAATCAGAAGGAGGGCAAACGTCTTTTTTAGAAAGTCTCAGAAATCTTTCCAGGATGCTCCTTCTGAGGATTTTGCCCATGCCTGTAGGGGTAACCATAATGGGTGCCGCCTATGGGGTAGGGGTGGTCTGCAAAATCGGGGCTTCCACGGAGGCTTCTCCAGTGGGCCCTTTCAGTGATCTTAAAGGGTTGCCTAACTGTCCTGCTCTGGAGGCAGTCAGGGTTGCTTGGCTCTTCACCCAAAGTCTTGAGAGGCCATCACCTCAGACCCATGGATGTTGAGTCATATCCAGAGGTTATACCATTCCCTTTTTAGAAAGTACAGTTTCATCATAAATGTCTCTCAGAGGTTCACACTGTCAGACTGCAGGCAGTGATAGAGATTCAGAAGTTGATGGAAAATAGACTCATCCATGGTCTACTTAAGGTTTGGTAACAAAGAACAAGGACTTCAGGCTGATTTTGGATTTGAGCAAATTTAATTCCATTCATGAAGCAGACCAAATTTCAGATGGCCACGGTGCAGTCCATTCTGCGTCTGCTGAAGGATGATTGGACGTGCTCTTTAGACTTCTAGGACGCCTACCATCATGTCAAGATAGAGAGGCACTTCAGGTGGTTTCTGCCTTTTTGGCTGGGGTTTAGTCATTACCAGTTCAGAGCCCTGCCATTCAGTCTCACCACTGTTTCCTGGGTGTTCACCAAGTGTATGGAGGTGGTTGCAGTGTGGCTGCAGCTATGGAGATTTCAGGTCTTTCCATATCTGGATGATTGGCCCCCACGAGAGCATCTCTAATAACAGCCAGGGATACCTTGCTCCAGCTGTGAAGCCAATTAGGGATTATGGTCAGTTGTTTAGAGTCAAGCCTACAACCTGTTTAGACATTAAAATTCAAAGGTTGACACTTGGATACAGTCAGTCAAATTGCCAGGCTCCCAAGCTCCAGAGTGATCGGTCTTCGATACCAAGGAGTATCCTTGTTTGCCCTTGGAAAGCCTTAGATCCACATGGCAGCTTCAGTAGGGTTGGTCCTTTTAACGAGGTACCAGTGGACTTTCCAGAAAGATTGACAAAGGTGTGTTACTATCAGATTCAGTGATGTTTACAGTTTCCCTTAGTGACCAATGTGAGACTATCTTCCCCATCCTGTGGCCACTGACACAACTGTGAGACCATTCGTTCTTCCCCATCCTGTGGCCACTGTCACAACAAATGCATTCCTTCTTGGGTGGGGACAGCATTTCAAAGAGAGGATGGTTCAAGGATCCTGGTCTTCTTCTGAGGCCAACATTCACATCAGTGTCCTGGAGATGACGGCTATCCTTGCATTGCAGGCCTTTCAGGGTGTCCTCCCCAGCAGTGTGATTTTGAAACATACGGACAAATATGTCTGTCTGGTATCTCAACAAGCAGGGAGGACTCATTTTTATCTAGTTTGTTGAGAAGCCATGAGAGTGTGGCAGTGGGGGGGATGTCATGTCAACAGTTTGATTGCAATGCATATCCTGGGGAGGTCCAACATTCTGGCCAGACAGCTTGAGGAGGAATATTCTTCTTCCTCATAAGTTGTCTATGAATCTGAGAATAGCAGCTTGGATCTCTAGGAGTTGGGGCACCCCATGTTGTGAACTCTTTGCTTCCCCCTCCAACACCAAATGCAGCAGCTGTTATTCCTTTGTCCCCCCCCTCAGGGCAGTCACCCAGGGGCAATCTTTTGTATGCTTGGCTCCCGGGTTTCCTGTATGCTTATCCTGCAGTTTCTCTGTCAAGTTTCTTGAGAGAGCAGCCCATTGCAGATCAACAGATGTTGTTCATGTTTCGCTGTTGCAGTCATCACATTTAGGTTATCCCTGCCAGGATAGCCCTCAGCCGGCCCGAATACCAGAGGCTTAGTATTTCTGCGTTGGTTGCTGTCGCTTCAAGACTGACCTCAGGTCGTCAGTAGTATAAAGTAAGGCAGCCGACGCCATTACATCAGTCTTTCCTGCCATGGAGCCCGAAGCAGAAGCAGTTTGCATGAGTGCCGGTCAGCCGCTATCTGAGTTTCATCTACCAATTTGAAGCTGAAGTCTTGTAAAGCTAAGTACCTCATTGGGGATCCTTTTTTTTTGCACTAACCGATGTCAGAAAAAGTTAACAATTGTCTTGCCTGCAGAAAGCAAATACCACGTTGAGACTTTCATTCTTACTGCGTCACTTGTTTAGGCCCAGACCACGATGTCCCCCGCTGTCGCTTCTGTGCTTTGTTCAAAGCCAGAACTATCCTTCTTCAGGCCCTTATTGTAGCTAGATATTTTTGTTTACAGTCCTCAAACTCCGATGCGGCTTCGGTAAGCCATCCGACAGTAGATCTTCTAAAAAAACGTACAGATAAAGACAGAGACAGGCCGCACAGGTCCAAACCTACCGACGATGCTTCCGTTAAGCTAGTCATCAGTTCTCCGGGCTTCAATGAAGCTCTTTCACAGCCCCTGATGCCCGCTTCTGTGGTTTGACAGGCCGCTACTGAGACCCTTTCAGAGTCTGGTATGCCACAGAACTCTTCTTCGACTAAGGATCCTGCGGTCATCTCTACCTTGGATGGGTCTGGAGCCACTGAACAGGCACCAGCTTCCAAGGAAGTCCTTCTCACTACTGATTCTCGACACAAACAGACGTCTTCTTTCCCGACTACCATTTTTTCGAAAACTACCGAGTTTCTTAGGCCCCAGGTACGAACCACACCCAAGAAACTGATGACCCAATCTCAGGCACCTGCTTCCTTGCCTCAGTTTCAAATGCTTAAAATGGTGGAAGACCTTATCATGCTGATCAGTTGAAGCCACGCTATCGCCTCCAAAAGTAAAAAAGATCTGTCCCCTGTAGTTTTGTCTGAGCAAGAGTCAGATGACTCTGACGCATCTGAATATGAAGACATGCAACCCCTCTCTACATATGAGGATTCTGATGCGGAGGATTCCATCCCTTCCACCTCTCCCCCCCGAGGATATTTCCGTTGGAGAAACCCTTCATACCTTAAGGGAGGATTTCCACTGGGAAAGTCAGGACTACCCTCAGTCTAAAAAGAGACTCTGGGAATTCTTAGATCTTCCACAGCACATACCCTTGGCCATCCTCCCAGTCCTGGATGTTGTGGAGGATGTTTTCCTGGAATCCAGCTGGACTCCTGAAAACCCTCCCTCCTGCACCCAGAAAACCAGACAGGTACTATAGAGTCCCTGACTCTCACAAATTTCTTTTTAAAAATCCTACTGCTGACCCTGAGGTAATTTCTCAAAGGCCTAAAGGGATTAAAGCAATCTCTGTTCAGAATCCCACCCCCTCAGATAGGGATTCCTGAGCACTAGACAGATGGGGTAAAAAAGTATACACCTCAGCTACTCTTGCTATCAGGGCACTAAATTGTCAGTTCTATATGATGACATTTCAGCAACATACCCTGGAAATTCTCAAACAAAAAATTGCCTTCCTTTCCTGCTTGTGCAGAATCTAAAGAGTTACAAGAGTTAATGCATTCTGCAAGTCAAGTAACTTAACACACCTTGCACTGTGGTTTTGACACTCTAGAAGCTTCTTACAGGGCAGCAGTCACTGGATCTGTCATTAGAAGGCATGCATGGCTTAAGGAATAGCCCTTGCCAGACCATGTCAAATCTAAATTGTTGGATGCCTCCTTGCACAAAGGCAACTTATTTGGCACTAAAGCAGAAGAGGTCTTAAAAAAGATGGAAGAAAAAGCAAAATCTATGCAGACAGTTAAGAGTTTCTTACAGATTCAGCAGGCATTGTCCCACCAAGCACTAGTCCTTTCCTGCTCCCACTAAGCCAGTCCAGCCCAGACCCCGGGAAACCAGACCCCCCAGACAGCAGCCACATGGGATGCAGAGATCTAAGAAGTGGACTACCTGCATTTCAAAACCAGGGAGTTTGTCAACCCCTCATGGTAAGAACTCACAATGACTCATCTCACCCACCCCCTCCCTCTGCCCACCTTCACTTACCCATAGGAGGAAAACTCTCCTTTAATGCAAGCACCTGGCCCACCATTACCAACTACCGCTGGGTTCTCAACATAGTGTCCCAGGGATACAGTTTTTCTTCCCACACCCTTCCTACCCCAAAAGGGTTCCCAGAGCTGTCCCCAAACCAGTGGGCAGAGGTGCAAAAGCAAGTCCTTTTCCTGCTCTCTATGAGGGCAGTAGAGCACGTTCCTGCAGAACAGAGAGGCCAAGGTTTCTACTCCAGACTTTTTCTGGTACCCAGAAAAGAGGGCACCTGGCACCTCATCCTCTATCTATCCATTCTAAACAGCTTCCTGGTGATCCCAAAATTCAAAATGCTCACCCTCCAGTAGCTCCTACCCATGCTCTCCAAGGATGCTTGGCTAGCCACCCTAGATCTAAAAGAGGCCTGAATCCATATTCCTATCAGGGAATCATGCAGGAAATATCTCAGTTTCAGAGCAGGATCTCAGCACCTTCAGTTCTCTGCGCTCCAGTTTGGCTTATCTACTGCTCCCAGAGTTTTCTCAAAATGTCTGGCCCCAGCTATTGCCTTTTACAGACAAAGGAATATCCAGATATATACCCATACATAGATGACTGCCTAATTCAGGCAGCCAGCCAGGAAAAACTGCTCAAGCACCTGGCCTTTGTAAAGTCCCTACTAACCTCCCTAGGGTACACAATCAATGAAAAGAAATCCAAACAGGTGCCCACCCAAAGGATTAGGGTCTATATTAGATGAACGAAAGTTCATCTTAGCGAACGCTTACATGAGCAAATATCCAGGTACTCGAAACTGCAATTGTGGGGGGCTGCCCCCCCCAAATATATATTCCAACTCCGAGATCGCACTACAGTGAGGAAAGGGCAAATATTTCCATCTTCACTGTACCACGATCTCGCAATTGCGGTTTCGAGTTCCGCAATATTCGCTCATGTGAGCGTTCGCCAAGATGAACTTTCGTTCATCTAATATAGTCCCAAGGATTATATTCCTGGGAGCAAGCCTGGACACAACATCCCCGATGGCATTCCTTACACCAGAAAAGCAAAATTACCTGACAGCCTACTTCTCTCAACTAGCCACCAGACCTCCGATATCTGCAAGGAAGATCCTGCAAGCTCTGGGGTTCATGGCATCTTGCATACTACTCATTCTGTATGCCAGACTGCATATGAGTGGTACCTAAAAAGCCTTTGGTGTCAACACTCTCAAGACCTGGAGACTCATACCTATAATTCCTTGCCTCAGAAAAGATTTTCTTTGGTGGCCAGCAGCATGCTCCCACAACAAGAGACTACCTTTCTCTCCACCCCCAGCTACCCAGACCCTCACCACAGGTGCATCAGACTATGCCTGGGGTGCACACCTGGATGGCAGGTGCATACAGGGCCACTGGAGCCCACAGCAAATCCCTCTGCACATCAGCCAAAAAGAGATGATGGCTGTCCAGTATGCCTTGATAGCTTTCAAGCCCCCTTCTCTCCCCAGGGGCTCTCCTGATCAAAACGGACAACACCACTGTAATGTGGTATATCAGCAAGCAGGGAGGGACTCACTCCTACCCTCTATGCAAGCTGGCCATGACTTTTTGGCACACAGCTTCTGCCATGCAACTGCACCTGTTAGCACAATTCCTACTAGGTTCTCTCAACTCTCTGGCAGACCAGTTAAGCAGAAATCTTCTGGACCCCCACGAGTTGCAGCGCAACAGAAGACCCTTCACCCTAATAACTCAGAAATGGGGCACCTCAAAGATCGACCTCTTTGCACCCCACACCAATCATCAGCTCAGCAAATTTTGCACCAGGGAGCATCACTGCATGGATTGGAATGTGGATGCTCTGTCCGTCCCCTGGGTCAGTCTATTGGTCTATGCCTTCACTTCACTACCTCTCATCCCCAGGGAACTGCTCAAAATAAAGGAGGAAAAACCAAGGACAGTTCTTATAGCTCCAGACTGGCCTCACCAGCACTGGTACCCCTTGCTGTGCAACCTGTCCCCACTGCCACCATGGCATCTTTCTCAGACTCCAAACCTCCTGACCCAGAGGGAAGGGGAATTCATGCATCCCCAATTGCAGACAATTTGGCAGCTTGGCTTATTCCCTAACCCCCGATCAATCTGCCAACCCCAGTAAACAGGTTCTAGATGTTATACGTGAGGCCAGATGCCCTCACATTTGAAAGTCTTATGCTGACAAATGGAAAAGGTTCTGCACCTGGATTCAGGCTAAGGGTGCCATTACGGCACAGCCCTCCCTCCCTCTCATCCTGGGTTACTTAGCTGACCTACTACACAGTGGCGCCTCTTTTTCTTCTATTACAATTCATACCTCTGCTATCTCTGCTCATTTTTCCACCGAGCAGCCCCTTTTTTCACACCCCTTGATCAAACAGTTCCTAAGAGGGGCTAGCAACTTGTGGCCACCCAAAAGAGCACCAACCCCAGCTTGGGACATTAACTTTGTGTTGGAAAAGCTCACACTGCCTCCCACCCTTCGAACCAGCTTCTTCAGCAGAGCTAAAATTTCTCTCCTGGAAGACAGCTTTCCTTCTGGCCATCGCTTCAGCCAGAAGAGTCTCTGAGCTGCACGCACTCATGGCTGTGGAACCCTTCATCATCTTCTATGCTGACAGGGTATTCCTCAGGACTAAACCACACTTCATGCCCAAGATGATGTCCAGTGTGGCTCTCAACCAATCCATTCATTTGCCCACCCTTTTTCCTAATCACCAGAACAAGGAGGAAAGGATCCTGCACTCTCCAGATGTGCACAGACAGCTCAGATTCTATCTAGACATGACTAAATCCTTCAGAAAGTCTGATCAATTACTGGTTAGCTTTGCTACAGGGGCAAAAGGCAAAGCCATCTCCAAACAAACCATTTCCAAATGGATAGCACACTGCATCCATTTCTGCTACAAACTAGACAGAAAGCCTCCCCCCAAGGGGGTCAGGACTCACTCCACCAGAGCAGCCTCCACCTCTGCAGCTTTCCTCAGAGGAGTCCCCATGAGAGACATCCTGGAGGCTGCCACCTGGACATCTGTTCACACTTTTACCAACCATTACCACATGCCTCTCTTCTCCAAATCCAGGGCAGGGTTTGCTTCTGCAGTCTTGCAGGGCATCCTAGCCAGCTCCTAGTTTCCCTGAGTGCCTCCACCCATTTCCTCAGCTTTGGGAATCAACCTAAATGTGATGACTGCAACAGTGAAACACGAAGAACATAGTACAGTTATGTACACTTACCATAAATGTAGATGTTCAAGTGTATTAACTGTTGCAGTCCTGGTTTCCCTCCCTCCATCCACCTTTTTTCTTCTCTTTACTTACAAAGGATATGTTGGTATTTACTTTCTACTGGTGGGGTTCTTCCACCAGAATCTGGCTCCTACTTCGGGGCTCCTGACAGGTTAGGACAAGAAAAACTGATGTAATGGCGTCGGCTGCCTTACTTTATACTACTGACGACCTGATGTCAGTCCTGAAGCGACAGCAACCGACACAGAAATACTAAGCCTCTGGTATTCGGGTCGGCTGAGGGCTACCCTAGCAGGGATAACCCCAATGTGATGACTGCAACAGTGAATGCACTTGAACGTTTACATTTATGGTAAGTGTACATAACTGTACTTTACATTGATCCTCTTAGCGCCCTTCTGGTCTTGTCAGATGTGGTTCCCCTATCTATAGCCTCTTCTGTGATATCCTCCTTGGGTTCTGGATCCCACTGTGGATCTCATTTTTCCTCTATTGGATCTGCTTCCTCACAATCTACAGTCCCTCAAGCTATTTGCATGGCTTCTCCAGTTCCCTTGATGTTGTCATTTCAAAAGCTATCTACTAGGAAGGTGCATTCCAGTAAATGGAAATGATTTCTGATGTGGATGGAATCTTCAGGATGTGATCCTTTTTCTGCGCATTTAGTCAGTTGTAGATTTTCTTGCTGAATTGTTTAAATCAGGTCTAATTTTTCTACAGCCAAGGACCAACTGGTATCCATTTCTAATTTTCATGTCAGTAGGGATAATGTTCTCTTGGCTGTTCTTAAAATTTCCCAAGCATTTCTCAAAGCTACATTTTTTTGCACCCACCCTTTCGGGATCTGGTCCCTCCCTGGGATTTGACTTTTATGCTGTAAGTCCTTGCAGTCCTTCCCCTTCCAATCCTCCTCCTCTAACCTCCACAGGTACATTAGAGTCTTTGGTTTCAGGCTTTCTGGAGCTGACAGTCTGTTCTGAACATTTCCTTTTCTTCAGAACAGATGATTGCCCTGAGCACATTTGTTGTGTTGTAACTTGGGTCCTCTCAGGGCCATAACTTAGTGGTCAGATCTGAGTAAGTGGAGTCTGCTTTCAGTTTATCTGAACAACCCCAGCACCTTGGTGAATCAACACAGATGAGTTTGGGTCCAACTTCAGTCTTGATGGGGGGGGGGACTTTGGCACATTCTTTCTTGGCCCTGGAACACCTGTTCTGTTTGGGTGAGTCAGCTTTCGAGGCCATAAAGACAGCATTGGCTACTTCCATTGCCAGGTCAGTTCCTTCCTCCTTGGAGCCACCATCCCTTTCTGTTTTTGGACCTGAGCATCAACTAACCCCTCCACAGTGTCAGCTGGTACTGCAACCTTAGGCTACCCAGCAGGGTACCCCTACTTTCGAAACCTCCCCAGATGTTCCCCTGGAGGAGGTCCCTCAGAAGAAATCATGTAAGAGGAAATACCTAGACTCTCCAGAAGAGTCCGTCACAGAAGACATGGATTTCAGTGAGGGTGAAGGGTCCCCCAGATCACCTCCTGATAATGTCTCTTTGGAGACAACCAGGACATACATAAACAGAGAGGTGGTTGGAAGTCCCACAACCCTTCGACTGAGGAATCCGTGTACCTGCAGGCTTTTGGTGCCCACCCATCTACTTCCTGGGTATCTCCACTCAACGACAAGCTCATTGAATTGATCTCTGGTTGGGTGTGGAAGGTCCCTGATGCCACTGAACCAATCCCCAAGAGACCAGACAAAGTAATTACAGCTCCAGAAGATGAGGCTTTTTGAACTAAGGGAGTTCCTGTAGATGCCATGCTAGTAATGGCAGCTACTAAAAAGGAACTAGTGGAAGAAAGTTCCTCTATCCATCTCCTCTACAAGGAGTCACAGGTGATGGATAGATTCAGGAAGTGAGTTTTTGCTTCATAACCCTTTGCTGTATAGTCTTTGAACTACCTGGCACATTTTACGAGATTGCAGAGAGATCTGAACAAGGAACTGTTGGCTAATCTCTCAGGAGCTGTTTCTGAAGAGGTACAGGATTCAGTCACCTCTCATTTAGCTACCCTGACTTCCATATCCCATTTGTCCATGAAGCTCGTTTCTCGTGTTGCAGAAGGAATGAGAAGAGCAGCGGGTTCAGGCATTTCCAGAAGGAGACACTGTTGCATGTGCTTGTGCAATTTTGCAGAGCCCTTCAAGTCTTCATTTGTCAATGCACTTTCCCTTTTTGGTCCAACTGATAGAGACACTTTAATAACCAGGTGTGAGAAGGATGGGAAAACCCTTTCTGCTGCAGAAGTACGTGTTTCCACTCCTCAGAGGTCCTTCTCTAGGAACCAACGAGGAACAGGCAAAATGTGGTTCAGGAAATCTCAAGGGTCTTCCCAGGCAGTGCGTCGTAAAAGTTGTCCCAGAGGCAGAGGGAGGAAAAATAATGGAAGATACCACCCTTGCGACAGACGTGGCCTGCAGAACCAGGGTTTCCATGATTCTTTTTTCGGGAAACCCTTCCAGCATTCCTGAAAGGAGGCCTGATTGTCCACCTCTGGAAGCTATCATGGGTTGCTTATCCCTGCACCTAAAAGTTTGGCAAGAAATCCCTTCCGATACTTTTATTTATTTTTTTTTTATTTATCATTTGTTGACCGTGAAAGTCCGACTAGGTTCCACAGAGCCTGTTTTCAGCAGAGGCCCGGGGAGAAATGCTCCAGATGCATGTCTTTGGAATGTGGGAGGAAACCGGAGTACCCGGAGGAAACCCACGCAAACACAGGGAGAACATGCAAACTCCACACAGAAGGCACCCCAGCCGAGAATCAAACCGGAGAACCTCTTGCTGTGAGGTGACAATGTTAACCACTGCACCACTGTGCCGCCCAACTTTGAGGTTGATACTTGTATACAAAGAGCATCATTTCCAGAGGCTGTATACATTTCTTTTTCCCTTTCTCCTCCCTGCTCAGGGAAATTTCCCCAATATTCCAGTCACTCAGAGGGAACAGACAGCTATTGAAATTCAAATGCGAGAAAGAAAGTTATCCAAGAAGCCCCACAGACCAACTAGGATCCGGTTTCTACTCAAGACTCTTTCTAGTGCCAAAAAAGACAGGGGACTGGAGACCAGTTTTGGATCTTAGCAAACTTGAACAAATCTGTTCGAAAAATCAAATTCCGGATAGTCACAGTATCGGGGACCTAGAAGGGAACATATAAAAGAGTGTAGATTTCTGAAGACATGTATGAAAATATTTCATATGGAAGATGTGAATTCAGTGGTAGGAACTTGGACAGAATGTACATATTATTCCCCAAGGTAGAATAAAGAGGGTAGATTTCTGAAGAGATTTATGAAAATATTTCATATGGAAGATGTGAATTCAGTGGTAGGAACTTGGACAGAATGTGTACATATTATTCCCCAAGGTAGAATAAAGAGGGGTAGATTTCTGTAGAGATTTATGAAAATATTTCATATGGAAGATGTGAATTCAGTGGTAAGAACTTGGACAGAATATACATATTATTCCCCAAGGTAGAATAAAGAGGGTAGATTTCTGAAGAGATTTATGAAAATATTTCATATGGAAGATGTGAATTCAGTGGTAGGAACTTGGACAGAATATACATATTATTCCCTAAGGTAGAATAACTGAGTTAGACTATATATAAATTATATTTCTCAGGGGCATTTGCATTTATTGAAAACTCCAGCACACATCCAATAACTGTTTCAGATCATGCACCAATAAAAAACAAGATAAAAATTAAGGGTAATGAAGGAAAATGAGACCCTGGCATTTTCCCACCTACCTGTTAAAAAGAGAGGAATTTTAGGAATGGGTAGAAGAAATTATTCAAGAGTTATTAGAGGCGATAGAAATATCTTCAGAACTTATAGCTTTACCCTACTTGATGGTGTGTTGTCACGATAGTAAGCCTTCTCAGTACAAGAGGAACTGCAGGTTCAGATGTTTTGTGTATAGCTAGTGAGTGGAGTAAAATGAAAATGGGAATTTAAAGTAGGATAGAATTAAAACAGAAAGATATAACTAAAAAGTTATAGGAATTACTTAGAGGAGCTGACAAAGGTTCAAGTATTGCAGAATAAGGAGAATCTCAGAGAGGGATTGGGATTTCTTTAAGAAGTGTAGCATGTCCAACAGCTCTGGGTTTGACATAGCTTTGCATGTTAGGCAGAGATCGCCTCTGAGTAGGCGATATGCAATGGAGTAGAGCTGGAGTTTTTTTAGATGGTCTGCATATGGCATCTGTTTGAGGCTGGTAATCCTCTTAGTGAGATATTTCTGTGGCTTTTCCAGTTGTAGGTGGCTTGGGAGATGCATGCCAAACAGGGCATTGTACTCTATAATGGGTCTGATGAGGGATGAGTAGAGAGGAACAATAACCTCCTTTTTTCTAGAGGAGAACCCTTTTGTGATGAGGTGTGCCACGTAGAAGGATTTCCTGAATATTGTGGCGATGTGGTTATCAAAGGAGCCACTACTGTCCACTTGTGTCTCCGAGGTCTCTTATCACACTTTCGGTGTTTAGTGGGCTACCACCTATGTGGTCGTTCATGGGTACCGAGTTTTTCCCGCAGGGGATGACAATGCATTTCTCGGCATTGAGCTTGAGGCCATGACTTTCACACCAAGCATCTGTCTCTGTGATGCCCTTTTGTAGAATGTCTACATCATTAGGTGATTCTATTATATCCCAGTTTGCAGTCATCTGCGAACTTTGTTAGCCAAAGACCTTCTGTGTTGGCCTGCACTTCAGAGAAGTAGATGCCGAACTGGAGAAGACCCAGGACCGAATCCAGTGGTGCTCCACTCTGAAGTCAGATGTGGAGTCGGCTACTTTTAATGTGTGGGTTCTGTCAGTGAGCCAGTTGGCCACCCATCTTGTGACATAGGGATTTATGCCCAGTTTAGTAAGTTTATCTATAATTCCAGAGGGGGGGATGGTATCAAAAGCCTTGGCTAGGTCAAGATAGGCTGTGTGCACTACCTTGCCCTCATCTATGGCTCTGGTGACTGCTTCAAAGAAATCAATCAGGTTTAGTAGACATGATCTACCTTTTACAAACCCAAACTGAGTGGGGTCCAGGTTTGGAGGTTACCTATGTCTTTGTTTAGAAGCTCCAAGATAATATGTTCCATGGCCTTGCAGACCAGACTCATCAGGGTAATGGGGCAGTAGTTTCCAGGGTCTGTGGTGGCACACCCTTTGTAGAGTGGGATAACTGTCGCTGTGCGCCATTCAGTAGGCACATAGCCTGACGTGAAGCTGTGATTAAACATGGTACTTTGGTGTGGTGCCAGTTTGTTCTATAGCTCGTGTAGTACGCAGCCTGGGATGTTGTCTGGTTCCGTGGAATGCGTGTCCTTGGCTTTGGAGAGTGCAGTCTTTACTTGTTCATCCATGATTACAGGGACTTTGCATTCTTCTGGTATTAAGATGGGCCCTTTGGAGAGTGAGAGGGGAGTGTAAAGTTAGCACTGAACCTGTCTGCCAGGATGTTGGCAATATTGGTGGTTCTGTACATTTAGTGCCATTGTGCTGTAGCTCAGAGCAGATCTGAGTGCTGCCATTGATATTCTTGACATAGCTGTAGAATGCTTTGTGGTTGTCTTTAGAATCCGTGACTATTTTATTTTCATAACTGGCTTTGGAGGATTTTATGAGGGATCTCATCTTCTTGCTGAGGCTGACCAGGGAGTTCCTCCAATCTTGAGATTTTACTCTTTTTTTTTTTTTTTTTTGCAACAGCTTCTTCCTTCTGTTGTAGAGTTTGTTTATGGCAGGAGACCACCAGATTGGCTTCCTTTTTTTGCAGGATAGTGTCTTGGTTCTGTTAGGGATGGCACGATCCATGCACTCGTATATGTGCTTATACAGTGCATTTGTGTAATATTCAGCAGTCGTACCTCTATTTTCCATCTGCGTGTGTGTTGTGAAGTTTGCCACTTCTGTCTTAAGAAGCATGAAGTTAGCTTTGGAGTGGTATTTGATGGTGGTTTCCTTAATGGGTGTTGGGGGTGGGATATAGATGTCGAGGGTGATTAGCTTGTGGTCGGATCTGACCAGCGAGGAGTTGATCTCTGGAGTGGAACACCGGTTATCCATATTGGTAATGACCAGGTCCAGGATTTTGCTGCCCCTGATGGGGGTGTGGACAAGCTGATCCAAGACGCTGGAATTTATGAATTCCAGAAAACGTTGAGCGAATGAGTTGGTGCATAAGTAGTTTTCCCAGTTGATGGTGGGGTAGTTGAAATCACCCATAATTAAGTTACTGGATTGTACCTTCATATTTTCCAGTATCTTAAGAAATGAAGAGTGGGAATCTTGGAGCATGGTGGGGGATCTGTAACAAGCTACAACCTGGATTGCAGTCTTGCCCAGTGTTAGTTGCACTTGGATAATTTCGGATGCATTATGTTGAGCAACTAGCTAGGAGGTGTGGATATCCTTAATGAATATGGACATGCCTCCACCTTTAGTGTTTCGGTCCAGGTTAGGAGGCCGAAAGGTGTGGTATGAATTATAGCCTGGTAATGCAGGGGTGCTCTCTGGAGCCTTGAACCAGGTCTCTGTCACTGCACAAATGTTGATGTTCTCCAACATTTACTTTCATTTTTTTGAGTATAAGATTTATTTTATGTGGAGTATAGAAACTCCTGTTCATAAAATTCTATGTATACAGTCTCCAGTATAATGAAGAAAGCGGTACCATACATAGAATTCAGTAACATTGTTTTGGATTCATCAGATATTTGTTCTCCATTAATCTTTACATCGTAATTCCAAAAATCGGAGTCAAACTTTAGAGCGTCGTCTTTTAGTATTTTTTAGATAGGTGAGATGCTTAATTTTGGATTATCTGTCTTTTCAAGACACCTAATAAAAAGCTGAATCAGACTAGGTATAGAGTCAGTCTCTAGGTTGGTTGATACTGTCATTTTGTTTTCTATAAACTGCCGTAATGAGTGTATAACAACCAACTGTCTTGATTATTATCAAAAGTACTTAAAAGAAAGTTTGGTGGATTAATACTCTTATTTTCAATAAACTGATGCCAGAATATCATCTTAGTGTTGTGGAACATTTTGAGACAGTTTCAAGTATTTTCATAATATAAAATTAATGAAGTTTAAAACAAAGGCTGTAGCTGTACATTTTGTACCCACACACGGATTAGTTCAGCAGTACCCATATTTATGGGGACGTGGTAAGATGAAGTATTGATTAAAAATGTTTCTGTTATATCAGCTGTGGATGTGTGGGAAGAGACTAAAAGTAATACAAAAACTGAGAAACTGCAAGCCATTGTTTATGGATAGCAATATGCTAGCAGTGAAAATGTTTTTAGTCCTTTTAATTTTGTACACAGGTCAGGCATATTTTTATTAACCATAGGAGAAATTGTTCACGGTAATTAATAAAGAGTTGAAGGAATTTATCTGGGAGGGGAAGAAGGCACGATGCAAATGTTAAGTTGTATAACTTTCTCCTTCGAATAGAACAAGGTAGTTTAGGATTACCTGATTTAAAGGGATATTTTAGAGCTACACAGTTATACATAACAGAAGCAGAAAGTTATAATTCAAAGTGGAAAGGAATGATGATGTAGAAGGGGGAGTTATTGAAATAGCGGGATTTTGGATGCAGATCCTTAGAGAATGACAATAATACAGAATACTATATTCATAAAACAGCAGAAAGTATTCAAGGAACTGTGCCAACATGAGAATGCAGAAAAGATATATTGCCAATAGGGGTGACTGCAAGAAGGGGTATAGAAAATAGGCAAGAGGGAGTTGTAATTTACTGGAGAAAGCTGGCAAAGGAACCAAGGTGTTGGGAGCAAGTAACTTAGTAGGGAAAGGTAATAAAGTGGGATGGGGCCAGGAAGGCATTTGGACTGCAGGCTACGAGGGTGCCTTCCCTACCAGGTATTGATATCCAAGTATAGGCAAAGTGAAAGAGATAGGGGAATCATAAGTGAAAGATCTGCTCTGGTAGAGTTTTTAATTGAATCTAGAACAGAAGCTGTTGGTAAAAAGGAATAGTTCGTAGGGCATATAAAATATTGCATAATAACTATATGAATCAATCAGAAGGTTAGAAAAGATTGGGAAGAGAGACTGGAAAACCAGTTTACAAGTGAACAGTAGTCCCAAGTGTGCAACAAAAATCTAGGTTTGGGATCTTTGCTTAGAAGTGTTTGCATATGTATTTTGTACCCCAAGCAGACTTCAGAGAATTGTCTAGAGGTTGATAGCAAGTGTTGAAGGTGTGATGAGGAAGAAACGGGTAATTGAAAATGTTTGGGAGTATAATGAGTTGGCAGATTTTTAAAATTCCCTGCAGAGTACTTTGTAAGAAAATATTGGATGAGCAAAAGGCTGTAACTATGGAAAATGTTCTTTTGAGCTGGGACACAGGATCTGAGTTGAGTAGACATGATAAGGCCTTAAGTTTGCATCTGTTGGCTGCCAAAAAAAAAGCAATTGCTAGAAGTGGGGAATCAAAATCTAAACCAACTTGAATATTATAAAAGAGATAAAAGAACTAGGAGAGAGATAACTTTAGAAAAAGAAAGGAGCAAATTGCATTGAAGTAAATGGAAATTGTGGGAACAGTACATGTATAAAAATGTTCAGGAAGAGGAGTGAGGTTTAAAGGAAGACAGGAATTTAGCAAGTTATGGAATGTTGCACTGATGATAGTTACAAAGAAGGAAAAGATGTGTAATTAATGTTTGCAAGTGAATATAACAAATGTTAATATGGTTTGTTTCCTTTAAATGTTATTGAAAGTAAGATACTCCAAACGGAAACAGCAAACTTGTAAACATAAAAATAATAAACCAGAGAAAAAATTGATGATCTTCCACTTTTAATATGCCAACAAACACAAAAATACCAAACGACTAAGCGCTTTCACCAGGCTACAAACCACTGGCTTCTTCAGAGTCATTTGGTTTAACATCCACAGTTCATTATATACAAACCTTTAATTACTTAATTGGTTACATCACCATTTAACCCAATGATTTAACTAACTTCAATAATAAGCTTATTATTATAAAAGTGGAAGACCATCAATTTTTTTCTCTGGTGACTGTTTTTTCTTATTTTTATATTTAAATGTTATGTTTGCCTGTGTCTTAAGCGATATTTAATAATGGTATTTAAAAATGTTTTGGTGACTTCCTTTTGGCTAGGAAAATTGGTTCTCTTGTCTTATGGAATTGGCCAAGGGCAATTAAAAAAAATCTTCCTCACAAATTTGATCTACTGATACAGCACAAGAGGAGTTGGATACACCCCAATACCAGTCAGCTTCAACTGAAGGTCTGGATGATTCAATTTTAATGCTTTTTAGTCACCTTTCTCATGAGTACATGCAGCAGGTACTAAAGAAGGCACAAAAACCAGGTTCATATTACATTATCGAAACTTTAAAAGTTCGAACGCTATATGGTCGAACTATATGTTTGTACTTTTAAAATTTTGAATTCGACAGAAAAAAAAATAAAAAACAGAAGAAACCTACCTAATGGTTGTAAGCGGGGGGGGGGGGCAAGACCCCCTACACCCCCCGCTCTTTAAATATACCAACTCCGAGACCGCATTACAGTGCAGTAAAGGGAAATCTTCCCTTTATGTCCTGAACAGAGATGTCCATTAACATGTTCGAACTTTAAAAGTTCGAACATATGAGTTCAACCATATAGCGTTCGAACTTTTAAAAGTTCGACAACGTAGTAGGGAACCACAAAAAACTACTACTGGGAAGTCACTACTACTGGGAAGTCATTTGTTGGCAAATGGAAGAGATTTCTAGTTGGTGTCTTGCCAGTCACCTGTGTCCAGAAATAGAAGTAACTCCTCTGATTCTCAAATATTTGTGTGAGTTACTGATCCCCTTCTTTCTTCTGCATTTGTGGTTAGACAATTTCTGAAAGGAGTGTTGCACATGAGAACCCTCTCCGAAGCAAATTGTTTCTCTTTGGGATCTTAAATTTGTTCTAGAAAAACTTAACTTAGCTTTTTTTGAGCCTGCCTTTCAGGCTGACTTGTGGTTTATTACTTAGAAAACTGTTTTACGTGTTGCTTTGACATCTGCAAGGTGAGTATATGAATTGCAAGCTGTCATGGTGGGTGAACCTTATCTGGCTCTCCAGAGGGATTGCTTTGCTAAGCACATATCCTTCATTCATGACTAAAGTTATTTATGAGTTTACCATGAATCAAGACATCAGTCTCACAGTTTTTTAATTGGAGCCAAAAAACAAGGGAGAACAGATTCTACATATGCGGGATAAGAACAGGCAGGTCAGGTTCTACCTTCAAAGAACTAATTATTTTAGGAAGGCTGAACAGCTGTTTTTTTCTGTGCTCAGACTAAGAATGGCCAAAAATTGACTAACTAATTGTTGTCCTCTGCTAATGTTTTTTGCTCTTCCCACCATGTTATAACTGTTTCAGACAAAGTTAAGGCACATTTTACCAGGCCTTTTCCTGTTTGATGGCATACTGGAAAGGGGTGGACTCAAAGCATTATAGAGGCAACAACTCATTCCTTTGCTCATACCTTCTTAAAGGACTACAAACATGATTCCTTCTCTGAGTCCAGGACAGGCTTTGTGAGGACCATTCTCCAGGGGCTCCTGGACCTGTATTTTTCCCCCTTGCAGGTAGGGTAAGCTTTGGGAATCGACTCACAGGCTACTGCAGCAGTGACAGTGAAGAACGTAGTACAGTTGTACAAGTCTTACTTACCCATAACAGTAGATTTTCAAATTTATTCACTGCTGCCATAGCTAAACCCACCCACCATCCGCTTTGTAAACAGCTGAGGTGGGATACAACCTTCTTAGTTAGTCATTTTTTGGATGACTTTTATACTTCCTTTGTACAGTTCTTGTTTGGATGACTTTTATACCTCCTGTGTTACAGTTATTGTCTTGATGACTTTTATACCTCCTTTGTTACTGTTGTGTGGATGACTTTTATACCTCCTTTTTTATAGTTTTGTTTGGATGACTTTTATACCTCCTTTGTTACAGTTGTTTGGATGACTTTTATACCTCTTTTGTTACAGTTGTAGTTTGGATGACTTTTGTACCTCCTGTGTTACAGTTGTTGTTTGGATGACTTTTTACCTCCTGTGTTACAGTTCTTGTTTGGATGACTTTTATACCTCCTGTGTTACAGTTCTTGTTTGGATGACTTTTATACCTCCTTTGTTACAATTCTTGTTTGGATGACTTTTATACCTCCTTTGTTACGTTGGTCATTGGGTGACTTTTATACCTCCTTTGTTGCAGTTGTTTGGATGACTTTTATACCTCTTGTGTTACAGTTGTTGTTTGGATGACTTTTATACCTCCTTTGTTATGTTTGTCATTGTTTGGATGACTTTTATTTCTCCTTTGTTATAGTTGTTGTTTGGATAACTTTTGTACCTCCTTTGTTACTGTTGTTTGGATGACTTTTATAACTCCTCTCTATGGTTGTTGTTTGGATGACTTTTATACATCCTTTGTTATGGTTGTTGTTTAGATGACTTTTATACCTCCTTTGTTACAGTTGTTTGGTTGACTTTTATGTCTCCTTTGTTACGGTTGCTTGGTTGACTTTTGTACCTCCTTTGTTATGTTTGTCGTTGTTTGGATGACTTTTATACCTCCTTTGTTACTGTTGCTGTTTGGATGACTTTTATAATTCCTCTCTATGGTTGTTGTTTGGATGACTTTTATACCTCCTTTGTTATGGCTATTGTTTGGATGACTTTTATACCTCCTTTGTTACCGTTGTTTGGTTGACTTTTGTACCTCCTTTGTTACGGTTGTTGTTTGGATAACTTCTGTACCTCCTTTGTTACGGTTGTTGTCTGGATGACTTTTATACCTCCTTTGTTACGGTTGTTGTTTGGATGACTTGTGTACCTCCTTTGTTACGGTTGTTGTTTGGATGACTTCTGTACCTCCTTTGTTGCGGTTGTTGTTTGGATGACTTTTATACCTCCTGTATTCCAGTTCTTGTTTGGATGACTTTTATACCTCCTTTTTTATGTTTGTCGTTGTTTTGATGACTTTTATTTCTCCTTTACCGTTGTTGTTTGGATGACTTTTATTTCTCATTTGTTACCTTTGTTGTTTGGATGACTTTTTATACCTCCTTTGTTACTGTTTGGATGACTTTTATACCTCCTTCGTTACTGTTGTTTGGATGACTTTTATACCTCCTTCGTTACTGTTGCTGTTTGGATGAGTTTTATAACTGCTCTCTATGGTTGTTCTTTGGATGATTTTTATACCTCCTTTGTTATGGTTGTTGTTTGGATGACTTTTATACCTCCTTTGTTATGGTTGTTGTTTGGATGACTTTTATACCTCCTTTGTTATGGCTGTCGTTTGGATGACTTTTATATCTCCTTTGTTACTGTTGTTTGGATGACTTTTATAACTCCTTTGTTACTGTTGTTTGGATGACTTTTATAACTCCTTTGTTACAGTTCTTGCTAGGATGATTTTATACCTCCTTTGTTAGAGTTGTTGTTTGGATGACTTTTATTCCTCCTTTGTTATGTTTGTCGTTGTCTGGATGACTTTTATACCTCCTTTGTTACGGTTGTTGCTAGGATGATTTTATACCTCCTTTGTTACAGTTGTTGTTTGGATGACTTTTATACCTCCTTTGTTACAGTTGTTGTTTGGATGACTTTTATACCTCCTTTGTTATGTTTGTCGTTGTTTGGATGACTTTTATACCTCCTTTGTTACTGTTGCTGTTTGGATGACTTTATAACTCCTCTCTATGGTTGTTGTTTGGATGACTTTTATACCTCCTTTGTTATGGTTGTTGTTTAGATGACTTTTATACCTCCTTTGTTACGGTTGTTTGGTTGGCTTTTGTACCTCCTTTGTTACAGTTGTTGTTTGGATGACTTCTGTACCTCCTTTGTTACGGTTGTCGTTTGGATGACTTTTATTTCTCCTTTGTTACCGTTGTTGTTTGGATGACTTTTGTACCTCCTTTGTTACTGTTGTTTGGATGACTTTTATACCTCCTTCATTACTGTTGCTGTTTGGATTAGTTTTATAACTCCTCTCTATGGTGGTTCTTTGGATGACTTTTATACCTCCTTTGTTATGGTTGTTGTTTGGATGACTTTTATACCTCATTTGTTATGGTTGTTTGGATGAGTTTTATATCTCCTTTGTTAATGTTGTCTGGATGACTTTTATACCTCCTTTGTTACAGTTGTTGCTAGGATGATTATATATCTCCTTTGTTACAGTTGTTGTTTGGATGACAATTTATATCTCCTTTGTTACAGTTGTTTGGATGACTTTTATACCTCCTTTGTTACAGTTGTTGTTTGGATAACTTTTATACCTCCTTTGTTACAGTTGTTGTTTGGATGACCTTTGTACTTCCTTTGTTACAGTTGTTGCTTGGATGATTTTATACCTCCCTTGTCACAGCTGTTGCTTGGATGATTTTATACCTCCTTTGTTGTAGTTGTTGCTTGGATTACTTTTGTACATCCTTTGTTACAGTTGTTGTTGTTTGGATGATTTTTATGGTGGTTACTGATGGTTGTTGGCTCAGGATGATTCTACCTTCCATTCTTGGGATGGTAAAATCCCTGAAGGTTTACCTACTGCTGGTTGCTGATGTGCTTCTTTCTAAAACGTGTGCAGCTTATCAGCAACCAGATTGAGTAAGAGGTAGAGAAGAGATGCAGCTTTGGCAAGTTGGCCAGGTGCTGTGTCCTTGGTAGGACACTACCCATAGCTTACTGCAACTGTGAAGAAATTTGAACATGTAGTGTTATGAGTAAGACTTGCTCAACTGTACTTTCACTTGTAACTTGACCGAATGACAGCTTTTAGTGGTATTTGCCTTTTACTGCAGTAACTGTGTGTTTTTGGTACAGCTGACACTGTGAATGGCACGTGCAGCTTGCACTGTGAATGGCATGTGCAGCTTACACTGTGAATGGCACGTGCAGCTTGCACTGTGAATGGCATGTGCAGCTTACACTGTGAATGGCACGTGCAGCTTGCACTGTGAATGGCATGTGCAGCTTACACTGTGAATGGCATGTGCAGCTGACACTGTGAATGGCATGTGCATGCATCTCTTCTGTAACATAGCCCTGGCAGCTGGGATATTCATGAGATTAAATTCCATCTCTTGAAATCCCATTTACCAGTTTGGTGTTTTTTAGCATCTACTGTGCATACTTAATGGGGATTATGAATCCCCACAGAGGAACAGGGCCAACTACATCGTTTTCATGGAGCAGATAGCCATCTCTCTGGGCTTACTTTTCCAAGGGCACTGTTTAATTGAGGTGCAGGGAGTCCTACCAGTCACCATTTGTGGGCAGACATTGCCAGAGAGCCACATTTCCCTTGCAACAGGTCAGAGAATAATGCCAAACATTTTGTGTTAAATCCCTCACATAGGAGAAGTCCATATCTGTGAATGTGCTGTAAGGCAAAAAGAAAGAGGCTTGTTATCCTGAGATTAGAAATTTGCATAAAGCGTCATGGTCTGTGACAAACATCTAATAGAAGCATTTCCAGGACAGCAAAAGAGAAAGAGTTGTTTATATACTCTGATCTCCAGCAGGAAGTGCAATATATTAGTGATTAGTATGTGTTAGCACAAATCATGAGACTACAACATAGACATCAGGGTATTGTATTACCAAAAAAAAGAGATAATACTGTCTTCTGTATTGGGATTGGGAAAGTATACTTTTTAGATTTATTTACTAGAAAGGCTTGGGGCAGATTTGCAGCTGTAAATTCAGAAACTATAAAAGGGATAAATCTGTTTAAAAAAAAAAAATATATATATATATATATATATATATATATGTATATATGTTTATGTTGTTGTGTCTTTCGGCTTTTCCCAGTTAGGGGTCGCCACAGCGGAACTCCGGTCCGCTAATGATTGGCAGTAGATTGTTACGTGCCAAGTTGCCAGCCTTGACGCACAACCTTCAACGAAGGTACGCCCATTCACTCATGTCTCCACACAGAAGACGCTCTAGCTGAGAATCGAACAGGACAGCATCTTACTGTGAGGCTGATTACTGGTCCCGAACATAGTCTTACTTAGTCATAGGTGAGTGGGGTGTGGTTAAAGGTCCCAGACAGGACAGGTGACTGGAGTTTGATTACTGGTCCAAGCCAGAGTCTTCACTGAGTCTCAGGTGACTGGGGTTTGATTACCGGTCCCAAACAGAGTCTTTACTGAGTCACAGGGTGTCTGGTGTGTGATTACTGGCCCCAGACAGAGTCCTCACTGAGTTACAGGTGAGTGGTGTTTGATTATCTGTCCTAGGCAGTCTTCCCTGAGTCATAGGTGACTGGGGTTTGATTACTGGTCCCACACAGAGCCTTCACAGAGTTACAGGTGACTGGGGTTTGATTACTGGTCCCACACAGAGCCTTCACAGAGCTACAGGTGACTGGGGTTTGATTACTGGTCCCAGGCAGAGTCTTCACTGAGTCACAGGCGACTGGGGTTTGGTTACTGGTCCTGAACAGAGTCTTCACTGAGTCACAGGAAACTGGGGTGTGATTACTGGTCCCGAGACTGGAGGAGCCAGGCAAGGAAGGAAGAGGTGGGATTTATTTATTTATTTTTCATTCATTCAGTTTGGTAAATTGGTAGAGCAGATATTCAGATGCACATATTTTAGTCTTATAATAATAAAAGCAACCAAATAGCAGAACCAAGACTCATTTCGTATGAATAGACATATTTCAGTCTTATCCCAGACAAGTATAAATGAGGGTAGACAAGCAAGTTAACAAGACGTATTATGAATGCTCACAAGCTGTGAAAATACCAGTAAGTTAAGGGGCTTGGCCCATTGTAGATGCCAGTAAGTTAAGGTTCTTGGCCCATTGTAGATACCAGTAAGTTAAGGGGCTTGGCCCATTGTAGATACCAGTAAGTTAAAGTGCTTGGCCCATTGTAGATACCAGTAAGTTAAGGTGCTTGGCCCATTGAAGATACCAGTAAGAGAAGGGGCTTGGCCCATTGTAGATACCAGTAAGTTAAGGTGCTTGGCCCATTGTAGATACCAGTAAGTTAAGGGGCTTGGCCCATTGTAGATACCAGTAAGTTAAGGTGCTTGGCCCATTGAAGATACCAGTAAGATAAGGGGCTTGGCCCATTGTAGATACCAGTAAGTTAAGGTGCTTGGCCCATTGTAGATACCAGTAAGTTAAGGTGCTTGGCCCATTGTAGATACCAGTAAGTTAAGGGGCTTGGCCCATTGTAGATACCAGTAAGTTAAGGGGCTTGGCCCATTGTAGATACCAGTAAGTTAAGGGGCTTGGCCCATTGTAGATACCAGTAAGTTAAGGGGCTTGGCCCATTGTAGATACCAGTAAGTTAAGGGGCTTGGCCCGTTGTAGATACCAGTAAGTTAAGGGGCTTGGCCCGTTGTAGATACCAGTAAGTTAAGGGGCTTGGCCCGTTGTAGATACCAGTAAGTTAAGGGGCTTGGCCCGTTGTAGGTACCAGTAAGTTAAGGTGCTTGGCCCGTTGTAGATACCAGTAAGTTAAGGTGCTTGGCCCGTTGTAGATACCAGTAAGTTAAGGTGCTTGGCCCATTGTAGATACCAGTAAGTTAAGGTGCTTGGCCCATTGTAGATACCAGTAAGTTAAGGGGCTTGGCCCATTGTAGATACCAGTAAGTTAAGGGGCTTGGCCCATTGTAGATACCAGTAAGTTAAGGGGCTTGGCCCATTGTAGATACCAGTAAGTTAAGGGGCTTGGCCCATTGTAGATACCAGTAAGTTAAGGGGCTTGGCCCATTGTAGATACCAGTAAGTTAAGGGGCTTGGCCCATTGTAGATACCAGTAAGTTAAGGTGCTTGGCCCATTGCAGATACCAGTAAGTTAAGGTGCTTGGCCCATTGTAGATACCAGTAAGTTAAGGGGCTTGGCCCATTGTAGATACCAGTAAGTTAAAATGCTTGCCCCATTGTAGATACCAGTAAGTTAAGGGGCTTGGCCCATTGTAGATACCAGTAAGTTAAGGGGCTTGGCCCATTGTAGATACCAGTAAGTTAAGGGGCTTGGCCCATTGTAGATACCAGTAAGTTAAGGGGCTTGGCCCATTGTAGATACCAGTAAGTTAAGGTGCTTGGCCCATTGAAGATACCAGTAAGTTAAGGTGCTTGGCCCATTGAAGATACCAGTAAGTTAAGGGGCTTGGCCCATTGAAGATACCAGTAAGTTAAGGGGCTTGGCCCGTTGTAGATACCAGTAAGTTAAGGTGCTTGGCCCATTGTAGATACCAGTAAGTTAAGGTGCTTGGCCCATTGTAGATACCAGTAAGTTAAGGTGCTTGGCCCATTGAAGATACCAGTAAGTTAAGGTGCTTGGCCCATTGTAGATACCAGTAAGTTAAGGTGCTTGGCCCATTGTAGATACCAGTAAGTTAAAATGCTTGGCCCATTGTAGATACCAGTAAGTTAAGGTGCTTGGCCCATTGAAGATACCAGTAAGTTAAGGTGCTTGGCCCATTGTAGATACCAGTAAGTTAAGGGGCTTGGCCCATTGTAGATACCAGTAAGTTAAGGGGCTTGGCCCATTGTAGATACCAGTAAGTTAAGGTCCTTGGCCCATTGTAGATACCAGTAAGTTAAGGTGCTTGGCCCGTTGTAGATACCAGTAAGTTAAAGTGCTTGGCCCATTGTTCTCCCCCAGCTGTGGGGAAGGAATTGCACAGACAGAGGGATGCGATTTCCCTCGTTGAGATTGGAGAAACTGCCACTCATTCTTGGAGAGAGGGTGACTGAGAGGACATGCCGTTTGTGGAATTGAGGGGACTCCCTTTGCTACAGCCCATAAAATTCATAGGAGTTTGAAGGCTATTTTAGTCTAATGTTGCTTTCCAGTACCCTCCCTCAGTAAAGGCCTATTAGTCCTTGGGTAAATTTGAGACTATTTGAGAGTATCCAGCCCATCATTCAGCTTTAGTTTGTAGGAAGAAATTGAGTCCCATTGCTTATCCTGCTGAGAACGTTTATTACAGTGATGGGGGTGCTAGGTAATGACTCGCTTTATCCATCTCATTCTCTTTACCTGCTGATAAAGCTTTGTCTCTGGTTGTAGTGCTAACCGAACTGTTTGATTTACTGATATTTAGGAGGTGAAGGACCACTAGATCTAAGGTTATGTGTGTGAGGTCTGGCTAGGCCCCCTGCCCATCCTTACTAATGCATATTCACTCTTTATCTACCCTTTCTCCTATCCCCAGCCCATTTTTTCTTATCTTACAGGGACCCTTTCCACAATACCACCATTGTTCAGTCATATGTGGTCTGGATGTTGGGGTAGCATTTTGATTGCAAAAGGAATTTTTTCCCCTTTTGTGATCATCTGTTGTTTTTCTTGATCTGTTTTTTGGCAAGTTATTTTTTTGAAATGCAAGCATTGGTCAGCAGTGTTATGATGCTTTTATATGTTTGTCTGTAGTCATAAATATATATATAGAGTCATACATGCAAGGAAAAAAAGAACACCTGATAGAGGTGTGTATGTTAAGGGCTGGCAGGATGCAGAAACAGAAAGCCAGAGGTGTTTACTTTTTCTGCTTGGGAAAGAAAGGTGAAGGTGAGAGCCCACCTAACTGCTGCATGTGACAGCCTGGCTGATACCTGTGCTGACTTTTATTATTGTTGTTGTTAAACATTGTGATTAACTGCATTGTGATGTTGCACTTTACACTTTTTAATGGCACTCCATGACATGTATATGATCACACCATGGAAAATTCTCTGAGAAGGTAAGATTGCTGTGTATGCTGCTTGTCCGAAGGTGTAGCTTAATTTTGATAAAGCCGTAGCGTAAGTGTAAGGAGTATCGTGTGAAAGACGGAGTAGTTCCCTCTCTCCCATCGTACACACGTCATAGTAGATGGCTGAAATAGCTTAATTAAAAGATACTCCGTATACGGTTCGACAGATATAACACAGTTCTTATGAGCAAGAGATGATTACAAGTATTGGCTGTCGGTTGACTGTTAGTATCTTATCAAATGAACAGGTAGTGTATAGACTGGATTGGGAAACACTAGCCCTTACCCTGCTGCCTGAGTGACTATTTTTCTGAAGTCTTAAAGATCATAAAATTGAATGACAGAATTTCTCCTGGTAGTATAAATAGCACCTTGGGTCTTCCCAAAAAGAGGGTGTTAGCCAAATGGGACTAACCCGGGTAACAAAGGATAGATAAGTGAATAAATGGTTGCAGCTATAAGAGGTTAGAGTGTGAACATTTGTTTTCATCTATGATTTTTGGTTTCAGTCGGGATCCAACTTAAATGCAAGATTACATGACCTTCAGAGTGCAAACATCGAACTGGAGAAAGCATTAGCAGAGAAGAAAACTGAGTTGTCGTCTGTCAGAAGTGTGTCCCAGGATAAGGAGTCCTCTCTCCAACAGGACAAGGAGAAGATCCAGAAAGAAGTTGAGGGGCTGCAGGCCAAACTGAGACAACAGGTAAGGCAAAGTCATGCAATCTCTGAGAATTTGTTTTTGTGGGTGCGAAAGTTATTCTAAATCCACAGGATGAAGTGTAGCCCTTTATTTCTGCTTTTATTTTGCTAGTTTGGAAGCAGTGGCAGCACAAAAGTGAAATGTGTGCTCCGTATCACACCCCAGTGCATTAAAGAAGTGCCACACAATATATGAAGCCCTCTTCCCTAAGTGAGTTATCAGACTCCATATGCCTGCTGTGTGAGTGTGAGTGAGTTGTCAGCCTCCACATGCCTATTGTATGAGTGTAAGAGCATTATCAGCCTTCATATGCCCGCTGTATGAGTGTAAGTGAGTTATCAGCCTCCATATATCTGCTGTGTGAGTGTAAGCAAGTTACCATTCTCCATATACCTACTGTGTGTGTAAGTGAGTTATCAGCCTCCATATACCTGCTATGTGAGTGTAAGCGAGTTGCCATTCTCCATGTACCTGCTGTATAAGTGTGAGTTATCAACCTCCATATACTTGCTGTATGAGTGTGAGTGAGTTGTCAGCCTCCACATGCCTGTTGTATGAGTGTAAGTGCATTATCAGCCTCCGTATACCTGCTGTGTGAGTGTGAGTTATCAGCCTCCATATACCTGCTGTATGAGTGTGAGTGAGTTGTCAGCTTCCACATGCCTGTTGTATGAGTGTAAGTGCATTATTAGCCTTCATATGCCCGCTGTGTGAGTGTAAGCAAGTTATCATTCTCCATATACCTGCTGTATGAGTGTGAGTTATCAGCTTCCATATACCTGCTGTGTGAGTGTAAGCGAATTATCATTCTCCGTATACCTGCTGTATGAGTGTAAGTGAGTTATCAGCCTCCATATACCTGCTATGTGAGTATAAGCAAGTTATCAGACTCTGTATTACCTGCTGTGTGAGTGTAATCAAGTTATCAGCCTCCATATGCCCGCTGTGTGAGTGTGAGATATCAGCCTCCATATACCTGCTGTGTGAGTGTAAGCGAGTTATCAACCTCCATATACCTGCTGTGTGAGTGTAAGCGAGTTATCAGCCTCCATATGCCTGCTGTGTTAGTGTAAGTGAGTTATCAGCCTCCGTATACCTGCTATGTGAATGTAAGCGAGCTATCAGCCTCGATAAAGTTGCTGCGTGAGTGTGAGTTATTAGCCTCCATATACCTGCTGTGTGAATGTAAGCAAGTTATCAGCCTTTGTATACCTGCTGTGTGAGTGTAAGCGAGTTATCAGCCTTTGTATACCTGCTGTGTGAGTGTAAGCAAGTTATCAGACTCCATACACCTGCTGTGTGAGTGTAAGCCAGTTAATAGCCTCCACATGCCTGCTGTGTGAGAGTAACAGAGTTATCAGCCTCCACATGCCTGCCGTGCGAGTGTAAGCAGGTTGTCAGCCTCCATATACCTGCTATGTGAGTGTAAGCGAGTTGTCAGCCTCCACATGCCTGTTGTATGAGTGTAAGTGCATTATCAGTCTTCATATGCCCGCTGTGAGTGTAAGCAAGTTATCATTCTTCATATGCCTGGTGTATGAGTGTTAGTGAGTTATCAGCCTCCATATACCTGCTGTGTGAGTGTAAGCGAGTTGTCAGCCTCCACGTGCCTGTTGTATGAGTGTAAGTGCATTATTAGCCTTCATATGCCTGCTGTGTGAGTGCAAGCAAGTTATTATTCTCCCTATGCTTGCTGTATGAGTTTAAGCGAGTTATCAGCCTCCATATGCCTGTTGTATGAGTGTAAGCGAGTTATCAGCCTCTGTATACCTCCTGTGTGAGTGTAAGCGAGTTATCAGCCTCCACATGCCTGTTGTGTGAGTGTAAGCAAGTTATCAGCCTCTGTATACCTGCTGTTTGAGTGTAAGCATGTTATCAGCCTCCATATACCTGCTGTGAGTGTAAGCGAGTTATCAGCCTCCGTATACCCACTGTGTGAGTGTAAGTGAATTATCAGCCTCCACATGCCTGCTGTGTGAGTGTAAGGGAGTTATCAGCCTCTGTATGCCCACTGTGTCAGTGTAAGTGAGCTATCAGCCTCTGTATACCTGCTGTGTGAGTGTAAGCGAGTTATCAGCCTCCAAATGCCTGTTGTGTGAGTGTAAGTGCGTTATCAGCCTCCATACACCTGCCGTGTGAGTGTGAGTTATCAGCCTCCATATGCCTATTGTATGAGTGTAAGAGAGTTATCAGCCTCTGTATACCTCCTATGTGAATGTAAGCAAGTTATCAGCCTCCATATGCCTATTGTATGAGTGTGAGAGTTATCAGCCCCTGTATACCTGCTATGTGAATGTAAGCAAGTTATCAGCCTCCGTATGTCTGTTGTATGAGTGTGAGTTATCAGCCTCTACATGCCTGTTGTATGAGTGTAAGCGAGTTATCTGCCTCCATATGCCTGCTGTGTGAGTGTAAATGAGTTACTTAACTAGATAGTGCTGTGCTTCTGGCCAGTTAGGAAATCGGGCTGGACTCCATAATGGACTCCTGGATGACATGCTTAGTAACTACTTATGAACATGTGCTTCCATAGCATGCTGTTCTGGAGAACATATCCTTGAAAAAGGGCAGGAGTTTGCACCCACTAGTTATAGTTTGGTTAAGGTCTTTACTTCTCAGATATGACTAGGCTTATAATAGTCTGTAGACCGATAGCTTAGTATTTACCTATAAACCACAATAGGATGTCCTCAGGTATGCTGCTGTCAGCTAGGGTTTTAACATGTGGACTGGCCTGGCACATGATTAAGTAGCTATAATGGAGTGTTAATATGTTTGCATTACATCGATCTAAGTTTATAAAACCCTTTTGTCTTGAGACTAGAAGACAGAGCAGATGACAGCAGGAGATGAATTACAACTTAATGAGGCTTGATGGCTTGTTGAATTATAAGAAGTGTGCAAAATGGTCTTTTCCTGCATATAGGGGATGAAGAAAAGTCCCCCACAGACAAATGCTTTTTCAATTGGCTATTTCAGTCAGGCATGTTCAACCAAATGGGCTTTTGATACTTTAACTGAGATTAAGGAATCTGTGTGAACCACCGAGGGAAAGGTTCATTTTTCAAAAGCTAACCGGTGTAGCAGTCTGTAGCGATGCACATCTGCATGTCACCCATCTTACAGGCGTAGCAGCCTGTAGCGATGCACATCTGCATGTCACCCATCTTACAGGCGTAGCAGCCTGTAGCGATGCACATCTGCATGTCACCCATCTTACAGGTGTAGCAGCCTGTAGCGATGCACATCTGCATGTCACCCATCTTACAGGCGTAGCAGCCTGTAGCGATGCACATCTGAATGTCACCCATCTTACAGGTGTAGCAGCCTGTAGCAGTGCACATCTGCATGTCACCCAGCTTAGGCGTAGCAGCCTGTAGCAGTGCACATCTGCATGTCACCCAGCTTAGGCGTAGCAGCCTGTAGCAGTGCACATCTGCATGTCACCCATCTTACAGGCATAGCAGCCTGTAGCGATACACATCTGCATATCACCCATCTGACAGTCGTAGCAGCCTGTAGCGCTGCACATCTGCATGTCACCCATTTTACAGACGTAGCAGCCTGTACCGATGCACATCTGCATGTCACCCAGCTTACAGGTGTAGCAGCCTGTAGCGATGCACATCTGCATGTCACCCATCTTATAGGCGTAGCAGCCTGTAGCGATGCACATCTGCATGTCACCCATCTTACAGGTGTAGCAACCTGTAGCAGTGCACATCTGCATGCCACCCATCTTACAGGCGTAGCAGCCTGTAGCAGTGCACATCTGCATGTCACCCATCTTAAAGGCGTAGCAGCCTGTAGCGATGCACATCTGCATGTCACCCATTTTACAGGCGTAGCAGCCTGTAGCGATGCACATCTGCATGTCACCCATCTTACAGGCGTAGCAGCCTGTAGCGATGCACATCTGCATGTCACCCATCTTACAGGCGTAGCAGCCTGTAGCGATGCACATCTGCATGTCACCCATCTTACAGGCGTAGCAGCCTGTAGCGATGCACATCTGCATGTCACCCATCTTACAGGTGTAGCAGCCTGTAGCAGTGCACATCTGCATGTCACCCAGCTTAGGCGTAGCAGCCTGTAGCAGTGCACATCTGCATGTCACCCATCTTACAGGCATAGCAGCCTGTAGCGATACACATCTGCATATCACCCATCTTACAGGCGTAGCAGCCTGTAGCGCTGCACATCTGCATGTCACACATTTTACAGACGTAGCAGCCTGTACCGATGCACATCTGCATGTCACCCAGCTTACAGGTGTAGCAGCCTGTAGCGATGCACATCTGCATGTCACCCATCTTACAGGCGTAGCAGCCTGTAGCGATGCACATCTGCATGTCACCCATCTTACAGGTGTAGCAACCTGTAGCAGTGCACATCTGCATGTCACCCATCTTACAGGCGTAGCAGCCTGTAGCAGTGCACATCTGCATGTCACCCATCTTAAAGGCGTAGCAGCCTGTAGCGATGCACATCTGCATGTCACCCATCTTACAGGCGTAGCAGCCTGTAGCGATGCACATCTGCATGTCACCCATCTTACAGGCGTAGCAGCCTGTAGCGATGCACATCTGCATGTCACCCATCTTACAGGCGTAGCAGCCTGTAGCGATGCGCATCTGCATGTCACCCATCTTACAGGTGTAGCAGCCTGTAGCAGTGCACATCTGCATGTCACCCAGCTTAGGCATAGCAGCCTGTAGCAGTGCACATCTGCATGTCACCCATCTTACAGGCATAGCAGCCTGTAGCGATGCACATCTGCATGTCACCCATCTTACAGGTGTAGCAGCCTGTAGCAATGCACATCTGCATGTCACCCATCTTACAGGCGTAGCAGCCTGTAGCGATGCACATCTGCATGTCACCCATCTTACAGGTGTAGCAGCCTGTAGCAGTGCACATCTGCATGTCACCCAGCTTAGGCGTAGCAGCCTGTAGCAGTGCACATCTGCATGTCACCCATCTTACAGGCATAGCAGCCTGTAGCGATACACATCTGCATATCACCCATCTTACAGGCATAGCAGCCTGTAGCGCTGCACATCTGCATGTCACCCATTTTACAGACGTAGCAGCCTGTACCGATGCACATCTGCATATCACCCAGCTTACAGGTGTAGCAGCCTGTAGCGATGCACATCTGCATGTCACCCATCTTACAGGCGTAGCAACCTGTAGCAGTGCACATCTGCATGTCACCCATCTTACAGGCGTAGCAGCCTGTAGCAGTGCACATCTGCATGTCACCCATCTTAAAGGCGTAGCAGCCTGTAGCGATGCACATCTGCATGCCACCCATTTTACAGGCGTAGCAGCCTGTAGCGATGCACATCTGCATGTCACCCATCTTACAGGCGTAGCAGCCTGTAGCGATGCACATCTGCATGTCACCCATCTTACAGGCGTAGCAGCCTGTAGCGATGCACATCTGCATGTCACCCATCTTACAGGCGTAGCAGCCTGTAGCGATGCACATCTGCATGTCACCCATCTTACAGGCGTAGCAGCCTGTAGCGATGCACATCTGCATGTCACCCATCTTACAGGTGTAGCAGCCTGTAGCAGTGCACATCTGCATGTCACCCAGCTTAGGCATAGCAGCCTGTAGCAGTGCACATCTGCATGTCACCCATCTTACAGGCATAGCAGCCTGTAGCGATACACATCTGCATATCACCCATCTTACAGGCGTAGCAGCCTGTAGCGCTGCACATCTGCATGTCACCCATTTTACAGACATAGCAGCCTGTACCGATGCACATCTGCATGTCACCCAGCTTACAGGTGTAGCAGCCTGTAGTGATGCACATCTGCATGTCACCCATCTTACAGGCGTAGCAGCCTGTAGCGATGCACATCTGCATGTCACCCATCTTACAGGTGTAGCAACCTGTAGCAGTGCACATCTGCATGTCACCCATCTTACAGGCATAGCAGCCTGTAGCAGTGCATATCTGCATGTCACCCATCTTAAAGGCGTAGCAGCCTGTAGCGATGCACATCTGCATATCACCCATTTTACAGGCGTAGCAGCCTGTAGCGATGCACATCTGCATGTCACCCATCTTACAGGCGTAGCAGCCTGTAGCGATGCACATCTGCATGTCACCCAGCTTACAGGTGTAGCAGCCAGTAGCAATGCACATCTGCATGTCACCCATCTTACAGGCGTAGCAGCCTGTAGCGATGCACATCTGCATGTCACCCATCTTACAGGTGTAGCAGCCTGTAGCGATGCACATCTGCATGTCACCCAGCTTACAGGCGGAGCAGCCTGTAACGATGCACATCTGCATGTCACCCATCTTACAGGCATAGCAGCCTGTAGCGATGCACATCTGCATGTCACCCAGCTTACAGGTGTAGCAGCCTGTAGCGATGCACATCTGCATGTCACCCATCTTACAGGCGTAGCAGCCTGTAGCGATGCACATCTGCATGTCACCCATCTTACAGGTGCAGCAGCCTGTAGCGATGCACATCTGCATGTCACCCATCTTATAGGCATAACAGCCTGTAGCGATGCACATCTGCATGTCACCCAGCTTACAGGCGTAGCAGCCTGTAGCGATGCACATCTGCATGTCACCCATCTTACAGGTGTAGCAGCCTGTAGCGATGCACATCTGCATGTCACCCAGCTTACAGGCGTAGCAGCCTGTAGCGATGCACATCTGCATGTCACCCATCTTACAGGTGTAGCAGCCTGTAGCGATGCACATCTGCATGTCACCCATCTTACAGGTGTAGCAGCCTGTAGCGATGCACATCTGCATGTCACCCAGCTTACAGGCGTAGCAGCCTGTAGCGATGCACATCTGCATGTCACCCAGCTTACAGGCGTAGCAGCCTGTAGCGATGCACATCTGCATGTCACCCATCTTACAGGCATAGCAGCCTGTAGCAATGCACATCTGCATGTCACCCAGCTTACAGGCATAGCAGCCTGTAGCGATGCACATCTGCATGTCACCCAGCTTACAGGCGTAGCAGCCTGTAGTGATGCACATCTGCATGTCACCCATCTTACAGGCGTAGCAGCCTGTAGCGATTCACATCTTCATGTCACACTGTGCAGACTTGCAGGCAGAGGTGTAGCTAACTATTCTACCATCCCCCTCACCAAACTTTAAGTTGAGAAGCAAAAAAAAGAATTTCTTAAAGGTCCACTTCTAATTTAATAATAAACCAGCCATATCTGTTTCCACGCTTCTTGAGGAATAAAAACAAAAAAAACAAAGGTCTGTTCCCTAATCTGGTTCATAGTTTTCAAGATGCAAAAGCCGGGCCTGTTTGCTTCATTCTTCTGAAAACAAAACTCTTCTTAAACTATCAGCAAACAAATAAATCCAAACCAGCCCAGAAGTTGAAAATGTTGAAACAAAGGTGCCCAGTAGGAAGGTAGCTGGAATAAAGAAGCTGAACCACAACAAAGTAAAATCTTCTTTTTAGTACAAAATGGTGAGCACTTTCGCAAGGGTAACCATTGCTTCATCAGACAGTTCATTCAAACAGCAACAGCACTTAAATACTTTAATTCATTACTAGAACAACCAATCCTACCACTCAAAGTTAATTCAGCACTCGGCAATCAATTAATTACTATGGTTACATTTTGCCCTTAGTTATTTGCTGAAGTCAGAAAAACTCTGTTTAAAAACCACATGTGCAAAATGTAAATTGGATTGGTTGTTCTAGTAATGAATTAAAGTATTTAAGTGCTGTTGCTGTTTGAATGAACTGTCTGATGAAGTAATGGTTACCATTGTGAAAGCGCTCGCCATTTTGTATTAAAAAGAAGATTTTACTATGTCGTGGTTCAACTTGTTCTTAAGCTATAGCGGATCGCTTGCTAGATTTGTAGCAAATGGTCTGCTGCAGTTGTTGCCATTAATGGAGCATAGAGTGTTTGTGTTCAGGCAGCAAATGAGAAAAAATATATAACAAACTGTTAATTTTTATATCTGATTAAAACTAAGAAGATTGTTTTGTTTTTGTTATGCCACATACCGAGCGCTAATAGTGCCAGTAATGTACTGAGGACACCAATTGTACCCTCTTACACCTTGCATCTGGGATGGCTGCCTCCTTTGCCCCACCCTAGCTATACTTGTGCATACAGGATTAGCACTCTAGTACACAGACATTGTTGAACGTCTGTGAATACAGGGGCTGACTAGGTAGCTTAGGGAGAGAGAGGCAAACTAGCCAACCAACGTAGCTGATAGGAGCTTGTACCTATCAGAAGTAGATAATTGATGATAGAGGGCCATTCTAATGTGCAGCCTAAAGTGTGGTATAATGTCAGGGGTATGCTAATGTGCAGCCAGAAGTGGGGTATAATGTCAAGGGTATGCTAATGTGCAGCCTAAAGTGGGGTATAATGTCAGGGGTATGCTAATGTGCAGCCTATAGTGGGGTATAATGTCAGGAGTAAGCTAATCTGCAGCCTAAAGTAGGTTATAATGTCAAAGGTATGCTGATGTGCAGCCTAAAGTAGGGTATAATGTCAGGGATATGCTAATCTGCAGCCTAAAGTGGGGTATAATGTCAGGGATATGCTAATGTGCAGCCTAAAGTGGGGTATAATGTCAGGAGTATGCTAATGTGCAGCCTAAAGTGGGGTATGATGTCAGGGGTATGCTAATGTGCAGCCTAAAGTGGGGTATAATGTCAAAGGTATGCTAATGTGCAGCCTAAAGTGGGGTATAATGTCAGGGGTATGCTAATGTGCAGCCTAAAGTGGGGTATAATGTCAGGGGTATGCTAATGTGCAGCCTAAAGTGGGGCATAATGTCAGGGGTATGCTAATGTGCAGCCTAAAGTGGGGTATAATGTCAGGGGTTTGCTAATGTGCAGCCTAAAGTGGGGTATAATGTCAGGGGTATGCTAATGTGCAGCCTAAAGTGGGGTATAATGACAGGAGTCTGCTAATGTGCAGCCTAAAGTGGGGTATAATGTCAGGGGTATGCTAATGTGCAGCCTAAAGTGGGGTATAATGTCAAAGGTATGCTAATGTGCAGCCTAAAGTGGGGTATAATGTCAGGGGTATGCTAATGTGCAGCCTAAAGTGGGGTATAATGTCAGGGGTATGCTAATGTGCAGCCTAAAGTGGGGCATAATGTCAGGGGTATGCTAATGTGCAGCCTAAAGTGGGGTATAATGTCAAGGGTTTGCTAATGTGCAGCCTAAAGTGGGGTATAATGTCAGGGGTATGCTAATGTGCAGCCTAAAGTGGGGTATAATGACAGCAGTCTGCTAATGTGCAGCCTAAAGTGGGGTATAATGTCAGGGGTATGCTAATGTGCAGTCTAAAGTGGGGTATAATGTCAGGAATATGCTAATGTGCAGCCTAAAGTGGGGTATAATATCAGGGGTATGCTAATTTGCAGCCTAAAGTGAGATATAATGTCAGGGGTATGCTAATGTGCAGCCTAAAGTGGGGTATAATGTCAGGAGTATGTTAATGTACAGCCTAAAGTGGGGTATAATGACAGGAGTATGCTAATGTGCAGCCTAAAGTGGGGTATAATGTCAGGGGTATGCTAATGTGCAGCCAAAAGTGGGATATAATGTCAGGGGTATGTTAATGTGCAGCCTAAAGTCGTATATAATGTCAGGGGTATGCTAATGTGCAGCCTAAAGTGGGGTATAATGACATAGGGTATCACAAATATCACATTATCAAAAAAAAGTCCTCCTACTTTTAAGATGTTATTTGCTGGAATTGGTGATGAGCTAGAAATCAGGATTGCTTACCTCCTGCATGACTGGTATCCTGTTGCAAAAACAAACTGTTCTAATCTGATCTGCATTTTTTTTCATGGAGCACATTGTTAATCAGGCTGTTTTTGCATCGAGTTTTTATTTTGATACTGGTATGGCTACTGGATCCACTTTTGCTGTGTTATAGCTGTAGCTGGCCTGAAGCTCACTTACCATCCACTTGAAACATGTTTTCCAAACTCACCTTGCAGAACATTATGATATAAATAGGAATTTGGTCTGTATGATAAACGTGCTGCCTTATTCACTCACCCGTTAGGCCAGATTGCGTTCTACTTATCTCAGATTGTGTCAGAAGCTAGCTTTGCTGACTGTGTTCATCTTTAAATACACACCAGAATATTTGGTGTTTAGAGGGTGCTTGGTTAGAGAGATAAAGCCCTGACTTGCCTCCAGCTGGTCTAGGTATGACTGATGGTGCAGAGTCTGGAGGAAACCGCCATCTGGCATGGCACTGTTCTCCATAGACCTTGTTCAGACTATGAGGAATGGACACTGATTTTAGTGTACATGTCAAATGTTTCTGCTTCTGTGTAGTAGCATGATTGACATTAACTCACAAGCAGTATTTAAAAGGTAGGTGTCTAAATGCATGCGTATTTACCTTGCCTGGGCCAGACATAAATGAATGAAGAAGATGCTTAAGCATTACAAGTACACGAACAAGTGTGCAACGTTTCTCTCTGCCTCCCTTACACTAGCATTTAGAGGTCCATATTTTTAATTGTGTCAAAGGATTAATCAATGTTTGTGGTTTGTTTTACACGTATGTAACGGTGACAGATCAGATGTTGCTGCTGGGAGAAATATTGAGAACCTCAGTTATGCAGATGATACCACTCTAATTGCTGAAAGTGGAGAGTTAAAACACACTGATTAAGTCATGGAAAGGTGTTCATAAATGATGTACACACATTTGTAGTGCTGATAGTGGTAGAGGCCCTGTACCATACTCCTGTACAGTTTAAAAGCTGTAGAATTCCTGCACATTGTTTTGTGCATGTGTAAGAATCTTAAGTACAAAGCAGGTATGCAGGTAAGGGGCAGCAGTAATGCTTACCAGTCACGATTCTGTGACTCGCACTCGCAGAGACTGGCAGCATAGCAAAAACAAACAACATTCACGATGATCCAGCAGCACTGATGATGCGCTCAGCCTAATGGGAATCAATAACTAGATCGGCGTAAAGGTCTGCAAGTTACAGCTTGGAGCATACTCTCCCTTAGGGGCAGTTGTTTCCATCCTTTGCCTGATGATATATAGACCAATTAATGATAGAGTTTGTTGTAACAAGTGTAGGTGTGGTTAAGCACTGTACAGAGTTCCACTGAACATACCTCAGGGATGGTTTTAACACATGAATTTCTACCTGTTAATTAACTTTTCAGTTATCTTGTTTTCTGGCATATACAACCATATTGTGCTGTCTTTCTCAAAGTCAAAGTAAACTTTATTGTCATTCAGAAATCACACAAGTGCAAAATCTGAATGAAATTCCGTGTCTCCAGACTCAATGTGCAAACAACATATAGACTATTTTCAGGCATTTACTCATATAACACCTAGCTTATTACATCATGGACATGCAGGTAGACAGACTAATACTGCACATAATTAGAAACACATTTTAACACTTTTTGAAGTGAACACTTGCATAAGACTTTAGTATTGCACAGGTACTTGGTTAAGACATTGCATTGATCCTTTCCCAGAAACAAACATTTGAGTATTGCACTATGAACATTATAGTATTGCACTATGGACCTTAAGAGTATTGTGCTGTGGTTAATTTACGAATTTGCAACTTGTATTGCACTGAAAGAAGAGATATTTTACTGCATTGCTACTGCCTTAGATGGCCTATACGTTACAGTCATGGTGAATATTGCATTAAGTATTAGATGAGACTGGTAACCAAGTTAATGCACAATTTGAGACAGCTTCTGCTGACCCAGGTGGACATTATGGAGTGTAGAGGGTACTAGAGTTCAGCAGCCTGATGACATTAGGGAAGAAGCTGTTCCTGAATCTCCTAGTTCTGCAATGTATGCTTCGGAAGCTCTTTCCAGATGATAGATGCAGGAACAATCTGAAAGCAGGGTGAGTGCGGTCTTTAATTATTCCTCTGGACCTGCTGAGATACCTGGGTAAGTACAAGTCTTGCACAGGTGGTAAGGTGGTCTTTAATGATCCTCTTGGCTGTCTTCACCACTCTCTGGAGGAATTTGCACTCAGAGGTAGAGCAGCTTCCATGCCATACTATGAGGTTGTTCGTCAGGATGTTTTCCATAGTACCTCTGTAGAAGGTAGTGAAAACCTCTTAAAAAGTGCAATCTCTGGTGCGCTTACTTGACTATGGCATTTTTATTTGTGTTCCAAGCCAAAGTCCTGATCGATGTCACTCCCAGAAAATTTGTGTTTCTCACTCTTTCCACTGTTTCCCCATTGATGGTGAGGGGAGAATGTTCCTTGTGATTTTTTTCCTGTAGTCCACATTTAGTGCTAAATTGTTATTTCCACACCAGGTAATGAGTTGTTCCAGTTCATCTCTATACGCTGTTTCATTGTCATTACTAATGAGGCCCACCAGTGTTGTGTCATCAGCAAACTTGATGTGATTTGTGTTGTACCTGGCTGTACAATCATGTGTTATCAGGGAGAACAGGAAGGGACTTAGTAGACATCCTTGTGGAACTCCAGTGTTGAGTGATGCTATCTGGGGAGTTATTTCCTGTGCACACTTTCTTAGGTCTGTCTGTGAAAAAGTGGAGTGTTGACACCTCGTTGAAGTAGCTTTCTTCTTCTTTTTTAATAAATGCAGCCTTAAAAGGAGATGATAAACTACCTGTTCTTGAGTACAAGATAGCCTCATTTTAACTTGACTCAAAATTCTAAGTACGTCCCTCTTTTCTTGATTAAACTGCCTTTTCAGTTACACTCAATAACAACTGAAGGTAAGGAGGTTGCAGAACCACTGTAACCTAGGGTATTATTTATGTACAGTGACAGCTCTGTGGGTTCAAGACTCCAAGCAAGTGTTTATATTTTGAATACTCGGGTGCTTTGATTCATTTTGTAAACATGCATGTTGCTACTTCTACTTGTCATGCTTTGCTTACATATTCCAGTTTTGCTTATGTGGAGCTTTTCTCCCTGGGCCTCTACTGAAAATGGACATATATCCAGTTAGACTAGCCCGGTCAACAAATGTAAAATAAATAAAAATAAATATTCAGGATTCTGATGGTCTGTGATTGATTTATTTTAAGGAGTTCACTTTCCCAGCTCAGTTACGCAGTATTGTTTCAATGCAGTAACTCCCTATTTGCAAAGTAGCAGGCCTCACTATAGTACAGAGTACCAGGCCTCACTGCACATATTACAGAGTACCGGGTCTGTACAGCGTGCCAGGCTTCAGTGCGTGTAGCACGGAATACCAGGCGTCAGTGCATGTAGCAGCTTTTGGTTATTGTTTTGTGTAGCTGTCAGAGCAATCTTTTTTGTTCAGTAGTCTTGCTTTGTCAGTTGATGTGAGATTGAATATATATAAATATATATAAAATACTTTGAATACCTTCGTCATGTTTTCAGAGAAAAGAACAGTTGATGAAGAACATTGTGTGATGTAGGAAAAGGGGAAAACCTTATTCTTTTTTGCTGAAGTGAATGAAATAACCAACTTGTTTGTTGTAACCAAAACAGCAGTGGCGAACATTCACAGGCATTACACAAGTATTCACGCTTCGAAGTATGGCTAATATAGTGGGAAGATGCATAAAGACAAAGTTAAGGAGTTAGAACAGCCACTCAAAAAGCAGCAACTACTGTTTAAACGTGTCGTTCAAGAAATAGCTGTGTCATCGAAGCCTTTTTCGGAGGGGGACTTGATAAAAAAATATATGTTGGTGGCCATGGAAGATATTTGCCCTGAAAAATGTCAAGCATTTGCAAACATAATCCTTTCAAGAAATACAGTTGCAGATAGAATTAATGAATTATCAAAAAATCTTAAGTCAACTCAAAGAAAAATTGCTAAATTTGTGGCATTTTCTGTAGCAATTGATGTAAGTACAGATGTAAGTGACACAGCACAACTTACAGTTTATATATGTAGTGTAGATGACAATATGCAGATAACAGAAGAATTTGTGGAATTGGTACCAGTGAAGGGAACAACAATGGGGGATAATATATTTGTGAGATTGGTAGGTGCACTAGATAAAATAGGTGTAGACTGGACAAAGTCTGGCTACAGATGGAGCACCTCATATGGTTAGTAGAAATGCTGGCATGGCAACAAAGTTAAAGGAAAAACTACTAGCTATGAACTCAGACCATCAGATTCACAGTGTCCATTGCATAATTCACAGGGAAGTGCTTTGTAGTAAAACATTAAAGATGGATCATGTCATGGATGTTGTTAAGGCAATGAACTTCATACGCGTGCAAGGTCTGAACCACAGACAGTTCAGCAGCTTATTGGAGGAAATTCACACTCATGGTCTGCCATATCACACTGGTGTTCATTGGTTAAGCCAAGGAGTTTTGCTGAAGCTCTTTTATGAATTAAGAAGTAAAATACAGAGGTTTATACATGAGAAAGGAAAGGGATGTGCAGGAACTGAAAGAGAATGAATGGGTTCAAGATCTAACTTTCATGGTAGATATGACAGAACACTTACATTACCAGAATACAAGGCTGCAAGGTTGCAATAAATTGGTGACATTTTTATGACCCTCTTTCTGCGTTTGAGTTGAAGCTTAAACTTTCTGAACACCAGCTAGCAGCAAGTAATACTGTGCACTTTCCAACTCTGAAGTCCCTGCAAGACTCACCTGAGTTTCACTCACCTGAGTTTCATGGTGATATCAACTCCGAGAAGGACTGCACAAAGATTTCCTAGTTAGTGAGCGAGTTCACAAAAAGAGTTGCAGACTTTTGCACAACCCTTTCTCTGTTAGTGCTGATGAGGTACCAGAACAGTTTCAGTTAGAACTCATCGAGCTCCAGTGTAATTCTGAGTTGAAGGATAAGTTTTCAAGTGTTGATATTGGTGCATTTTATCAGTACGTTGGGCCAACATATCCCCAAATAAAATATTTGGCCTCAAAGATTGTCAGAGTTCAGCAGTACCTATGTCTGTGAACACTTCTTTTCTGTGATGTACCTGAACAAGCCCCGACTCCGCTCTCAAGTTACTGATGAGCATCCCAACTCCCCACTGAAAGTCGGCACTACTCAACCCTTAGTGTCAAACACTAATGCACTTGTGCAAGCCAAGAGGTGCCAAGTTTCTGGGAGCAGTAGTACCAGGAATTAAGGTAAATAGCGTGATTTTCTTGGCTAAATTGACCTTTATTATTATCATCATCACTATTAGTATTATTATCGTTATTATTACGTTACCTAATAAGTGCTCTTGATCTGATAATTACGTGGCCCGCGTACTGTATACTCTGATGAAATGCGTCCTCTTGGGGTAAATGACAACCCTGGACTAAATAATGACAGGCATTTGAATTTCAGACTTCATATGCTTCAGATAACACGTTCTAAATCAAAACGTATTATTCTGTCAGCTTTCTAAGTTTTAAGAACAATGTTTAAAATCTGTCCCTGATTCTGGGCCTTTGTACCCCCATTTGTTTTTGGCTTTGTCCAGACTTCTTGCACTAAGAAGTTGGGAGGCATATCTTAGCCCCCAGCTCTGGCAAACATTGTACGCTGCTTCCATCTTCTAATGGCAAAGATAGCAAAGCTATTAACAAGTGGAGAAAAAATTATTTACACTTTTGCTGCTTTTTCTTTCTGGTCCATCATTTATTGGACTCATTTGATCAGATATCTTTTATCTGTTTTGGGAGACATCAATAACCTTATGTCATATGTGCTTATTTCAGACAGTAGAACCCTAGCTGTTTCTGTTTTGATCTCTGCCACTCAAGTGACTAGACAGTCAATGAAATACAGATCCGATGTCTTCTCTGTCTGCCTCAGCTTTTGGGTGTATTGGATCCGATCGGATCTGATGACGGCAACTTTCAGACTCTTGGATCCAAGGCTGAGGCTCCACCCCTACCCACAGTTCTCCTCCAATCTCACAGTTCCTCCTGTATCATTTGCCACCATTTCAGCCAGCTGTGATTTTTGAGGCTCAGCGTTTTGTTTGGTAATTTTGCTCAAGGTAAGTGATTACCTTTACTATAGTTTCTTATTCTTCCTCATCTGGGAGTAGTTCTTTGTGAATAGTCTGGTTGGGATTTATTCACCACTTGGTGCTTGCTGCTTTTCTGTCTTCCACCCCTATATATAAAAAAAAAAACAGTTTTGTCATATCTTAGCCTTTGACCTGCTATAGCTGCATAGTTATTTAGCTTATTGTTTCTTAACAGTCTGTTTATAGTGTGTTATTGTTGTTATGGTACCATTTTAAGGTGTTTCTTTAATGGATGTTTGTTTGGTTGTTCCTTGAGATGTCCTGCAAGGCTTTAGAATTCAAAAGTGCATTGCATATGGTCACAGAATCCCTCTACAAAACCCACACCCCCAAGTGTGTGTACTGCTTGGGGCATTACATTTGGAGGAGGATTGTCAGCTATGTTCTTCTTTTGCACTCTCTTTAACCACTGACCAACATTTGGTTTTAAAAGGTAGTCTTTCAGTCCCAGTAGGGGAATCTCCCTGTTCCCTCTTGGGTTTTTCTTCAGGCAGAAAGTCTGTAGATGAGACTAATTGAGACAAGGACAAAGAGAGGAATAAAGGAAAAACAAAGGAAAAAGAATAAGATTGATGTCTGGAGAAGGAGTCTAGAACTGATTTCTTGACCCTATAAGAGTTTTGGATTTGGACCATCTTTGGAACAGATTCAGATCCAATCCCTGACTCTGCCATTACACTTCAAAACTAGCTTCCCCCTGGAAAAGGCACAGGCCTCGTCTCTAATCCATCTATTCCATTAGAGAGGCCCTTCCACAGGTTTTCTAGGTTGCCATCGATGGGTTCCTCATTCAGATTGGTATGGTCATCAAGGAGCTTGTGTGAAACAGATGTGGATAGGATGGTGTAGAAGTACTTAAAGACCTAGATTTAGATGAGGTTCCTCCTTGCACCTTCCACTCTGGGAGTACCAGGACCTACTGTTACCACCCGTCATCTGGATTCTTCTTCACCGATTTGACCTTTGGATCCAGTGGTGTTATAACTTAACATTACCCATCAGCTGCCTCTGTTGGCACTGATAGTCTGGTCATCTTTGACTTCAGCAGTGCCCCTTCTCATCTCGACACAGACAGCATCAAATCTTGAGGGGTCACAGAGCTGAGAGGTTAGCACCGATGCATGGAGGTCATGATCCTTTCCTGTTGGTACATCGCCACTGCACAGCACATTGCCATTGTTGGCTTCAGAGTTAAGTCTTGAGAAGGTCCTTTATTGAGTTTCTTGGATCTCAAGTGGATTCCTTCCAGAGTGTGCTTGGTGACTGTGGCATCTGCTTTCAGTCATTTGCGAGGGTTCTGTGAAGGTCCAGAGGAGAGGTGTTCTATCCATTATCACATCTGTCCCAGTCCCTTCTGACATGTATTAGAACCAAAGAAAAACGCTGGATACTTTAATATAAACAAAAAGTGTGCGCTTTCACGGCCAGATGTCGCTTCATCAGACTACATTTTTAAAAAGACACAGTAAACTATTTAAATAATATGATGTCACTAAAACAGACCAATCATATGCCTATCAATCGCATACCCCTAATTAAAACATTGATTTAATCTAACACAACAATTTAAAAATGTAATACCTATTAAAACATATGTCTAAAAAAAAATATATATATATATATGTGTGTGTGTGTGTGTGTGTGTAACAAATGAAACTAACTGTAACAGATGTAAAACTACTAGTGCTTAAGGTTCGTAGATTTCATAGCAGGTTTGAGAGAAACCCTGCTGTTCAAACCTGGAGGTTTGTCCGCCTGAAAAGACAGGATCCACCTTTGCTCAATCCCCTCAGTCTTGTTATATAAAACCCCTCCTGTCATACTCATCTTGACAATCTCGAACACCAAGAATCTAAATACGTGGCCAGTACCTTCCTTCTTGACGTGCAGTGCGAACGCTTTACTTTCTTTATCATTCCTTACGTCCCTTAAGTGTTCTAGAATTCCTTCTTTAAGTGAACGGTTGGCCTTACCAGAAAGGAGGGGATTTATATAATAAGACTGAGGGGATTGAGCAAAGGTGGATCCTGTCTTTTCAGGCGGACAAACCTCCAGGTTTGAACAGCAGGGTTTCTCTCAAACCTGCTATGAAATCTACGAACCCTAAACACTAGTAGTTTTACATCTGTTGTAGACAGTTTCATTTGTTACACACACAGATATGTATATATATATATATATATATATATATATATATATATTTTTTTTTTTTTTTTTAGACATATGTTTTAATAGGTATTACATTTTTAAATTGTGTTCGATTAAATCAATGTTTTAATTAGGGGTATGTGATTGATAGGCATATGATTGGTCTGTTTCAATTTCATCATATTATTTAAATAGTTTACTGTGTCTTTTTAAAAATGTAGTCTGATGAAGCGACATCTGGTCATGAAAGCGCTTAGTTTTTGTTTATATTAAAGTATCCTGCCATGTGTATCCAGTGTTTTTCTTTGGTTCTAGTTTATTCTTTTAACGTTGGCTACTTTATTCAGTAGTGGAGTTTTTTCTACATACACCTTCTGACATATATGCCTCTTCATCACTTCATCCTGTTCCTCAGGGACAGTCAGCTTCTTTAGGCCTCGACAAGGCTTATGAGGCATGTTCCTCTTCTACTTCCAAGTCTACCCTGGAGCCTCCCATCATGGAAGAACACAGAAAGCACTCATGTAAGAGGAGGCATTTGTAACACTCCCCCCATGAAACTCTCACCAAAGATATCAATTTTGAGGAAGAGGGGGTCCCAAGGTCCCGCTAGAGAACAATCTCCTTTTGGGGACACACTGGAATTACTTCAGTGGGGGAGTGGTCCACTGATGCCCTTTCCATGAGGAACTGATATTTCTCAAGGCCTTTGGAGCTGGCCATTAGATTTCTTGAGTGGTCCTTGCACCTGATGAGCTGACTGATATTGACTTGGGTTTACTGTGGGCAAGGAAGGAGACTGGTGTGGTGGAGCCTGTTCCCCGCATGCCTGACAAAATCTTTATATGTTATGTAGTCCTATCTCACCTACATTCTTCACCTGTGGGTTCGAAGCCGAATGTCGGCTCCGACTCTGCCTATTTACTAGCTCGAAAGTCTTTGATTGACTGGGCTAAGATGGTATCCCACAACACATTGCCCCACATTCCCAGATCTCGTTTGCCGCTTGTAGAGCTCGGATGTGGTCTCAACTTGGCTGTGGCTAAGTATTGCTAAAAACTCTTTCTTGTGAAAATTTTTGGCTAATTGTTCTTATACAAATAGAGTTGTTCATAGTGTTGTTGCTGCGTTTTTTTTTTGTAGGTTGCGAGTGTTTTTGTGTGGTATCCCTTTATTCCTTCGGGCTAGGCCCGTTTGAGTTAGAGGACCTAGTCCTCCTTGTGGTGTTTGTCTGGCTGTCTTAGGTGCGTTTTACTTAATTTAAGTTGAGAACCATTTTATTTAGAGGTTCTCCCCTGTGCTTGGTTGTTGGTTATACTTGTTCTTCCGTTTCTGTGTTAGCGGTTTCCCACCTTTTGTCAGTAGCGGCTGCTACAATTGTTGGCTTGGCATGTCTAAGGAACAAAAAGAGCATAAGCCCTCAGGCTTTAAAAAGTGTACAAAGTGTGCCTATAAATTGTCCATCACAGACGGACATTCGGTCTGTGCTTACCGTCTTGGAACCATCCACCTTCAGGAGTCATGCAGATTCTGCCACGCCTTTAGTCCTCGTGTGCTCCAAGAGAGGAAAAACAAAGTGATCCTAAAGGGACTGCTAAAACCGTCCTTTGAGGAGGATTTAGGTTCGGCTCCCAGCTCCCAGTCGAAGTCTAAATCCTCCAAATCGAAGAAAAGGTCTCCGGCTCAATCTATTACTTCGGAGCCACCTTGTAAAATTACCATTGTCGAGTCTGCTTCCTCGGCTCCACCGGCATCAGGGCCACAGGAGGTAGCTGTGTCGACTGAGTCTGCATCCACTCTGATAGTTCTGGAACCAATTCAGAGCCGGTCGCCAAGCTTGAGGCAGGGTTCTCCAGATAGGAGGTCCAGGTCTCCATTCATCTCCTCCAAATCCTCCAGGCTTTCCAATTTGGATGTAGATAGGGTGGTGCAGAGGCTCCTACAGTCGCCGGTGTTGGCCAAACTTTTCTCGGCTCCAACCTAGTCGGCTCCGGAGCCAGCTTTGTTAGTTGTTCCTGCTATTCCTCCTCCAAGCGCATCCTTGTCGTTGGAGCTAGTAAGCTCCGCTCCGAGGGACATTCCTGCGTCGGCTCTAATCCCCAGCGGGATTTGTCGGTGCCCGCATCGGCTCCGACCCTGTCAGTCCCTTCCACAGGGTTTGAGACCTGCGTTTCCTCGGTCGGGCCCGAAGGGGATGCCTCGGAACACTCTTCGGTTCCGAGCCTCCCTCTCGGTGCCTCTGCTGCGGAGACACCGGTCACTGTCATGGCCTTGGAAGGCGGTCGGTCCTCAGATTCGGGAGGTCCCGACTTCAGGGCTATGCGGAGCGAGCTGGCTAGGTCAGCTACTTCTCTCAGATCGGGTCTACCATCCCCCACAACACCGGTGAGAGCTTCTGACACCCACCTATCCTTGGATAGCAGAGCGCCAGGGCCTAAGGATACCCCCACAAGTGGTCCCCTTCTTTCTGAGGAGCCCTCAGAGCCTGTGCCTGAGGAACCCCCCAGAAAGAAATTGTGCAAGAGGAAGCACGTAGACTCCCAGGACGAGTCCCTCACTTCTGATACTGACCTCGAGGAATCGGAGGGGTCCCCTAAGTCTTCCTCTGAGGACGTTTCATTCCCCGATATCCTGGAGATCTTGAAACAAAGAGGAGACTAGCCTTCCAAACCCCCCTCCGAGGAGGAGTCAGTATTCCTTAAGGCCTTTGGCGCTCAGCCCTCCGCCTCCTGGGTGTCTCCACCCTTCTAGCTCCTGGACCTTATTTGTCGGAGGGAGTGGGAGACTCCTGACTCCATGGAGCCTGTTCCTCGACGCCCCAGCAAATTTTTGTCTGCTCCTCAAGGGAAGGAATTTTTAACAAAGGGAGTCCTGGTAGATGCTATGGTGGTGGTGGCTGCCACACAGAAGGAAGTCGCTGAGTCTTCCTCTTTGGTCCATCCTCCTAACAAGGAGTCTAGGGCTATGGATCGGTACGGGAAGCATACTATGTCTTCAGCGACCTTTACCTTGCGATCACTGAATTATTTGTCTCATTTCACGTGGCTCCAGAGTGATCTCCTTAAGGAGTTAGGAGATACTCTAACGGGTAATGTGCCTGAGGCGGTGGCTCAGACTGTCAACGCTCAGCTCCCTACCCTCAACTCCATCGCTAACTCGTCCATGCGACTGATTTCGTACGAGGCCGAGGGAGCTAGTAGGGTGGCTAGCTCAGGGGTGACCCTCAGGTGGCAAGCCTGGCTACACCTGTGTCACTTTGCGGAGGCCTTTAAGTCTTCCTTCACTGATGCCCCCTTTGATGGTTCCTCCTTGTTCGGGACCAAAGTGAAAGACACCCTCACCAGGTGCGAGCAAGAGAGAAAGACCTTTTCTGCCGTAGGAGTCTGTTTTTCCCTCCCGTCGAGACCTTATCCCAAGGCTCAGCGAGGGGGAAAGATGTGGTTCAAGAAATCACAAAGGCCTTTTCCAGCCGCACAGGGTGAGACCCCCTCCCGAGGCAGGGGAGGGGGGGTCGTATTCAGGGAGATGTCGCCCCAGAGGCAGAGGGAGCCCCCACAATTCTGGGGACGATTCCTTTCGTGGTTTCCCCATACTCTCATTCCTGAGGGTGTGCCCGACTATGCTTCTCCAGAGCCAGTCGGGGGGTCGAATTTCCCGGTATCCGGAAGCCTGGGTCAACATCACCCAGGACTGATGGATATTAGGGATAATCGCCGGAGGTTACACCATCCCATTCTATTCCACACTCCCTCCCATCAAACGGATCCCAGACGTTCCACCCAGTCAAAGGGATCAAGCAGCATCAGAGGTTTCTCAGCTGCTAGAAAAAGGAGTCATCCAACCAGTCCCCCCCCAGACCAGATTGGATTAGGGACTTACTCAAGATTCTTTTTGATGCCAAAAAGAACGGGGGACCTGAGACCCATTTTGGATCTCAGCCAACTCAATCTTTATGTACGCAAGTCCAAATTCTGGATGGTCACGCTACAATTGATTATCCCATTGTTGGGAAAAGAAGTATGGATGTGCTCCATCGACCTGAAGGATGCTTACTACCACATCAAAATGGGCAGAGCATCCAGATGTCATCTACGCTTCCGGCTGGGAGACAGGCATTTCCAGTTTCGAGCCCCGCACTTTGGTCTCACCACAGCTCCCAGGGTGTTCAAGTGCATGGCAGTGGTGACGGCTCACTTGAGACGTCAAGGATTCCAGGTGTTTCCTTACCTGGACGACTGGCTGCTATCCGCCCCCACCAAGCATCCACTTCTTCAAAACAGAGATACTACCATCGATCTTTGTCACCGGTTAGGCATTACAATAAACTGGAAATAAATCTGCCTTGCTACCCTCACAGTGTGTCTCGTTTATAGGAGCAGAGTTGGACATTATTCGGTTGAGAGCATTCCTACCTATGGAGAGGATGACAGGATTGCAACGACAGGTTCGTACGATGATGCCTCTGACACATGAGGGCAAGACTAGTTCTGCAGTTACTGGGGACAATGGTGTCCACTATCATGATGGTCCCGTTAGCGAGGTTACATATGAGGATCCTACAATGGCTCCTATTCGCCCAATGGTCCTTCCAAAGACTGCCTCTGTCCCATCCTATCTTAATCACAGGCAAATGCAAGCAGGACCTCAGTTGGTGGCTGTGCACCAACAACTTAGTCGTAGGGAAACCCTTTGTTCCACCCAACCCGGTAGCCACAGTGACCAGGGATGCCTCCCGGATAGGGTGGGGGGGGCATTATCTCGGCAGGATGGTCCAAGGCACATGGCAGGAGCACGAGATAGACTTGCACATAAATGTCCTGGAGATGAGGGCAGTGCTCCTAGCATTGCAGGCACTGCAGGATGTCCTCCCTCTAGGGACTATTGCGACACACTCAGACAACATGTCAGTAGTGTGGTATCTCAACAAGCAAGGAGGAACCAGATCGTACCCCCTATGCAGAGAGGCCATGAGAGTGTGGAATTGGGTGAAAGCTTCCCAACGGGCCTTGGTGGCAATGCACATCCCGGGGAAGACCAATGTGATTGCAGACAGGCTGAGCAGAGCGATCCTCATGCCTTACGAGTGGTCCCTGAACCGCCAGGTGGCGAACAGCATATTCAGCAAATGGGGTCAGCCTTGCTGCGATCTGTTTGCAAGTCCCCTCAATGCGAAATGCAGCAGCTACTTCTCACTGATCCCCCCACCGGGGGAATCTCCAAGGGACGCTCTTGCGCACAATTGGCCCTCGGGTCTGCTGTATGCTTTCCCTCCGTTTCCCCTTATCTCGAGGGTGATTCAAAAAGCGCTGTCCTTGGGAAGCAGATTTATTCTGATCGCGCCACACTGGCCTCGACGAGTATGGTTCCCCTTCCTTCAACCTTACATGGTGGATGCTCCTTGGACTCTGGACTGTCGTCCAGATTTGCTGACACATATGTCGGGACAGCTCCACTCCTCCCTGGAGACCCTCCGGCTGACCGCCTGGCTACTCCATTTCCCTCCGTAATCAGGTGTCACGATTTTTCTCCAGACGTGGTCCATATTATTTCGTCCTCTCATAAGCCGTCCACTAGGAAGATCTACTCTAGCAAGTGGAAAAGGTTTTCGATATGGGCCCATTCCAAAGGTATTGACCCCTACACAGCCCCCATTGATTCTGTTTTGGAATTTCTGTCTCACTTATTCTACCAAGGGTCTGCCTCAGCCACCATCAAAGTTCAGCTGGCGGCTATCTCAAATTTTCATGTGGCTTATGAACCTAGCTTAATGGCACACAGGTTGTGTAAAGCATTCCTGAAAGGCACTCTTCTCCTTCGTCCCCGTGTATCTCAACCTGTTATGCCCTGGGACCTCAATTTTGTTCTGCAGGCTCTCACCCTCCCACCCTTCGAGCCTACGGCTTCCTGCGATTTAAAATTTCTTACATGGAAATCTGCCTTTTTGATAGCTATCACATCAGCTAGACGAGTCTCAGAACTCCAGGCCCTATCAGCCAAGCCCCCATATTTGGTATTCCATAAAGATAGAGTCTCTCTCAGACCGAACCCGTCCTTTCTTCCCAAAGTGGCTTCCTTATCTAATATTAATCAGTCCATCGAGCTTCTTCCCCAACTTTTCCAATAAGGCAGAATACCAGTTTCATCTGTTGGATGTTCATAGGCAACTACGCTTTTATCTACACAGGACTAAAGATTGTCGGAAGTCAGACCAGCTCTTCGTTTCGTTTTCAGAGAATCGCTTGGGGTCTGCAGTATCCAAGGTCACCATCTCTAGGTGGATAGCTGGTTGCGTCTCCTTTATTTACCAGGCAGAGGGAAAGAGCCTGCCCTTCCCAGTCAGAGCACACTCTACCAGAGCAGTTTCCACTTCCACAGCCTTTCAGGCTAGGTTATTGATGGATGATATTTGTGCGGCTACAACATGGGCTTCTCCTCACACGTTTGTTTCCCATTACAAATTGGATGTGGTGTCCAGGGACAGATCATCTTTTGGCTCCACAGTGCTCAGGAGTATTTTCCATTGAGCCACCCAGGATGTAGGTGCTAGGGACGCTGTCCCACAGGTGAAGAATGTAGGCGAGATAGGACTACATAACATCAGTAAGTTATGTACTCACCATAACGTTAGATGTATGTAGTCCATCTCGCCTCACATTCTTCATTACCCCCCCCCCCCATCATCCCCCACGCCTGGAGGATTTGGAGGGATCGCCTTGTATTTCTGATATTAGAGTCCCTTTGGATAATTTGTTGAACCTCTTTGTTATGGGTGTGTGTGTTTGGGCGATGGATACTATATTTCTGTTGGCAGCAAACTAGATCTGGGAATGTGGGGCAATGTATTGTGGGATACCATCTTAGCCCAGCCAATCAAAGATATTCGAGCTAGTAAATAGGCCGAGTCGGAGCCGACATTCTTCTCCGAACCCACAGGTGAAGAATGTAAGGCGGGATGGACTACATACATCTAACGTTATGGTGAGTGCATAACTTACTGTTCTCAGCCAGATGGACCCCACCAGAGCAAAAGGCCTGCAGTGGATGCCATCATGGTGGGGGTGGCAGATGCAAAGAAAAAGCTACTGGAGGAAAGCTCTTTTGTCTATCTCCCTAACAGGGAGTCTAGATAATTAGGCAGATTCAGAAAGCAGATGTGTGCTTCAGCAATGTTTACATTATGTACTCCGTGCTGAACTACTCTGCATACATTAAGATTTCAGAGGGATTTTACAAAAGAACTAAGTCCTTCTCAGGAGCCATGAACTCAGAGTCCTGTATGACAGTGGACTCACAGTTCACGACCCATCAGTCTATTTCCAGTGCATCCATGCACTTTTTATCTAGTGCGGAAATGGCAGGCACTGTTTTTTTCTCTACATTGACACACCTTTATGCAGCTTTGCAATTTTGTGGAGAACTTCAAAATGTCCTTTTTTTATGCCCTCTTTGACGGGTCTACTCTCTTTGGGCCCAAATTGAAGGACATGCTGACCAGAATTGAACAAGATAGCAAAATTCTGTCTTCCATTCGTATTCTGTTCTCCACTACGACATGTCTAGAGATACAGCCCCACCCCTGTTTAGAGAGGGGAACAATAGCAATAGACATGGCCCTTATAGCAGAGGTGACCCACAAAACCTAGGGTTTTTAGGCCTTTTTGATGACAAACCCTTTCAGCACTCCTGAATGGTTGCCCAGCTGCCACGTTTTGTAGGCAGTCAGGAGGACCCTTTTCTGTGCACTCTCATGCTTCGTTAGCCATCACTCAAGATTCTTGAGTCCAGATGGTATGTCATTCCCTTTGTCAATCAAACAAATCTTAAACAAAGCTCTCTAATGTTCAGCCTTCTCAGAGGAAGGCAGCAGCTTGAGAAATTGCAAAGCTGCTAGATAAATGAGTCATTTAGGATGTATCACCAGACCAGCAAGAGTCGGGTGTCTACTTGAAATTCTTTTTGGTACCAAAAAAAAAAAAACTGTGACCTCAGGCCCATTTTGGACCTTAATCACTTGAATCAGTTTGTGAAGCAAACAAAATCCTGGATGGTAATGGTTCTGTCCATTCTACCCCTTCTGAAGAAGGATGACTGGATGTGCTTTGTGGAACTACAGTAAGCCTACTATCACATCAAGCTAGCCAGGCAGTCCAGAAGGTGGTTCTGCTTTCAGCTGGGAGCCAGTGATTGCCATTTCAGGGCTGTGCCATTCAGACACCCCCCCCCCCAGATGTTCACCAAATGCATGCTAGTGGTTGCAGCATGTCTCAGATTGGATGAGTTCTGAATGCTGCCATACTTACATGACCAGTTTATAACTGGCACCACAAGAGATTTACTAATTCAAGTCAGGGCCTCTCTGCTCCAGCTGTGCATCCATATATGGATCGTGGTCAGCATGGAGAAGTCCAAATTGAATCCTTTGCAAATGATAGAATTCATAGGATGTCACCTGGATACTACCTTGCAGATAAAGATCCTTCTGGATTGCAGAATCAGTACTGTACATCAGCAGGTATCCATGGTTCTTTCTCGGGCAAAATTCCCATTGAGATCCATTCTTTATTTTTTTGGACTCAATGACAGCCTCCACAACTCTTGTTCCTCAAGCCAAGTTTTATATGAGAGTTTTGCAGTTGTCGCTTTCATTTAATTTGTCTACCCTGCATTGACCCATGTGCTTCCTGGTCAGTCTCACATGGATATGCAGACAGCATGTTCAGTGATTAAATTCCCCTTTAATTTCTCTAGGATGCTTATTTGTTCTCTTGTCCCAAGTGATCATGGTTTCCATGGATGCTTCCTTTTTAGGGTGGGGGCATTTCAAGCAGACAATTGTACAGGGTGCATGAACGTCAGCATGTGCCAATCTTCACATTAGTGTGGTGGAGATGATGACAGTCCTCCTAACATTGCAGGCCTTTCAGGACCTAGGGATGTGATTGCGATTCACACAGACAATATTTTAGTGGTCTGGTACATCAACAGACAAGGGGGAACTCATTCATATCCCCCTATGTCTGGAAGATATGTCAGTTTGGCCATGGTGATGCCTTTCCAGCATTTTTTGGTTGCAGTGCCCATCCTTGAGTTTGTTTCAGGCAGGTGTTTTAGTGGACAAGTTGAGCAAGTCCATACTTGTACCTCACAAGAGGTTTCTCAGTCAGTCGGTGGCTGCCAAGATCTTCAGCCACTGGGGTCAGGCCTACTTTAACCCATTTGCTACCCAGTCCAGTACCAAATGCAGCAGCTACTTTGCCCTGATTCCATAGGAGGGAGAGTCACTAAGAGATGCTGTCATTTGCACTCTGCTCCTTATGCTCCAACTCCTGTCCGTGTTCCCTCAGAAGACGAGCTGCCTGATTCCGTAGGAGGGAGAGTCACTAAGAGATGCTGTCATTTGCACTCGGCTCCTTATGCTCCAACTCCTGTCCGCGTTCCTTCAGAAGACGAGCTGCCTGTTTCTGTAGGAGGGAGAGTCACTAAGAGATGCTGTCGTCTGCACTCGGCTCCTTATGCTCCAACTCCTGTCCGCATTCCTTCAGAAGACGTGCTGCCTGATTCCGTAGGAGGGAGAAGTCACTAAGAGATGCTGTCGTCTGCACTTGGCTCCTTATGCTCCAACTCCTGTCTGCGTTCCTTCAGAAGACGAGCTGCCTGATTCCGTAGGAGGGAGAGTCACTAAGAAATGCAGTCGTCTGCACTTGGCTCCTTATGCTCCAACTCCTGTCCGCGTTCCTTCAGAAGACGAGCTGGTGATTCTCATTACCTCTGTTTGGCCTTGACAGATATGGTTTCACTTTGTGTACACTGCCTGGGTGCTGGAACCGCTTCCAGATTTGATTTCTCACCCAGACATCAAAGCCCTGAAGTTTACTGCTTGGTCTCTCTACTTCCTAGAATTTCCAGGCTTTCTTTCTATGTACTCCGAATTTTGTCATCATTCTCATAACCATGGTACTAGGAAAGTATACAGAAGCAAGTGGAACAAATTTTCTCTTTTGACTTCCACCAAGGGCCTTATTCCTTTTTGAGCCCCATAACCATCTGTTTTGGATTTCTTGGTGAGTTTGTTTCAGGCAGGTGTGAGCTATTCCACTATCAAGGTACAACTGGCAGCTATTTCCAGTTTTCACATACTGGAGGATCACACCTTTGTTGCCTCTTTGAAGTTATTTAAGGCTTTTTTTTGTGGGCTACCTTTCTCTTTTTGACCCCTCCTCCTTAAGGTACCCTGTTCCACCTACGATTATTGTCATGTTACTCTAGAGGCCGTAATTTAGCCTTTTTTTTAATCTGTAACCCAATAGAACTAACACTTTTGTCTTAGGAAATGTTGCAGCTACCTCAACAAGGAGGATTTCAAAACTCCAAGCCCTATTATACATGCCTCTCTATCTGGTGCTCCTCAAAGATAAGGTCCGTCTTCATACCACCCCTAATTTCCTTCCCTGGGTTGTTTCAGACTCTGCCCTGAATTAGGCTAGTTAACTTGCCAGTCGTCTTTAATTTTTTTTTTTCAATAAAGGAGAGTATTCTTTTTTTTTACTGGATGTTCACTGTAAGTTATGATTCTGTTTACACCATACCAAGAATTTCAGGAAGACCTACAAGCTTTTTCTTTCCTTTTCCAAGGGATAACTGGGCAGTTTCTCCCGGGCCTCCCCTGAAAATTGTCTCGTTCCAAGTCGGACTTTCACGGTTAACAAATGTTTAATAAATAAAATTAAAATAAATAAATAGTTTTTTCAAGGCCACACTGTCCATGTGATTGTCCAGTTGTACCACTTTTGCTTACAAAGCTAAAGGACTGTCTTTATCCCACAAATTTAGAGGTCACCCTGCTACACCTGTTGCAATGTCCACAGCCACTTTTTCTAGAGTTCATGTTTATATCTGTGTTGCTGCTTCTTGATCCACCATTCATACATTTATTTACTGCTACCAGTCTGGGAGCCAGGCTTCATTTGGCTCCACCATTCACTGGAATATCCTTCCAAGACCTCTCTCAGGGTTCTTAGTAGCTGGGGACTCTGTCCCAACAGTTGAGTAAGATGAAAAAGATAACATCAGATATGAAGGATATGTACTTAACATAATGCTAGAGCTGTTGTCTTCCATCCATCTCAACTGTCCCATACTCTGTCCCCCTACCAAGTTGTTATTTTCTGGACTCCTGATTGACTGTACTGGACTTGTCCAGATCCTTGTCTTATTATTAACTTTTTAGCCATTTTTCTATTTGCATAATGTAGGAGAAACTTTAGGCAGACAAACTTGATGTGAGGACCTGTGAGGATGGAGGGGATTATTGGTAAAGGACAGGAGCCTGAGCCAGGGATCCACTCAAATCCAATATACCCAACAGTTGAGATGGACAGAAGACGACAACATGGATCTAGTGTTATGGCAAGTACATGACTGGGTTTATGATACAGCTGATGTACCTTCCAGGGCAGCTGCTACTGGTTCTGTTCTGAAAAAATTGGCTGAGGCTACAATCCCTGCCAGAGAATGCTGAATCCTGAAGTTTAGACCGTTCCCTGGATAAAGATATCTGGCCCTGCTGCAGCTGACATTTTCAAGAGTTTGCAGGAGACGGATAAGATTTTCCAAGGTTTTAAGCAGCTCTTCCTTTCTTCTGTCCCCAAATTTCAAAAGAACTGTCCTTCCAAAGTTGGTTTGTTCTTTCTTAAGGAGTAAAAGCCCCAACAAAAGGGAAAAGTTCATTAAAAGAAGTTTAAGAATAAGTTAACACAGGACTTCAAGGGATGACGATCCTCCTTTCCTGACCAGCCAGGTTTCTTATGACTGTCCTTCCTGTCTCCCATTCCCCCTTCCCATCTTGGCCAGTCCTGTCCCCTGGAAACATTCCTTTTCCCTCCAGTTTGGGAATTAATAACTTTAGATGAGTGCCCAGTCATTATAGAGAAGGAATACAAAATGTCTTTGCTTTCTTCACGTGTCAGCCGCAGGCATTCCTCAAGTTCTGTCCAACCAACTTACCCTGATCCACCCTATTATAATAGAGTTGTTATATCAGGGCACCATAGAGTTTGTCCCTCTTGTATAACAGCCAAAAGATTTTTAGTCAAGACTCTTCATAGTCCCCAGAAAAGATCTGGAATGATGATCAGTTCTGAATTTGTCTTTTAGGTTCATAGGTTTATACTAGGCTATCTGCCCCAAGGCATTTATAAGCCTAGCCCGAATTTTTGTGGCTTACGCCACCCCTTATATGAAAATTCTCATCACCTTTTCAATGGCTGCAAAATTCAAAATGTTTACCCTTCAGTCTCTTTTTCAAAAGATCTTTCCTTATCCATTCATGGTAACCCTGAATAGAAAAGACTCGTATCTACATATCTTTAGCCATTCATTTCACAGGGAAGTTAAGATTTTGTGCTACACAATTTCACTTTCTGTTTTCAGCTTTGCCCTTGGGTCTTTCTGCTGCCTCATGGGAATTCGCAAAGTGTCTAAATGTGATCATTACAGCTTGCAAGCTTTAGGGGATTCATCAGCTTGCAAGCTTCAGGGGATTCATATTTTCCTTTATCTGGACAACCTGCTTCAAGCTTCTTCAAGAGACAAATGTCTTACAGATCTTAACTTTACCAAAGACCTGATTCATTCCCTGGGGATTCACATTAAACTTTTAAAAATCTGTTCATGTGAAGTTGTTCTGTCTCGCCTTCATTCTCACCGATGGGTTCGGAGCCAATCCTCTGCTCCGACTTGGCCAGATGCTAAAGCTCGAGGTCTTCAAACAGCTCATGGCCTACTCCCTATCCCATGATGCAGTAAAGCTTCCCTCAGATCTCGTTTGCCCCTGTAACAGATCGGGTGTTCGTCGAACAGCTCTGGCCAGTATTGGAAAACTTTTGATATTTTTTCTATATAAAAAAGTTTTTCATAGTTATTAGTTATTAGATTGGACTTGGGTACTCGAGACACTTTGTCTCTTTTGATAGTTATAATTAGAGTGTTTTTTTCTCTTTTCTTGAGGCCGTTTATTTCTAGGCCTATTTATAGATATTGTGACTAGTTAATTAAAATAACTTTGCTCCCTATCCTTTCTGCTTAATCAGTAGCCCGGGTTTTTATTAGGACATTAATACTTTTATTTTTGCTGTTAGTTGAAATTGCATTTTATTCAGCCCTGTGGTTTTAGTAGGGTTGTATAGTTGTTGTTATTGAATAACTTGGTGTGTTTCCTAGTTATTGTAGTTTAGTCTTAGACCTTCTTTTATTGGGGCTATTTTTTGATGCATAATATTTTTTTTGATACATTACTGTTGATGTTATACACTGTGTGCTGTGTGTTATACTTTTATATTTGTTTAGAGAGCTAAAATTTTTCTTCCTTGGATTTAACATGTCTGAAAAGGCTAAGTTTGGGTTCAAGAAATGTCCAAAATGTGGACAGAAGATGTCGGTCACAGATAGGCACACAAACTGCGTTTATTGTTTAGATGAGCTTCACCTTCAGGAAAATTGTGCCATCTGTCACTCTTTTAGCTCTCGCGTTCTTCATGAACACAAGAATAAACTAATGGCAAGGGGTCTCTTAAAATCTTCTTTTCAAGAAAGCTTAGAAAAGGACAAGTCCATTAAGTCTTCCAAAACCGTATCTACCAGCTCAACATCGGAGTTGGAGCCGAAAAAGGGCTCATTGACTTCTAAATCTATATCTAGCAAGACTGCCACCTCAGCTCGTAAGCCTACAGAGCCAGAGGTAATTATTATCAGTAAGAGCTGGTCCCCAGCATTGGAGCCAGTATCTCCCACTTTAAAATCTCCAGTTTTGCTGTCAGCGACCTCATCTATTGTTTTCCAGTCATCCAGACTATCTGATAAGGATGTGCATTGAGTGGTGTAGAGACTTCTGCAGTCACAAACGCTAGCAAAAATTCTGTCTGGTTCGACCCTTAGGGATTCGGAACTGACTCAGACCCAACCCATTTCTTCAGTTCCTCCTTCGATTCAACCCGAAGTTTCGGAGCCAGAGTATTCGGAACCAGTGATTGTGGAACCGCCAGAGCCGACACCCATGGGGCTTTCATTTCTGACTACTCTGACCTATTAAGTACCTACCTTAGAGTCTAGGAGCTGACACTCACCGGTCTGGTCTGGAGAGGATAGTCGTACCGATCTTTCAGTGCTGACTCTGCTTCTCGGGGCCTCGGCTCTGGTGAGCTCAGCACCTACCTTGGGCTCGGAGCCCATGGCTTCGGCTCCTTGGAGAACTGCCTGTTTCTACTGATCCAGGTGTCTCTCTGGATCAGAGCCATGGGGCTTTCGATGCTATGAGGAGAGTGTTGTCCCCTCGGGCACCCAGGTCATTGGTACCAGCAATCTCCTCCCCTAAAGTTCCTGTGTCTGCCTCTGCTTCACTGATCCCTCAAAAGCATAGAGACCCGGAGTCTCGGGTCCCGCCATCGGTGAGCCCTGTTCTTCAGAGACCTCCCCAGAAGCTCCCTCTGAGGAGGTTCCCTGGAAGAGAATTTGCAAGAGGAAGCATCTGGATTCCCCCACAGGAATCCATCACATCAGGAATAGACTTAGATGAGTCAGAAGGTTTCCCACGGTCCCCCTCTGAAGATATCTCTTTTGGTGGTATCTTAGAAATCCTAAAACAGAGTGGTGGCTGGAACCCCCATACCCCTACTGATGATGAGTCAGTACTTCTGAAGGCTTTCGGGTCTCAACCCTCCACCTCTTGGGTGACTCCACCTTTTGATGAATTGATTGCCCTTCTCTCACTAAGCATGGGAGTCCCCCAGATACCATAGAACCAGTCCGTCAGAGGCCTAATAAATTTATAATGTCACCTCAGGACAAGGCTTTCCTTACCAAAGGAGTACCCGTTGATGCTTTTGTGGTGGCGGCGGCCACCAAAAAGGAGTTATTGGAAACCTCCAGATCTGTTCTTCCTCCTAATAGAGATTCTAGGATCATGGACAGATAGGGGAAGTGCATGTTTAGTTCAGCGTCCTTTACTCTTCGATCCCTGAATTATCTCACACATTTTACCAGACTACACAGAGGTCTCCTTAAGGAGTTAGGAGATACTCTACAGGGTGCGGTAACTGTGGGGGTCTCGGATAAGGTAGCCTCCCAGCTTGCTACCCTAAATTCCCTTATAAACTTTTCCATGCGTCTGATTTCATATGCAGCTGATGGAATGAGTAGGGCAGCGGGTACAGGAATTGCTCTTAGGAGACCCTCCTGGATGCGCTTATGTTCCTTTGTGGAGCCCTACAAGTTAACCTTTGTAAACACCCCCTTTGATGGTTCATCACTTTTTGGACCAAAAGTGAAGGAAATGCTTACCAGGTGTGAGCAAGATGGAAAGACTGTGCTGTAGGAGTTTTTCCACCCATACCAGACCTTATCCTAAAGGTCAGAAGAGTGGGAAAATGTGGTTTCGCAAAGCCCAAGGAACTTTCTTTGACACACATGGTGAAAACCCCCTCTAGAGGCAGAGGAGGGGGCAGTAATGGGAGACGCCATCCATGTGGCAGAGGGGGGCCCGCAAAATCAGGGTGACAGGGATCAGTTCTTTGGCAAGCTCTTCCAGCGCTCCTGAAAGGAGGCCCATCTGTCTGTCTCTGGAGGCAGTCGGGGGATGCTTATCTTTGTACCCAAACACCTGGCTAAAATCACAAAAGATCGTTAGGTACAAAGCATGATATCCAGAGGATACACCATTCTTTTTACTACCCCTCCACCCCCTGTGGAGAAAATCCCAGAAGTTCCACCCACTCACAGGGAGCAGACAACCATAGAGATTACAAGGTTGCTAGAAAAAAAAGTCATTCAACCAGTCCCAGCAGATCAGAGAGGATCCGAAACTTACTCAATGATCTTTTTAGTTCCAAGGAAAACAGGGGACTGGAGACCAATTTTGTATCTCAGCAGATTAACCAAATCTGTCAAAAAAAGTTTTGGATGATCACACTACAGTCTATACTACCTTTTCTAGGAAAAGACTATTGGATGTGCTCAATAGATCTCCAGGATGCATACTACCATATAAAGATGGCCAGACCATCCAGGAATCATCTGTGCTTTTGGCTGGAAGCCAGTCAATTTCAGTTTCGAGCTCTGCCCTTTGGTCTCACTACAGCCCCCGGAGTGTTCACCGAATGCATGGTAGTAGTCATGGCTCACCTGAGACAGGATTCCAGGTGTTTCCATATTTAGACGACTGGCTCCTCACCGCCACAACCAAGCATCAACTCATACACGCAAGGGAGATAACTTTAGAGCTTTGCAGTCGAATGGGGATTCCTGTAAACTGGGACAAATCTGCTTTACAGCCATCCAGACATACCGTCTTTAATAGGAGCTAATCTCAACACAGTTTCCATGACCATAAGACAATAGGACGTCCCTTTCTTCTTCCAACCCTGGTTGCCACTGTGACCACAGACACATCCCTGATAGGGTGGGGGTGGGGGCATTTTCAGGGAAGGACAGCCCAAGGCACATGGGAGAATCACGAGGTTCATTTGCATATCAATGTCCTAGATATGAGAGCAGTACTTATAGCATTGCAGTCCTTTCAAAACATTCTTCCTCTAGGGACTATTGCGATACAGACAGACAACATGTCAATGAATCTGGTACATAAACAGGGAGGAATCGGATCATACCCCTTATGTCGAGAGGCCTTGAGAGTCTGGCAGTGAAGCAATATCCACCCAGCACTTTCTGATAGCAATGCACATCCTGGGGAGGTCCAATGTGATAGCGGACAAGTTGAGCAGAACAATACTGTCTCCTCACTAGTGGTCCATGAAAAAAGTAGCAGAAAGGATATTCTGCAGATGGGGCCAGCCTTGCTGTGACCTCCTTGCAAACCCCCACCAACACTAAATGCATCAACTTCTTTGCCCTGATCCCCAATTCGGGGGAAGTCCCAAGGGATGCACTTGTACACAGTTGGCCCCCTGGGCTTCTTTATGCCTTTCCCTCGTTTCCTCTGATACCCAAATTCGTACAGAAAGCCAGCACTCTGGGAAGGACCATTATTTTAATAGCCCCTTACTGGCCTCATCAAATTTGGTTCCCCTTTCTGCAGCCTCATCTACTTGAAGAACCATGGATTCTGGACCCAGTTCCAGATTTTCTGATGCATTCATCAGGGGTTCTTCATCCTGCAATTCATACCTTAAAATTGACAGCTTGGCTGCTCCAGTTCCACAAATAGCCAGGTTCCACAATTTATCACCTGCAGTACAGAACATCCTCATTTCTTTTCATAAATCTTCTACTAGGAAACTATATCTTAACAAGTGGAAAAGATTATCCACATGGGCGTTGGATAGTAATGTTGATCCATATATGGCTTTGATTTCTTCCATCCTAGAATTTCTGGCTAAACTGTTTCATGAAGGAGCGACTGCAGCAACCCTTAGAGTTCAAATGGTAGCAATCTCTAATTTTCATATTGGTGATGAACAGATTCCCTTCATGTCACATAGACTTTCTAAAGCATTTCTTAAGGGTACTATTCACTTGAGACCACCTATTAGAACCCCACCTGCTCCATGGAATCTCAATTTTGTGCTCTCACAGATCATGTTAACCCCCCTTTGAACCTGCATCATCCTGTGATTTGAAGTACCTGTCATGGAAGACCTAGTAGCTATTACTTCCGCTTGAAGACTTTCAGAACTGTATGCCTTGTCCATCAAAGCCCCATACTTGATTTTTCGTAATGATAGAGTAACACTGAGAACAAATGCTTCATTCCTACATAAGGTTTGTTCTGAAACAAATCTCAACCAGACTATAGAATTACCTGTGTTTTGTCCCAAATATGCAAACAAAATGGAACACATGTTGCACAGACTCGACGTCCATAGGCAACTTCTATTCTATTTAGACAGGACTAAGGACTTCAGAAAGTCAGATCAACTTTTTGTCTCCTTTTCAGATTCAAAGAAGGACATATAACTCTACGCAGATTACATTAAATCATAAAGTCAAGGCTCACTCAATCAGGGCAATTTCCACATCTTCAGCCTTTCTGGCATGGCTGCCTATAGATGCCATTTCTGCAGCAGCCACATGGTCCTCACCTCATATGTTTATCATTCATTACAAATTGGATAAGACTTCCAGGGACAGGGCCTCCTTTGGTTCTATGGTTCTGAGGAATATACTTCCATGAGATGCCCAAGGAGAATGGTGCTTGGGACGCTGACCCATCAGTGAGAATGAAGGCAAGATAGAACAACTTCACATAAAGAAGTTATGTACTTAGCATCCATGTGAGTTGTTCATCTCACCTTCATTCTTGCGTCCCACCTACCACCAACCTCCTTTAAAGTCTTGAGGCCCAGGAAGTTTAAACAAGTCTTAGTGATACTCTGTCCTTATCTACAGTATTCTTATTTCTATGCCTTTATTCTTTAGTTACCAATATGATTGGGCAAACAAGATCTGAGGGAAGCTCTATTACATCATGGGATAGGGAGTAGGTCACAAGCTGTTTGAAGACCTCGAGCTTTAGCATCTGGCCGAGTCGGAGCCGAGGATTGGCTCCAAACCCATCAATGAGAATGAAGACGAGATGAACAACTCACATGGAATGTTATGGTAAGTACATAACTTTTGTTTCCTTTTGCAGGCTCTGTAGTTTCTAGGATGCAGACTCAATACTGTTTCACTGGCAATATTTCTTCCTCAAAACAAAATGCATTTTCTAGTCCCCCTGTACAGCAATACAGATTTCAAGAGCCCCGGGATACATGGATTCCATGACTGAATGTTACCTTCTGCCAAACTCCATATGAGGAAGATTCAGTGATATCTATTTATCTATTTAGACACATTTCCAAATCTTTTTATAATAAATAAATTAAAATATGTAATAAGATTTAAAATGTAATTTACATTGAATAATCGAAAAAAATCATTCATAATAACAGTTAACTAGTAAACTATTTTCAAAAAGTGTCTAAAACAAATTCTGTATCGTACAACTTATAACAGTATTTAAAGTCCCATTGTCCTCAGTTACCTCCAAAGCGTCTCTAACCTTTAGCCATATGAGTTATAATATGAAGTGATTTTATCTGTTCTCATCTTAATTGAAGATAATTTCATAAGAGAAAGATTGACATCTATATTCTTGAACTCTTTAAATGAAGGTGTAGTCTGATTTTTCCAATTCATAGTTATAATTTTGTGTGCGATGGCTAATAAACTCCATAAAATAGAATATTTAGATCTAGGAACACTTTTAGGAACAGGTACATTAAATAACACCAAAGACTTAGTTAAGTTACAGTTGTCATTAAAAATAGGAAAAGTGTAAAATGGAGCAAAATAAAACAATGGCCAGCAGTTACAAAAGTAAAATATCTTTAATGGAGCAAAATAAAACAATGGCCAGCAGTTACAAAAGTAAAATATCCTTAATAGAGCAAAATAAAACAATGGCCAGCAGTTACAAAAGTAAAATATCTTTAATGGAATGTAAATGTAACACTTTCACAGTTACACAGACTGCTTCTTCAGACGATACTATTAGTCAAAAACCTTCATCCCATTAAATACAGTGCTTAACATTCAAATGCACTACCTTCCTGATTTCTTGTTGCACATTTAAAGGAACACCACCGTTGCTACTACCAAAACAACATATACTAAAACTAGTAGCAACGATGGTGTTCCTTTAAATGTGCAACAAGCTTTTCCTGTTGGTTGTCCTGTGGAGCGGGCTATTTATGTGGTGTATATTTGTGCTGTTGTGCTGTCTCGTTAAAAATAGTTTCCAAAAAGTTAAATTTGTTCCAAAATGGCTTGAGTAATATACAGTTGTAGAACATATGTTGCCAGTCAGTTATAATCTGTAGTCGACATCTCCAGCATATATCTTTTGTAAACATCAATTGATAGAGCAGAAATGACTGTATTAGAAGCTGAAGATTCTTCAGAGATGGTCAGCAAAGATTCTTGTAACTGGAGACTCAGTTATTAGAGGAACTGATACTTATATTTGCAGAGATGATAATGACCATCGAGTAGTGTTATGCTTGCCAGGAGCAAAAGTAAAAGATATGAAACAAGCCTTGGAACGCCATAATGTAAGGAAGTATGGATCTGTTTTTATTCATGTTGGTACAAATGATGTCAGCAACAAGGATTCTCTGACTGTTAGTCGGGAACTGACAGCCCTCCTAGATAGTACAACTTGTACTGGTGTTAGGACATATTTTTCACAACTCACCTATAGGTCCAGGGTTGCCAATTTCCGTCTGGCCGGGTAGACAAAAAAAAAAAAAAAAAAAAAAAGAAAAAGGTCTTCAGCGCTAAGTGAAAACCAAAAAAAAAAAGGTCTTCAGCGCTTAAAAACATGGAGCTACTTCTGTTTAATACGGAACATCAAGCAGTTCTGCATTAAACACAAGTAGCTCCGTGTTTGCCAATGTTTGATTGGCCCATATGCCGGTATACGAGCCAATCTAAAAACTCGAAAAACGGAGCTATGTTTAATGCGGAACTGCCTGATGTTCCGCATTAAACACCATCAGCTCCGTATTTAGCGATTTTTGATAGGCCCGTATGCCGGTATACAAGCCAATCAAAAAACTCAAAAAACAGAGCTATGTTTAATGTGGAACTGCCTGATGTTCCGCGTTAAACACCAGCACCGTATTTAGTGATTTTTGATTGGCCCATATGCCGGCATACGAGCTAATCAAAAAACTCGAAAAATGGAGCTATGTTTAATGTGGAACTGCCTGATGGTTCCGCATTAAACACCAGCAGCTCCGTATTTAGCGATTTTTGATTGGCCCGTATGCCAGTATATGGGCCAATCAAAAAAAAAAAAAAAAAAGCAGAGGGCTGTTTCGCCGGGATTTAAACCGTCAGTGCAGGACTCTGGATCGGGCTGCTGATCCTGGGGCAATCCTGCTCAATTAGGGCCGTCTGGCAACCCTGGTCAGGTCACTGTGAATGAAAAGATTTTTTTGGATAAACACCTACATGGAAAAAATGTCCTTTTTTAAAAAATGGAAATGTGTAGAGCATCCAAGCCTTTTTTGCGGTTCACACGTCCGTGTTCAGTAAGGATGGTGTGCATTTGTCTAGATCAGGGAAGAGAATTTTTGCAGCAGATATTTTGCAGTATTTGACAAACACTAGCCAGGATTTTTGCCAAGTCAAAAATGTAACAGTTCACAGATAGCAACATTTGATGCATCTCTGATGGTTGTTAATGCTAGGAGCATTAATAATAAAGCTTTTTTATTAGAAAATTTGCTACATTCCCACAAGATTGATGTTGTTATAGTTTGTGAAACACGGTTAAAGAACAATGACTGGAAACCAGTGCTGTGCAGGTGTAAATGTTTTTACTGTAACAGACATTCTAACAAAAAAATCAGGCGGAGGTGTTATGATAGGGATTAAAGATAGCTATGATACTTGTGATTATTACATGTTCAGTGATAACTATAGACTGTGTAACTGTGACAATAAAGACAACCCTGGAACATATAGCAATTGTTGGAGTGTACAGACCACCAAAGTCAAGTGCAGATGACCTAGAGGAATTCATACATTTCTTACATGAAACACAGGAGGGAAGAATAATATTAGCTGGGGACTTAAATTTATCAGAAATAGACTGGAATAATATTGATTCAACAACGTTAGTAAAGAAATTATTCACAGAGTATATTCAGGAACAACAAATGCTTCAGATTATAAAAATATACTAGATATTGTTTGTGTTACCAAAGACATTACTGTAACTTCAAGTCAAGTTTTACCACCATTGATGTGCAGTGATCATGGGGTCATAAAGATTAATTTGTTGCTAGATAATTCTGCCAAACTGAAATCTAAGCCAATGCACAGAAAGTTAATTACAGATTATAGGGAAGCAAAACAGTTACTATATAAAACTAACTGGAGTGAGGTGTTCAGTGGAAAAACTGCAGATGGAATGTGAAAAGTTTTGAAAGAAAAATTGAGTGCAAAAAGTAAAAAAAAATGTTTAACATCAGGATCCAGGCACGCAACATCAAGGGGGGTACATTTCCATAAGAACAAGATACCTGATTAAGGTGGGAGACAAAAAAATACCAGAAATGGAAGAGAGATCGAACTACAACTTTGAAAACTGAAATAAATATTATAAGTATAAGACAAGATCAAGAAAAAATTGAAGAAAATTTATATAAAGATATTGAGCATAATAGGAAACCTTTTTATAGATACACAAGATGTGGAAGGAGTAAAGATACACAAATTGATAAACTGTTTGCAGATTCTAAAATGTATTCTCAGACACAACAGATTATCAATTTCTTTACAAAATGTTATGCAAAACAGTTTGGCTCTACAAAAGGGGTGATAAGTTGTCCTAGTGACATCCAGGCAACCCCAGATACTGGAATCAAATTAGATTATATTGAAAAAGAACTGTGCAAACTGGATCCAAACAGAGCGCAGGGAGGAGTTGGAATAAGTAACAGTGACTTGAGAACACTTAAGCAAGAACTTACACTGCAGTTGTATCTATTATTCACTAGGTCATATAAATATGGGGAGATTCCTCATGCACTTATTAAACCTGTCTTTAAGGGAAAGGGGAGTAGGACAAACCCAGAATTATATAGATCCTTTAGTCTACTTTCATGTTGTGGAAAAATAATGGAGAAGGTGTACTGGATAAGTTATTGTCAGAACTGGATAGGTTGGGACTTGAAACCATATATCAGCATGCATGTGTTGAAAATAGATTGATTGCCACCTGTAACATGATGTTCTATAACAATATAATAGCTATGAATGAAAACTTGTGATGTGATTTATATAGATTTAACTTCAGCATTTGACAGGGTCATGCACAAAACAGATCAATAAATTAGTACAACTAGGTATTGCTGTACTGTTGATAAGATGGATAGCTGCATGACTTACAAATAGGACATGGCAAGTATCACACACGAACTGGACAGGTGAAATCCTTGGTTACAGTCATGGTGTCCCAATGGGCTCTGTCCTAGGCTCTTGTTTAGATTGTATCTTTCAGACCTTACCTTTTCATCTGAGGTGTTCTACAGTCTATATGCTGACAACCTGAAATTGGGTAAACTGATTACAAGTGTTACAGATAAGACATGTCTGCAAAATAATTTGATTAAATTGACCATTTGGGCACAGGAGAATCATATGTTGATAAATACATCAAAAACTAAGCATATGAGATTTGGGAGACAAACTGAAAGATGAATGCTTAATACAGCACACAGTGATTGAAACTGTAGACTCATTCAAGGACCTGGGTATATGGGCAGATTCAGCTATGAGTTTTTCTAATCATATCAACCAATTGGTTAATGATAGTTATAGAACTATAGGTTGTATAAAAAAGATTTATAAAGTCTAGGAAATCGAGCATAATCAAGTCATTGCTTGTTAGTTGCATTAGACCCAAACCTGAGTATGGAATAACAATATGGAAACCCTATAGGAAAACAAGCATGAATAAACTGGAAAGAGTGCAGCGGAAATATACTAAGGGCATCCATGGATGTGAAAATCAAAGATGTAATGTGATCCTATCTCGCCGACATTCTCTACAGATGGGTTCGGAGCCGATCCTCAGCTCCGACTCGGCAGCTATACAATAGAACGCAGTCTCTTATTGGCTGAGTTACCTCGTATCCCAGGATGCACCACTACTGCTTCCCCAGATCTCGCATAGACGTGGTCTCGGACTTGGCTGAGCTAAGTGCCTCTTAGTCAGATTATTTCTGTCTAGTTTTGTGCTAAAACTTACCCAAAAGCTGTTTTAACAGCTACTTGTTGTGTGACTGCGTATTTGAAGTTTTTTGTGGTAAAATTGTATTTTTTGTGGTAGTGATCCCGTTTAAGTTAGAGGGGCCTTGCCCTATCCTAGGCATTTTAGTTAGAGTCTAGGCTGTCGTTTGAGTAGTTTGTTTTTGAAGTTTAGTGTATTTAAATTAGATAGCCATGTCGAAGGAGCATAGACCATCAGGTTTTAAAAAATGTTCCAAATGTAATTATAAAATGTCCATTAAGGACGACCATTCTTTGTGTGTCTATTGTCTGGGCCCGAAGCACCTCCAGGAATCCTGTAGCGTTTGCCACGCTTTTTCCTCTCGCGTCCTCCAAGAGAGGAAAAATAAATTAATTTTGAAAGGGCTTATTACCCCTTCCTTTGAGGAAGCCCTATCTTCTTCTTCTTCCCCTTTGAGGAAGAAAAAATCTTCGGCTCCGACCAGCCCGTCTGATCCGGCAGCTAAAAAGTCACGGCAGGCTTCTCCGTCGGCTCCACGGACTTCGGAGCCGAGGGCGGAACGGTCTGCCTCGATGTCTCCAGCCTCGACTCCTCTGGCTTCTGAGTCGAGCTCGGCGTCGAGGCGAGTCATCTCCATCGGCTCCACTGCCTTCGGAGCCGATGACGGTTGCCCGCTCAGACTCTTCCCCTTCGGTGCCGAAGTTCCCATCGGCTCCGAGGGAAATTGCAGTGGTAGTGGAATCTCCCTCGGCGCCGATACTTCTCGAACCCATACGGAGCCGGTCCCTCAGTCTTTCGGAGCCAGTGGAGAAGTCGACTCTGACCCGGTCGGTCTCTTCTCGGTCGTTGAGGATGTCTGATTCGGATGTAGACAGGGTGCTTCAAAGGCTTTTTCAGTCTCCGGTCTTTGCAAAATTGATCTCGGCTCCAGCCCAGTCGGCTCCGGAGCCGATTTCCCATCCTGCTATCTTGGTTCCTCCTCCAACAGCTTCGGCGCCGTTGGAGTCAGTGTTGGAGCCGGTGGAGGTTGTCGGGTCGGTTCCGACCCTAACTCCAACCCCGCCCTTCGGGTCGGGGTTCGGTACGTGGACCTCCTCTGTCAGCCGCGGGGGATGCTTCGGGACCGATCCTTTCGGTTCCGAGCCTCCCTCTCGGTGCGTCGGCTGCGGGAGTTCCGACTGCTGTTGTGGCCTTGGGGGTTGAACCATCCCAGGACTTCAAGGCTATGAGGAGTGCCTTGGCCAAATCCTCTCTGGCCACTTCTACCATCTCACCACCACCTTCCCTTGGCACGGAGACTGGCTCCTTTGCAATCCCCCTGTCTCATGACAGTGGAGCCCATGGGCCTGAGGTTACCCCCATTGGGGGTTACCTTCTTCCTGGAGGTCCCTCCGAAACACTTTCGGAGGAACCTCCGAGGAAGAAACAGTGCAAGAGGAAGCACGTCGACTCCCCTGATGAGTCTCTCACCTCGGATACCGACCTCGATGATGCGGAAGGGTCCCCCAAGTCGTCCTCGGATGATGTATCCTTTGCGGACATCTTGGAGATCCTTAAGCAACGAGGCGACTGGCAGTCCAAACCCCCTTCTGCTGAGGAGTCGGTTTTCCTCAAGGCCTTCGGGGCTCAGCCCTCCGCCTCCTGGGTGTCTCCGCCCTTCGATGAGCTTCTGGATTTGATCTCTCGAAGGGCATGGGAACACCCGGATTCTGTTGAACCGGTGCCAGCTCGCCCCAATAAATTCCTTTCGGCTCCCCCTGATAAGGACTTTCTTTTGAAAGGTGTGGCTGTAGATGCCTTGGTGGTGGCATCTGCCACCCAGCAAGATGTGGCAGAGGCTTCAACGTCTGTCCATCCTCCTAATAAGGAGTCTAGGAGCATGGATCGGTACGGGAAGCGTACCCTTGCTTCAGTGACCTTTACATTAAGGTCTCTGAACTACTTGATGCATTTCACGAGACTGCAGAGGGATCTGGTCAAGGAGCTTTCAGATACCCTCTCCGGTAACTTACCTGAGCAGTTGGCCCAAACGGTTAACTCCCAGTTGGCTACCCTGTCCTTGTTATCCAACTCGTCCATGAGGCTCATTTCTTATGCAGCCGAAGGAGCGAGCAGAGCGGCGGGAACAGGTGTTGCTCTACGGAGACAAGCCTGGCTACGCCTGTGTCACTTTGCGGAGGCCTTTAAGTCTTCCTTTGCCGACGCCCCCTTTGAGGGGTCCTCACTGTTTGGACCCAAGGTAAAGGACACTTTGACTTGCTGCGAACAGCAGGGTAAGACTTTAACTGCCGTAGGGGCCCAGTTTTCCACTCCCTTCAGACCTTATCCCAAGACTCGAAGAGGAGGGAAAATGTGGTTCCGTAAGTCTCAAAAGCCTTACTCGTCGCAGCAGAGCGATTCCCCTTCTAGAGGCAGAGGAGGGGGAAATTTTTCGGGGAGACGCCGTCCCAGAGGCGGCGGAGGCCCCCGCAACACTGGAGACTGCGAGTCCTTTCGTGGCTCCTCCTCCTTCCAGCATCCCTGAAGGAGTACCCGACTGTGCAGCTCCGGAGCCAGTCGGGGGTCGCTTTTCGAGGCACCTAAAGGCCTGGGAAAATATCACTCAGGACCAATGGGTGCTCCGAATCATCGCCGGAGGTTACACCATTTTGGATCTCAGCAAGTTAAACCGATTAGTGAAAAAGTCCAAATTCCGGATGGTCACCTTGCAAACCATTCTCCCGCTTTTGGAGAAAGGTGTTTGAATGTGCTCCATAGATCTCAAAGATGCCTATTATCACATTCTGATAGATCAGGCGTCGAGGAGACACTTGCGCTTCAGCCTAGGAGATAGTCATTTCCAGTTCCGTGCACTGCCCTTTGGTCTCACCACAGCCCCCAGGGTGTTCACCAAATGTTTGGCGGTGGTGACTGCTCACCTGAGAAGTCTAGGATTCCAGGTGTTTCCATACCTAGACGACTGGCTCCTAACTGCCACCTCCAGGCATCTATTCTTGAAAACTCTAGCAGCCACTATCTCTCTAGGCAACTCCTTAGGAATCCCCTTCAATTGGACAAAATCCGTATTGCTGCCATCGCAGCGTATTTTGTTTATTGGTGCAGAAATAGACTCAAGGCAGATGCGAGTCTATCTTCCTGCGGAAAGGATAGCAACGCTGCAGTCTCAGGTTCGGGCATTACTCCTCAGACGTCGCTCCAGCGAGAATGGTCCTGCAGCTGTTGGGTTCCATGTCAGCCACCATTCTTCTGGTCCCCTTGGCAAGGTTGCATTTGAGGATACTCCAGTGGCTCCTATCAGTCCAGTGGTCTTAGCAAGACCTTCCCCTCAGTCACCACATATTGATCACAGAGACGTGCAAACAGGATCTTCGTTGGTGGCTTCTTTCCTCCAACCTGAATCTAGGGCGACCCTTCATTCCCCCACTCCCCTCGGCCACGTTGACTACGGACGCCTCCCAGACAGGGTGGGGGGGGGCATTATCTGGACAGGTCGGTCCAAGGCACGTGGCACACCGACGAGAGTCTTCTCCACATCAATATCCTGGAAATCAGGGCGGTGCTTTTAACGTTGCAAGCACTGCACGATCACCTCCCCCAGGGTACGATTGCCATTCAGTCCGACAACATGTCGGTAGTCTGGTACTTAAGCAAGGAGGGACCAGGTCTTACCCCCTTTGCAGAGAGGCCATGAAGGTATGGGATTGGGCGATTGCTACCAAACGTTTCCTAGTGGCAACACACATTCCGGGGAAATCCAACGTGATAGCCGACAGACTGAGCAGAACTATTCTCTCCCCTCACGAGTGGTCCCTGAACGACAGAGTGGTAACACAGATTTTCACGAGATGGGGAGCTCCTTGTTGCGATCTTTTCGCAACTCCCCTCAACGCGAAATGCCAGCAGTTCTTTTCTCTCACCCCAGTTCCAAGGGAGATCCCCAAGGATGCTCTAGTCCAAGCTTGGCCCCCCGGTCTGCTATACGCTTTTCCACCAGTTCCCCTTCTCCCCAAGGTGATTCAGAAGACGATTCGCTTGGAAAGCAAAATGATTCTAATCGCCCCATACTGGCCTCGTCAAGTCTGGTTCCCCTTTCTTCACAAATATACATTGGAGGGTCCCTGGTTCCTGGACCAAGTTCCGGACTTCTTGACGCATCAGTCAGGACAGCTCCATCAGTCCCTCCATTCATTGAAGTTAGCAGCTTGGCTACTCCTCTTCCGACCATAGTTAGGAGCCATTCTTTCGACCCTGAAGTAATGCATATTTTGTCCTCGGCCCACAAGACTTCTACTAAAAAGATGTATAGCAATAAATGGAAGAGGTTTGCTATTTGGGCCCAATTCCAAGGATTAGACCCTATGACAGCCTCGGTGTCAGAGGTTCTGAAGTTTTTAGCTTCCCTGTTCAACCAAGGTTGTTAGGTGTCTACCATCAAAGTTCAGTTGACTGCTATTTCCAATTTTCACGAGAGCATAGAACCACCTTTAATGAGCAACAAGCTGTGCAAAGTTTTTATTAAAGGAGCTTGACTTCTGCGGCCCCCTATATCTCATCCTGCACCACCGTGGGACCTTAACGTGGTGTTAGGTGCATTAACCTCATCTCCCTTTGAGCCGGCAGCAACCTGTGACTTAAATTTCTTTCTTGGAAGACTGCTCTTCTAGTTGCTATTACATCAGCCAGGCGAGTTTCAGAACTTCAAGCCCTGTGTGTCAAACCACCATACCTGGTATTTCACAAGGATAGAGTATCTCTTAAACCAAACCCATCCTTTATACCAAAGGTTTGTTCTAACTTTTGTTTGCAACAATCACTGGAATTACCGTTTTTTTCCCTAAGTATTCAAACAGAGCGGAATATACCTTTCACAGCTTAGACGTGCACAGACAATTACGTTTCTATTTGGATAGGACACACCAAGCACGAAAATCAGATCAACTGTTTGTGTCCTTTTCAGATAGTAAATTGGGCAAAGCCGTCACGAAAGTCACTATTGCCAAGTGGATCAGAGACTGTATCAGTCATATTTATCTCATTTCAAATAAGGAGCTTATAGTTCCAGTGAAAGCTCATTCTACCAGGGCTATGGCCACTTCGGCAGCCTTTCATTCCAAACTCTCTATCAGTGACATTTGTGCGGCTGCTATGTGGTCTTCTCTACACACCTTTATTTCTCATTACAAATTGGATGTGGCATCTAGGGGACGAGTTTCCTTCGGTTCCACGGTTCTCAGGAGCGTTTTCCAGTGAGCCACCCAGGAATTAGGTGCTAGGGACGCTGTCCTATCTGTAGAGAATGTAGGCGAGATAGGCTCACATTACATCTTTTAGTTATGTACTTACCATAACTTTAGATGTATGGGATCCATCTCGCCTACATTCCTAATAACCCACCCTCCTTCCCCCTGCCTCGTAGACCAGAAGAGACCGGACGATCCAAATTCAACTTCTTCCTCTCTTGAAACACCGGGCAATGTTAAAACAACAGTCTATGTGTGTGTGCATGTGTGGGGACAAACAAGATCTGGGGAAGCAGTAGTGGTGCATCCTGGGATACGAGGTAACTCAGCCAATAAGAGACTGCGTTCTATTGTATAGCTGCCGAGTTGGAGCCGAGGATCGGCTCCAAACCCATCTGTAGAGAATATAGGCGAGATGGATCCCATACATCTAAAGTTATGGTAAGTACATAACTAAAAGTTATTTTGAAAGACTAAAATATCTGAAGTTGTACAGTGTCTCTTACAGATATTTAAGAGGAGATCTTATTCAGGTATATAGGGCGTTTAGGGACAACTACCTCTGGGAATGTTTGGGGTTATCATATAATACTAGAGAATCATCAGACAACCTATGTAGAAGGTTCTATAGGAATGAGAAGTGCACTAACTGGTTCTCTGACGGAGTAGCTGATGCATGGAACAGACACCAAATTACATTAAAGTACTAGAGAATCATCAGACAACCTATGTAGAAGGTTCTATAGGAATGAGAAGTGCACTAACTGGTTCTCTGACAGAGTAACTGATGCATGGAACAGACTACCAAATTACATTAAAGTACTAGAGAATCATCAGATAACCTATGTAGAAGGTTCTATAGGAATGAGAAGTGCACTAACTGGTTCTCTGACAGAGTAACTGATGCATGGAACAGACACCAAATTACATTAAAGTACTAGAGAATCATCAGACAACCTATGTAGAAGGTTCTATAGGAATGAGAAGTGCACTAACTGGTTCTCTGACAGAGTAACTGATGTATGGAACAGACACCAAATTACATTAAAGTACTAGAGAATCATCAGACAACACATGTAGAAGGTTCTATAGGAATGAGAAGTTACTAACTGGTTCTCTGACAGAGTAACTGATGCATGGAACAGATTACCAAATTACATTAAAGTACTAGAGAATCATCAGATAACCTGTGTAGAAGGTTCTATAGGAATGAGAAGTGCACTAACTGGTTCTCTGACAGAGTAACTGATGCATGGAACAGACTACCAAATTACATTAAAGTACTAGAGAATCATCAGACAACCCATGTAGAAGGTTCTGTAGGAATGAGAAGCGCACTAACTGGTTCTCTGATAGAGTAACTGATGCATGGAACAGACTACCAAATTACATTAAAGTACTAGAGAATCATCAGATAACCTATGTAGAAGGTTCTATAGGAATGAGAAGTGCACTAACTGGTTCTCTGGCAGAGTAACTGATGCATGGAACAGACTACCAAATTACATTAAAGTACTAGAGAATCATCAGATAACCTATGTAGAAGGTTCTATAGGAATGAGAAGTGTCGAACTGGTTCTCTGACGGAGTAGCTGATGCATGGAACAGACTACCAAATTACATTAAAGTACTAGAGAATCATCAGGCAACCTATGTAGAAGGTTCTATAGGAATGAGAAGTGCACTAACTGGTTCTGTGACAGAGTAACTGATGCATGGAACAGACTACCAAATTACATTAAAGTACTAGAGAATCATCAGACAACCTGTGTAGAAGGTTCTATAGGAATGAGAAGTGCACTAACTGGTTCTGACAGAGTAACTGATGCATGGAACAGACTACCAAATTACATTAAAGTACTAGAGAATCATCAGATAACCTATGTAGAAGGTTCTATAGGAATGAGAAGTGCACTAACTGGTTCTCTGACAGAGTAACTGATGCATGGAACAGACTACCACATTACATTAAAGTACTAGAGAATCATCAGACAACCTATGTAGAAGGTTCTATAGGAATGAGAAGTGCACTAACTGGTTCTGTGACAGAGTAACTGATGCATGGAACAGACTACCATATTACATTAAAGTACTAGAGAATCATCAGACAACCTATGTAGAAGGTTCTATAGGAATGAGAAGTGCACTAACTGGTTCTCTGACAGAGTAACTGATGCATGGAACAGACTACCACATTACATTAAAGTACTAGAGAATCATCAGACAACCTATGTAGAAGGTTCTATAGGAATGAGAAGTGCACTAACTGGTTCTGTGACAGAGTAACTGATGCATGGAACAGACTACCAAATTACATTAAAGTACTAGAGAATCATCAGATAACCTGTGTAGAAGGTTCTATAGGAATGAGAAGTGCACTAACTGGTTCTCTGACAGAGTAACTGATGCATGGAACAGACTACCAAATTACATTAAAGTACTAGAGAATCATCAGACAACCCATGTAGAAGGTTCTGTAGGAATGAGAAGCGCACTAACTGGTTCTCTGATAGAGTAACTGATGCATGGAACAGACTACCAAATTACATTAAAGTACTAGAGAATCATCAGATAACCTATGTAGAAGGTTCTATAGGAATGAGAAGTGCACTAACTGGTTCTCTGGCAGAGTAACTGATGCATGGAACAGACTACCAAATTACATTAAAGTACTAGAGAATCATCAGATAACCTATGTAGAAGGTTCTATAGGAATGAGAAGTGTACGAACTGGTTCTCTGACGGAGTAGCTGATGCATGGAACAGACTACCAAATTACATTAAAGTACTAGAGAATCATCAGGCAACCTATGTAGAAGGTTCTATAGGAATGAGAAGTGCACTAACTGGTTCTGTGACAGAGTAACTGATGCATGGAACAGACTACCAAATTACATTAAAGTACTAGAGAATCATCAGACAACCTGTGTAGAAGGTTCTATAGGAATGAGAAGTGCACTAACTGGTTCTGACAGAGTAACTGATGCATGGAACAGACTACCAAATTACATTAAAGTACTAGAGAATCATCAGATAACCTATGTAGAAGGTTCTATAGGAATGAGAAGTGCACTAACTGGTTCTCTGACAGAGTAACTGATGCATGGAACAGACTACCACATTACATTAAAGTACTAGAGAATAATCAGACAACCTATGGAGAAGGTTCTATAGGAATGAGAAGTGCACTAACTGGTTCTCTGACAGAGTAACTGATGCATGGAACAGACTACCAAATTACATTAAAGTACTAGAGAATCATCAGATAACCTGTGTAGAAGGTTCTATAGGAATGAGAAGTGCACTAACTGGTTCTGTGACAGAGTAACTGATGCATGGAACAGACACCAAATTACATTAAAGTACTAGAGAATCATCAGACAACCTATGTAGCTTCTATAGGAATGAGAAGTGCACTAACTGGTTCTCTGACAGAGTAACTGATGCATGGAACAGACACCAAATTACATTAAAGTACTAGAGAATCATCAGACAACCTATGTAGAAGGTTCTATAGGAATGAGAAGTGCACTAACTGGTTCTGTGACAGAGTAACTGATGCATGGAACAGACACCAAATTACATTAAAGTACTAGAGAATCATCAGACAACATATGTAGAAGGTTCTATAGGAATGAGAAGTGCACTAACTGGTTCTCTGACAGAGTAACTGATGCATGGAACAGACTACCAAATTACATTAAAGTACTAGAGAATCATCAGACAACCTGTGTAGAAGGTTCTATAGGAATGAGAAGTGTACTAACTGGTTCTCTGACGGAGTAGCTGATGCTTGGAACAGACTACCAGATTACATTAAAGCAAGTACTAGTTTAGATATTTTTAAGTACAGCCTGGACACTTATTATGGGAACAAGTGTTTTGGTATATTGGCAAGCTAGAAGGGCATTAATGCCCGTGCTTGAAACATTTGTATGCATGTATGTATGTATGTGTGTATGTATATTTGTATGCATTTATGTATGTATGTATATGTGTATGTATGTGTGTGTGTATGTATTTATTAATGTGTGTACATATGTGTGTTATGTGTGTGTGTGTATACGTATGTATGTATCTTGTGAGGGGTAATAAAACATCTGTGTAAAAATTTCTGTGTGTATAATCTCCACTGCAAGGAAAGGGTAGTCTGTTTTGAAGATATTAACATTATTTTTTCTTTATCAGAAGGTAGTTGATTATTGATTAATTTGTAATAATCCCCCAAATTTTCTTTCTAATATAATTTTTTGTCGTACTATTTTATATATTTTGGATAAATATTCTCTTCCTGTCATGAATTGGCCACATAGGATATTCATAAATTCTATAAATTTGGGTACAAATTCCTTAATAGTGGTATTCATTAAATAAAGCGTGTTGATAATAAATTGTCTCAGATTGTATTTCTGACAAATTTTCTTTATATTTAGTTGTAATATAATTGTATGCATTTTCTCAGAATCTATTAATTGATGCCAAAATATTAGATATGTTTCCTTAAACTCTATTTAGACATTTCCAATGCCTGAACTTCCCAGTGTCTCTTATCAAGATGAAATTCTGTTGGCAGATAAAGCAGATGTTATGTGATCCTATCTCGCCTACATTCTGACTGATGGGTTCGGAGCCGATCCCTCGGCTCCGACTCGGCACGCTTATACTATAGAGCGAGGCCTCTAATTGGCTGAGCCATCTTTATCCCTGGATGCACCACCACTAATCCCCCAGATCTCGTTTGCCGCTTACAGAGCTTGGACGTGGTCTCAACATTGGCTGGGCTAAGTACTATATATATAGTCTTTTCCTGTCAGTATTTGCTTCATTTAAACCCAAAAGCTGTTTTAACAGCTATTCTTTGTGTACGAGTGTGTTTCAGGCAGTTTGATTGAATTTTTAGTATAATTTCCTGTCAGAGAAGGTTCCATTTAAGTTAGAGGGGCCTTCCCCTGTGGTTATTACTTCTCAGTGGTTGTGTGTGGGTCAAGTACCCGTTTGAGTTAGAGGGTCTTAACACTCCTTGTTTTCCCCTTTCTCTTTCTCACTTTCTGTGTAAAAAAAAAAAAAAAAAAGTTTTTCAATTTAAATATTTCTGACTTAGTGGCATACTTTGTTCCTGTGTCAAACCCTTAAGTTTACTGTTGTGGTCTGTTTTTCTTGTAGGACTATGTCTAAAGAACATAAACCCTCCGGGTTTAAAAAGTGCACGAGGTGTGGGTTCAAAATGTCCATAACGGACGACCACTCCTCATGCGTCTATTGTCTTGGCGCTAAACATCTGCAGGAATCGTGCAGTGTATGCCATGCGTTTTCCTCCCGAGTCCTCCAGGAGAGGAAAAACAAATTAATCCTCAAAGGATTAATCAAGCCTTCTTTCGAGGAGGCTTTATCTTCCTCTCCGTCTCCTTCTAAGAAGAGGAAAGCGCCGGCTCCGACCAGTCAGTCGGAACCGACGGCTAAGAAAGCTAAGCAGACTTCTCCATCGGCTCCACGGACTTCGGAGCCGAGGTCGGAACAGTCTGCCTCGATGCCTCCAGCCTCGACCCCTCTGGTTTCGGAGCCGAGGTCTGGGGCATCGAGAGGCGGGTCACCCTCATCGGCTCCACTGATATTGGAGCCGATAAGGGTCATTGGCTCAGACTCTTCCCCCTCTGAGCCGAAGTCCTTATCGGCGCCGAGGGAAATTTTCTTGAAGGTTTCCTCTGAGCCGATAATAGTTGAGTCCTTTCGGAGCCGGTCCCCGAGCCCTTCGGAGCCGATGGAGAAATCGGTTCGGGCCCGATCGGTATCCTCGAGATCATCCAGGATGTCTGATTTGGACATCGACAGGGTGCTCCTTCGACTCTTCCAGTCTCCGGTGTTCCAAAAGATGGTTTCGGCTCCAGCCCAGTTGGCTTCGGAGCCGATGGTCCACCCCCCTACTGTACTTCCTCCTCCAACAGCTTCGGCACCGTTGGAGCAGGTGTTGGTGGAACCAGTGGAGGTGTTAGGGTCAGGCCCGACCCTTGCTCCGACTCCGGCTCTCGGGTCGGAGTTCAGTGCACAGACTTCTTCCTTCAGCCCTGGGGGGGGAGGCTTCGGGACTGATGCCTTCGGTCCCAAGTCTTCCTCTTGGTGCGTCGGCGGCGGGAGTACCGTCCACTGTCGTGGCCACGGAAGGGGGACCTTCCCAGGATTCTGGTGGTCCCGCCTTCAGGGCTATGAGGAGTGCTCTAGCCAAATCTTCATTGGCTACCTCCACAGTTTCCCCAGCTCCTTCCCTACATTTGGAGACTGGGTCGTTGGCAGTCCCCCTGTCCGCAGACAGTGGAGCCCCTGGGCCTCAGGTTACCCCCGCTGGGGTTTCTCCCCCTCCTGGAGGTCCTTCTGAAGCCTCTTCAGAAGAACCTCCCAGGAAGAAAACGTGCAAGAGGAAGCACGTTGACTCCCCTGATGAGTCTTTGACATCTGACACCGATCTCGATGATGCAGAGGGTCCCCCAAGTCGTCCTCGGATGATGTCTCCTTTGCAGACATCCTGGAAGCCCTAAAACAACGAGGCGGCTGGCAGTCCAAACCTCCCTCTGCTGATGAGTCTGTGTTCCTGAAGGCCTTCGGGGCTCAGCCCTCCGCCTCCTGGGTGTCTCCACCCTTCGACGAGCTCTTGGATTTGATCTGTCGAAGGGCGTGGGAACACCCAGACTCTGTGGAACCGGTGCCCGCTTGTCCAAACAAATTTCTTTCGGCGCCCCCAGATAGAGAGTTCCTTATGAAAGGTGTGGCTGTGGATGCTATGGTGGTGGCATCTGCTACCCAGCAAGATGTAGCAGAGGCTTCTACGTCCATCCATCCTCCTAATAAAGGAGTCTAGGAGCATGGATTGGTACGGTAAGCGCACCCTTAGTTCAGCGGCCTTTACTCTGAGGTCTCTGAACTACCTGACGCACTTTACGAGATTTCAGAGGGATCTGATTAAGGAGCTATCCGATACCCTCTTAGGTAACCTGCCTGAGGAGCTGGCCCAGACGGTTGGTTCTCAGCTGGCTACGATGTCGTCCATTTCGAACTCGTCCATGAGGCTTATTTCATATGCGGCCGAAGGGGCGAGTAGAGCAGCGGGTACAGGCATTGCTCTACGGAGACGAGCCTGGCTCCGCCTGTGTCATTTCGCGGAGGCCTTCAAGTCTTCATTCGCCGACGCCCCCTTTGATGGGCCCTCCCTGTTTGGGCCCAAGGTGAAAGACACACTTACCCGCTGTGAACAGGAGGGTAAGACTCTGACTGCCGTAGGGGCATGATTTTCCACTCCCTTTCGGCCTTATCCCAAGGCTAAAAGAGGAGGGAAGATGTGGTTCCGTAGATCTCAGAAGTCTTACCCCTCTCAGCAGGAAGGTTCCCCCTCCAGAGGCAGAGGAGGGGGAAATTCATCAGGAAGACGCCGTCCCAGAGGCGGCAAAGGCCCTCGCAACACTGGAGACTGCGAGTCCTTTCGTGGCTCTTCAGCTTTTCATAGTCCCTGAGGGATTGCCCGACTGTGCTGCTCCGGAGCCAGTCGGGGGTCGTTTTTCGAAGCACCTGAAGGCCTGGGAAGGGATCACTCAGGGACCGATGGGTGCTTCGAATTATCGCCGGAGGTTACTCCATCCCATTCTGTTGCCCCCCCCCCTCAGTCCAAAAGAATCCCGGACCCGCCACCCAGTCAACGGGATACCGCAGCCTTAGAAGTTTCAAAGCTGCTGCAAAAAGGAGTCATCCAACCGGTCCCCGCAGACCAGATCGGATTAGGGACTTACTCAAGATTCTTTTTGGTGCCAAAAAAGACCGGGGACTTGAGGCTCATTTTGGACCTAAGCAACCTAAACCGTTCAGTCAAGAAGTCCAAGTTCCGAATGGTCACTTTACAAACCATTCTCCCATTGTTGGAGAAAGGTGTTTGGATGTGCTCCATAGACCTCAAGGACGCGTATTACCATATCAAAATACATCAAACGTCCAGGAGACACTTGCGCTTCAGCCTAGGAGGCAGTCATTTTCAGTTCTGTGCGCTGCCCTTTGGTCTCACCACAGCCCCCAGGGTGTTCACCAAATGCTTGGCAGTAGTGACTGCTCACCTGAGAAGTCTAGGATTCCAGGTGTTTCCGTACCTAGATGACTGGCTCCTAACTGCCACCTCCAAGCATCTACTCCTACGGAACCTGCAAGCCACAATATCACTGGGCAATTCCCTTGGAATCACCTTCAATTGGCCAACGTCTGTGTTAAGGCCATCTCAAAGAATAAGATTCATAGGGGTAGAGATAGATTCAAACCAGATGCGGGTCTATCTACCTGCAGACAGAATTCAGACCATTCAAAATCAGGTTCGAGCCTTACTCCCCAGGTCCAAAGCCCCAGCCAGAATGGTCCTACAATTATTGGGATCGATGTCTGCCACAGTTCTTCTAGTTCCCTTGGCAAGGATACACATGAGAATCCTCCAGTGGCTTCTTTCAACTCAGTGGTCCTTTCAGGAACTCCCTCTCAATCATCTAATATGGATCACAGACTCTTGCAAACGGGACCTTCGCTGGTGGCTAGTGTCCTCCAATTTGGACCAGGGACGACCCTTTGTTCTTCCTCATCCGGCGGCCACTTTGACCACGGACGCCTCCCAGATGGGGTGGGGGAGGGGGCATTCCCTGGGCAGGTCAGTCCAAGGCAAATGGCACCCGGAAGAGACCCCTCTCCACATCAACATCCTAGAGATGAGGGCAGTACTCCTGTCCCTTCGAGCCCTTCACGATTACCTCCCTCAGGACGTAATTGCTGTTCACTCAGACAACATGTCACTTGTCTGGTACCTGAACAAACTGGGAGGGACCAGATCCTGTCCTCTTTGCAGAGAAGCAATGAGAGTTTGGGAATGGGCAGTCTCGACCAAACGCTTCCTGGTGGCTACTCACATACCGGGCAAATCCAATGTCATAGCCGACAGGTTGAGCAGAACCATCCTCTCTCCTCACGAATGGTCTCTGAATATGACAATTACAAGGCAGATTTTCAGCGAATGGGGAGTTCCGTGTTGCGACCTCTTCGCGACTCCTCTGAATGCGAAGTGCAAAAAATTTTTCTCCCTAACCCCGGCTCCGGGGAAGAGCCCTATGGACGCATTAGTCTATCCTTGGCCCACCGGACTGCTTTATGCCTTCCCTCCAGTTCCTCTCCTCCCCAGAGTGATTCAAAAGGCATCTCTCTTAGGCAGCAAGATGATCTTAATTGCTCCGTACTGGCCTCGTCAAGTGTGGTTTCCCTATCTTCGGAAACATGCTCTGGAAGGTCCATGGTTCCTGGACCAGGTCCCAGACCTACTGATTCATCAGTCGGGACTACTACACCAGTCCCTACACACATTAAAATTGACGGCCTGGCTCCTCCTCTTCCGACCATAGTCAGGAGACATGCACTTGATCCAGATGTGGTGCACATATTGTCTTCAGCCCACAAGTCGGCTACGAAGAAACTGTATTCTAGCAAATGGAAAAGGTTTGCTATCTGGGCTCAACTCCGGGGCCTGGACCCCATTTCTACTCCCGTGGCAGAAGTACTCAAATTCCTGATCTCTCTTTTCAATCAAGGCTTTTCTGTTTCTACCATCAAAGTACAATTGGCAGCGATTTCTAATTTTCATGAATCCATAGACCCACCTTTAATGAGCAACAGGTTGTGTAAGACCTTCTTGAAAGGTGCTGCTTTATTAAGACCTCCGATTTCTCATCCTGCACCTCCATGAGATCTCGATATAGTATTACGTGCCCTGACTTCTTTTCCCTTTGAACCGGCAGCTACCTGTGATCTAAAGTTTCTATCATGGAAGACAGCCTTTCTAGTGGCAATTACTTCAGCCAGGAGGGTTTCAGAACTTCAAGCTTTGTCAGTGAAACCCCGTGCTTGGTTTTCATACAGACAGGGTATCCCTCAGACCAAATCCTTCTTTTGTTCCTAAAGTCTGTTCTACTTTATGCTTGCAACAGTCGTTAGAGCTCCCAGTTTTTTTCCCAAAATACTCCAATAAAGCGGAGTTTATTTTCCACACACTAGATGTCCACAGGCAGTTACGTTTTTATTTGGATAGGACCAAACAATCAAGGAAGACAGATCAGTTGTTTGTATCCTTTGCAGAAAACAAATTGGGCAAACGCGGTCACAAAGGTCACTATTGCCAAATGGATCAGGGACTGTATTACTCAAGCTTATATTTATTCTAACAAAGAGCTTTCCACCTCTCTCAAGGCTCATTCTACAAGGGCTATGGCTACTTCGGTAGCATTTCATTCTAAGCTTGCTATTGGTGACATTTGTGCTGCAGCTACATGGTCTTCCCCGCACACCTTCATTTCTCACTACAAATTAGATGTGGCATCTAGAGGACGAGCTTCATTTGGTTCCACAGTGCTCAGGAATGTTTTCCAATGAGCCACCCGGGATTTAGGTGCTAGGGACGCTGTCCCATCAGTCAGAATGTAGGCGAGATAGGATCACATAACATCTTTTAGTTATGTACTCACCATAACTTCAGATGTTTGGGATCCATCTCTACATTCCTAATAACCCACCCTCCTTCCCCCTTCCTTGGAGATCAGAGGATATCAGAAGGTCCGAATCCTGTTGTTTCATCTTGAAACATCTAACAATGTTATATAAACAAGCTGTGCATGTATGCGGACAAACAAGATCTGGGGGATTAGTGGTGGTGCATCCTGGGATAAAGATGGCTCAGCCAATTAGAGGCCTCGCTCTATAGCATAAGCGTGCTGAGTCGGAGCCGAGGGATCGGCTCCGAACCCATCAGTCAGAATGTAGGCGAGATGGATCCCAAACATCTGAAGTTATGGTGAGTACATAACTAAAAGATATCACTCAATCCAGGAATGCTTTTTTTTGTTTACCTGCCCTTGCCGTGAAGTGCACACAGATGTCTTAGACTTGGCATGGGGGGGGGGTGTGTTCTACGAACATAAATTTTCAGGGTACATCACAGGAGATGAGGTGCATGGCAAAGAGAGAGGTGGCAAAGGCCAAGGATAAGGCATACGAAGAGTTGTATGAAAGGTTGGACATTAAGGAGGGAGAAAAGGACCTGTACCAATTGGCTAGACAAAGGGACTGAGCTAAGAAAGATGTGCAGCAGGTAAGGGTGATAAAGGATAATGAGGGAAACGTACTCACAAGCAAGAAGAGTTTGTTGAGCAGATGGAAGGAGTACTTTGAGGGGCTGATGAATGAAGAGAATGAGAGGGAGAGAAGGTTGGATGATGTGCGGATAGTGAATCATGAAGTGCAATGGATTAGCAAGGAGGAAGTAAGGATAGCTATGAAGAGGATGAAGAATGGAAAGGCTGTTGGTCCAGATGACATACCTGTGGAAGCATGGAGGTGTTTAGGTGAAATGGCAGTGGAGTTGTTAACCAGATTGTGTAATGAAATCTTGGAAAGTGAGAGGATGCCTGAGGAATGGAGAAAAAGTGTTTTGGTACCAATTTTTAAGAATAAGGGTGATGTGCAGAGCTGTAGTAACTACAGAGGGATTAAATTGATCAATCACAGCATGACGTTATGGGAAAGAGTAGTGGAAGCTAGGTTAAGAAGGGATGTGATGATTAGTGATCAGCAGTATGGTTTCATGCCGGGAAAGAACACTACAGATGCGATGTTTGCTCTGAGAGTGTTGATGGAGAAGTACAGAGAGAGAATCAAAAGGAGTTGCATTGTGTTTTTGTAGACTTAGAGAAAGCATATGACAGGGTGCCTAGAGAGGAGTTGTATTGTATGAGGAAGTCGGGAGTGTCAGAGAAGTATGTAAGAGTGGTACAGGATATGTACGAAGGTAGTGTGACACCGATGAGGTCTGCAGTGGGAATGACGGATGCGTGTATGGTGGAGGTGGGATTACATCAAGGATCAGCTCTGAGCCCTTTCTTATTTTCAATGGTGATGGACAGCTTGACAGGCAAGATCAGACAGGAGTCCCCGTGGACTAGGATGTTTGCAGATGACATTGTGATCTGTATTGAGAGTAGGGAACAGGTGGAGGAGACCCTGGAGAGATGGAGATATGCTCTAGAGAGAAGAGGAATGAAGGTCAGCAGGACTAAGATAGAATATATGTGTGTGAATGAGAATAGAGGAATGGTGAGGATGCAAGGAGTAGAGGTGGCGAAGGTGGATGAATTTAAATACTTGGGATCAATAGTTCAGAGTAATGGTGAGTGTGGAAGAGAGGTGAAGAAGAGAGTACAGGCAGGATGGAGTGGGTGGAGAAGACTGTCAGGAGTGATTTGTGACAGACGAGTACCAGTAAGACTGAAAGGGAAGGTCTACAAGAGGGTAGTGAGACCAGCTTTTTTATATGGGTTGGAGACGGTGGCATTGACAAAAAGGCAGGATTTAGAGCTGGATGTGGCAGAGTTAAAGATGTTAAGATTTGCACTAGGTGTGATGAGGGTGGGCAAGATTATGAATAAGTATATTAGAGGGTCAGCCCAGGTTGGAAGGTTTGGAGACAAAGCCAGAGTGGCAAGATTACGTTGGTTTGGACATGTGCTGAGGAGGGATGCTGAGTATATTGGGAAAAAGATGCTAAGGATGAAGCTTCCAGGTAACAGGAAAAGAGGAAGGCCTAAGATAAGGTTTATGGATGTGGTGAGAGAGGACATGCAGGTGGTTGGTGTGACAGCAAGATGCAGAGGACAGGAAGAAATGGAAACAGATGATCCACTGTGGTGACCCCTAACGGGAACAGCCGAAAGAGGATGATGATGATGATCACCTTTGGACTCCAGGCCCCTCCCCAAGTAGTTACAGGCAACAACACCATCATGCGGTACATAAGCAAGGTGGCGGGGGGCAAGATCCTATCACCTCTGCAGGCTAGCCATGACTGCCTGGGACATAACCATTCAGCATAACCTGTCCTTTTAAGCAGAGGAATACAGAGACAGACTACATGAGCAGAGCCAAGACAAACCCTTGTGAATGAATGTTGAACAGAGACGTCTTCCTATAGACTATCCATCAGTGGTGTACTTCACAGATAGATCTGTTTGCCTCCACTTAGAACAAGCAACTAAGGGCTTGTTCTGCTCCCGAGTACTGTACTCAGAGGTCTGGAAAATGGATGCCATGTCTTTCTGCTGGTAGAGGAAGGATTCCTCTGTGCCTTTTCCTCCCATCCCTCAAATGTCTAAGGTCCTTCACAAAATCAAAAAAAGACAGAACAGAAATCTTGCTGGTGACCCCCTTTTTACCCAAACAGCACTGGCTCTTCTTCTCTTTCAGCTGGCCAAGGACAGTCATCACATTATCTCACAGGATGGACTTTCCTCACACAACAAGGGTCTCTCTCATTCATCCAAGCCTTTAAACTCTGACTCTATAACCCTTTGTATGATAGAATTCTGATTCTATTCAGGCAACTTTTATCAGAGCACTTGCTACAGATATTATAGGAGGCTAGAAAATCTTTTATAAGAAAATCTTACAGTTCCCTGTGGAAAATATTGTGCCATAAGAAGAAGCAGGTCCCTTATCAAATGTGTATTCCTGTCAGCCGGTCTTGTACAGTTCAGGGCGGGCATGTTTCTTTACTAAAGCACATCTGTCAGCATGCCTGCCTTTAGATCCTCCTTTTTGTGCACGTTTTGAGTTTAGACAGTTCTTGATAGGTGTCCTTCACATCAGGGCACCATGGAGATCAATTCCTCCTGCTTGACAACTGAATTGTGTCATAGAAAAGTTAATCCTTCTGTCGTTTCAGCTTGCTTCCTTCTCTTTTCTCAAGCTTTTTACTTGTAAAACAGTCCTGTTTGTAGCTTTTACCTCGGCTAGGAGGGTTTCTGAAGAGCGAGCTCTTATGTTTTTTTTAATTCCTTTCTAATTTTCTGTAAGGACAGAGAAACCCTAATAAATAACCCCTTTTTTATACCTAAGATGCTTAATGAGCTCTCATTAAAACACTTAAGTCCTTTCACGTTTTTTTCCTTCTCAGAACAAAGGTGAGAGAATCCTGTGTTTCTTTTTTTTTTTAAAACCATCCAAACTTAAACTTATATAAAAGTAATTAAACCATATTAAGTTCACATTTACAAACATTATACGTCATATAAAAGTAATTAAACCATAGTAATAAGTTCACATTTGCAAACATTGTACGTAATATAAAAGTAATTAAACTATTTTAACAAGTTCACATTTATAGGTTCATAGATTAGTACTAGGCTAACTGCCCTTGGGAGCCATTTTTTAAGCCTAGCCAGTTATCTCGTGTGAGACTCAAACCCTGCACCTTGTGTTTGTAAGGCAAACGCCTTAACCATTAGAACACCCTCCCAACCAACATTGTACGTCATATAAAAGTAATTAAACCATAGTAACAAGTTCACATTTACAAACGTACGTCATGTAAAAGTAATTAAACCATATTAACAAGTTCACATTTACAAACGTACGTCATATAAAAGCAATTAAACCATATTAACAAGGTCACATGTACAAACATTGTACGTCATGTAAAAGTAATTAAACCATATTAACAAGTTCACATCTACAAACATTGTACGTCATGTAAAAGTAATTAAACCATATTAACAAGTTCACGTCGACAAAGATTATACATCTTGTAAAAGTAATTAAGCTGTATTAACAAGTTCACGTCGACAAACATTATACGTCTTGTAAAAGTAATTAAGCCGTATTATCAAGTTCACACCGACACATTATATGTCATGAAAAAGTAATTAAGCCGTATTAAGTTCACATCTACAAACATTATACATCATGTAAAAATAATTAAGCCATATTAACAAGTTCACATTACAAACATCGTACGTCATGTAAAAGTAATTAAACCGTATTAACAAGTTCACATCTACAAATATTGTACGTCATGTAAAAGTAATTAAACCATGTTAAGTTCACATCGACAAACATCATACGTCATGTAAAAGTAATTAAACCGTATTAACAAGTTCACATCTACAAACATACATCATGTAAAAGCAATTAAACCGTATTAACAAGTTCACATCAACAAACATTGTACATCATGTAAAAGTAATTAAGCCGTATTAGTAAGTTCACATCGACAAAGATTATACGTCATGTAAAAGTAATTAAGCCGTATTAATAAGTTCTCATCGACAAAGATTATACATCTTGTAAAAGTAATTAAGCTGTATTAACAAGTTCACGTCAACAAACATTATACGTCTTGTAAAAGTAATTAAGCCGTATTAACAAGTTCACATCAACAAACATTATACATCATGTAAAAGTAATTAACCCATAATAAGTTCACATCGACAAACATCATATGTCATGTAAAAGTAATTAAGCCATATTAACAGGTTCAGATCGACAAACATTCTACATTTTGTATATTGTTATATATAGTTATATATCATATAAATAGATATTATATAAATAAAAAAAGGTACAAATGCTCATTGATCGCTGCAAACCGCACCACATTTATTTCAAACAAGGACACAAGCACTTTTGTCCATAATTATTATTAATATTATTAGAATAACTACAGATACCCGAGGTAGTGGTGCTGCGGTAGCATAGTCACCTCACAGCAAGACGTTGCCGTGTTCGATTCTCAGCTAGAGTGTCTTCTGTGTGGAGGCATGCGTGAATGGGCGTGCCTTCGTTGAAGGTTGTGCGTCAGAGCTGGTAACTCGGCACGTAATAATCCACTACCAAACATTAGTGGACCAGAGTTCCGCTGTGGCGACCCCTAACCGGGATAAGCTGAAAGACACAACAACAACAACATTAGAATAACTACAGATGCACACTTGTGTCCTTGTTTTAAATACTTGTGGTGTGGTTTTCAGTGATCAAGGAGCATTTGTGCCTTTTGGGTTTTTTTCCCTTTGGTTAATGTCTTTTGGATTACAAACATATAAATTATTCATTTCATGCCTTCTTTTACACCATATTCCTCATTCAAAAGATTTTTCTGCATGTATTCCCACAATTTCCATTTTTTATGTAATTTACTCCTTCCCTTTTCTAAAGATCCTGCCTCCTTTTTTTTTTTTATTTCTGTTAAAATATTAACTACTTCAAGTATAGCTGGTTTAGATTTTCATTTCCATTTTCTAGTAATTGCTTATGTGGCAGCCACCAGAATTTTGTCTAGGGAATTCATATACTCTATCTCAGCTCAAAAAAAAAAATATTTTCCTTAGTTACAGTCATTTTTTTGCCCAATATTCCTGACATAGTACTCTGTAGGGAATTTTTAGTCTGGCAACTCATTACACTCCCAGAACACATGATGTGATGTTGTCCTGTCCTCTCTCTCCTTCATTCTTACTAGCTTGGGTTCAGATCTGATCCTCAGATCAAACTCTACTTTTATTTTCAAGCTTAAGGCTGTCTGCCAGCTCGTGTCTAAAATCACTATTCCAGCATGCACCAGAACTGTCTCCAGATCTCGTGTGCTGCTAAATAAGATCGGGTGTTCATCAGCTAGCTCTGGCTAAGTATTATTTTTCTTTACCTTACTTTGCCTTTCAGAGTTGCAAATGTTTTTCCTCTGGTGTTTACCTTAAATTGTATTTATAACTAGAAAAGTATTTTTTTGCTGTTATTGTGTTTTGCAATTGGCCATCGTCTTTCTTTAGGCCTAGTTGTCCCTCTCCCAGCGATTTTTACTGTTAAATAGCCCATTTAAGTTAGAGGGTTTTTAACCCTACTATTATTTCCTTCCTGTTCCATTTCTATTTTCTTGTTAGTTTTTCTTGTCATAGTTTAGATGCAGTTTAAGTTAGAGAACTATAACGTAACCCATTTAAGTTAGAGGGTTTTGTCTAATTGTTTGTTCTGTTCTTTTCCTGTAGTTTCTTCCTCAAAATGTCTGGCAAGGATTCAAAACCAGTGGGTTTCAAAAAATGTGACAATTGTGGAAAGAAAATGCCCCTGAGTTGTAAACACACACTTTGTGTTTATTGTCTTGGGGCTGTCCATCTCCAGGAGTCATGCTGTATTTGTCATGCTTTCAATCATAGAGCGTTCCTGGAGAGGAAAAACAAATTAATACTGAAAGGACATTTAACCCCCCCTCCCCCTCTTCTCAGAGGCACTGGAAGAAGGTCCGGGTCCATCCAAATCTGACAAGTCTGACAAATTCCTCTTTCACTTTATTGGAGCTGACACAAAAGTTGCCAAAACTATCTTTCTCGGATCCAAAGGTTATCGGATCTGACAAATCTTCATCAGCTCTGGCACCTTCTAGCTCAGTGCCGGTTGAGTTTGAATTATGGAGCCGGTCTTAGGCCTTGTAACCAATTTCCCCTACACTCAGATCTCCAATCCTATAAAGATCAAAATCTCCCACCTCTTCAACTCTGTCTGCTAGGAGTCTGTTGGATGACAATGTGGATGGGGCGGTACAGAAGCTATTGAAGACATTGGCGCTGGCCAAGTTATTGTTGGAACCGACCCTGAGGGCTTTGGATCCTACCACATCCACCTCTTCTGCTCCGATTCCTCCTCTGATCCAACCCCTGGCTTCAGAGTCAGAAGATCCAGAGCTGATCTTAGTGCAACTCTTGCATACGAGACCTACTACAGGTTTTACAGATCTGACTGTGGCTCAGGCATCCTCTGCTCCACTGGAGCTGGAGGAGTTTAGGAACCAATGCTCTCCAGTTGGGTCAGTGGGGGGGGGGGCGGGCTAGTTGGATCTGACAGTTGTCGGATCCCACTTTGCATCTTGGGGCCTCGGATCAGCTCCTACCTCAGCCTCGGGTCCATTTTCATGGTTCCGGGGGGTTCCTTGGCTTCTTTGGCTTCTTTGGATCTAGGGATATCCTTGGATCAGGGACAGGGGGCTTTTGAGGTGATGAGAGTGCTGTCTCCACTGACAGCACTACAGTCATCTCCGGATTTTCTGTCCCCCAAAGCATTGGTGTCTGCATCTATACCCATGCATCCACAGGAATGCAGAGATCCTTGGCCTCAGGACACCTCACAGCGCACCCACCCACTCTTCCGAAACCTCCCCAGAGTACCCTTCTGAGGAGGTCCCTCAGAAGAGACTATGCAAGAGGAAGCACTTAGACTCCCCAGAGGAGTCTATCACTTCTGATATGGACCTCAGTGAAGCTGAAGGGTCCCCATGGTTGCCTCCTGATGATGTCTCCTTTGGAGGCATCCTGGAAATGCTAAAGCAGAGAGGTGGCTGGAAGCCCACCAACCCTTCCACAGAGGAGTCTGCATATCTGAAGGCTTTCGGATCTCACTCTTCCACCTCTTGGGTGTCTCCACCTTTCGATGAACTCATGGACCTAGTTTCTCGAAAGACATGGGAGTCCCCAGATTCAGTGGAACCTGTTCCTAGGAGGCCAAACAAATTCATTACTTCCCCCTCAGGCAAGGCTTTTCTAACTAAAGAAGTCTCAGTAGATGGTATGGTTGGGGTGGCAGCCACCAAGAAGGAATTCTGAGACATCTTGTTCTGTCCATCCCCCAAACAAGAAGTCTCTGACTATGGACAGGTATGGAAAGAGCATTTTTTCTTTAGCAGCTTTTTCTCTCGGATCGCTGAACTGCCTCATTCATTGTACAAAACTGCAGAGGGATCTCCTGAAAGAGCTAGAAGATGCACTCCAAGGTTCAGTAGCTGAAGGGGTTGTGGTCAAAGTATCTTCTCAGCTCTCTACCTTAAATTTAGTTGTCAGCACCTCCATGAGACTCATCTCAAATGCAGCAGATGGGGCAAGTACAGCAGTGGATTCTGGAATTTTCCCCTAAGGAGACATTTTTTGATGCACTTATCTGACTTTGCAGAGCCCTTTAAATCTTTTTTTGTAAATGCCCCGTTCGACGGCTCGTCCTTATTCGGGCCTAAAGTGAAGGGCACACTCACTGGGTATGAACAGGAAGGAAAGACTCTGTCTGCAGTAGGAGTCTATTTTTCCATGTCTACTAGACCTTATCCCAAAGGTCAGAGAGGTAGTGGTAAAATGTGGTTCCAGAAATCACAGAGATGTTTTCAGGACACTCGTGTTGAAACTTCTCCCAGAGGCAGAGGGGAAAGTAATAATGGAAGACACCGACCACGTGGCAGAGGAGGTCCACAGAATCAAGGAAACAGAGAATCTTTCTTTGGTAGGCCCCTTCAGTGCTCCTGAATGGAGGCCCGACTGTCCAACTTTGGAGGCAGTCGGGGGTCACATATCTTTGTACCCAGAAGCCTGGCAACAAGTGACAGAAGATAAATGGGTACAAAGCATCATATCCAGAGGTTACACCATCCCTTTGTCCCTTCCTTTCACAAGAGAAGAAAGGTTCTGGACGTCGCACCCAGTCAAAAGGAATGAGCAACTCTAGACATTCAAAAGTTGCTAGACAAGAGAGTCATCCAAAGAGTCTCCGCAGACCAAATAGGATCCAGAACATACTGAAGATTCTTTTTAGTTCCAAAGAAAATGGGAAACTGGAGAATGATTCTGGATCTCAGCATTCTAAACAAATCATAAAAAAGACCAAGTTTTGGATGGTAACACTGCAGTCAATACTCCCATTCCTGGGACAAGATGACTGGATGTGCTCTATAGACTTCCAGGATGCGTACTACCACATCTGCGCTTTTGGGTGGGAGCCAGTCACTAGCAATTTTGAGCTCTGCATTTGACCTCACTACAGCCCTGGAGTGTTCACCAAATGTATGCCAGTAGTAGTGGCTCACTTGAGACATCTAGGATTCCGGGTGTTTCCATACTTAGACTGGCTCCTTAACCATCACAGCCAAGCATCTGCTAATAAAAAAAGGGACACAATTTTGCACTCTGCTCCCAACTAGGAATTACAATAAATTACGAAAAATAAGCCTTAGTGCCTTCTCAGCATGCGGTACTCGTAGGGGCAGAATTAAACTCAACAAAAATGACAGCTAGACTTCCTCCAGAAAGGATCCGAGTTCTAAGACATCAGGTGACATACATTTTAAGAAGGAAGAAAGCTCACGCAAAGTTGATTCTTAAAGCCCTGGGAGTCATGGCAGTAGTGATGGTTTTGATCCCCCTAGCACGTCTACACATGAGAATTCTTCAGTGGTTGCTATCCACTCAGTGTTCGATGCAAGATCTGCTAATGTCTCTCAAAATAATCATAACAGAAACTTACAAGAAGGATCTTTGTTGGTGGCATTACTCTACTCAGGTGACTCAAGGTAGACCGTTTGTACTCCCCCAACCAGTGGCCACAGTGACCATGAACGCTTCTCAGATGGGGGGGGGCATTATCTGGAAAGACGGTCCAAGGCACCTGGCAGGATCACGAGGCCCACTCGCACATCAATGTCCTAGAGATGAGAGCAGTGCTTTTAGCGTTACAAGCATTCCAGGACTGCGTTCCACTGGGAACTATTGCAGTCCAGACAGACATGTCAGTTGTATGGTACATAAACAAGAAGGAATCAGATCTTTACCCCCTTTGTCGGGAGGCCCAGAGAGTATGGCAATGGGCAGCCTTCTCCCAGCATTTTCTGATAGCAATGCACATTCCGGTGAAATCCATTGTGATAGCAGACAGACTCAGCAGAGCTATTCTGATGACTCACGAGTGGTCCCTAAAACAGGAAGTAGCGGAAGAGATTTTCCGAAAATGGGGCCAACCTTGCTGCGACCTTTTTGCAATGTCCATGAATGCCAAATGCAGCAGCTACTTTGCCCTTAACCCCCCTCCGGGGGAGTCACCAAGGGATGCATTTGTTTATGATTGGCCCCCGGGCCTCCTCTATGCCTTTCCTCCTTTTCCACTAATTCCCAGAGTACTTCAGAAATCCAGTTGCTTAAGAAGGGACTTGATACACATCACTCCATACTGGCCTCGTCAAATCAGGTTCTCCTTCCTGTGGCCTCATCTTTTGGATTCTGGACCCAGTTCCAGACCTTCTGACTCATGCGTCAGAAACACTCCAGCCATCCCTTCAGACCCTCAAACCTGCAGCTTGGCTGCTCCATTTCCAGTGATAGCTAAGTTTCCAAACCTCTCTCCTCCAGTTAAACACGTTCTAATCTCTTCTCATAAGGGTTCAACAAGTAAGATATATAAAATCAGATGGAAAAGATTCTCCTTATGGACTGCTCATAATCCTATTGATCCCTTTTCTGCTCCAGTCAGTTTCATTATAGATTTCCTAGCAAAACTGTTCAGTGATAGTGCTGCTACAGCTACTATTAGAGTTCAGCTAGCAGCAATCTCCAATTTTCACTTAGGAGACTCCGACTCCAACTCCAACATAATGTCTCATAGACTATGCAGTGCTTTTCGTAAGGGTACCTTGTTATTAAGACCACCTATCAGAGACCCTCCAACACTTAAATTTCATCCTATCCTGCATAGTTTTTCCTCCTTTTGAACCACTATTGTCTTGTGAATTGAAATTTTTGACCTGGAAAACCATTTTCTTGATAGCAATCACCTCTGCTAGAAGGGTGTCAAGAGTTGCAAGCCTTGGCAGTAAAACTCCCGTGCTTGCTTTTCCATAGAGACAGGGTGCCCTTCCGAACATCCCCTTCCTTTTTGCCCAAAGTAGTTTGAGTCAAATTTGAACCAAACGATAGAATTACCAGTTTTCTTCCCAAAGTATGAGAATAAGGCAGAATACATGTTACATCAACTGAATGTACATAAACAGTTACGTTTTTACTTGCACAGAACTGCAGAATTCTGAAAATCTGATCAGTTATTTGTTTCTTTTTCAGATTAAGAGAAAGGTTCACCTGTCTCTAAAGTTAAACTTTCTAAACAACTTTCAGACTGTGTAACCTTTATCCATAAGTCTCAAAATAAAGATCTTCCAGAAGGAGTTAAAGCCCATTCTACAAGAGCCATTGCAACCTCCTCAGCTTTTCTGGCTAGATTACCAATTGACACAATTTGCCTTGCAGCAACATGGGCTAAACCACATACCTTTATCACTCATTACAAAGTTGGTTTGGCCTCCAGGAATAGGGCCTCTTTTGGTTCCACGATTCTGAGGAATATTCTCCCTTAAGCGACCTGAGACTCAGTGCGCTAGGGACCCTTTCCCAACCTAGTAAGAATGAAGGCAAGATAGGACAATATCACATAAAGAAGTTATGTACTCACCATAACGTTCCATTTGTGTTGTCCATCTTCGCCTTCATTCTTACATCCTACCCCCCCTTCTCCCTACCCTTCTTTACTCCTAGAAGACAGAGTCTATACATTTGGATTACCTTCACCTCTGACCTTCTTCATCAGCCTCTAGTTATTTCAGTGAAAATCTCATAGCCTTATTGTGAAGATTGGGTAGAGATGGGTGAAGGCTGCCAGCCTAGTCAAATAGAATTTGATACATAATTCTGGCATTTGTAAATATAAATGTAAAATACAGGCTTGTGTCTTAAATGTAAAGTAATGCTATTTCAACAATGTGGCAACATTGCCATCTGCTGTAAGGAAAACTAAGTCAAGCATTTCAAATCTTTCTTTTGAAGTTAAAATTATTTCAAATCTAGCCTTTGATCTGTAAAGCTCGGTGTCAGTCTATCTGAGCCAGCAAATTCTTTCTATTGTTTTAAGGCTGAAGTTAATGACCAGAATTTACATGTGGAATGTCCTTTATTGCTCTAAGTGTAAAATAATGTAAATGCAGTGTGCGTGGCCTGGGAACCAGGAAGGTGTAAAAGATGATGTAATGTTTAGTAGAACTGCAGTTTCAATTTAAATGGTGAGAACCAGAGATTAGTAAGCATTTTTGTCATGATATCTAACCTACAGCACTGCCTTGTTGTCTTAAGTAAGTTATCTTAGATGTGTGTATTCTTGTAGAAATAGCTAGGACTATAAAGATTAGAATAATTGTTTTTCTGTTATGTCAGAACTGTACTATTGAATTATTTTAAGTTTCTGTGTGATCTCTGAACCCTTGAATAGCACTGTGGTGTAGTAGTATTGTCTTGTGTTTTTAGTATTTATTATTAAATATTTTAAAACCTTTTAACTGTGGCTGGTTTATGTAGAGATAAATTAAGCTCTAGAGTACATTGCATCCTTATACGTAATCCTGTAATGAGCCTTATTTATTTATTTACATTTGTTGACCGGGAGTGTCCGACTGGACATAGGTCCATTTTCAGCGGAGGCCCGGGGAGAAAAGCTCCACAGTTAAAATATACAGACAGTAGTTACATTGGATTTACATAGCAATTAACAATTTGATCAACATAGCAGTTAATTACAAACATAGTTACAGATGAAGAACATAATACATCAATAGACAACTAGAATCTTTATCATCTGCAAAGTACATAACAGACATTAACAATTGTTACAATAAGAAGTTCCTGCTGTATAATAAGTAGTTAGACTTATGAGCATCCGAGCTTGCTATAATCAAGGTAGTTAGTGGGGTGGAAAGAAAGGTAGTGGGTGGATGGGGTGGGTGATATTAGAGGGGGAGTTGCAAGGGCATAGCCAGCATGTTTTTAGGTGCGCTTTTAGTAAGGTTTTGAAGTGGGTGCATGATGGTACAGAGGTAATTGTGGGTGGGAGGAAGTTCCATAATTTGGCTATGGCTCAGGAGAATAGTGTTTCTCCAGCAGAGTTATTGGCTTTAGTGACCTGTAAGTGATTTTTGTTGCTGGATCTTAGTGGTCTGGTGGTGCAATAGGGTCGGAGTAGATTCTGGAGGGATGGGACTTTTAGAGGATGGTTTACTAGTTTGTGGGCGAGTGTGACTTGATACCATTGAAGGAAGTGAGGGAGTTCAAGCCAGCCCATTTCAGCAAGTGAGAGACAGTGGTGACTATGGTAGGATGCCCCTGTGGCGAATTTGGTGATTTTGTTGTAGCAGGTCTCGAGCTTGTTTAAATCGCATTGCCTTAGGTAGGTATATATTGGAGAGGCATAAAGTAGGGTGGAGATAAGGTGGGAATTTGCTATTGAAATCTTTGTTGCTTTGGTGAGAAGTTGCTTATTTCTTTATAACGCTCCTAGTTTTTTGTAGGCTTTTTTATGGTCATGGATATGTGAATGTCAAATTTTAGTTTATTGTCTATTTCCACTCCAAGCAATTTGGTGTATTTTGTTGGGTGTGTAGTGGTGGTGTCTTTTGCTGTGATGTTAAAGTGAGAGTTGTTTTGAGTATGTTTGGTGGGTTGGAAGATGAGTAGTTTAGTTTAGTTTAGTTTTGTTTGGGCTGAGTATTAATTGGGCATCTGATAACCAAGCCTTGATTGCTAAAATGACACTACTATTGGTTAATATTGCACAGTAGTAATTGGACACCCTTTTAAGGGCCTTTGGGTAGCTGATCATTATTAGCTGGTGGTGGCAGTAATTACTACCATATAGTCTGGATAAAGGGGCACAGCTGCAGAATCTGTGTCAGCCTTTCCCATGAGTTTCTCTGAAGTTGTATAAATACTTATCTCAAAGTGTGTGAGTGTGTCAGCTACTTGGGCAGGGACACGAAGCGCTGGTTGGACAGAGAGGGTACTGGAAGTTAGCTTGCTAGCTAGACTGAGAACTGGACCCTATAGCTGTGCCATTGGGGAGTCTTGTTGGGGACCTGGGGAGCAAGGGAGCAACCAGCCCCAGACTGACTGTGATGTCTGTGTGCACTTAAGGGAAGTTGTACTGTACTGTGTGTATTTGTTATCCTTTCCTCTTGTATGAGACTCCCTCTCTGGTGTTCGTGGTGAGGACTGAGGCTCCTTGATTGCTGGGCCAGGGCACGGGCGTCACGTGTTTGGCAGCAGTGGGATATCCACATCACATATTAATTAGTTGGCAAATACTAATTGGCTTGTAGTGGTGTGAGTAGAGTGAATCCTGTAGCTTATATACAGTGATCTCTGAAGGTGTTTTGTACTCTAAATCAGCCATGCAGTGAATACTCGGAGTTCAGATCACAATTGTTTTATTTCTTTTGTTAGCTTAGTTAGGGTGAGCAGGCAGCATGTCAGCAGAGGAGTATGGAAAGCTGACAAGGAGCCAGCTGGCAGAGATGTGCCAAGCTAGGGGACTGCTGCATAGAAACATGACTAAAGCAGACCTGATTGCAGCCTTGGTTACAGCTGCATCAGAAAACAGCATCCAGGAGGACAATCAGACTGGCAGTAGAGGTACAGTATCCTCAGAGAATGGACAGCTCAACCTTTCTGCGAAGGACAATCAGTCTGGCAGTGGAGATACAATCTCCTCTGAGAATGAACAGCTCAACCTTTCTGCGATGGACTTAAAAGTCCAGCTGGAGCTAAAGAGACTTGAGTTGGAGGCCAGGTGTTTGGAGATAGAAGCCAAAGGAAAGGAGCGTCAGAGGAGGCATGAGAGGGAAATGCTGACTCTTACCCAGAGTCATGAAGGTAATGGGGAAGGGAGTAACTGGAGCCCAGAAGCACAACAGGTCAGTAAATTTCTTCCGCAATTTAAAGGGGGATAATTTTGATAGTTTCATTCATATGTTTGAGAGGGTATGCAAACAATATAGTCTTGACCAAATGCTCTGGGTACGGGTCCTGACCCCCTTACTCCATGGAAAAGATGTAAATTTTGTCAAAAATGCCTGATGCTGTCTGTTTTGATTATACTGCTGTAAAAAATGTCTTTTAGACATTGAAATGTATAGGAAAAAGTTTCGTGAGCATAGACGCAAGGCAGATGAAAGTGTGTGTGAATATGTTGCTGAACTAAGCACTTATTTTCATAGCTGTGTGAGTGGATGTCAGGTCACCACTTTTGAAGGGCTGGCAGAGCTTTTGGTGATGGAACTAGCCCTTGGCACTTTGCCTGAGGACATGAGGATCTGGTTAGCTGATAGACAATGTGCTACTTCAGATGAGTTGGGGAAGAAGGGAAACCTATACCTGGCCAGCAGGGTAGCCCTGCACAGGAAGGGGATCCCAGTACTGCTCATGTGTCTAATGGAAGCCATGGTGGGCAGCACAGACTGCCCCAACAGAATCTGCAAGTAGCAGGGGAAGCCACCAGTCTATGTACACGTCCAGGAGCTAGGGTTAAATGTTTTGAATGCAACCAGTGGGGCCATGTGGCATACAGGTGTCCACAGAGGCAAGGTGGGAAACAAAGGTTAGCGAGCCAGTAAGCGGGAAAGACAAAATGCCAATAGTAGGTTATCTTGGGACAACAAGGGTACCAAACTACCACCAGAGGCTATATCCTATTGTAGTGAGTGGCAAAGAGGCCATTGCCAAGAGAGAGACAGCCTCTGATATAACCATTGTAAAGCCTGCAATGGTTACAGAGGAGCACTACTTGCCTGGGCATTCTCCTCCAGTCAGGGCTTTAGGAGGGATCCCATTCCAAATACCTTTGGCTAGGGTTCACCTTGACTGGGAGGGTGGAAAAGGAAGTCAGCAAGTAGGTGTGTTTGAGGATATACCTGCAGATGTCCTGATAGGGAATGATTTTGATAGTGCAGTACCCTGTGCTTGTACAGTTGCATGCAATCAGGCTTGGAGACAAGCATGTGGGTCTGGTAGCCTGGGGGAGACCTAGACAAACTGCATACTTGCAGCCAGGACTGGTGAGGTGGTTACTTCAGGAAGGGAGCTACTTTGTAGCATTGAGACTGAACGTGAGCCACAGCTGCTTGTGGGTACTGATTGTCCCTTGCACAGAGTGACTGCAAAGGTAGAGGTGAGTAGTAGTACCCAAGCTGAGTAGTAGTACCCAAGCTGACAGTGAGGCACCACTGTCAGAGGATGCCAGACTTCCTGTGAAAGGGGAGCTGGGAAAGGTTACAAGGAGAGAGTTGAGACAGGCTCAGCTCTCAGACCCTACATTGCAAGGCCCTGAGGCAGGTAGCTAGGGAGACACCTGATTCTCAAGGAAAGGGGAAATGTATACTGGGACAAAGGGTTACTATACAGAGAGTGGACCTCTGAGAGAGGGCTAGAAGGTGAGAGAGTACAACAGTTGGTAGTGCCTAGCGCCTACTGTCTGGCGCTTCTGGCCATAGCCCATGATATTCCCTTTGCTGGTCATATGGGCATAAAACATACAAAGAGGTGCATTATGCAAAAATTCTATTGGCCTGGAATTTCTAGTGTCAAAAGGTAGGCAAGGCAGGAGACAAGGTTGGAGCTCCTTTGATGCTTTTGCCTGTGATTGAGGAGCCATTTCAGAGGGTAGCTATGGATATTGTGGGTCCTCTGAGTACCCCAAATTCCACAGGGAAAAAGTATATCCTAGTGGTAGGGGATTATGCTACACGATACCCTGAGGCAGTGGCTTTGTCCTCCATTGAGGCAGAGAAGGTGGCAAATGCTTTGTTAGAGATTTTCAGCAGGGTAGGTTTTCCAAAAGAAATACTGACTGATCAAGGTGCCAATTTCATGTCAGACCTGCTGGCTTGTCTGTGGAAGTCTTGTGGGGTGAAGCACATAAAGACCACCCCCTGCCATCCCCAGACTAATGGTCTTGTTAAAAGGTTAAACTCTACAATCAAGTCCATGCTACAAATATTTTCCCCATCTGTTATTTGCTTACAGAGAGGTTCCCCAGGAATCCACAGGTTTTTCACCCTTTGAGTTGCTGTATGGGCATAGGGTGAGGGGACCTCTAGATTTACTTTGAGATGAGTGGGAATGTGAGTGCAAGTCTCACAAGGAGTCTGTAATGGCATACGTCCTAAACCTCAGGACAAGGCTCAGGGAACTCGTAGGCTTGGCCCAGGAGAACTTGGCAGAAGCCCAACAACAGAAAAAGGTGTGGTATGACAGGAATGCTCGAGCTAGAGAGTATGCTGTGGGGCAGCAGGTAATGGTTCTCATTCCTGTCAGACACAACAAGCTGCAAGCAGTTTAGGAGGGACCCTACAAGGGGGTAAAGGTAAGGAATGTTAACTACATGGTGGAACTGCTAGGCAGATGGCAGGGGCACAAATTGTACCATGTTAACATGATGAAACCTTACCATGATAGGGAGGCCCTTGTGCTGAACATTTGCAGTGGATTGCAGGAGGAGTCTGAGGGAGATCTGGGGACTAATCTCCTCAGTGAGGTTTGGGCTGACACCTCAGTGGAAGGGGTAGCAATATCCCAGCAGGTATCTCCTACCCAGCTTCGAGAAATCCGAGCAGTGTTGCAGGAATTTGGGGACATGTTCTCTGGGAAACCAGGGTGCACCCACCTGGTGCAGCACCAGGTGGATACCAGTCCTCAAAGGCCTGTTAGGCAGGCCCTTTATAGGGTGCCTGAGAGTGTCAGACAGACTCTGAGGGAGGAGGTACAGGAGATGTTGGAACTAGGGGTGATTCAAGAGTCCAACAGTCCCTGGGCCTCCCCAGTGGTGCTGGTGCCAAAGAAGGATGGCAGCACCAGGTTCTGTGTGGACTACATGAAATTAAATAGTCAGACAGAGTCAGATGCGTACCCCCATGGCTAGGACAGATGAGGCCCTAGAGCAGTTGGGTGGGGCTAAGTATCTTACAACCACTGATCTTACCAAGGGTTACTGGCAGGTGCCCTTGACTCCCAGTGCTAGAGAGAAGTCAGCCTTTGTGACTCCTTTTGGCTTGTATGAGTTCGCAAAGATGCCCTTTGGGATGAAGAATGCCCCAGCGACTTTCCAGAGGCTGGTAGATAATATCCTAGCAGGAGCAGGAGCGTTCACCCTTGCTTACCTAGATGATATTGCCATCTACAGCCATTCCTGACCAGAGCACCTTCAGCATGTCAGGGAGGTGCTGGGCAGACTACAGAGGGCAGGGTTGACCATTAAGCTGCCCAAATGTCAGGTGGGAATAGCAGAGGTTTCCTACCTCTGACATAGAGTGGGGAGTGGTAAGAAAAGGCCAGAGCCTGCCAGAGTGGAAGCCATTCAGGCATGGCCTGCACCTGTTACTAAAAAGCAGGTGAGGGCATTTTTAGGGACAGCAGGGTACTTCAGGAAGTTCGTCCCCAGTTATAATACCATAGCTGCTCCCCTCACAGACCTGACAAGGAAGAGCAGGCCAGATAAGCTAGTGTGGATCCCAGCATGTGAGCAGGCATTCCATAAGCCTAAGGAAGCTTTGGGAGGGACCCCCTGTGTTAGCCAGTCCAGATTACAGCAATGAATTTGTTGTGCAAGTGGATGCTTCTAACCATGGGGTGGGGGCTGTACTTAGCCAGATTTCTTCAGAGGGGGAAGAGCACCCAGTGGTTTAGCTCAGTTGTAGGCTCCAACCCAGTGAGGAATGCTATGCAGCTGTAGAAAAGGAATGTCTAGCCATAGTGTGGGCACTGCAGAAACGTCAGCCTTATCTGTATGGAAGAAAATTCACTGTAATGACAGATCACAGCCCTCTAACATGGTTAAACAGAGCCAGCCAGCAAAAGGCCAAGTTGCTAAGATGGAGTCTGGGGTTGCAAGCATATATGTCAGTGCAGCACCGCAGTGGGAGTAGTAATGCCAATGCAGGTGGGCTCTCAAGACAGGGAATGGTGTGATGTACACTCAGATAGACCTAACCCTCTCAAGTGGCGTTTCTCAAGGGTCCCTTGAAAACTAGCTTGAGTTCTCCGGGGGGGGGGGGGTGAAGATTGGGTAGAGAAAGGTGAAGGCTGCCAGCCTAGCCAAATAGAATTTGATATATAATTCTGGCATTTGTAAATATAAATGTAAAATACAGGCGTGTCTCTTAAATGTGAAGAAATGCTGTTTCAACAATGTGGCAACATTGCCATCTGCTGTAAGGAAAACTAAGTCAAGCATTTCAAATCTTTCTTTTGAAGTTAAAATTATTTCAAATCTAGCCGTTGATCTGTAGAGCTCAGAGTCAGTCTGTCTGAGCTAGCACATTCTTTCTATTGTTTTAAGGCTGAAGTTAATGACCAGAATTTACATGTGGAATGTCCTGTATTGCTGTAGGTGTAAAAAAATGTAAATGCAGTTTCTGTGTGGTCTGGGAACCAGGAAGATGTAAAAGATGATGTAATGTTTAGCAAAACAGCAGATGTTCATCGTTTTTCACTGTTGCAGTCCTAACCAATGGGTTATCTGACTCCTGGTAGCCCTCGATCGGCCAGAATACCAAAGGTAAGTAAATATGACATCGGCTGTCGTCGATTGTAAAGGATGTCAGGATGTCCGATACAAACTGAGGCAGCCAACATCACTTCCTCAGTCTTCCTTGCCATGGAGCCTGAACCAGAAGCATTTTTTGCACGAGTGCCGGTCGGCAGTTTACCTTTTTGGTTTCCGACTTTAAAGTTGAAGTCAGCTACAGCTAAGTACCCTGTTGGGGATCCTCTTTTCTTGCCTTAACGAATGTCAGAAAAGGTTAATAATTGTCTTACCTGTGGAAAGCAGATTCCCCATAGAGATTTTCATTCCTATTTTATTACTTGTTTAGGCCTTGACCACGATGTTCCTAATTGTGATCTCTGTGCTTCCTTTAGTCGCGTACTATTCATTGTTGAGCTAAGCTTTTAGCTAAACATTTTGAAGTTTGGCTTAGGTTTGTCGGTATGGCATCTGCTGGTTTGCTGGCTTCGGATATCCCTAAGAAGCGTAAGGACGAGGACCGCGACAGGCTTCACAGGGTCGTGTCTTCAGATGATGTTAAGTTGGTCATCAGTCCTGCTGTAGCCAGTGAGGCACATTTGCAGCCCCTGCAACCCTCAGATTTTCAACCGCAGGCCTCGGTTGAGAGTATTTCAGAGTCCCCCAGGCCACCGGCTTCCATTTTGTCTTCTGAACTTCCTCCTGTCGCCTCTTTAGCTGGATCCGGAGCTGCTAAGCTGGCTCCAGTGTCCAAGTCCTCCATTCTTCGTTTGGACAGCAAGCTTATACCGACGACCTCTGCCATGTCTTCAGCAGTTGCCAGGCCTCCCGAGTCTTTTAGATTTGCAGGTAAATCTTCCAGTCGTAAGCCTGTGAAAAAGCAGGCTCCAGTTTCTTCTCATTCCCCTCAATCCCAAATGGTTAAAATGGCTAATGACCTTTTGACTCTTATTAGGGGTTCACAGCCTCCTCCTTCTAAAAGGGGTAGGGTTGTCTCTCCTGAGGCTTTGTCTTTTTCTGGTTCTGATACTTCTAGCATTTCTGCTGATGAAGAGGAAGTTTCTTAGTTTTTTTCTCCTTTTGAGGATTCAGATGCAGAGGAGTCCATTCCTTTTGCTTCTCCTCCAGAGGATTTCTCTTTTGGTGATATTTGGAATACTCTCAGGGAGCATTTTAAATAAGAAAGTCAGGATTATCCCCATCTAAGAAAATGATTAGGAAGTTTTTGGATTTGCCTCAGCATAAGCCTCTGGCTATTCCTCTAGTGTTGGAAGTGGTTGATGATGTTTTTCTAGAAAATTTCTTGACTCCAAATTCGGTCCCTCCTGCTCCCAGGAAACCTGACAGGTCCTATAGAGTCCCTGATTCTCATTTGTTTCTTTTCAGGAATCCGTTGTCTGATCCAGAGGTTATTTCTCAAGGCCCTAAAGGAGTCAAGGCCACTGTTACCAAAAATCCTGTTCCTTCCGTCAGGGAATCTAGGAACTTAGGTGGGGTAAAAAAGTTTATACCTCTGCCACACTTGCTGTTAGGTCTACTAATTGTCTTTTTCATATGCTTAAGTACCAGCAGCACACCTTTGAGGCTATTAAGTCTAGGATAGCAAGTGTGCCTCTGTGGCAGAGATTAAGGATATGCAGGATGTGCGGAATTCTGCCAGTCTTGTCAATAAACATTCATTACATTGTGGTTTTGACAATCTAGAAGCCTCCTGCAGGGCTACAGCTACTGGACCTGTTATTAGAAGGCAGTTTTGGCTCTGGGAATGACCCCTTCCAGACCCTATCAAGGCTAAGCTTTTAGATGTACCGTTACATAAGGACAGTCTTTTTGGCAGCAAAGCAGAGGAAGTGCTCAAGAAGATGAAGGACAAGGCCAAGTCTATGCAAACAGTTAGACTTTCTGCAAGTTCAACCTCCTTGCTTTAGCAGGAATTACCCTTCTAAGAGTTGGATGTTTCCTGATACCAGCAGATAGAACCGTTGTATGACTAGAGGTTATAAATCTTCTAGGGGACAGGTGGCTAGCCCTCAAGGGTCTAAGCATTGGCATGCTTCCGCTGCTGGAAGTTCTAAGCCTACATCTCAGTCCAAACATTCTGAATGACTCTGTCCAACTTCTGCCTGTTGGTGCTTGCCCGGAGAGTCCTGTAGGGGGAAGGTTGGCCTTTTTTGCAAATGTCTGGGCCACCATCATGGACGACAGATGGGCACTCAGAACTTTATTCCTAGGACACAGGTTTTCTTTCCACACCTTTCCAGTACCCAAAGGATTCCTGGACACTTCTCCAAACCAAAGGGCAGATGTAGAAAAGCAAATTTTGTCTCTGTTGCATCTAGGGGCAATAGAATTAGTTCCTGCTCAGCAGGTAGGCCGGGGTTTCTATTCCAGACTTTTCTTAGTTCCAAAAAAAGAAGGCACCTGGCGCCCTATCCTAGATCTATCTATTCTGTCCTCTTTCTTGGTAATAACAAAATTCAAAATGCTCAGTCTGCATCAGTTGCTACCAATGTTAGACAAGGACTCCTGGCTGGTAAGTCTGGATCTCAAAGAAGCTTATCTGCACATCCCTATAAGGGGAACGTTGCAGGCAATACCTTAGTTTGAGTGGGCAAGCAACATTAACATTTCTCTGCGCTGCCCTTTGGCTTATCTACTGCTCCCAGAGTTTTCACAAAGTGCCTGGCTCCAGTCATTGCTTTTTGCAGGCATAAGAAAATTCAGATTTATCCATACTTGGATGACTGTCTAATTCAAGCAAATTCTCAGGAACAGCTGTTAAAGGATCTAGAATTTGTAAAGACTCTTCTCTCTTCCCTGGGTTACATTCTCAATGAGGAAAAATCAAAAATGGTGTCATTCAAGGAGATAACATTCTTCAGAGTGAGTCTGAACACAGCCGCCCATATGATATATCTCACTCAGGAGAACCAGGCAACTCTTTCAGTTTACTTCAAGGATTTGGCAAGCATGTCCCAGCTCCCTGCAAGGAACTACCTGCAAGCTCTGGGATACATGGCCTCTTGCATTCTCATGATTCCATATGCAAGACTGCATATGAGGAAATTGCAGTGGTACCTCAAGAACCTTTGGTGTCAACACACACAGGACCTGGATATGATAATTCTTCTGCTTCCATGTCTGCAGACAGAGTTTCTATGGTGGGCAACAGCCTGTCTACAAAACAAAGGTATGCCTTTGCACCCCCTGCCACTCAAGTTCTTACCACAGATGCATCGGACTATGCCTGGGGAGCTCACCTGGATGGCAGATGCATACAGGGATGTTGGAACGCCCAACAGATGCACCTGCATACAAATCTAAAGGAGTTGATAGCAGTTCAGCAGGCCTTACTAGCTTTCCAGCATCTTCTTTCTCCAGGAACTCTGCTTGTCAGAACAGACAACACCACAGTCATGTGGTACATCAGCAAGCAGGGAGGGACTCATTCTCACCCCCTGTGCAGACAGAGCATGAATCTCTGGTCCATAGCAGCATCCTTGGGCCTGCATCTCCTAGTTTCTACCAGGGAGGCTGAATGTTTTGGCAGACCAGTTGAGCAGGTGAACCCTGGATCCTCACAAGTGGCAGCTGAACAGAGCACTACAGCATCATTCAATGTTGGGGCACTCCTCAGGTGGATCTTTTCTCCAACCCAGACAACCACCTTCTACCTCTTTTTTTGCACCAGGCAGCATCACAGCAAAGCCTGTAAAGTGGATGCTGTGTCCTTCCCTTTTACGCTGCTGTTTCTGCCTTCCCTCCTCTTCTTCCCAGAGTATTATTGAAGATCAGGGACGAACAACCAAGGACTGTTCTCATAACTCCGGACTGGCCCAGACAGCATTGGTATTCACTGCTTCGCAGTCTTTCCCAATTCCCTCCTTGGTGTCTTCCTCTGATGCCAGATCTTTTGGTTCAGGAAGGGGGAGACATTCTACATCTTCATCTTCAGTATTTCCATTTCGCAGCGTGGCTCATTGCATGACTCCATCCTTTTCGTCTTTCTTCAGTCTCTCCATTTGGCAGCTTGGCTCATTGTATGACTCCATCCTTTTCTTCTTCCTTCAGTCTTTCCATTTGGCAGCTTGGCTCATTGTATGACTCATTCCTTTTCTTGTTCCTTCAGTCTCCCCATTTGGCAGCATGGCTCATTGTATGACTCCATCCCATCCTCATATTCAGTCTCCCCATTTGGCAGCTTGGCTCATTGCATGACTCCATCCTTTTCTTCTTCCTTCAGTCCCTCCATTTGACAGATTGGCTCATTGTATGACTCCATCCTTTTCTTCTTCCTTCAGTCTCTCCATTTGACAGCTTGGCTCATTGTATGACTCCATCCTTTTCTTTTTCCTTCAGTCTCTCCATTTGGCAGTTTGGCTCATTGTATGACTCCATCCTTTTCTTCTTCCTTCAGTCTCACCATTTGGCAGCTTGGCTCATTTTATGACTCCATCCCATCCTCATGCTCAGTCTCTCCATTTGACAGCTTGGCTCATTGTATGACTCCATCCTTTTCTTCTTCCTTCAGTTTCTCCATTTGACAGCTTGGCTCATTGTATGACTCCTTCCTTTTCTTCTTCCTTCAGTTTCTCCATTTGACAGCATGGCTCATTGTATGACTCCATCCTTTTCTTCTTCCTTCAGTCTCTCCATTTGGCTCATTATACGACTCAATCCCATCTTCAGTCTCTCCATTTGACAGCATGGCTCATTGTATGCCTCCATCCTTTTCTTCTTCCTTCAGTCCCTCCATTTGGCAGCACGGCTCATTATATGACTCCATCCCATCTTCAGTCTCTCCATTTGACAGCTTGCCTCATTGTATGACTCCACCCTTTTCTTCCTTCAGTCTCTCCATTTGACAGCTTGGCTCATTGTATGACTCCATCCTTTTCTTCTTCCTTCAGTCTCCCCATATGGCAGCTTGGCTCATTGTATGACTCCATCCCATCCTCATCTTCAGTCTCTCCATTTTGACAGCTTGGCTCACTGTATGACTCCATCCTTTTCTTTTTCCTTCAGTCTCTCCATTTGACAGCATGGCTCATTGTATGACTCCATCCTTTTCTTCTTCCTTCAGTCCCTCCATTTGGCAGCTTGGCTCATTGTATGACTCCATCCTTTTCTTCTTTCAGTCTCTCAGTTTGACAACTTGGCTCATTGTAAACATTCTACATCCTCATCTTCAATCTCCCCATGTCACAACTTGGCTCATTGTATGACGTCATCCCATCCTCATCTTCAGTCTCTCCATTTGACAGCATGGCTCATTGTATGACTCCATCCTTTTCTTCCTCATCTTCAGTCTCTCCATTTGACAGCTTGGCTCATTGTATGACTCCTTGCTTTTCTTCTTCCTTCAGTCCCACCATTTGCCAGATTGGCACATTGTATGACTCCATCCCATCCTCATCTTCAGTTTCTCCATTTGACAGCATGGCTCATTGTATGACTCCATCCTTTTCTTTTTCCTCCTGCCTCCCCATTTGACAGGTTGGCTCATTGTACGACTCCTTCCTTTTCTTCTTCCTTCAGTCCCACCATTTGCCAGATTGGCACATTGTATGACTCCATCCCATACACATCTTCAGTTTCTCCATTTGACAGCATGGCTCATTGTATGACTCCATCCTTTTCTTCCTCATCTTCAGTCTCTCCATTTGACAGCTTGGCTCATTGTATGACTCCATCCTTTTCTTCTTCCTTCAGTCTCTCCATTTGGCAGCTTGGCTCATTGTATGACTCCATCCCATCCTCATGTTCAGTCTCTCCATTTGACAGCTTGGCTCATTGTATGACTCCTTCCTTTTCTTCTTCCTTCAGTCTCCCCATTTGACAGCTTGGCTCATTGTATGACTCATCTTTTTCTTCTTCCTTCAGTCTCTCCATTTGACAGCATGGCTGATTGTATGACTCCATCCTTTTCTTCTTCCTTCAGTCCCTCCATTTGGCAGCACGGCTCATTATATGACTCCATCCCATCTTCAGTCTTTCCATTTGACAGCTTGCCTCATTGTATGACTCCTTCCTTTTCTTCATCCTTCAGTCCTTCCATTTGGCAGCAGGGGTCATTGTATGACTCCATCCTTCTCTTCCTTCAATCTCTCCATTTGACAGCTTGGGTGATTGTATGACTCCATCCCATCCTCATCTTCAGTCTCTCCATTTGGCAACTTGGCTCATTGTATGACTCCATCCTTTTCTTCCTCCTTCAGCCTCTCCATTTGGCAGCTTGGCTCATTGTATGACTCCATCCCATCCTCATCTTCAGTCTCTCCATTTTTACAGCTTGGCTCATTGTATGACTCCATCCTTTTTCTTCTTCCTTCAGTCTCCCCGTTTGACAGCTTGGCTCATTGTATGACTCCTTCCTTTTCTTCTTCCTTCAGTCTCTCCATTTGACAGCTTGGCTCATTGTATGACTCCTTCCTTTTCTTCTTCCTTCAGTTTCTCCATTTGACAGCATGGCTCATTGTATGACTCCATCCTTTTCTTCTTCCTTCAGTCTCTCCATTTGGCTCATTATACGACTCAATCCCATCTTCAGTCTCTCCATTTGACAGCATGGCTCATTGTATGCCTCCATCCTTTTCTTCTTCCTTCAGTCCCTCCATTTGGCAGCACGGCTCATTATATGACTCCATCCCATCTTCAGTCTCTCCATTTGACAGCTTGGCTCATTGTACGACTCCATCCTTTTCTTTTTCCTTCAGTCTCCCCATTTGGCAGCTTGGCTCATTGTATGACTCCATCCTTTTCTTCTTCCTTCAGTCTCCACATATGGCATCTTGGCTCATTGTATGACTCCATCCCATCCTCATCTTCAGTCTCTCCATTTTGACAGCTTGGCTCACTGTATGACTCCATCCTTTTCTTTTTCCTTCAGTCTCTCCATTTGACAGCATGGCTCATTGTATGACTCCATCCTTTTCTTTTTCCTTCAGTCTCCCCATTTGGCAGCTTGGCTCATTGTATGACTCCATCCTTTTCTTCTTCCTTCAGTCCCTCCATTTGGCAGCTTGGCTCATTGTATGACTCCATCCTTTTCTTCTTTCAGTCTCTCAGTTTGACAACTTGGCTCATTGTAAACATTCTACATCCTCATCTTCAATCACCCCATTTCACAACTTGGCTCATTGTATGACTTCATCCCATCCTCATCTTCAGTCTCTCCATTTGACAGCATGGCTCATTGTATGACTCCATCCTTTTCTTCCTCATCTTCAGTCTCTCCATTTGACAGCTTGGCTCATTGTATGACTCCATCCTTTTCTTCTTCCTCCTGCCTCCCCATTTGACAGGTTGGCTCATTGTACGACTCCTTCCTTTTCTTCTTCCTTCAGTCCCACCATTTGCCAGATTGGCACATTGTATGACTCCATCCCATCCTCGTCTTCAGTTTCTCCATTTGACACCATGGCTCATTGTATGACTCCATCCTTTTCTTCCTCATCTTCAGTCTCTCCATTTGACAGCTTGGCTCATTGTATGACTCCATCCTTTTCTTCTTCCTTCAGTCTCTCCATTTGGCAGCTTGGCTCATTGTATGACTCCATCCCATCCTCATGTTCAGTCTCTCCATTTGACAGCTTGGCTCATTGTATGACTCCTTCCTTTTCTTCTTCCTTCAGTCTCCCCATTTGACAGCTTGGCTCATTGTATGACTCATCTTTTTCTTCTTCCTTCAGTCTCTCCATTTGACAGCATGGCTGATTGTATGACTCCATCCTTTTCTTCTTCCTTCAGTCCCTCCATTTGGCAGCACGGCTCATTATATGACTCCATCCCATCTTCAGTCTTCCCATTTGACAGCACAGCTTGCCTCATTATATGACTCCTTCCTTTTCTTCATCCTTCAGTCCTTCCATTTGGCAGCACGGGTCATTGTATGACTCCATCCTTCTCTTCCTTCAGTCTCTCCATTTGACAGCTTGGGTGATTGTATGACTCCATCCCATCCTCATCTTCAGTCTCTCCATTTGGCAACTTGGCTCATTGTATGACTCCATCCTTTTCTTCTTCCTTCAGCCTCTCCATTTGGCAGCTTGGCTCATTGTATGACTCCATCCCATCCTCATCTTCAGTCTCTCCATTTTTACAGCTTGGCTCACTGTATGACTCCATCCTTTTCTTTTTCCTTCAGTCTCTCCATTTGACAGCATGGCTCATTGTATAACTCCATCCTTTTCTTCTTCCTTCAGTTTCCCCATTTGACAACTTGGCTCATTGTATGACTCCATCCTTTTCTTCTTCCTTCAGTCTCTCCATTTGGCAGCTTGGCTCATTGTATGACTCCTTCCTTTTCTACCTCATCTTCAGTCTCTCCATTTGGCAGCTTGGCTCATTGTATAACTCCATCCTTTTCGTCTTCCTTCAGTCTCTCCATTTGGCGGCTTGGCTCATTGTATGACTCCATCCCATCTTCAGTCCCTCCATTTGGCAGCTTGGCTCATTGTATGACTCCATCCTTTTTTTCCTTCACTCTCTCAATTTGACAACTTGGCTAATTGTAAACATTCTACATCCTCATCTTCAATCTCCCCATTTGACGGCTTGGCTCATTGTATGACTCCATCCCATCCTCATCTTCAGTCTCTCCATTTGACAGCATGGCTCATTGTATGACTCCATCCCATCCTCATGTTCAGTCTCTCCATTTGACAGCTTGGCTCACTGTATCACTCCATCCTTTTCTTCTTCCTTCAGTCCCTCCATTTGGCAGCACGGCTCATTATATGACTCCATCCCATCTTCAGTCTCTCCATTTGACAGCTTGGCTCATTGTATGACTCCTTCCTTTTCTTCTTCCTTTAGTCCTTCCATTTGGCAGCATGGCTCATTGTATGGCTCCATCCTTCTCTTCCTTCAGTCTCGCCATTTGACAGCTTGGCTCATTGTATGACCCCCCCATCCTTTTCTTCTTCCTTCATTCCTTCCATTTGACAGCATGGCTCATTGTATGACTCCTTCCTTTTCTTCTTCCTTCAGTCTCTCCATTTGGCAGCTTGGCTCATTGTATGACTCCATCCCATCCTCATGTTCAGTCTCTCCATTTGGCAGCTTGGCTCATTGTATAACTCCATCCTTTTCGTCTTCCTTCAGTCTCTCCATTTGGCGGCTTGGCTCATTGTATGACTCCATCCCATCTTCAGTCCCTCCATTTGGCAGCTTGGCTCATTGTATGACTCCATCCTTTTTTTCCTTCACTCTCTCAATTTGACAACTTGGCTAATTGTAAACATTCTACATCCTCATCTTCAATCTCCCCATTTGACAGCTTGGCTCATTGTATGACTCCATCCCATCCTCATCTTCAGTCTCTCCATTTGACAGCATGGCTCATTGTATGACTCCATCCCATCCTCATGTTCAGTCTCTCCATTTGACAGCTTGGCTCACTGTATCACTCCATCCTTTTCTTCTTCCTTCAGTCCCTCCATTTGGCAGCACGGCTCATTATATGACTCCATCCCATCTTCAGTCTCTCCATTTGACAGCTTGGCTCATTGTATGACTCCTTCCTTTTCTTCTTCCTTTAGTCCTTCCATTTGGCAGCATGGCTTATTGTATGGCTCCATCCTTCTCTTCCTTCAGTCTCGCCATTTGACAGCTTGGCTCATTGTATGACCCCCCCATACTTTTCTTCTTCCTTCATTCCCTCCATTTGACAGCATGGCTCATTGTATGACTCCTTCCTTTTGTTCTTGCTTCAGTCTCTCCATTTGACAGCTTGGCTCATTGTATGACTCAATCCTTTTCTTCCTCATCTTCAGTCTCTCCATATGACAGCTTGGCTCATTGTATGACTCCATCTTATCTTCATCTTCAGTCTCTCCATTTGACAGCATGCCTCATTGTATGACTCCATCCTTTTCTTCTTCCTTCAGTCCCTCTATTTGGCAGCACGGCTCATTGTATGACTCCATTCTTTTTCTTCCTCATCTTCTGTCTCCCCATTTGACAGCTTGGCTCATTGTATGCCTCCATACCATCCTCATCTTCAGTCTCTCCATTTGACAGCTTGGCTCATTGTATGACTCCATCCTTTTCTTCTTCCTTCAGTCTCTCCATTTGACAGCTTGGCTCATTGTATGACTCCATCCCATCCTCATCTTCAGTCTCTCCATTTGACAGCTTGGCTCATTGTATGACTCCTTCCTTTTCTTCTTCCTTCAGTCCCTTGATTTGGCAGCAAGGCTCATTGTTTGACTTCTTCCTTTTGTTCTTCCTTCAGTCTCTCCATTTGACAGCTTGCTTCATTGTATGACTCCATCCTTTTCATCTTCCTTCAGTCTTTCCATTTGGCAGCTTGGCTCATTGTATGACTCCATCCTTTTCTTCTTCCTTCAGTCTCCCCATTTGGCAGCTTTACTCATTGTATGACTCCATCCTTTTCTTCCTCATCTTCATTCTCTCCATTTGACAGCTTGGCTCATTGTATGACTCCATCCTTTTCTTCCTCATCTTCAGTCTCTCCATTTGACAGCTTGGCTCATTGTATGACTCCTTCCTTTTCATCTTCCTTCAGTCTCTCCATCTGACAGCTTGGCTCATTGTATGACTCCATCCCATCATCATCTTAAGTCTCTCCATTTGACAGCTTGGCTCATTGTATGACTCCATCCTTTTTTTCTTCCTTCAGTCTCTCCATTTGGCAGCTTGGCTCATTGTATGACTCCATCCTTTTCTTCTTCCTTCAGTCTCTCCATTTGGCAGCTTGGCTCATTGTATGATTCCATCCCATCCTCATCTTCAGTCTCTCCGTTTGACAGCTTCGCTCATTGTATGACTCCTTCCTTTTGTTCTTCCTTCAGTCTCTCCATTTGACAGCTTGGCTCATTGTATGACTCAATCCTTTTCTTCTTCCTTCAGTCTCTCCATTTGGCAGCTTGGCTCATTGTATGACTCCATCCTTTTCTTCTTCCTTCAGTCTCTCCATTTGGCAGCTTGGCTCATTGTATGACTCCATCCCATCCTCATCTTCAGTTTCCATTTGACAGCTTGCTTCATTGTATGACTCCATCCTTTTCTTCTTCCTTCAGTCTCCCCATTTGACAGCATGGCTCATTGTATGACTCCATCCTTTTCTTCCTCATCTTCAGTCTCTCCATATGGCAGCTTGGCTCATTGTATGACTCCATCCTTTTCTTCTTCCTTCACTCTCTCCATTTGACAGCTTGGCTCATTGTATGACTCCATCCTTTTCTTCTTCCTTCAGTCTCTCCATTTGGCAGCTTGGCTCATTGTATGATTCCATCCCATCCTCATCTTCAGTCTCCCCATTTGACAGCTTGGCTCATTGTATGACTCCATCCTTTTCTTCTTCCTTCAGTCTCCCCATTTGACAGCATGGCTCATTGTATGACTCCATCCTTTTCTTCCTCATCTTCAGTCTCTCCATATGGCAGCTTGGCTCGTTGTATGACTCCATCCTTTTCTTCTTCCTTCAGTCTCTCCATTTGGCGGCTTGGCTCATTGTATGACTCCATCCCATCTTCAGTCCCTCCATTTGGCAGCTTGGCTCATTGTATGACTCCATCCTTTTTTTCCTTCACTCTCTCAATTTGACAACTTGGCTAATTGTAAACATTCTACATCCTCATCTTCAATCTCCCCATTTGACAGCTTGGCTCATTGTATGACTCCATCCCATCCTCATCTTCAGTCTCTCCATTTGACAGCATGGCTCATTGTATGATTCCATCCCATCCTCATGTTCAGTCTCTCCATTTGACAGCTTGGCTCACTGTATCACTCCATCCTTTTCTTCTTCCTTCAGTCCCTCCATTTGGCAGCACAGCTCATTATATGACTCCATCCCATCTTCAGTCTCTCCATTTGACAGCTTGGCTCATTGTATGACTCCTTCCTTTTCTTCTTCCTTTAGTCCTTCCATTTGGCAGCATGGCTCATTGTATGGCTCCATCCTTCTCTTCCTTCAGCCTCGCCATTTGACAGCTTGGCTCATTGTATGACCCCCCCCATCCTTTTCTTCTTCCTTCATTCCCTCCATTTGACAGCATGGCTCATTGTATGACTCCTTCCTTTTCTTCTTCCTTCAGTCTCTCCATTTGGCAGCTTGGCTCATTGTATGACTCCATCCCATCCTCATGTTCAGTCTCTCCATTTGACAGCTTGGCTCACTGTATCACTCCATCCTTTTCTTCTTCCTTCAGTCCCTCCATTTGGCAGCACGGCTCATTATATGACTCCATCCCATCTTCAGTCTCTCCATTTGACAGCTTGGCTCATTGTATGACTCCTTCCTTTTCTTCTTCCTTTAGTCCTTCCATTTGGCATCATGGCTCATTGTATGGCTCCATCCTTCTCTTCCTTCAGTCTCGCCATTTGACAGCTTGGCTCATTGTATGACCCCCCCATCCTTTTCTTCTTCCTTCATTCCCTCCATTTGACAGCATGGCTCATTGTATGACTCCTTCCTTTTGTTCTTGCTTCAGTCTCTCCATTTGACAGCTTGGCTCATTGTATGACTCAATCCTTTTCTTCCTCATCTTCAGTCTCTCCATATGACAGCTTGGCTCATTGTATGACTCCATCTTATCTTCATCTTCAGTCTCTCCATTTGACAGCATGCCTCATTGTATGACTCCATCCTTTTCTTCTTCCTTCAGTCCCTCTATTTGGCAGCACGGCTCATTGTATGACTCCATTCTTTTTCTTCCTCATCTTCTGTCTCCCCATTTGACAGCTTGGCTCATTGTATGCCTCCATACCATCCTCATCTTCAGTCTCTCCATTTAGCAGCTTGGCTCATTGTATGACTCCTTCCTTTTCTTCTTCCTTCATTCTCTCCATTTGACAGCCTGAGTCATTGTATGACTCCATCCTTTTCTTCTTCCTTCAGTCTCTTGACTTGGCAACTTGGCTCACTGTATGACTCCTTCCTTTTCTTCTTCCTTCAGTCTCTTCATTTGACAGCACGGCTCAATGTATGACTCCATCCTTTTCTTCTTCCTTCGGTCTCTTCATTTGACAGCCTGGCTCATTTTATGACTCCATCCTTTTCTTCTTCCTTCAGTCTCTCCATTTGACAGCTTGGCTCATTGTATGACTCCATCCTTTTCTTCTTCCGTCAGTCTCTCCATTTGACAGCTTGGCTCATTGTATGACTCCACCCCATCCTCATCTTCAGTCTCTCCATTTGACAGCTTGGCTCATTGTATGACTCCATCCTTTTCTTCTTCCTTCAGTCTCTCCATTTGACAGCTTGGCTCATTGTATGACTCCATCCCATCCTCATCTTCAGTCTCTCCATTTGACAGCTTGACTCATTGTATGACTCCTTCCTTTTCTTCTTCCTTCAGTCCCTTGATTTGGCAGCAAGGCTCATTGTTTGACTTCTTCCTTTTGTTCTTCCTTCAGTCTCTCCATTTGACAGCTTGCTTCATTGTATGACTCCATCCTTTTCATCTTCCTTCAGTCTTTCCATTTGGCAGCTTGGCTCATTGTATGACTCCATCCTTTTCTTCTTCCTTCAGTCTCCCCATTTGACAGCTTTACTCATTGTATGACTCCATCCTTTTCTTCTTCCTTCAGTCTCTCCATTTGGCAGCTTGGCTCATTTTATGACTCCATCCCATCCTCATCTTCAGTCTCCATTTGACAGCTTGCTTCATTGTATGACTCAATCCTTTTCATCTTCCTTCAGTCTTTCCATTTGGCAGCTTGGCTCATTGTATGACTCCATCCTTTTCTTCTTCCTTCAGTCTCCCCATTTGACAGCTTTACTCATTGTATGACTCCATCCTTTTCTTCTTCCTTCAGTCTCCCCATTTGACAGCTTTACTCATTGTATGACTCCATCCTTTTCTTCCTCATCTTCATTCTCTCCATTTGACAGCTTGGCTCATTGTATGACTCCATCCTTTTCTTCCTCATCTTCAGTCTCTCCATTTGACAGCTTGGCTCATTGTATGACTCCATCCCATCCTCATCTTCAGTCTCTCCGTTTGACAGCTTCGCTCATTGTATGACTCCTTCCTTTTGTTCTTCCTTCAGTCTCTCCATTTGACAGCTTGGCTCATTGTATGACTCAATCCTTTTCTTCTTCCTTCAGTCTCTCCATTTGGCAGCTTGGCTCATTGTATGACTCCATCCTTTTCTTCTTCCTTCAGTCTCTCCATTTGGCAGCTTGGCTCATTGTATGACTCCATCCCATCCTCATCTTCAGTTTCCATTTGACAGCTTGCTTCATTGTATGACTCCATCCTTTTCTTCTTCCTTCAGTCTCCCCATTTGACAGCATGGCTCATTGTATGACTCCATCCTTTTCTTCCTCATCTTCACTCTCTCCATATGGCAGCTTGGCTCATTGTATGACTCCATCCTTTTCTTCTTCCTTCAGTCTCTCCATTTGACAGCTTGGCTCATTGTATGATTCCATCCCATCCTCATCTTCAGTCTCCCCATTTGACAGCTTGGCTCATTGTATGACTCCATCCTTTTCTTCTTCCTTCAGTCTCCCCATTTGACAGCATGGCTCATTGTATGACTCCATCCTTTTCTTCCTCATCTTCAGTCTCTCCATATGGCAGCTTGGCTCATTGTATGACTCCATCCTTTTCTTCTTCCTTCAATCTCTCCATTTGACAGCTTGGCTCATTGTATGATTCCATCCCATCCTCATCTTCAGTCTCCCCATTTGACAGCTTGGCTCATTGTATGACTCCATCCTTTTCTTCTTCCTTCAGTCTCCCCATTTGACAGCATGGCTCATTGTATGACTCCATCCTTTTCTTCCTCATCTTCAGTCTCTCCATATGGCAGCTTGGCTCATTGTATGACTCCATCCTTTTCTTCTTCCTTTAGTCTCTCCATTTGGCGGCTTGGCTCATTGTATGACTCCATCCCATCTTCAGTCCCTCCATTTGGCAGCTTGGCTCATTGTATGACTCCATCCTTTTTTTCCTTCACTCTCTCAATTTGACAACTTGGCTAATTGTAAACATTCTACATCCTCATCTTCAATCTCCCCATTTGACAGCTTGGCTCATTGTATGACTCCATCCCATCCTCATCTTCAGTCTCTCCATTTGACAGCATGGCTCATCGTATGACTCCATCCTTTTCTTTTTCCTTCAGTCTCTCCATTTGGCAGCACGGCTCATTATATGACTCCATCCCATCTTCAGTCTCTCCATTTGACAGCTTGGCTCATTGTATGACTCCATCCCATCCTCATGTTCAGTCTCTCCATTTGACAGCTTGGCTCACTGTATCACTCCATCCTTTTCTTCTTCCTTCAGTCCCTCCATTTGGCAGCACGGCTCATTATATGACTCCATCCCATCTTCAGTCTCTCCATTTGACAGCTTGGCTCATTGTATGACTCCTTCCTTTTCTTCTTCCTTTAGTCCTTCCATTTGGCAGCATGGCTCATTGTATGGCTCCATCCTTCTCTTCCTTCAGTCTCGCCATTTGACAGCTTGCCTCATTGTATGACCCCATCCTTTTTCTTTCTTCATTCCCTCCATTTGACAGCACGGCTCATTGTATGACTCCTTCCTTTTGTTCTTGCTTCAGTCTCTCCATTTGACAGCTTGGCTCATTGTATGACTCAATCCTTTTCTTCCTCATCTTCAGTCTCTCCATATGACAGCTTGGCTCATTGTATGACTCCATCTTATCTTCATCTTCAGTCTCTCCGTTTGACAGCATGCCTCATTGTATGACTCCATCCTTTTCTTCTTCCTTCAGTCCCTCTATTTGGCAGCACGGCTCATTGTATGACTCCATTCTTTTTCTTCCTCATCTTCTGTCTCCCCATTTGACAGCTTGGCTCATTGTATGCCTCCATACCATCCACAGCTTCAGTCTCTCCATTTAGCAGCTTGGCTCATTGTATGACTCCTTCCTTTTCTTCTTCCTTCATTCTCTCCATTTGACAGCCTGAGTCATTGTATGACTCCATCCTTTTCTTCTTCCTTCAGTCTCTTGATTTGGCAACTTGGCTCACTGTATGACTCCTTCCTTTTCTTCCTCCTTCAGTCTCTTCATTTGACAGCGGCTCAATGTATGACTCCATCCTTTTCTTCTTCCTTCGGTCTCTTCATTTGACAGCCTGGTTCATTTTATGTCTCCATCCTTTTCTTCTTCCTTCAGTCTCTCCATTTGACAGCTTGGCTCATTGTATGACTCCATCCTTTTCTTCTTCCGTCAGTCTCTCCATTTGACAGCTTGGCTCATTGTATGACTCTATCCTTTTCTTCTTCCATCAGTCTCTTCATTTGACAGCTTGGCTCATTGTATGACTCCACCCCATCCTCATCTTCAGTCTCTCCATTTGACAGCTTGGCTCATTGTATGACTCCATCCCATCCTCATCTTCAGTCTCTCCATTTGACAGGTTGGCTCATTGCATGACTCCTTCCTTTTCTTCTTCCTTCAGTCCCTTGATTTGGCAGCAAGGCTCATTGTTTGACTTCTTCCTTTTGTTCTTCCTTCAGTCTCCCCATTTGACAGCTTTACTCATTGTATGACTCCATCCTTTTCTTCTTCCTTCAATCTCTCCATTTGACAGCTTGGCTCATTGTATGATTCCATCCCATCCTCATCTTCAGTCTCCCCATTTGACAGCTTGGCTCATTGTATGACTCCATCCTTTTCTTCTTCCTTCAGTCTCCCCATTTGACAGCATGGCTCATTGTATGACTCCATCCTTTTCTTCCTCATCTTCAGTCTCTCCATATGGCAGCTTGGCTCATTGTATGACTCCATCCTTTTCTTCTTCCTTTAGTCTCTCCATTTGGCGGCTTGGCTCATTGTATGACTCCATCCCATCTTCAGTCCCTCCATTTGGCAGCTTGGCTCATTGTATGACTCCATCCTTTTTTTCCTTCACTCTCTCAATTTGACAACTTGGCTAATTGTAAACATTCTACATCCTCATCTTCAATCTCCCCATTTGACAGCTTGGCTCATTGTATGACTCCATCCCATCCTCATCTTCAGTCTCTCCATTTGACAGCATGGCTCATCGTATGACTCCATCCTTTTCTTTTCCTTCAGTCTCTCCATTTGGCAGCACGGCTCATTATATGACTCCATCCCATCTTCAGTCTCTCCATTTGACAGCTTGGCTCATTGTATGACTCCATCCCATCCTCATGTTCAGTCTCTCCATTTGACAGCTTGGCTCACTGTATCACTCCATCCTTTTCTTCTTCCTTCAGTCCCTCCATTTGGCAGCACGGCTCATTATATGACTCCATCCCATCTTCAGTCTCTCCATTTGACAGCTTGGCTCATTGTATGACTCCTTCCTTTTCTTCTTCCTTTAGTCCTTCCATTTGGCAGCATGGCTCATTGTATGGCTCCATCCTTCTCTTCCTTCAGTCTCGCCATTTGACAGCTTGCCTCATTGTATGACCCCCATCCTTTTCTTCTTTCTTCATTCCCTCCATTTGACAGCACGGCTCATTGTATGACTCCTTCCTTTTGTTCTTGCTTCAGTCTCTCCATTTGACAGCTTGGCTCATTGTATGACTCAATCCTTTTCTTCCTCATCTTCAGTCTCTCCATATGACAGCTTGGCTCATTGTATGACTCCATCTTATCTTCATCTTCAGTCTCTCCGTTTGACAGCAGGCCTCATTGTATGACTCCATCCTTTTCTTCTTCCTTCAGTCCCTCTATTTGGCAGCACGGCTCATTGTATGACTCCATTCTTTTTCTTCCTCATCTTCTGTCTCCCCATTTGACAGCTTGGCTCATTGTAGGCCTCCATACCATCCACAGCTTCAGTCTCTCCATTTAGCAGCTTGGCTCATTGTATGACTCCTTCCTTTTCTTCTTCCTTCATTCTCTCCATTTGACAGCCTGAGTCATTGTATGACTCCATCCTTTTCTTCTTCCTTCAGTCTCTTGATTTGGCAACTTGGCTCACTGTATGACTCCTTCCTTTTCTTCCTCCTTCAGTCTCTTCATTTGACAGCACGGCTCAATGTATGACTCCATCCTTTTCTTCTTCCTTCGGTCTCTTCATTTGACAGCCTGGTTCATTTTATGTCTCCATCCTTTTCTTCTTCCTTCAGTCTCTCCATTTGACAGCTTGGCTCATTGTATGACTCCATCCTTTTCTTCTTCCGTCAGTCTCTCCATTTGACAGCTTGGCTCATTGTATGACTCTATCCTTTTCTTCTTCCATCAGTCTCTTCATTTGACAGCTTGGCTCATTGTATGACTCCACCCCATCCTCATCTTCAGTCTCTCCATTTGACAGCTTGGCTCATTGTATGACTCCATCCCATCCTCATCTTCAGTCTCTCCATTTGACAGCTTGGCTCATTGCATGACTCCTTCCTTTTCTTCTTCCTTCAGTCCCTTGATTTGGCAGCAAGGCTCATTGTTTGACTTCTTCCTTTTGTTCTTCCTTCAGTCTCCCCATTTGACAGCTTTACTCATTGTATGACTCCATCCTTTTCTTCTTCCTTCATTCTCTCCATTTGACAGCTTGGCTCATTTTATGACTCCATCCCATCCTCATCATCAGTCTCCATTTGACAGCTTGCTTCATTGTATGACTCCATCCTTTTCTTCTTACTTCAGTCTCCCCATTTGACAGCTTTACTCATTGTATGACTCCATCCTTTTCTTCCTCAACTTCATTCTCTCCATTTGACAGCTTGGCTCATTGTATGACTCCATCCCTTTCTTCCTCATCTTCAGTCTCTCCATTTGACAGCTTGGCTCATTGTATGACTCCATCCCATCCTCATCTTAAGTCTCTCCGTTTGACAGCTTCGCTCATTGTATGACTCCTTCCTTTTGTTCTTCCTTCAGTCTCTCCATTTGACAGCTTGGCTCATTGTATGACTCAATCCCTTTCTTCTTCCTTCAGTCTCTCCATTTGGCAGCTTGGCTCATTGTATGACTCAATCCTTTTCTTCTTCTTCCTTCAGTCTCTCCATTTGGCAGCTTGGCTCATTGTATGACTCCATCCCATCCTCATCTTCAATCTCCATTTGACAGCTTGCTTCATTGTATGACTCCATCCTTTTCTTCTTCCTTCAGTCTCCCCATTTGACAGCATGGCTCATTGTATGACTCCATCCTTTTCTTCCTCATCTTCAGTCTCTCCATATGGCAGCTTGGCTCATTGTATGACTCCATCCTTTTCTTCTTCCTTCAGTCTCTCCATTTGACAGCTTGGCTCATTGTATGACTCCATCCTTTTCTTCTTCCTTCAGTCTCTCCATTTGGCAGCTTGGCTCATTGTATGATTCCATCCCATCCTCATCTTCAGTCTCTCCATTTGACAGCTTGGCTCATTGTATGACTCCATCCTTTTATTCTTCCTTCAGTCTCCCCATTTGACAGCATGGCTCATTGTATGACTCCATCCTTTTCTTCCTCATCTTCAGTCTCTCCATATGGCAGCTTGGCTCATTGTATGACTCCATCCTTTTCTTCTTCCTTCAGTCTCTCCATTTGACGGCTTGGCTCATTGTATGACTCCATCCTTTTCTTCTTCCTTCAGTCTCTCCATTTGGCAGCTTGGCTCATTGTATGATTCCATCCCATCCTCATCTTCAGTCTCTCCATTTGACAGCTTGGCTCATTGTATGACTCCTTCCTTTTCTTCTTCCTTCAGTCTCCCCATTTGACAGCTTGGCTCATTGTATGACTCCATCCTTTACTTCCTTCAGTCTCTCCATTTGACAGCTTGGCTCATTGTATGACTCCTTCCTTTTCTTCTTCCTTCAGTCTCCCCATTTGACAGCTTGGCTCATTGTATGACTCCATCATTTTCTTCCTTCAGTCTCTCCATGTGACAGCTTGGCTCAGTTTACGACTCCTTCCTTTTCTTCTTCCTTCTGTCTCTCCAATTGACAGCCTGGCTCATTGTATGACTCCTTCCTTTTCTTCTTCCTTCAGTCCCTTGATTTGGCAGCAAGGCTCATTGTATGACTCCTTCCTTTTGTTCTTCCTTCAGCCTCTCCATTTGACAGCTTGGCTCATTGTATGACTCCATCCCATCCTCATCTTCAGTCTCCATTTGACAGCTTGGCTCATTGTATGACTCCATCCTTTTCTTCCTCATCTTCAGTGTCTCCATTTGACAGCTTGGCTCATTGTATGACTCCATCCCATCCTCATCTTCAGTCTCCATTTGACAGCTTGGCTCATTGTATGACTCCATCCTTTTCTTCCTCATCTTCAGTCTCCCCATTTGACAGCTTGGCTCATTGTATGACTCCTTCCTTTTCATCTTCCTTCACTCTCTCCATCTGGCAGCTTGGCTCATTGTATGACTCCATCCCATCCTCATCTTCAGTCTCTCCATTTAACAGCTTGGCTCATTGTATGACTCCATCCTTTTCTTCTTCCTTCAGTCTCTCCATTTGGCAGCTTGGCTCATTGTATGACTCCATCCTTTTCTTCCTCATCTTCAGTCTCTCCAATTGACAGCCTGGCTCATTTTATGACTCCATCCTTTTCTTCTTCCTTCAGTCTCTCCATTTGGCAGCTTGGCTCATTGTATGATTCCATCCCATCCTCATCTTCAGTCTCTCAGTTTGACAGCTTGGCTCATTGTATGACTCCTTCCTTTTCTTCTTCCCTCAGTCTCTCCAATTGACAGCCTGGCTCATAGTATGACTCCATCCTTTTCTTCTTCTTCCTTCAGTCTCTCCATTTGGCAGCTTGGCTCATTGTATGACTCCTTCCTTTTCTTCTTCCTTCAGTCTCCCCATTTGACAGCTTGGCTCATTGTATGACTCCATCCTTTTCTTCCTTCAGTCTCTCCATTTGACAGCTTGGCTCAATTTACGACTCCTTCCTTTTCTTCTTCCTTCAGTCTCTCCAATTGACAGCCTGGCTCATTTTATGACTCCATCCTTTTCTTCTTCCTTCAGTCTCTCCATTTGGCAGCTTGGCTCATTGTATGACTCCATCCTTTTCTTCCTTCAGTCTCTCCATTTGACAGCTTGGCTCATTGTGTGACTCCATCCTTTTCTTCTTCCTTTAGTCCCTCCATTTGGCTCATTGTATAACTCCATCCTTTTCTTCTTCCCTTTCCCAGCAGATGGTTGACCTGCTTAGGGAGGCCAGGAGGCCTAGCACTAGGAAGCCCTACGCTGGCAAATGGGAAAGATTCTCTCACTGGATACAGGCTAGAGGGGAATCTTCTTCTCAACCTACCCTTCCTATGATCCTGGAGTACCTGCCTGATTTGCTTCAGGGTGGTCTTTCCTTCTCCTGTATTAAGATCCATGCTTCAGCCATTTTTGCTCATTGTTCTTTTGAGCAACCCATTTTCTCTCATCCCCTGATGAAAATGTTTCTCGCAGGTGCTTGCATACTGGGGCAATGCAGCAGTTGCATCATGTACATAGACCAACCCTCTCCTTTTACCACCCAATACTACAACCTGTGAGAGAATCACTTGCATAGCCAAAATGGAAGCAATGCTCTCTCCACCCAAGATTGTGCTAGGCAGTCAAGAGTAGAAGGTTAACACCTGGACTACACCTCAAGAAACACATAGCCCTTCTAAACCCAGACCACTAATACCCACACATAGCAACATTAGATCCACATATGCAGAGGCCCTTAACTGTTACCTGCCCAAGCAACAAGGACCAAAATTATACCACAATATAAGGACAAAATGATTGGCTTCAACAATTGGCTAAGCTTCTGGGGTCATTCAGAGGGGATCCAGTATCCGTCTGCCTGGGACGACATGATTGACAGACCACGATGCTTTGCCAAAGATGGTCTGCACTGTCGCCCCTAGGATTCAGGTAACTGGCCAAGGCTCTTGCCACCCCTATGGACAAAACCACCACCGTAACAGGTACAAGCATGCAAATTCTGAAGGTAATGCTACTCAATGCTAGAAGTCTAAACCTCAAAATGCACTCTCTCAAGGCACTCCTAAAAATGGAGAACATTGATATCTCTGCTGTAACTGAGACCTGGTTCAAGGCTCCAGAGAGCACCCCTGCAATACCAGGCTACAACTCTTACCACACTTTTCGGCCACCACACCAGGACCAAAACACTAAAGGTGGAGGAGTGTCCATATTCACCAAGGATATTCACACCACCGGCTAGTTGCCCAACATAATGCGTCTGAAATTCTCTAGGTGCAGCTAACACTAGGTAAGACTGCAATCCAAATTGTAGCTTGCTACAGATTCCCCACCATGCCCCAAGAATCTCAGTACACCTTTCTAAACATACAGGAAAATATTAAGATACAACCAAACATCCGAATACTGGGTGATTTCAACTATCCTGCCATTAACTGGGAAAACTACTCATGTACCAACACCTTTGCCCAGCGGTTCTTGAAATTCATAAACGCCAATGCCCTGGATCAACTAATCCGTAGTCCCACCAGGGCTCCAATATGCTAAACCTGGTCATTACCAACATGGGAAATCGATGCTCCACACCTATGGTCGCCCCCTCGTTGGTCAGGTCTGAGCATAAGCTAATCACCCTTAACATCCACATTCCACCCCCCCACCCCCACCCCAGTAAGGAAACCTCCATAAAAACCTTCTCCATAGCCAATTTCATGCTACTCAAGTCAGAAGTGACAAACTTCATGACACCCATGCAGATGGGAACTGAAAGTTCAACTGCTGAATCCTACACTAAGGCACTGTACGAGCACATCCACTCATGCATGAATCATGCCATCCCAAATAGAACCAAGATGCTTTCCTCCAAAAAAAGGAAGCCAATCTGGTGGTCCCCTGCCATAAACAAACTTAACAAGAAAAGGAAGAAACTGTTGCAGATAAGAGGAAAATCCCAGGATGCAAAAAACTCCCTTACCAGCCTCAGTAAGAAGCTGAGATCCCTCATAAAATTCTCCAAAACTAGTTATGAAAATAAAATTGCCAAATATTCCAAAGACAACCACAAGGCATTCTATAACTATGTCAAGAATCTAAATGCAATGCTCAGATCTGCTCTGAGCTACAACAGAATGGCATTAAATATGCTGATCCCAAGGATATTGCCAATATCCTGGCAGATCAATTAAGTGCCAACTTCACCCCCCCTCACCCGCTAAACGGCCCATATTAATACCGGAAGATTGCCAAATTCTGGTAACGGCCACACTGTTAAAATATGCACTGTCCTAAGCTAAGAATACAGCATACATGGGACCAGATGACATCCTGGGCTGTGTATTACATGAACTACAAAATGAACTGGCACCTCACCTAAGTGTCATGTTTAATCATAGCCTCACCTCAGGCTTTGTGCCCACTGAGTGGCACACAGCTACAGTTATCCCACTCCACAAGGAGGGATCCACCTTGGTTCCCGGGAACTACCACCCCATCAGTCTGACAAGCCTGATTTGCAAGGCCATGAAACGTATTGTCATGGAACTTATAAACAAAGACATTGGCAATCTTCAAACACTGGACCCCACCCAGTTTGCATTCGTGAAGGGATGATCTTGTCTCCTGAACCTGATTGACTTCTTCAAATCAGTCTCCAGAGCCGTGGATGAAGATAAGGCGGTCCACACAGCCTATCTGGACCTCGCCAAGGGCTTTGACACCATCCCCCACTCTGGAATCACAGATAGACTTACTAAACTGAGCATTAATCCATACATCACTTGATGGGTTGCCAGCTGGCATACTGACTGAACCCACACTGTAAAAGTAACCAACTCCAAATCCAGCTCTAGACAAGTGACAAGTGGAGTACCTCAGAGTTCAGTCCTGGGACCGCTCTTCTTTGGCATCTGCTTCTCTGAAATACAAGCCAACACTAAGGGACTCTGGCTTACAAAATTTGCAGATGACTGCAAACTGGGAGCCATTATTGAATCCCCAAATGATGTGGATACTCTGCAAAAGGGCCTTGCAGAAACAGATGCTTGGTGCCAGAGCCATGGGCTCAAGCTCAATGCCCAGAAATGTATAGTTATCCCATTTGGGAAAACACATGTTTGTGTGAATTACCACATAGGTGGCAGTACACTAAACACCGAAAGTGTGATAAGAGACTTAGGGGCACAGGTGGACAGTAGTCTCACCTTCGATAATCACATCACCACAACAGTCAGGAAATCCTTCTATGTGGTACACCTCATCACTATGGGCTTTTCATCCATGAAAAGGAGGTCATTGTCCTACTGTACTCATCCCTCATTAGACCCATTATAGAATACAATGCCCCGTTTGGTATGTACCTCTCAAGACATTTGCAACAACTGGAAAGGCCGGTGAAATACCTCACTAAAAAAATCACAGGCCTAAAGCATATGCCCTATGCTGACCACCTTATAAAACTTTAGCTCTACTCTATTGCATATCGTCTACTCAGAGGCGATCTCTGCTTAACATACAAGGCCATGTCAAACCCAGAGCTGTGGGACATGCTACACTTAAAGAAATCCCAATCCCTCAGAGCCACACGCTCCAGGGATCTAAACCTTGTCATCACAATAAACAAAACATCCTGGAGGTATAGGTTCTTGACCCAGAGACTCCCCAGACTCTGGAATAGACTGCCAATACATGTCAAGCAGCGCACCTCTTTGGCCCTCTTCAAAAGGAACCTTGACGATTGGATGGAAGAAAGGAAATTCACCCCAGGGATCACGTCAGTCGCCCTGCTAGAACAGGGGTCCAGGGAAGTAAATAGTGTGGGAAGAAATAGCCAGGGAATTGTTATGGCTAGGCTTGTATAGGCCCTAGGGCCGATAGCCTAGTGTACCAACCTATGAACTTATGAAAACCTCCCAGAAGGGCACCTACTCCAGCCTGGGATCTTAATTTTGTTCTAGAGAAGCTCACTCTTCCTCCTTTTGTGCCAGCTGCCACTGCAGATTTAAAGTTTCTCTCTTGGCTATAAATTCAACAAGGAGGGTTTCGGAGCTGCAAGCTTTGATTGCTGTGGAGCCTTTTCTTATTTTTCATGCAGATTGGGTCCATGAGAACCTATCCCTTCTTTATGCCTAAGGTGGTTTCTAGCCTGACTCTTAATCAGTCCATACACCTTCCTACTTTCTTTCCTAATCCTCGAAATAGAGGTGAAAGGAGCCTACATTCTCTTGATTTGCACAGTTCAGATTTTACCTGGACAGGACTAAACACCTTCGGAAATCAGCAGAGTTATTGGTAGAGTTTTTCCCCTGGAGCTCAGAGCAAAGCTATTTCTAAGCAAACCATTTCTAAATGGATTGCACATTGTATTACTTTCTGTTATCCAATCCATGCCAAGGTTCCTCCTCAAGGGGTTAGGACCCACTCCACAAGAGCAGCTTTCACTTCTGCAGCCTTTTTAAGAGGTGTGCCTACTAAAGACATTTTGGAGGCTGCTACATGGTCTTCTGTTCACACTTTCACAAAGCATTATAATTTGCCTTTGTTTTCTAGAGCCAGGGCAGGGTTTGTCACTGCTGTTCTGCAGGGCATTCTCTCCAATCCTTGATTTTGTTGGTTATTCCTCCCTTTTCTCTGGGGTTTGGTAATCAACCCATTGGTTAGGACTGCAACAGTGGAACACGATGAACATAGTACAGTTGTGTACACTTACCATAAATGTAGATGTTCGAGTGTATTCACTGTTACAGTCCTGGTTTCCCTCCCTCCTTCCCCCTTTTTGGCCCTCTCCTGCTCTTTTGTCCTAAGGTACAGGCTAAATTTGGTGTTATTTGCCAAAGTTGCTTCTGGTTTAAGCCTTGTTTTCTGGGGGCTTCTGACTGTTATGGCAAGAAAGATTGAGGACGTGAAGTCAGCTGTCTCCTTTTGTATCAGACATCCTGATGTCCTTTACAACCAACGACAGCCGATGTCATATTTACTTACCTTTGGTATTCTGGCCGATCGAAGGTTACCATCAGCCGGATAACCCATTGGGTTAGGACTGCAACAGTGAACACACTCGAACATCTACATTTATGGTAAGTGTACACAACTGTACTTTTCAATTTAAACAGTGAGAACCTGAGATTATTAAGCATTTTTGTCTTTATATCCAACCTACAGCACTGCCTGTTGTCTTAAGTAAGTTATCTTAGAAGTGTGTTTTCTTGTAGAAATAGCTAAGACTATAAAGTTTAGATTGTGTTTTTCTGTTATGTCAGAACTGTACTACTGAATTATTTTAAGTTTCTGTGTGATCTCTGAACTCTTGAATAGCACTGTGGTGTAGTAGTATTGTCTTGTGTTTTTAGTATTTATTATTAAATATTTTAAAACCTTTTAACTGTGGCTGGTTTATGTAGAGATAAATTAAGCACTAGAGTACATTGCATGCTTATAAGTGATCCTGTAATAAGCCCTTCCATTAAGCCTTGACTGCTTAAGTGACACTACTATTGGATAATAATATTGCACAGTAATAATTGGACACCCTTTTAAGAGCCTTTGGGTAGCTGATTATTATTAGCTGGTGGTGGCAGTAATTCCTACCGTATAGTCTGGGTAAAGGGGCACAGCTGGAGAATCTGGGTCAGCCTTTCCCAGGAGTGTCTGTGAAGTTGTATAAATACTAATCTCAAACTGTGTGTGTGTCTGTGTGTGTCAACTACTTAGGCAGGGACACAAAGCACTGGTTGGACAGAGAGGGTGCTGGAGGTTAGCTTGCATGCTAGCTGAGATCTGGACCCTATAGCTGTGCCAGTGGGGAGTCTTATTGGGGACATGGGGAGCAAGGGAGCAACCAGCCCCTGACTGACTGTGATCTCTGTGTACTCTTAAGGCAAATTGTACTTTACTGTGTGTATTCGTTATCCTTTCCTCTTATATGAGACACCCTCTCTGGTGTTAGTGGTAAGGATTGTGGCTCCTTGATTGCTGGGCCAGGGCATGGACGTTACACTTATAATTAGGGCAAACAAGATCTGGAGAGGGTTCTGGTGCATGCTGGGACAGGGATTTTTGCCATGAGCTGGCAGAGAGCCTCGAGGTTGAAAATAAAGGCTGAGATGGATCCGAGGATCGGATCCTTACCCAACCTAGTAAGAATGAAGGCGAAGATGGACAACATACATGGAACATTATGGTAAGTACATAACTTCTTTTTCCCAGTTACCTTTTTCTTCCCCATCACACCTCCACCATTTGCCATCTACCTAAGGAAAAAATTCTTTGTAGTCTGCTTATAGTTTAAAAGTATCTATGCAAACATTTCCTGGCAGAAATCCTAAATCTTCTAGAATTTCTCCCATATTTGGGAGCCATATATACATACATATGTCCTTGTATTATTTCTTTGTGAATTGTATATCTTATCTCATTTCATAATCTTTTTTGACCTCTTCTGATTGATTCCTACAGTTACCATGCAGCCTTTTATATGCCTAACTATTTATCCATTTTTTAACAGCAGCTTTTATTCAAGGTTCAGTTAAAAACTGAATCAGTGCATATATTTAATTTTAGAGTTCTCATATCCCTTTTTCTTCAGTTTTGTACTGCTGCAAGTCTCTGATAGGGAAGGCAAGTCACTAGCCTGCATCGAAAATGAATTATTGGCTTATTCCCATTCTGTTACCTTCCCTTCTCTGATTATTTGTTCCCAATACCTTGGTTCCTTTTCCAGTTTCCTCCAGTAAATTGCAGCTTCCTCTTGTCTGTTCTCTGTACCTCTATTTGCAGTCATCCCTATTGGCAGAATCTCCTTTCTTCATTCCCATGTCAGCTTAGTTCTTGGTATACTTCCTGATACTTTATGAATGTAATATCGTCTCTCTTTTTCAATTTATCCAATTCTTTTGGGTTTCTAATACCATGACTGGAATGGGCTCCATTACTAACTCAAAGTGGGATTAAAGTTCAGGAAATAAATAGCGTTTTATTGCTTGATGATAGCCAGACGTGCTCTTCGCAGCACCTGCAGTATGACCAGTAGTGACTGCTTCTGCAATTCATACAGTTACATGTATTGATAACATATCTAGGTCTGACTGTAAATTCGTTTTTATATGACCTGTTGCTCCTACTGCTACTGGAACTGTCTGGGTAGCTTTCTTCTTGCAAATCCGGGTATTTTATGACTTTGTGTCTCTCTGTATGTAAGACACTGTAGTGTAGCATTTTCAGTGATCAATGCTACTTTTGTCTTTTCATGGATTACTTTATATGTTTTTCTCTCATCTGTTTTTGAATTATTTGTAATGGGTGATCTCGTGATATAAACCATCATTTTCTGTAATGCTTTTTCTCATGTTTTCAGTGTTTTCCAGCCACTTTAATATTGTAATGCTTGCCCAATCCCCTATGCAACAGACTTGCCACATTATTATGCCTTTCAGTGTACAATCCTTCTGCAATTAGTATGTCACAACCAACAACAAGATGTCCAGCTGTTTCCAGTTCTGTTTTACAATACCTACATTTGTCTGTTTCTTCCACATGTTCAGTGGACTTTGTAAACCAACATGTATGTAGCCCACTATCGAGGGCCACCAATATTAACCTTTCTTTTGGTTTAAATTCACCTTTGCTTAGCCATTCCTACCTTGGACCCTGATCAACATAAGGTTGTTCCAAGAGTTTTCAATACTTGCAACTGTATTGCAAATATAGTTTATTATTTGCAATGGTGCTGTAATATACTGTGCATTGCTTTGATCACATCTGTCTTTGAGTATGTTTGTGCATTTTCTGCATTTCTTGCCTTCTCGTGTGATCCTTCACCTAATGTTCTTGCTTTTGTTTTTTGGCACATTCAGTCGCTGTCTGATTTTTATCTACTTCTGATTTGATTTCTATTCCCACTTGACGCCAGTATACTTCTGCTAAACTAAGCAGGGAAGTCATCTTAGTGGGCTTCCACTGAAAAAGGACTTTGCCTCTGTCGGACTAACCCGGTTGTTAACCAGACTACCATCTATCTGGGGTGCACATATAAATAGTTCTAACTTATGGCTAAATCTTCATGTAAAGATATTAATATTTTTAGCAGAAGTTAGATACTGCACCCGGGCCTGGCGTTTTCCAATTAGAGGCTTTTCTTAACTTTGTTTCAGTCTTGCTGGCTGTTACTTCATCCCATTTCATATCCTGTACCTTTAAGCTTCTTATTCTTTCTTTCTTTTACTTCTTCTTTCCATTTAGCATCTTTATGTTCCACAGGATCTTCATAGATACTTCTCCAAAATGTATCTATTTCCTCTTTTTTGGCATCTTTCAATTCTTTTTACCTTGTTTCCCAATTCTCTGTAAAACGTTTTGGGGTCATCAATAAATTGCTTATTTTGTACTTTTCCTTTATATTTATCTGTGTATCTTCTAATAAATTTCCGCCTGTGCTAAAAATTTTTAGTTTATTTGCAGTAGTGCATGATAGATCCTGGTCTGTTATAATACTGCGCATTGCTTTTATCACATCTATCTTTGTTAGTATTTTTGTTGATCTATTCCCTCTTCTGTAGTCTTCTAACAGTGACACTTCTTGTCTTAATTGCTTTATAGTTTTCTCTGTTTGGTATTTCCATGATGGTATTCGATTTCTCCCCTTCCTTTCCCTTGCTACCATGTGTTCTTGTGGTAGAACTTCATCAGTTATTAATTTAGTGGCACAGTAATATATTGTTTACTTCTGCTATATCACATGGATCTCTATGGGCAGTCCTAATTACTACATTCGTTTTATCAGACTTTTTGAGTTTTATTGACCTTCTGCAGTCTGTTTCTCTCATTCATCTTGATATATCTATCCATGTCTATTAAATCAAGCAACTCTTCTCTTAGCTCATTTTCTTCCAAACTGAGGGCACATCCCTTGTTTTCCATTTCCTGCAGGCTTTCTATAAAAAGTTCTATAGTAGGTTTTCTCTCTTTCTAATTTCTCCAAATCTTTTGAGTTTGTAACACTATGGTGGGAATGGATCCCAGTCCCAAGTCAAAGCATGATTAAAGTTTGTGAAATTAGTATTATTTCAGTCTTTGATGTCAGCCAAAAATGCTCTTTGCAGCACTCACAGTGTGCCCAATAATGGCTCCTCCTGCAATTTGTATGGGGTTAGATGGATTGGTAACATATCTAAGTTCGATTGTTATTCTCCTTAAGATCTGTGCCCAAAAGCCCATTCTTTCCATATTTCTGAATTACTACCGTGGTTTATCATTATCCCTTTCCAGTTTGAATTATAGATCTGAAGTAGTTAACTTCATTTGGTCTGCAACCTGTGGGTATCAGATCTGTCCTCGGATCCGAGCTGGCAGCTTTACCTAGCTAAAAGATCCGAGCTCATAGCTCCTCCCCTACCCATAATTCCCTGCTACACATCCTCCATCCTCAGATCTAGTTTGCCCCGGCTTGTTGCAGCTTCTAGAGACAAGCTCTTAGGCGTGGGTGAGATATTTCCAGTTTGATAAAAACTTTTTAAAATTGTTTTTTTCTAAATTTCTTTGGTGTGTGTGTTTTGTTTAGCCCCCTTTATCGACTAATGTATTTAGCGTATTATTTTGTGGTAAATTTACTTCAAATTTTGTTTCATTCCCTCCCCCTAGTGCGTGAGTGTGTGGTGTGATGGCTGAAGGGCCTAAAGCCATTTTTTCTAAATGCACTGAGTGTGGTCATAAGCTGTCGCCAGCCGATGGCCACACTCAGTGTGTTATTTGCCTGGGGATGGCCTATTTATCCAACAGCTGCCAGGTTTGTGCAGCTTTCAACCCACAGGCTATCAGGGATAGGAGGAACAAAGCTAATCCTGGTGGGATTGTTGCCCCCGGATTCTTCTTCCTCCTCTCCCTCTAAGGCACCGGTCGTGGCTGCGGCTTCAATGCCTTCCAATCCCCCTCCCTTGTTGGGGACTCAAACTCCCTCTGCTTCTCAGGGGGAGGGGGACTCTTCTTCCTCTTCTAAAGAAAAAAGGAGAGAGAAGGACCGGCACAAGCATAAAATGCGGGCTGAGTCTCATCCCTGCCAGCGAAGGTAGCTAGTCCCGCTAAGAGGGCCTCTGGTTCTCCTCATTCTCAGCTCCGTTCTCCTTGCTTTTCCCCGGAGCCGGAAGAGGAGTACCGGTCTCCCTCGAGGTGGCCCTCCAGGCCCGCCTCTACGACCTCCTCCAGATCCACCAGATGCTTGACCGATGCTGATTTGGACCGGATGATGTGTCGTTTCTTGCAGGCTCAAATGCAGATGGGGGTGCTCCAGCCTCCCCCCCCCCCTGGGGGGGAGCTCTGCCCCTTCCTTTACCCCGATCGCTTCTTCTCCAACCTGTTTTAGGGTTTCGGAGTCTTTGGATCCGTGCCGTTTCAGACCCGGAGAACCATCGGCTCCGACAGTCTTGATTACTTTGACGCCGACTATGCCCTCGAGCGTGTCTGATCCTACCTCTCGGGGCCGAGAGCAGAGCGTCGGATCCATGGGGGGAACTGTGTCTTCGGCGCCGTTTAGGTCGGAGCACACTTCCCTCTTGGGTCCGACCGCTTCGGCTCCGACGCTGATCCCTGCATCGGAGCCGAGGGGGCTGCTCTCAGAGCCAGGGGAGAGCGGTTCGCCCTCGGCGTTTGATGTAGTGGAGAGGGTGCTGTCGAGGACTTCCAGATCCCCGGTCCGGGCTGCGAATCCATCCGTCACCCCTGCGCATTTGGGCCTGTCCTCCATCATCCGGCCACAGGGACAGCCTGCATCGGTGCTCCAGTTGGTTTCCTTAGAGGAACAAGACCCCGTGGGTGAACCCTCCTCTGATAGCCCCACAGAGGAGGTTCCTCACAAACGGAAGTGCAAAAGGAGGCACCTGGACTCCCCTGAGTCCCTCACGGAGGACAGAGACTTGGAGGAAGGAGAAGGTTCCCCACGGTCACCCCCTAAGGATGTCTCCTTTGGAGACATCATGGAGATGTTACAAATCAGAGGAGGGTGGTCTGCCCAAAAACCTTCCTCGGACGAGTCTGTGTTCCTGGAGGCGTTTGATGCAGGCCCATCTACTTCTTGGGTGTCCCTCCCGGCTGACCCCCTAGTGGATTTAATTACCACCAGGGTTTGGAAGGAGCCGGACACCGTGGAGCCAATCCCCAGAAGGCCAGACAAAATACTTAGTCCTTCTTCTGATAGACTGGCATGGTCTAAAGGTTCTCCAGTGGATGCCATGGTGGTGGCAGCTGCCACCAAGAAGGAACTAGCGCAGGAGAGTTCCTTGGTCCACCCTCCAGATAAGGAATCTCAGACGTTGGACCGCATTGGAAAGTGGATGTTTGCTTCAGCTACCTTCTCTGTAAGGGCGCTGAACTATATGGCACACGTAATCAGACTCCAACGAGAGTTGATTAAGGAATACGCTGGAGCCCCCCCGGAGTCCATGGTGGCCGAGGACAAATGCACCTTTTCGGCTCACATGGCCACTCTGAAATCTATTACTAACACATCTATGCGGCTACTCTCCCATGCCACGGAGGGAGTGGCTAGAGCCAGCGGAGCAGGCATCGCTCTATGGCGCCATGCCTGGCTCCACCTTTGCGATTTTGCAGAACCCTTCAAGGCGTCCTTCGCGAATGCGCCCTTTGACGGTTCGACGCTCTTTGGCAAGACCGTCCGCGACATGCTGGTCCAAAGCGAGAAAGACGGGAAGACGCTGTCTGCTGTCGGGATCCACTTCTCTAACCCCCAACGGTCCTTCTCGAGGTACCAGAGGGGACAAAAGAAGATGTGGTTCCGGAAATCACAGCAGTCCCGTCCCGCTTCGGACCCCTCATCCTTCAGAGGCAGAGGAGGACAAGGTGGACACCGGCCCAGAAGCAGAGGGGGGCCGAGGAATCTTGGGTCTTGAGAACCTTTCTCGGAGAGGCCTGCGCAACAGCCCTGAGGGCTTACCCGACTGTCCCTCTCTGGAGGCAGTCGGGGGGCATCTGTCGGAGCACCTCCAAACTTGGGAGCCCATTACTACGGATCGGTGGATGCTCCGAATTATATCCAGAGGTTATTCCATTCCCTTTCTGAGCCTTCCCCTCCTGTGAAACGCCTCCTCGATGTCCCACCCGATCAAAGGGAGGTGGCAGCTGCAGAAATTTCAAAGCTATTAGAAAAAAAGCCATCCAGCATGTCCCCCCAGGCCAGTCCGGATTGGGAAATTACTCCAGGTTCTTTTTAGTGCCAAAAAAGACAGGGGACCTGAGGCCTATCCTAGACCTCTCATCTCTAAACCTGTTCATCCCCAAAGAGAAATTCCGGATGGTCACTCTGCAATCTATTCTCACCTTCCTCCGGGAGAACGACTGCATGTGCTCCATAGACCTCAAGGATGTGTACTACCACATTCTAATGGACAGACGATCCAGGAGGTTCCCCCGCTTACGGCTGGGAGCCAGTCAGTATCAGTTCAGGGCTCTTCTGTTCGGCCTCACCTCAGCCCCCAGGGTGTTCACCAAGGTCATGGCAGTGGTCGCAGCCCACCTGAGACTTCAGGGCATTCTCGTCTTTCCATACCTGGACGACTGGCTCCTCACCACCTCCACCAGGCATCAGCTCTGCTCTGCCAGGGATTATACCCAGGCTCTTACTCAGCATCTGGGTATTACTGTAAACCTTCAAAAATCGTTCCTTCATCCGGTGCGGGTTCTGGAATTTATAGGGGCCAAGATAGATACACGCCACTCCAAGGCCTTTCTAACAACAGACAGATTGTGCAGTTTGTCTCTTCATGTTTTGGCAATTCTCCAATCCCCAGCCCCACCTGCGGAATTAGTCCTGAGAGCTCTGGGCTCCATGGCGGCAGCCATCGGTCTGTTGCCCTTTGCGCGACTGCGCATGAGAATTCTTCAGTGGACTCTTCAGGTCCAATGGTCACTTTTACTGCACCCCTTGAACACCCCGATTCCCTTGAGCAGGGTTTGCAAGGATTCCCTTCTCTGGTGGCTTCACTCTCAGGAGCTGCGAGAGGCGAAACCGTTTGTCATGCCTCAGCCCCAAGCCACGTTGACCACGGATGCTTCTCGCCTCGGCTGGGGGGGGGTGCGCTATGGGCAGAACCGTCCAAGGCACGTGGACTCCCTCAGAGACCGTTCTGCATATCAGTGTTGTGGGGATGAGGGCAGTGCTTCTGGCATTGCAAGCCCTACAAGACCTTCTTCCTCCGGGAACTATTGCAATTCAGACAGACAACATGGCTGTAGTCTGGTACATCAACAAACCGGGAGGAACCAGATCTTATCCCCTTTGCTGAGAGGCTATGAGAGTTTGGGAATGGGCGATCTCCACCAACCGCTTTCTGGTAGCAACGCACAGTCCGGGCTAGACCAACATCCTTGCGGACAAGCTAAGTCGCTTGATCCTCACACTGTACGAGTGGTCTCTGAACCCATTAGTAGCGAAACAAATCTTCCTCAAATGGGGTCTACCTTGCTGTGATCTTTTTGCTTCTCCGTCAAACACAAAGTGCAGTGAATTTTTCGCTCTAATTCCCTCAATAGGGGAGAGCCCCAGAGACGCTCTGGTTCATGCTTGGCCCCCCGATCTCCTTTATGCTTATCCCCCGCTTCCGCTTATGACGAAGTTCCTGCAGAAAGCCCATCAGTTTGGGAGCAAGATACTCCTCATAGCCCCATTCTGGCCTCGCCTGATCTGGTCCTCTTACCTGCGGTCTCACAGTGTAGTTCCTCCTTGGATCTTGGATCCCATTCCAGATCTAATTTCTCATCCTGCTGGATTACAACCCCCAAACCTGGGCGACCTCAAGCTCACGGCTTGGTTGATCCAGTTCCGCTGATAGCAAGGACTCCCGGTATCTCATCACCAGTGAAAGCTGTTCTGGTAGCAGCACACAAACCTTCTACCAGAAAAATCTACAGTAGTAAATGGAAACGTTTTTCCATCTGGGCCAAAGACAGGGGCTTAGACCCCTTTACTGTCCCTATTCCGACGATTCTTGATTTTCTATCCCATATCTTTCATCAGGGAGCCAGTGCATCTACGGTTAAAGTACATTTGGCAGCCAGCTCTCATTTTCATGTTGGGGATGTTGTAGGATCACTGGCTTCCACCAGGATTTGCAAAACTTTTATAAAAGGCACCTTTCTGTTAAAACTGCCAGTTAAGTCTGCGGTCCCACCATGGGACTTAACATTGGTCCTACAGGCTTTGACGGGCCCTCCTTTCGAACCGGCTGCTTCTGCTCAGTTAAAATTTTTGTCTTGGAAAACAGCCTTCCTGATTGCAATAATTTCAGCCAGGAGAGTGTCTGAGCTTCAAGACCTCTGTATGAAACCCCATTATCTAATATTTCATAAGGACAGAGTTTCTCTCAGGACTAATCCTTCCTTCCTCCTTAAAGTAGCCTCTGAGTCGAATATTAATCAGTCTATTAATCTGCCAGTGTTTTTCCCCATTTTCCAGAACAAAGGGGAATACACATTACACAAATTGGATGTACATAGACAACTGCGTTTTTATTTGCACAGGACAGCAACCAACTGCAAATCTGATCAATTGTGTCCTTTGCCAAGTCTTCTCTAGGTAAACCTATTACCAAAGTTACTTTAGCCAACTGGATTTCACAATGCATCATTCAGGCCTATTTAGCTTCAAACAAACCGGTACCTGTGGGAATCCATGCTCATTTAACCAGATCCATAGCTACCTCTGCAGCGTTCTGATCTAGAGTCCCTATAGATGACATATGTTCAGCAGCTACTTGGTCCTCCTCTCATACATTCATTTCCCGTTATAAATTGGATATGGTATCCAGGTGTATGGCTTCCTTTGACTCCGTGGTGCTCCGGAATATTCTTCCTTGAGGGCTGCCCAAGGTTTCTAGGTAGCTGGGGACTCTGTCCCACAGGTTGCAGACCAAATGAAGTTAACTACTTCAGATAAAGAAGTTATGTACTCACCATAACGTTCCATCTGAGTAGGTAACTTCATTTGTCTGCAACCGACCCCCCCCCTCCATTCCCCCTAACCAGTTTCGTGCTTCTTAACCATGGGATAGGATTGCTCATGCTGTTAGGCAGTAGGTTACTGGCCTCTTTCGAGGGTCTTGTGAAGTTTTTATAGGCAAACTCGATCTGAGGATGGGGGATGTGTAGCAGGGGATTATGGGTAGGGGGAGGAGCTCGGATCTTTTAGCTAGGTAAAGCTGCCGGCTCGGATCCAAGGACGGATCTAATACCCACAGGTTGCAGACAAATGAAGTTACCTACTCAGATGGAACGTTATGGTGAGTACATAACTTCTTTTTTTGGCTTGTGTTGTGTATAACAGGCCTAACCATGTTACTCTAAGGTATCCCTTCAAATCTGGTAATCCTAAACCCCCTAGTCCTCTTATGAGGAGCAACTTATTCCACTTGATTCTTGCCCTCCCCGCCAATAAATGTCCTTCAGATTTCTATTAATTACTGTCCACAATGCCTCCTGTGGTTGATTAAAAAATATGCCTGACCTGTGTATAAAACTAAAGGGACTAAAACATTTTATTGCTTGTATCTTGGTATCCATATTCATAGGGAAGAGCTTCCAGTTCCTCAGTTTTTGTATTATCTTTTGTTTAGTCTCTTCCCTCATATCCTTAGCTGTATAATGGAATCCTTTTAATCCATATTAGGATCATAGGAGGTTACTAGGCTAATGGCCCTGGGGCCCTTACAAGCCTAGCCAAGAGTTTATCCCCAAAAAGAAACCTCAGTCAGCACCTGTTGCCCCTGTCAGTGAGGGACACAGGTGGAACCCCTGGGACAAATTTGTGGTTTCCCATCCACTCATCAAGACTGCACCTGAAAAGGGTCATCAAGGTACACTGTTTGACATGTATGTGAAGTCTATTCCAGAGACGAGGCAGGCTCTAGGAGACAAACCTGTCTCTCCAGCAGGTTTTGTTGAAGTCGCATATTACATTCAGGCCTTTCAAGTGGGCAGTGGGGAAAGAGTTAGACTTTACAGATGTGGAGCATCTCTAAAGGGGCAGGTTCTGAGATTGCCTTCTAGGTGAGACACAGATCACCTCTATGCAATCTGTACGATAAGCAAATACAGGAGTGTCATGGCAAAGCATAGAAACAGGACCTGAATGGCTGAGCAGGAGGGAGGAGAGCATGTTGTGCTTCTGGCGACATGGATGGTGTGCCAGAAGAGAGAACATCTGTTTTTGTTTTTGCTCTTGTTGGGGTAGGGCAAATCATGGCTATGCAATAAGCCAGTCAAGTGTTTTTTTTTTGCTCTTCATGGGGAGGGGTGCTGGTTGAACTAGCTATGCTTCTGTTCCCAATGTTTCATAATCTGACCTTTGCACCATGGCATATGGTGCAAAAGCTGCTACACAGGACATTTACTCATTCAAAAGCATTTCCTTGTTGCATTTCAACAAGAAAAACACTTATAAAAATATGATTTCTGTACACTGACATCACTGAAGAAACACTGACGCCTTTAACTGTAGTGGCATCAGGGCAGGAAAAAACATGTATTGCATACGCAAAGCTGCCCTATTAAACTCTATGGGCACAACACGTTACCTCAAGGTAATGTCACAGTAGTAAATGCTAAATTTATTTAGGCTGTGATTTGACAAAACGTTGATGAAGCTTATTATTAAAAAATGTATTGCTGTACTTGACTCATCAAATGTTACGATATATATATATATATATATATATATATATATATATATATATATATATATATATATATATATATATACACCATCATATTGGGTGACTTCAACTACCCAAACATAGACTGGGAACATTACTCAAGCCCCAACACTCTAGCCCAAAGGTTCCTGGAGTTCATAAACTCAAATGCTATGGAACAACTAGTCACCATTCCCACAAGAGGAGAAAATATTCTAGACCTGATCATCACAAACATGGGGACAAAATGCTCCCCACCGGAAGTATATCCCTCATTGGTGAGATCAGACCATAAATTAATCTCACTGGAGATCCACATCCCGCCCCCAACCCCAGCAAAAAAGACCACAGTGAAGAACTTCTCAAAAGCAAACTTCACACTTCTTAAGACTGGAGTGGTATCCTTCAAGGCCCCCGAGCCAGTGGAAACCACAACCCACTCTGCTGAAACCCTTACAAATGCCTTCTACGAGCACCTCCAGGAATGTATGGATCAAGCAATCCCTAATAAAATCAAGACCCTTTCCACCAAAGGCAGGCGCCCGGTCTGGTGGACCCCAGCCATAAACAAACTCTACAACAAGAGGAGAAAGCTACTACATGACAGAGCAAAATCCCTAAAAGGGAAAGGCATCTGTGATCAATACTAGCAAAAAACTACGATCACTCATAAAATCATCCAAGGCCAACTTTGAGAGAAAAATCGCTAAAGACACAAAAGACAATCATAAGGCCTTCTTTAGCTATGTTAGAAACCTGGGTGGAAACTACCAGATATGCTCAGAATTAGTCCAAAATGATACAAAAATCACTGAACCCACAGACATTGCCAACATACTGGCAGACAGGTTCAGTGCTAATTTCTCCCCTCCCTCCCCCCCCAAAAGGAGAAATATCTATCCCACCAGAGTCTAGCCTCCCAAACATCTCAGATGCCCAGGTGAGAGCTGCTCTCTCTAAAGCAAAAAACACAGCATCAATGGGACCGGATGGTGTCCCCGGCTGTGTGCTACACGAACTCAATGAGGAACTAAACCCACACATAAGGCTGCTGTTTAATCTTAGCCTTACTACAGGATACGCACCAAAGAATGGCGTACGGCAACTGTGGTCCCACTCCACAAAGGCAGTGCTTCTACGGACCCTGGAAATTACCGCCCCATAACTTGACGAGCCTTGTCTGCAAAGCTATGGAGAGGATCATAATGGAACTCATAAATAAAGACATTGGGGACCTACAGACACTGGATCCTACCCAATTTGGCTTTGTCAAGAGCAGATCCTGCCTCTTGAACTTGGTCGACTTTTTCGAAACAGTCACTAAGGCCATTGATGAGGGTAAGGCAGTTCACACAGCCTACCTTGACCTAGCAAAAGCGTTCGACACAATACCCCACTCGGGCATCATAGAAAAGCTCACCAGCTTAGATGTAAACCCATATGTCACAAGATGGGTTGCAAACTGGCTCAAGGACAGAACCTACAGGGTTAGAGTTGCTGGTGCCATGTCAGACTCTAAGCCGGTCACGAGCGGTGTCCCACAGGGCTCAGTCCTGGGCCCCCTCTTGTTCGGCATTTATTTTTCTGAAGTGCAGGCAAACATAGGGGAATTGTGACTGATAAAATTTGCAGATGACTGCAAACTGGGCACCATAATTGACACTCCATCAGACACAGACATCCTCCAGAGAGGTCTCATAGAAATGGATAACTGGTGCCAGAGCCATGGCCTTAAGCTAAATGCCAAAAAATGTATAGTCATACCCTTTGGGAAAAACAAGGTAACCCCTAATTACCACATAGGTGGTAATCCATTAAACACGGAAGAAGTTATCAGGGACCTGGGGACCCAAGTTGACAGTAACCTCTCTTTTGACACTCACATTGCCAAAGTGGTTAGGAAGACCTTCTACATTGCCCACCTGATCATGAAGGGATTCACATCCAGATCAGGAGAAGTCATTGTACCCCTGTACTCTTCACTTATCAGACCAATGATTGAGTACAACGCCCCATCGGAATGTACCTTACCCGACACCTGCAGCAGTTGGAAAGACCCCAAAAGTTCCTCACCAAAAGGATAAAGGGGCTCAGACATATGTCATACGCTGTCCGACTGAAGAAACTCCAGCTCTATTCAGTCGCATACCAGAGGTGATCTGTGCCTGACATACAAGGCCATGTCCAACCCGGAATTAATGGACATGCTCCACCTCAAAAAATCCAAATCCACCAGAGCCATGAGAGCAAGAGACTTAAACCTCAACACGGATATAAATAGGACATGCTGGAGGGACAGATTCATCACCCAGAGACTCCCTACACTATGGAACAGAATCCCAGTCCATGTGAGGCAGAGCCCCTCACTGACTCTGTTCAAGAGAAATCTTGACGAGTGGATGGGAGATCGTAGGTTTACCCGGGAATCATCTCTGTGTCACTGCTGGACAGAGGCACAGCAAACTAATGGGTATAGTATTCTCATCCTAAGGCGTGGTGAAAGCCACACACACTCTGGCTAGGCTTATAAATGCCCTAGGGCAGATAGCCTAGTATGAACCTATGAACCTATATATATATATATTTATATATATATATATATATATATATATATATATATATATATATATATATATATATATATATATATATACACACATATACACACACACACACACACACACACACACACACACACAGTGGATATAAAAATTTACACACACCTGTTAAAGTGCCAGTTTTTTTTGTATAAAAAATGAGACCACAATAAATCACCTTTATTGTGACCTATAACCTGTACAATTCAATTGAAAAACAAACAAATCTGTTATGGAAAAAACATAAAAAATAAAAAAGCATACAATACATTGGTTGCATAAGTGTGCACACCCTTAAACTAATACTTTGTTGTGTTCCTAAATACTTTAATTTATCATGTCCCCATAAACATGGGTGTTGCTGGACCAATTCATGAGTGGGTACCAAGTATATAGCTGTAGCCCTTGTTTTATCTTAATTAACTTTATACCATGGGGAAACAACAGAACTGTTTCAGAATATTCCACAACACTGAGATGTCCTTTTTTTGGGTCCATTGGGTACAAAGTAATATTTTCAAATAAAGCCAACTTTTCTCGAACACCATACCAATTATATTGTTGAATTTCTGAATACCTTATTTTCTTTGCCAGTGGTTCTAAGTATAATGCAAATAAAAAAGAGGAAAGAAGACATCCCTGCCTGTTTTCTCTTTTCAGGCACAGCATATCATAGAGGGACCATCCCATTTTGATTTTTGTCTCCTGTCACTCATATATCCTTCTAATTAATTTTGTTATTGTATCAGGAAATGAGGAGAAAGTATTTTTCTGGTCAGGAGGCTCAAAGATCCAACAGGGGATGGATTTGGAATTATCCCCAACTGAATTTGAGCTCAAAGAAACTTCTGCATCATTCTGTCCATGTCGATTTCGGACAAACTCCTTGAACAATACCAGTAGCTTGCCAGGTACCCAGTATTATTGCTGCACAGGTTAAAACAGCACTGTCCAAGGCCATGAATACAGCTTCTATGGGACCTGACAGTATCCCTGGCTGTGTTCTACATGAACTACAGAGTGAACTGGCACCTCACCTGTGTGCCCTGTTCAATCACAGCCTCACTTCAGGCTGTGTCCCTACCGAATGGCGCATTGCTACAGTCATCCCTCTCCACAAAGGAGGCGTGACTACAAACCCTGGGAACTGTTGCCCCTTTAGCCTGACGAGTCTGATATGCAAAGCTATGGAACGCATCATCATGGACCTAATAAAGAAGGATATAGGGAATCTTCAAACTCTGGATTCTACACAGTTTGGTTTTGTGAAGGGTAGATCATGCCTGCTTAACTTGGCCGACTCTGAGTCTATCACCAGAGCTGTGGATGAAGATAAGGTGGTTCATACAGTCTACCTTGATCTGGCCAAGGCCTTTGATACCATTCCCCACTCAGGAATCATAGAAAAACTTACTAAGCTAGGGATCAACCCTATATCACTAGGTGGGTTGCAAACTGGCTCACAGATAGAACCCACAGTGTGAAAGTAGCCGACTCCAAGTCAGACTGCCTATCAGTCACGAGTGGAGTCCCACAGGGTTCGGTCCTGGGTCCTCTCCTGTTTGATATCTACTTCTCTGAAGTCCAGGCCAGCACGAAGGGACTCTGGCTGACAAAGTTCACAGATGATTGCAAGTTGGGAGCTATTATTAACTCCCCAGGTGATGTTGACATCCGGCAGAAAGGCCTCAATGAGACCAATGACTGGTGTCAGAACCATGGCCTTAAGCTCAGTGCCAAAAAATGTGTCTTCATCCCCTTTGGGAAAAACCCAGTTCCCTTGAATTACCACGTTGATGGTAGTCCAATGAACACAGAAGGCATTATAAGAGATCTGGGAACACAGGTTGACAGCAACCTGTCTTTTGGCCACCACGTTGCCACTGTGGTCAGAAAGTCCTTCTGTGTGGCACATCTTATTACTAAGGGTTTTGCATCCAAGAAGAAAGAGGTCATTGTATCCCTCTACTCTTCCCTCATTAAGCCAATCATCGAGTACAATGTCCCATTTGACATGTACCTCACTAGACACCTGCAACAACCGGAGAGGCCATAAAAGTACCTCACAAAGAGGATCCTAGACTTTAAACACTTGTCCTATATGAACAGACTTAAAAAACTCCAACTATTCTTTGCCTCATATCGCCTACTTAGAGGCGATCTCTGTTTGACTTGCAAAGCCGTGTCTGACCCAGCTCTGTTAGAAATGCTACATCTAAAGAAATCCCAATCGCTCCACACCAGATGCTCCACAGACCTCATCCTCATTACCACAATCAACAGAACATGCTGGATGGGCAGGTTCATACCTTAGAGACTGCCCATGCTATGGAATAGACTTCCAATACATGTCAAGCAGAGCACGTCACTGGCCGTCTTCAAAAGAAATCTTGATGAGTGGATGGGAAATAGATAATTCACGCCGGGAATCACTCCAGTGGCTCTACTCGACAGAGGCACTAGGAACTAAGGTTGGGTTATCCTGTGGGCTAGGCTTGTAAAGGCTCCATGGCCATTAACCTAGTACACACCTATGAACCTAAGATCTGGAAGTAGTAGTAGAAGGCTGGATCAGACTTCTTTACATACCAATTCAGTCTGGATAGATCCAGGATTGGTCTTTGGCACTGTTTTATTTGGGATGAAAAAGAAGCGGGAGTAAGTTCCAAATTCTACTTGTTTGGTTGGGATTTCATCTGATTTTAAATGTGGCAAATGAGATCTGAGGGCTTGGGGGAAGCAGTGGAGGATTATAGGTAAAGGGAGGAGATAGATACTTGGATCTGAAATCTAGGAAAATGGCCAAATCGGGTCCAAGGGTTGGATCCTAGACCCAGTGGTGAGGAAAAATGAAAGAAGACAACACAGATGCCTAGTTATGGTAAGTACATAATTAAGTGCTTCTTAAAGAACGTAACCATTATTGCCTTGATTCCACTTCTTAAAACTGGTTCTCTCATTGCTTACATAACAGGTTCTTCAAAGTCATCCTCCCTCTACCTAGTATGTCACATGTTGCTTGGGTTCTGTTCCTAGCCCCCCCCCCCCCGCCACCTAGTATTGTCACATGTTCTCTTGGGTTCTGTTTTTGGAAAACTGCCAGTGCTCCCATTGCACACTTGTCAGGTCTGTAAAAATGAGACTTAGAGTCGACCTCATTAAAACCACTGCAGTGTTTCATGACATGTTAGTATGTTGGCTTTTACCATTAAATTTTTAACCTTGCAGGCCTCGATGATGGCCCTCTGAAAAACTGTAGATTTCATAAAATGCCTTTAGGTTTGGCTTGAGCCATCATCTTTACCTTTCATATTCTTGTCAACAAAAACTGCATCGCTTCAGTGCTGTGGAAAAACAGCACTGACCACCTGCTAATAAAACGGGGCAGGCTTACAAAGGGTACTTCTGGCCATCCAAGAATATTTACTTCTTGTCATTGGCACTGTCTGTTCCAGAAACTTGTAGAAACTTCAGCAGTGCATTCGCTGAGTTATTGTTGGACCAAGCAATAGTTTTCACCATTGTCAGGTAATCAAGCAGGCAGGTTGGCTTCCAGTTTCCTAAGGATATACCCTTTTGATTAGCAGACTTCTTTACAAGGTCCTTCACAGGGAATCGTGTAAGGTCTTGCAGCAAATCATTTCTCATCTCAGGTCTCAGACTACCTCCTTACTAACAACCTCCTTTCCAATACTCAGCATGTTTTGTGACCAAACCATAGCACCACCACTGCCTTCCTCTCCTTTACTAACACTATCCTTCAGCATAAAAACAATGGCTATCTCTCCTCTGCTACTTTCCTAGACCTATCTAAAGCATTTGACATGGTCCCACGCAAACAACTCATCTCTGTCCTCAATAACCTATCCTTCTTTCAGTCAGTCAACAACTGGTTTCAGAGTTACCTGTCTGACCGCCAACAATCTGTTATATGGCAGAATAACATATCTCCCCCAACTACCTGTCTCCATAGGGGTTCCCCAAGGATCCATCCTTGGACCCCTACTCTTCTGTGTTTTCACCAATAATCTAGCCTCTGCCATCAAACATGGCACACTCATACAATACGCAGATGACTCCGCTATCATCTGCTCAGCCCAGTCCCTACCAAACTGCAAAAAGTCACACAGGAAGCCTTTTCCTCTGTTGAAACTTGGTTATCCAATGCCCAATTAATACTCAACCCAAACAAAACTAAACTACTCATCTTCCAACCCACCAAACATACTCAAAGCAACTCTCACTTTAACATCACAGCAAAAGACAACACCACTGTATACCCAACAGAACACATCAAATTGCTAGGAGTGGAAATAGACAATAAACTAAAATTTGACTTTCACATATCCATGACCATAAAAAAAGTCCACAAAAAACTAGGAGCATTATACAGAAATAAGCAACTTCTCACCAAAGCAGCAAAAATTTCAGTAGCAAATTCCCACCTTATCTCCACCCTACTTTATGCCTCTCCAATATATACCAACCTAAGGTAATGCGATCTAAACAAGCTAGAGACCTGCTTCAACAAAATTGCCAAATTCGCCACAGGGGCATCCTACCATAGTCACCACTGTCTCTCACTTGCTGAACTGGGCTGGCTTGAACTCCCTCACCTCCTTCAATGGTATCAACTCTCACTCGCCCACAAACTAGTAAACCATCCACTAAATGTCCCAACCCTCCAGAATCTACTCCAACCCTGTCACACCACCAGGCCACTAAGATCCAGCAACAAAAATCACTTGCAGATCACTGAAGCCAATAACTCTGCTGGTGAAGCACTATTCTCTTGCGCCATAGCCAAATTATGGAACTCCCTCCCACCCACAATTACCTCCGTACCATCATGCACCCACTTCAAAACTTTACTAAAAGCGCACCTAAAAACATGCTGGCTATGCCCTTGCAACTCCCCCTCTAATATCACCCATCCCATCCAACCACTACCTTTCTTTCCACCCCACTAACTACCTTGATTATAGCAAACTCAGATGCTCATAAGCCTAGTACTTATACAGCAGGAACTTCTTATTGTAACATTTGTTAATGTCTGTTATGTACTTCACAGATAAAGATTCTAGTTGTCTACTGATGTACTATGTTCTTCATCTGTAAATATGTTGGTAATTAATTTCTGTGTTAATCAAATTGTTAATCGCTATGTAATCCAATGTAACTACTGTCTGTTTATTTTAACTGTGGAGGTTTTCTCCTCGGACCTCCACTGAAAATGGACCTATGTCCAGTCGGACACTCCTGGTCAACAAATGTAAATAAAATAAATATTCCAAGACTCTTATATTTTCTGACTTCTCCACTCTTTTACTCTTCATCCCATATTAATGATTGTCTGCTCTGACAGAGCTGTCTCTCACCAAGGCCCCTATGTCTGGAATTCACTCTCCTAGTAACCTGTGGCAGTTTCCTACCCTTGCCTCCTTCACTAGTCAAATTAAGGCATGTCTACATCAGTGTGAATGCACATTTACTCTGTAACTTAATCTGACCGATCTAAGTGTTCTTGTTTATCTTATTGCAGGACAGGACTCCTAGGATCAGATTTTGGCATGAGCAGCCCCGAGTTTTCTCTTGTACACAGATGCTCTTTTTACAGGGTTGTGTAATTTACCAGCTTTGTTTGTATATAGTTGCATCTTCTGTATATTGTTTCTTTTTTTGTTTTACTGTAACTAGGTTGTAGCTAAAAGTAGGCCCTGGTGGTCCTGTTCATCTACCTGCTAACAATTAAAAATAAATGAAGTGGTAAGCAGGTTACTCAGCTGGATCTTACAGTACCAGGTCTGTGAGGGGGGTCCTGTTCAGAGAGGTTTAGTTCTCTCCCTCACCCCCTTGTGGTTATTTGGCTCCATGTGTACTGGACACGTTATGTAGTGTCCTGTACAGCGTAGATGCCTGATTTTCATTGCTTTGTCCTCAAATCCAGGAATGTGCATCCTGAGTAGTGCAGGGAGAATGGTAAGCTGTGCATCCTGAGTAGTGGAGGGAGAATGGTAAGCTGTGCATCCTGAGTAGTGGAGGGAGAATGGTAAGCTGTGCATCCTGAGTAGTGGAGGGAGAATGGTAAGCTGTGCATCCTGAGTAGTGGAGGGAGAATGGTAAGCTGTGCATCCTGAGTAGTGGAGGGAGAATGGTAAGCTGTGCATCCTGAGTAGTGGAGGGAGAATGGTAAGCTGTGCATCCTGAGTAGTGGAGGGAGAATGGTAAGCTGTGCATCCTGAGTAGTGGAGGGAGAATGGTAAGCTGTGCATCCTGAGTAGTGGAGGGAGAATGGTAAGCTGTGCATCCTGAGTAGTGGAGGGAGAATGGTAAGCTGTGCATCCTGAGTAGTGGAGGGAGAATGGTAAGCTGTGCATCCTGAGTAGTGGAGGGAGAATGGTAAGCTGTGCATCCTGAGTAGTGGAGGGAGAATGGTAAGCTGTGCATCCTGAGTAGTGGAGGGAGAATGGTAAGCTGTGCATCCTGAGTAGTGGAGGGAGAATGGTAAGCTGTGCATCCTGAGTAGTGGAGGGAGAATGGTAAGCTGTGCATCCTGAGTAGTGGAGGGAGAATGGTAAGCTGTGCATCCTGAGTAGTGGAGGGAGAATGGTAAGCTGTGCATCCTGAGTAGTGGAGGGAGAATGGTAAGCTGTGCATCCTGAGTAGTGGAGGGAGAATGGTAAGCTGTGCATCCTGAGTAGTGGAGGGAGAATGGTAAGCTGTGCATCCTGAGTAGTGGAGGGAGAATGGTAAGCTGTGCATCCTGAGTAGTGGAGGAGAATGGTAAGATGTGCTGTGCATCCTGAGTAGTGCAAGGAGAATGGTAAGCTGTGCATCCTGAGTAGTGGAGGGAGAATGGTAAGCTGTGCATCCTGAGTAGTGGAGGGAGAATGGTAAGCTGTGCATCCTGAGTAGTGGAGGGAGAATGGTAAGCTGTGCATCCTGAGTAGTGGAGGGAGAATGGTAAGCTGTGCATCCTGAGTAGTGGAGGGAGAATGGTAAGCTGTGCATCCTGAGTAGTGGAGGGAGAATGGTAAGCTGTGCATCCTGAGTAGTGGAGGGAGAATGGTAAGCTGTGCATCCTGAGTAGTTGGGGGAGAATGGTAAGCTGTGCATCCTGAGTAGTGGAGGGAGAATGGTAAGCTGTGCATCCTGAGTAGTTGGGGGAGAATGGTAAGCTGTGCATCCTGAGTAGTTGGGGGAGAATGGTAAGCTGTGCATCCTGAGTAGTGGAGGGAGAATGGTAAGCTGTGCATCCTGAGTAGTTGAGGGAGAATGGTAAGCTGTGCATCCTGAGTAGTGGAGGGAGAATGGTAAGCTGTGCATCCTGAGTAGTGGAGGGAGAATGGTAAGCTGTGCATCCTGAGTAGTGGAGGGAGAATGGTAAGCTGTGCATCCTGAGTAGTGGAGGGAGAATGGTAAGCTGTGCATCCTGAGTAGTGGAGGGAGAATGGTAAGCTGTGCATCCTGAGTAGTGGAGGGAGAATGGTAAGCTGTGCATCCTGAGTAGTGGAGGGAGAATGGTAAGCTGTGCATCCTGAGTAGTGGAGGGAGAATGGTAAGCTGTGCATCCTGAGTAGTGGAGGGAGAATGGTAAGCTGTGCATCCTGAGTAGTGCAGGGAGAATGGTAAGCTGTGCATCCTGAGTAGTTGGGGGAGAATGGTAAGCTGTGCATCCCGAGTAGTGGAGGGAGAATGGTAAGCTGTGCATCCTGAGTAGTGGAGGGAGAATGGTAAGCTGTGCATCCTGAGTAGTGGAGGGAGAATGGTAAGCTGTGCATCCTGAGTAGTGGAGGGAGAATGGTAAGCTGTGCATCCTGAGTAGTGGAGGGAGAATGGTAAGCTGTGCATCCTGAGTAGTGGAGGGAGAATGGTAAGCTGTACATCCTGAGTAGTGGAGGGAGAATGGTAAGCTGTGCATCCTGAGTAGTGGAGGGAGAATGGTAAGCTGTGCATCCTGAGTAGTGGAGGGAGAATGGTAAGCTGTGGGGAAATACTTGCTCTCCTGGTGCTGCACGTTAGATCCCAGTAAAGTTTGGAGGAAGGTTCAAATATCCCCAAGTACAGGACCCTCTGAGGATTGCCCCTAGCATACCAGCGGGCACTGTAAGGACATCTATTATTTTCTTGGTTTATAGTTGGTAGTGGTCTTGTAACCCATCCATTTTGCTGATGTAAATAAAGGTGTATCTATTTGTTTTATGCATTTCTTGGTTTATAGCTGGTAGTGGTCTTGTAACCCGTCCATCTAACTGATGAATAAATAATGAAGTAAATAAAGGTGTATTTATTTGTTTTATGTACAGGCTGAACGGGAACAAAACCTTCAGTACAAACAACTTGATGACCAGTTTAAACTTCTTCAGGGTACAGTGACAGAAGCTGAGAACATCATTCAGGATGCATTAGCCAGACTGGATGACCCACTGCATATACGTTGCACCAGCTCCCCAGGTATAACAACTGTACTCAAAATATGAAGTGATTGCAGTGATGTGTAATATCGATCTGGTCTGCTTTTAAAATAAAAGGGGAGTTTGTACAGTGTTTTTAAATTTCCATACTCCATTCAGCTTTTGTTTGTAATTCTTTCTAGGATAGCTTCAGAAGATGCATATTCTAGATTTATTTTCAGGGATAAATTGTCAAAAGAAAATAAAATGTGCAGTTAAATACATCCATACACATTAGAAATAAATTATCACATTAAAGAAATGATGAAGGGCAGCTTAAATGTGCTGTTATTGGAGGAAATCATGATCAGGTGGTAATTAAGAACAGTAGTTAATATGTGGAATTCTGAAGTGTTTGGAAAAGTCAAATCTGATCACTGTTCCACCAAGACCAATTCATTCAACAAGAGAAGCACTGTTCTGCTGATCAGTGCAGCAAGCACAATGACTTGTTTTTTCAGTTTTTTAATAATTGTGTCTATTTGCCTTTGTGATGCTGTTCAAAATAATGCAATGGGATGGTGTTTGAATTACTCCAAAAAGCCAGATTTCATTCATTTTGACTGCAAACTCTTCTGAAGTTTAGTGTTTTGGGGAGAACTCTTTAAATTGTTTCCCACCTAGAAGCTTATGTTTGACAGCAGATGATGATTACCTGGCCCACAAAAGCTACCTTTGTCCTTACGCACTTGATATCCATTGATACTTCATATGTAACTCATGACTTATTTATTTTTTTATCCAAACCCTCATGGGAATCACCTATGCTTTCTTGAAATGTGTTACTGTTTCGATAGCAATGTTTTCACATAGTTTTTCCAGTCATCCATCACCCTTTCTGTGAAATTATATTTCACGTACACCAGCTTCACATCTTCAAGTCTTCTGTTCTCGTACATCATTTTTGAAGTATGGTATCCATATAGACTCTGGTAATACCATTCATATGTTTAAATGCCTACATTCTGTAAATTAAACTGTTATTATATTTTACATGATGTTTTATAATATTTATTAATTAAAAATGTATTTAAATTGAATGCTTATGCTGTTACGTCTGCATTTTATAGTATATACCCATATATATATATATATATATATATATATATATATATATATATATATATATATATATATATGTTATGAAACAAGAAAGGTTTCCGATATAGTCGTCTGATTATTGTTTTTGTTTTGTGAATATTTAATTGTATAGGTTATTTATTAGTCATTATTTTAAAATGTTGTTCGTTAATTAATATGTTATGAAACAAGAAAGGTTTCCGATGTAGTCGTCTGATTATTGTTTCCTGAGAATACTGGAAAATATGAAGGTCTCTCCAAACACCATTATATTGGGCGACTTCCAACTACCCAAACATATAGACTGGGAGCATTACTCTAGCTCCAACACCCTAGCCCAAAGGTTCCTAGAATTTATAAACTCAAATGCTAAGGAACAACTTGTTACCACTCCCACAAGAGGGGAAAACATACTGGACCTGATCATCACCAACATGGGGACACTATGCTCCAGACCAAAAGTGTATCCCTCACTGGTAAGATCAGACCATAAACTAATCTCACTAGATATGCACATCCCGACCCCACCCCCTGCCCAGAAAACCACAGTGAAAAACTTCTCTAAAGCAAATTTCACATGCCTCAAAACTGAAGCGAAATCCTTCAAAGCCCCCGGGCCTGTGGAAAATACGGCCCAGACCGCAGAATCCTTTATAAACGCATTCTATGAACACCTTCAGGTATGCATGGATCATGCAATCCCAAATAAAACCAAGACTCAATCCTCCAAAGGCAGATGTCCTGTCTGGTGGACCCCAGCCATAAACAAACTATACAATAGAAGGAGGAAGCTACTACATGATAGAGCAAAATCCCAAAAAGGGAAGGCATCTCTGATCAGTATTAGCAAAAAACTACGGGCACTCATAAAATCGTCTAAGGCCAGCTCGAGAGAAAATTGCACAGGACACTAAGGATAATCACAAGGCTTTCTTTAGTTATGTTAGGAACCTGGGTGGGAATTCCCAGATATGCTCAGAATTAGTCCAAAATGACAAAAAATACACCGAGCCCACAGACATTGCCAAGATCCTAGCTGACAGGTTCAGTGCAAACTCCACCAAAAGGGCAAATATCTATCCCAACAGAGTGCTGCCCCCCTGACATCTCAGGTGCTCAGGTAAGAGCTGCCCTCTCCAAAGCAAAAAACACAGCATCAATGGGACCAGATGGTGTCCCGGGCTGCGTCCTACATGAACTCCAAGAAGAGCTAAACCCAAACATAAAACTACTGTTCAATCTTATCCTTACTACAGGATATGTACCCAAAGAGTGACGTACAGCAACAGTGGTCCCTCTCCACAAAGGTGGTGCCTCAACGGATCCTGGAAACTGTTGCCCCATTAGCCTGACTAGCTTGGTCTGCAAAGCTATGGAAAGGATCATCATGGACCTCATAAATAAAGATATTGGGGACCTACAGACACTGGATCCTACCACGTTTGGCTTTGTTAAGGGCAGATCCTGCCTCTTAAACCTGGTCGATTTCTTTGAAACAGTTATCAAGGCCATTGACGAGGGGAAGGTGGTCCACACAGCCTACCTGGACCTCGCAAAAGCCTTCGATACAATACCCCACTCGGGCATTATAGATAAGCTCACCAGCTTAAATATAAACCCCTATGCCACTAGATGGGTTGCAAACTGGCTCAAGGACAGAACCCACATGGTTAGAATTGCTGGAGCCATGTCAGACTCCAAACCAGTTACAAGTGGCGTCCCACAAGGCTCAGTCCTGGGACCTCTTGTTCGGTATATATTTCTCGGCGGTACAGGCCAACACGGAAGGACTGTGGCTGACCAAGTTTGCAGATGACTGCAAACTGGGCGCCATAATCAACTCTTCAGCCGACACAAGCATCCTCCAAAAGGGCCTCATAGAAACAGACAACTGGTGCCAGAGCCATGGCCTCAAGCTAAACGCCAAAAAGTGTATAGTCATCCCCTTTGGCAAAAACAAAGTGCCCACAAATTACCACATAGGTGGTAATCCATTAAGTACAGAAGAAGTCATTAGGGACCTGGGGACCCAAGTTGATAGCAGTCTCTCATTTGACAACCACGTGGCCAAAGTGGTTAGAAAAACATTTTATATAGCCCACCTAATCATGAAGGGATTCACTTCTAGAGGAGAGGTCATCGTGCCTCTTTACTCATCCCTCATCAGGCCCATAATTGAGTTCAATGCCCCTTTTGGGATGTACCTTACCAGACACCTGCAGCAACTGGAAAGACCCCAAAAGTACCTCACCAAGAGGATCAAAGGGCTCAAACAGATGCCATATGCTGCCCGGTTAAAGAAACTCCAGCTATACTCAGTGGCATACCGCCTGCTCAGAGGCGATCTGTGCCTGACGTATAAAGCCATGTCCAACCCGGAATTAATGGACATGCTGCACCTCAGAAAATCCAAATCCCATCGAGCCACGCTCGAGAGACTTGAACCTCAGCACTGAAATAAATAGGACATGCTGGAGGGACAGATTCATAACCCAGAGGCTCCCTTCACTCTGGAATAAAATCCCAGTCCAGGTTAGGCAGAGTCCCACATTGACTCTCTTCAAGAGGAATCTTGATGAGTGGATGGGAGATCGTAGGTTTACCCCGGCTATCACTTCTGTGTCACTGTTAGACAGAGGCACAGTATACTAACCTCAAAAAAAGGCATAGCAAAATTAATTTAAAATGGGTGGCGAAAGCCAAACACACTCTGGCTAGGCTTATAAATGCCCTAGGGCAGATAGCCTAGTATGAACCTATAAACCTATAATCAGGTGGAAGTGATGTCATTATTGACTTGGGTATGTATATACTGTTTTTTAAATGATAACTGTTTGGCCTGAAGAAGCCTTCTGGGTGAAAGCACTTGCCATGTTTTCGTATTATTAAAAGAATTTGGTATTAACATCGCCTTTGGATTATATTTTGGTGAAGTGAAAACTGCCTGTATACATGTACTGTTTTTTGCATCATATCGCATTATTGCATGGTGTACTTGGGTAACTAGTACAGCTGATAGTGAACGCTATTAACTGCATAAACATTCAGTCTATGAAAAGTATATTGCTCTGCCAACGCTTTCTCCTGTGCATTACTTTTATAATACCATTCATATGTTTAAATGCCTACATTCTGTACTCTCCCTTTTTTCCCCCTTCCAGACCTTTCATGATGGTCTTCTATAGTATTTCATTACGTGGTGTCTGTTGTATACCAGACAACATTTATTTATTTATTTTATTTATTTTACATTTGTTGACCATGGATATATGTCTATTTTCAGCAGAGGCCCAAGGAGAAAAGCTTCAACAATAGACATAGACTATACATTACATTTATATATGTAAGATACATAGGTTCATAGGTTCTTACTAGGCTATCTGCCCAAGGGCATTTATAAGCCTAGCCCATAGTTATGTGGCTTTCGCCACCCCTTTAGTTTGAATAAAAACTATGCCTATCATTTTGCTGTGCCTCTGTCAAGCAGTGACACTGAAGTAATCCCTGGGGTATATCTGCAATCTCCCATCCATTGGTCAAGATTCCTCTTGAACAAGGCCAGAGAGGTGCTCTGCCTCACATGTACCGGGATTTTGTTCCACAGCATAGGGAGTCTCTGGGTGATGAATCTGTCCCTCCAGCACGTTCTATTTATAACCGTGTCAAGGTTTAAGTCTCCGCCTTGTGGTTCTGAGGGATCTAGATTTTTGAGGTGAAGCATATTCATCAAATCTGGGTTTGACATGGCCTTATATGTCAGGCACAGGTCACCTCTGAGCAAGCGGTATGAGACTGAATAGAGCTGGAGTTCTTTCAGTCGGGCAGCATAAGACATATTTTGAGACCCTTTATCCTTTTGGTGAGGAACTTTTGGGGCCTTTCAAGCTGCAGCAGGTGTCTGGTCAGATACATTCGAACGGGCATTGTACTCAATCATAGGTCTAATGAGTGATGAGTACAGGGGACGATGACCTCCCTTGATCTAGATGTGAATCCCTTCATGATCAGGTGGGCGATATAGAAGGTTTTCCTAACTACTTTAGCAACATGAGTGTCAAACGAAAGGCTACTGTCAACCTGGGTCCCCAGATCCCTGATGACTTTTTCTGTGCTCAGTGGATTGCCACCTATATGGTAGCTAGGGGTAACCTTGTTTTTCCCGAAGGGTATGACTATGCATTTTTGGCGTTTAACTTCAGGCCATGGCTCTGGCACCAGTTATCCGTTTCTGTGAGGCCCTTCTGGAGGATATCTGTGTCAGATGTGTTTTCGACTATGGCCCAGTTTGCAGTCATCTGCAAACTTTGTCAGCCATAACCCTCCTGTGTTTGCTTGTACTTCAGAAAAGTAGATGCCGAACAAGAGTGGACCCAGGACTGAGCCCTGTGGGACACCACTTGTGACAGGCTTTGAGTCTGACATGGCTCCAGCAACTCTGACCCTGTGGGTTCTGTCACTTAGCCAGTTTGCAACCCATCTTGTGATGTATGGGTTTACATTCAAGCTGATAAGTTTTTCGATGATACCTGAGTGGGGTATTGTGTGAAGGCCTTTGCCAGGTCGAGGTAGGCTGTATGGACTGCCTTTCCCTCATCAATGGCCTTGGTGACTGTCTCGAAAAAGTCAACCAAGTTTAAGAGGCAGGATCTGCCTTTGACAAAGCCAAACTGGTTTGGATCCAAAGTCTGCAAGTTCCCTATGTCTTTATTTATGAGTTCCATTATGATCCTCTCCATGGCTTTGCAGATAAGGCTTGTCAAGCTAATGGGGCGGTAATTTCCAGGGTCTGTGGAGGCACCGCCCTTATGAAGTGGGACCACAGTCGCCGTGCGCCACTCCTTGGGTACGTATCCTGAGGTGAGGCTAAGATTAAACAGCTGTCCTAACTGTGGGTTTAATTCCTCATTGAGTTCGTGAAGCACACAGCCGGGGACACCATCCGGTCCCATGGATGCTGCATTTTTTGCCTTAGTGAGGGCAGTTCTCACCTGGGTGTTGGAGATGTTTGGGGGGCTACAATCCTCTGGAATAGATATCTCTCCTTTTGGGGGGGAGGGGGGGGAGAAGTTTGCACTGAACCTGTCAGCCAGTATGTTGGCAATGTGTGTAGGTTCAGTAATTTTCACATCATTTTGAACTAATTCTGAGCATATCTGGGAGTTTCCTCCTAGGTTTCTAACATAGCTAAAGAAGGCCTTATGATTCTCTTTAGAGTCCTTGGCGATTTTTCTCTCAAAATTTGTCTTGGATGATTTTATGAGAGCTCTTAGTTTTTTACTTATAATGATCAAAGGTGTCTTACCTTTCAAGGATTTTGCTCTATCTTGTAGTAGCTTCCTCCTTTTGTTGTAGAGCTTGTTTATGGCTGGGGTCCACCAGACTGGACGCTTGCCTTTGGTACAGAGAGTCTTAGTTTTGTTTGGGATTGCCTGATCCATGCAGTCCTGTAGGTGCTGGTAGAAGGCATTTGTAAGTGATTCAGCGGTTTGAGTAATGTTTACCACTGGCTCAGGGGCCTTAAAGGAGACCACACTAGTTTTTAGAAGTGTGAAATCGGCTTTTGAGAAGTTTTTCACTGTGGTCTTTTTTGTTTCAGGTGGTGGCGGGATGGGGACCTCCAGCGAGATTAGTTTATGATCTGATCTCACCAGTGAGGGGTATACTTCCGGTGTTGAACATTTTGATCCCATGTTCATGATGATGAGATCAAGTATGTTTTCTCCTCTTGTGGGGATGGTGACTAGTTGTTCCATGGCATTTGAGTTTATGAACTCCAGGAATCTTTGGGTTAGAGTGTTCGGGCTTGAGTAGTGTTCCCAGTCTATATTAGGGTAGTTGAAGTCACCTAGTATGATGGTGTTTGGAGATACATTTATCCCCTCCAATGTTTTCAGGAAGGCCATGTGAGGTTCCTGAGTTTGAGAGGGTGGCCTGTAACATGCTACAAATTGCAGAGCAGTCTTGTCTATGGTTAATTGCACCTAGATGGTCTCCGATGCATCGTGCGTTGCCACCAACCTTGAGGTGTGGGTGTCCTTTATGAATATGGACACCCCCCTCCTTTCTTGGTGTTGTCCGGATTTTGGGGCCGGAACGGATGATATGAGGTGAAACCTGTTAGTGCTGGGGTGCTCTCAGGAGCCTTGAACCAGGTTTCTGTCACAGCACAGACATCGATGTTCTCCATATTGAGAAGGGCCTCGAGTGCATCTTGAGATTGAGACTTCTGGCATTGAGCAGCATTACCCTTAGTTTTTTTCCTTTTTGGTGTTCTAGGGTGGTATCGTTAGAATTTGAGCCTTTCCTAAAAAGGCACTATGGGGTGGCAAGAGCCTTTGCCAATATCCAGAAGCCCAGGGTGACAGGTGCAAGCCGTCCCTCATGAAGCAGCGTGGCTTGTCCAGCATGTCATCCCAGGCAGACAGACATTGGATCCCCTTTGAATGACACCAGAATTTAAGCCAATTATTAAAGCTGATCATCTTATCACTGTATTGTGGCATCATTCTAGGTGAAGGTAGGATACTGCTCAAGGTCAGGGTCATACCTGCCTGGGCTACATAATCAGAGAGCTCCTCGATGTCCCTTTTCATGTAGTCCAAGGAGGTACGTCTCAGGTCGTTGACACCAGCGTGGACAATGACTGAGTCATACTTGTACCTGCTGTTGAGAGACCTGAGTGCTTGCGTTATGTGGCGGATTCTAGCACCCGACAGGCAGCTTACTGTGACCTTCTCTTTACTCAGTCTGGTGAGCACGACAGTGTGTCTGACTATGGAATCACCAATGACAAGTGTGTCTGGCATTTTGTTTGGCCTTAAGGGCTGTGACTGTTTGACACTCTGACTGTGTGGTCTATGTGTTGCATGTGTTGGGTCGTGAGGTGGTAGTTGTTTGGGTGTCTGCTTTGGTGGCCTCTGCTGTTTTGGTAAATTTTTGATCAGAGCCTCCGAGTATGTCTTTGTGTGAGTATGTGTATGATTTGAAGTTGTGATGGTACCATGTGTGACTGGGTATGTATTGTGTGTGGTTACCTTCTCCTCCTGTCTGGTCTTGCCAGTCCTATGTTGAGAGAGCTCAGCCTCCAGTTTGGCCGTATAGTTGCATCTCTCGCATGTATTTGTGTTTTGTGGGAGAAGGAGAGGATTGTCTGTGTACATGAGGCAATTGTAACATTGCCTCAATATTCCCAGGTTCACCAGTTGAGCTGGAGAGGACACTAGCAACTGATCCCTCGACATACTAGAAGTAGTAGATAAAGAGACTTTCAAAGGACTCGGGGAAGTGGGTTTTAGGCTGGTGGGGTACTATCTATAATAAGAGTGCTTTATCAAGGTGCAAGTACTGTAGGAGTAAGTGCTAGGCTTTACAGATAGAGAATAGTCTACTTGGGAATCAAGTAGAGATGAACTTTTCAGTTATAGGATATGCTGGTTAGATCAGCAGTACAGCTCGAGGAAGGTAGTTCTAAGGGAAAATTGGAAGAGTGGAATTTAGATGGCCCAAATAGTTTAACCTTGTTTAACCGCTGCTCTTGTGTGCAACAGTGGTAACTCCTAAATCGGCTTTACGCGTTTAGCGTGTTTTATAGCAGGGGGGCTGAAGGGAGCTAGGAATTGGCCCAAAATGACCAATGGACTACTAGTTTCTGGCTGAAACTTCACCAAATCGGACAAAAAGGCCGCTCAGTGCTTCCCACTCCCACTGGTAAGCAAAGTAACTTCTCTCCTTCCTAATAAGGCAATAGATCAGTAACAGGAACTAAAAACAAAGCTCAGGGATCAGCAACTCTGAAACTGGACTACTCTAGTTCAGTAAGGCGGGAAAACAAGAGATTTTTTTGTTTTATTACAGAGACAAGGAAAAAAACAGACAGTAAATGCTATAAATGCTGTAAATCGGCTAGCGCACTTTAGTGTGTAGCCTACAGAAACAATTTGCAACAATTAGTAACTTAAAGTGCAGTAAACAGTGTAAAATGCAGAAATCACTTAAAGCAGCAGTAAAACAGGCGAAATGCAGTCGCTAGCTTAATAACAGTGGGAAAGCCACAAAAAATACTTATATCTGGTAGAAAGTCACTCTTTTAGCTCTCTGCTGCTTGGATCACTCTGCAGGTCACCACGAGGATCTGTGCTGAGTTGGTACAAGCTGGAAAACGCGTGTTTAGCGTGTTTTATAGCAGGGGGCTGAAAGGAGCTAGGAATTGGCCCAAAACGACCAATGGACTACTAGTTTCTGGCTGAAACTTCACCAAATCGGACAGAAAGGCTGCTCAGTGCTTCCCACTCCCACTGGTAAGCAAATAAACTTCCCTCCTCCCTAATAAGACAATGGATCAGTAACAGGAACTAAAAACAAAGCCCAGGGATCAGCAACTCTGAAACTGGACTACTCTAGGTCAGTAAGGCGGGAAAACAAGAGATTTTTTTGTTTTATTACAGAGACAAGGAAAAAAACAGACAGTAAATGCTATAAATGCTGTAAATCGGCTAGCGCACTTTAGTGTGTAGCCTACAGAAACAATTTGCAACAATTAGTAACTTAAAGTGCAATAAACAGTGTAAAATGCAGAAATCACTTAAAGTAGCAGTAAAACAGGCGAAATGCAGTCGCTAGCTTAATAACAGTGGGAAAGCCACAAAAAATACTTATATCTGGTAGAAAGTCACTCTTTTAGCTCTCTGCTGCTTGGATCACTCTGCAGGCCACCACGAGGATCTGTGCTGAGTTGGTACAAGCTGGAAAACGCGTGTTTAGCGTGTTTTATAGCAGGGGCTGAAAGGAGCTAGAATTGGCCCAAACGACCAATGGACTACTAGTTTCTGGCTGAAACTTCACCAAATCGGACAGAAAGGCTGCTCAGTGCTTCCCACTCCCACTGGTAAGCAAAGAAACTTCCTCCTTCCTAATAAGGCAATGGATCAGTAACAGGAACTAAAAACAAAGCCCAGGGATCAGCAACTCTGAAACTGGACTACTCTAGTTCAGTAAGGCAGGAAAACAAGAGATTTTTTTTTTTTTGTTTTTTTACAGAGACAAGGAAAAAAACAGACAGTAAATGCTATAAATGCTGTAAATCTGCTAGCACACTTTAGTGTGTAGCCTACAGAAACAATTTGCAACAATTAGTAACTTAAAGTGCAATAAACAGTGTAAAATGCAGAAATCACTTAAAGTAGCAGTAAAACAGGCGAAATGCAGTCGCTAGCGTAATAACAGTGGGAAAGCCACAAAAAATACTTATATCTGGTAGAAAGTCACTCTTTTAGCTCTCTGCTGCTTGGATCACTCTGCAGGCCACCACGAGGATCTGTGCTGAGTTGGTACAAGCTGGAAAACGCGTGTTTAGCGTGTTTTATAGCAGGGTCTGAAAGGAGCTAGGAATTGGCCCAAAACGACCAATGGACTACTAGTTTCTGGCTGAAACTTCACCAAATCGGACAAAAAGGCCGCTCCGTGCTTCCCACTCCCACTGGTAAGCAAAGAAACTTCCCTCCCTCCTAATAAGGCAATGGATCAGTAACAGGAACTAAAAACAAAGCCCAGGGATCAGCAACTCTGAAACTGGACTACTCTAGTTCAGTAAGGCGGGAAAACAAGAGATTTTTTTTTTGTTTTTTTACAGAGGCAAGGAAAAAAACAGACAGTAAATGCTATAAAAACAATTCACATGCAGTGCAAGCTGGCACACTTGAGTATGTAGCAATACAAGTATTGAATTCAGTAGAAAATACACAAGACTGCCATGTACAATGACATAACGTCTGACATTTTAAAACATGCACAGTTCATGGGCTATCAGAAACATTCAAACATAGTACAGCATAAGTATCCTTGAACCTAGGGATATAGGAGAGAATTAGTCAGGATATGTACGGGGACATAATGTCTGACCACCCTCCCTATTTTTGGCTTGTACTTTAAATTTGGTGGCTTTTGCAGTTGCCTGCCCCACTGTAGATTTGATCTGGGACACTCCCCCATCCCATCTCTTTACCACATTCTACCTAATAAACTCTTTCTGCACTTGTTTTTAGTCCTTTTTAATTTAATTGCATTTTTTAAACTGTGTTTGGTCTAATATTGCTACATACTCAAGTGTGCTAGCTTGCACTGCATGTGAATTTTTTTTACTACTGTTTTTGCTACTTTTCTGTAAAAACAAAAAAAAAAACTGTAAGCCTGTTTCCTACCTTTCCTGTAACTAGTGTTCCAGATACAGATTTGCTGTATCCAGGACTGTATGTAAGCTTCTGAGCCCCCAAGCCTTTCTGTGTTGGAGGGAAGCCTTCTATCTTATCAGTAGGAGTGGTAAGCACTAGGTAACCTGTCTACCACATAAGGAGTGGTTCTGGCCCAGAAATTGTAGATATTGGCCGTTTGGGCAATCTTCCATCTCTCTCAACTTTCTGATTTGAAACCCTGCATTTGCACTTGTTTCTGTCCTGTAACTTGTCTAGTGCAGATACAGATTCTTAGTTTTAGCACTTGAATTTGCTTATTCGTGCTCAGCACTTGTTCAGAACTTGTTAGCACTAAATAAGCTACTAATTACTACAGCACTCAACCTTCCTCATTACCTAGAGGAAAACAGTTTTTGTACTTATTTTTCTCACTTGCTTAGAGAAAAACAGCTATTGTACTCACTTTCCTCACTTATAGGTTCATAGGTTCATACTAGGCTATCTGCCCTAGGGCATTTTTAAGCCTAGCCAGAGTGTGTTTGGCTTTCGCCACCCATTTTAAATTAATTTTGCTATGCCCTTTTTCGAGGTTAGTATACTGTGCCTCTGTCTAACAGTGACACAGAAGTGATACCCGGGGTAAACCCACGATCTCCCATCCACTCATCAAGATTCCTCTTGAAGAGAGTCAATGAGGGACTCTGCCTAACCTGGACTGGGATTTTATTCCAGAGTGAAGAGAGCTTCTGGGTTATGAATCTGTCCCTCCAGCATGTCCTATTTATTTCAGTGCTGAGGTTCAAGTCTCTCGAGCACGTAGCTCGATGGGATTTGGATTTTCTGAGGTGCAGCATGTCCATTAATTCCGGGTTGGACATGGCTTTATACGTCAGGCACAGATTGCCTCTGAGCAGGCGGTATGCCACTGAGTAGAGCTGGAGTTTCTTTAACCGGGCAGGATATGGCATCTGTTTGAGCTCTTTGATCCTCTTGGTGAGGTACTTAGGTTCATAGGTAGATACTAGGCTGTCTGCCCTAGGGCATTTATAAGCCTAGCCAGAGTGTATTTGGCTTCTGCCTCCCTATTAGATTAGCCTACTGTGCCTCTGTAAAGTAGGTCACAGAAGGTACCCTTTTAAGATTAGTTTACTGTGCCTCTGTCTAGACGGGACACAGGAGAGATCCCAGGGGTGAATTTGCGATTTCCCATCCACGCGTCCAAATTTCGCTTGAAGAGGGTCAGCAAGGGGCTATGTCTAACATGAACTGGGATTCTATTCCAGAGTGAGGGGAGCCTCTGGGAAATGAATCTGTCCCTCCAGCACGTCCTATTTATTTTTGTGCTGAGGTTTAGGTCCCTGGAGTGTGTAGCTCTACGGGACTTGGATTTTTTGAGGTGGAGCATGTCCATTAATTCTGGGTTTGACATGGCTTTGTACGTCAGGCATAGATCACCTCTGAGTAGGCGGTAAGCAACTGAGTAGAGGTGGAGTTTCTTTAGTCGAGCTGCATAGGACATCTGTTTGTAGCCCATGATCCTCTTGTTGAGGTACTTTTGGGGTTTCTCCAGTTGCTGCAGGTGTCGGGTAAGGTACATCCCAAAAGGGGCATTGTATTCAATTTTGGGCCTGATGAATGACGAGTAGAGGGGCACAGTGACCTCTCTTGATCTAGATGCAAACCCTTTCGTGATAAGGTGGGCTATATAGAAGGTCTATCTAACCACTTTGGCAACATGATTATCAAAGGAGAGATTACTATCTACATTGGTCCCCAAATCTCTAATTACTTCTTCCGTACTTAATGGATTACCACCTAGTTCAGTAAGGCAGGAAAACAAGAGATTTTTTTTTTTTTGTTTTTTTTACAGAGACAAGGAAAAAAACAGACAGTAAATGCTATAAAAACAATTCACATGCAGTGCAAGCTGGCACACTTGAGTATGTAGCAATACAAGTATTGAATTCAGTAGAAAATACACAAGACTGCCATGTACAATGACATAACGTATGACATTTTAAAACATGCACAGTTCATGGGCTATCAGAAACATTCAAACATAGTACAGCATAAGTATCCTTGAACCTAGGGATATAGGAGAGAATTAGTCAGGATATGTACGGGGACATAATGTCTGACCACCCTCCCTATTTTTGGCTTGTACTTTAAATTTGGTGGCTTTTGCAGTTGCCTGCCCCACTGTAGATTTGATCTGGGACACTCCCCCATCCCATCTCTTTACCACATTCTACCTAATAAACTCTTTCTGCACTTGTTTTTAGTCCTTTTTAATTTAATTGCATTTTTTAAACTGTGTTTGGTCTAATATTGCTACATACTCAAGTGTGCTAGCTTGCACTGCATGTGAATTTTTTTTACTACTGTTTTTGCTACTTTTCTGTAAAATCAAAAAAAAAAACTGTAAGCCTGTTTCCTACCTTTCCTGTAACTAGTGTTCCAGATACAGATTTGCTGTATCCAGGACTGTATGTAAGCTTCTGAGCCCCCAAGCCTTTCTGTGTTGGAGGGAAGCCTTCTATCTTATCAGTAGGAGTGGTAAGCACTAGGTAACCTGTCTACCACATAAGGAGTGGTTCTGACCCAGAAATTGTAGTTATTGGCCGTTTGGGCAATCTTCCATCTCTCTCAACTTTCTGATTTGAAACCCTGCATTTGCACTTGTTTCTGTCCTGTAACTTGTCTAGTGCAGATACAGATTCTTAGTTTTAGCACTTGAATTTGCTTATTCGTGCTCAGCACTTGTTCAGAACTTGTTAGCACTAAATAAGCTACTAATTACTACAGCACTCAACCTTCCTCATTACCTAGAGGAAAACAGTTTTTGTACTTATTTTTCTCACTTGCTTAGAGAAAAACAGCTATTGTACTCACTTTCCTCACTTATAGGTCATAGGTTCATACTAGGCTATCTGCCCTAGGGCATTTTTAAGCCTAGCCAGAGTGTGTGTGGCTTTCGCCACTCATTTTAAATTAATTTTGCTATGCCCTTTTTCGAGGTTAGTATACTGTGCCTCTGTCTAACAGTGACACAGAAGTGATACCCGGGGTAAACCCACGATCTCCCATCCACTCATCAAGATTCCTCTTGAAGAGAGTCAATGAGGGACTCTGCCTAACCTGGACTGGGATTTTATTCCAGAGTGAAGGGAGCTTCTGGGTTATGAATCTGTCCCTCCAGCATGTCCTATTTATTTCAGTGCTGAGGTTCAAGTCTCTCGAGCACGTAGCTCGATGGGATTTGGATTTTCTGAGGTGCAGCATGTCCATTAATTCCGGGTTGGACATGGCTTTATACGTCAGGCACAGATTGCCTCTGAGCAGGCAGTATGCCACTGAGTAGAGCTGGAGTTTCTTTAACTGGGCAGGATATGGCATCTGTTTGAGCCCTTTGATCCTCTTGGTGAGGTACTTAGGTTCATAGGTAGATACTAGGCTGTCTGCCCTAGGGCATTTATAAGCCTAGCCAGAGTGTATTTGGCTTCTGCCTCCCTATTAGATTAGCCTACTGTGCCTCTGTAAAGTAGGTCACAGAAGGTACCCTTTTAAGATTAGTTTACTGTGCCTCTGTCTAGACGGGACACAGGAGAGATCCCAGGGGTGAATTTGCGATTTCCCATCCACGCGTCCAAATTTCGCTTGAAGAGGGTCAGCAAGGGGCTATGTCTAACATGAACTGGGATTCTATTCCAGAGTGAGGGGAGCCTCTGGGAAATGAATCTGTCCCTCCAGCACGTCCTATTTATTTTTGTGCTGAGGTTTAGGTCCCTGGAGTGTGTAGCTCTACGGGACTTGGATTTTTTGAGGTGGAGCATGTCCATTAATTCTGGGTTTGACATGGCTTTGTACTTCGGGCATAGATCACCTCTGAGTAGGCGGTAAGCAACTGAGTAGAGCTGGAGTTTCTTTAATCGAGCTGCATAGGACATCTGTTTGTAGCCCATTATCCTCTTGTTGAGGTACTTTTGGGGTCTCTCCAGTTGCTGCAGGTGTCGGGTAAGGTACATCCCAAAAGGGGCATTGTATTCAATTTTGGGCCTGATGAATGACAAGTAGAGGGGCACAGTGACCTCTCTTGATCTAGATGCAAACCCTTTCGTGATAAGGTGGGCTATATAGAAGGTCTATCTAACCACTTTGGCAACACGATTATCAAAGGAGAGATTACTATCTACATTGGTCCCCAAATCTCTAATTACGTCTTCCGTACTTAATGGATTACCACCTATGTGGTAATTTGTGGGCACCTTGTTTTTCCCAAAGGGGGTGACTATGCACTTTTTAGCATTTAGCTTGAGACCGCGGCTCTGGCACCAAGCATCCGTCTCTGTGAGACCCTTTTGGAGGATGCTTGTGTCAGCTGGAGATTCGATTATGGCCCCCAGTTTGCAGTCATCTGCGAACTTTGTCAGCCATAATCCCCCCGTGTTAGCCTGAACCTCAGAGAAGTATGTACCGAACAATAGAAGTCCCAGAACTGAGCCCTGTGGGACGCCACTTGTAACTGGTTTGGATTCGGACATGGCACCTGTGATTTTGACCATGTGGGTTCCATCTCTGAGCCAGTTTACAACCCATCTTGTGATATAGGGGTTGATATTTAAGCTGGTAAGCTTATTTATGATGCCCAAGTGGGGTATTGTGTCGAAGGCTTTTGTGAGGTCCAGGTAGGCTGTGTGGACTACCTTGCCCTCATCTATGGCTTTGGTAACTGTTTCAAAGAAATCAACTAGGTTTAAGAGGCAAGATCTGCCCTTAAAGCCGAATTGGGTAAGGTCTAGTGTCTGGAGGCTCCCAATGTCTTTGTTTATGAGTTCCATGATAATACGCTTCATAGCTTTACAGACCAGAGTAGTCAGGCTTATGGGGCGATGGTTTCCGGGGTCTGTTGTGGCACCACCTTTGTGGAGTGGGACCACGGTAGCTGTACGCCATTCTTTGCGTACATATCCTGTAGTAAGGCTAAGTTTGAACAGTGACTTAATGGGAGGGTTCAGTTCTTCTTGGAGCTCGTGTAAGACACAGCCTGGGACACCGTCTGGTCCCATAGATGCTGTGTTTTTTGCTTTGGAGAGGGCAGCTTTCACCTGTGCATCTGTGATGTCAGGGAGGTTACATTCAGTTGGGATAGGCATTTACTCCTTTGGGGGGGAAGGGGGGGAGTTTGCACTGAATCTGTCTGCCAGGATGTTGGCTATGTCTGTAGGTTCGGTATATTTTGTACCGTTATGCAACAATTCAGAGCATATCTGGGAGTTACCGCCCATGTTCCTGACATAACTAAAGAAGGCCTTGTGATTATCTTTAGTGTCTAGGAAAATTTTTCTTTCGAAACTGGCCTTTGATGATTTTATGAGGGATCGAAGTTTCTTGCTAATACTGATCAGAGATGCCTTCCCTTTTTGGGATTTTGCTGTGTCATGTAGTAGCTTCCTCCTTCTGTTGAATAGCTTATTTATGGCCGGGGTCCACCAGACCGGTCTCCTGTTTTTGGAGGAGTGAGTCTTGGTTTTATTTGGGATAGCAAGATCCATGCATTCCTGCAGGTGCTCATAGAATGCATTTGTAAAGGATTCTGCGGATTGGGCTGTATTATCCTCTGGCCCAGGGGCTTTGAAGGATTCCACCTCAGTCTTGAGAAGTGCAAAGTTGGCTTTTGAGAAATCCTTTACAGTGATTTTCTTGGCTGGGGGTGGGGACGGGATATGGATGTCCAGGGAAATTTTATTGTCTGATCTTACCAATGAGGGGTTTACCTCTGGTGTGGAACATAGAGTCCCCATGTTGGTGATGACCAGGTCCAATATGTTCCCTCTTGTGGGAGTGGTGACCAGTTGTTCCATTGCGTTAGAGTTTATAAATTCAAGGAACCGTTGGGCAAGGGTGTTTGGGCTTGAGTAGTTTTCCCAGTCGGTGTTTGGGTAGTTGAAGTCACCCAATAACAGTGTTTGGAGAGACCTTCATATTCTCCAGTGTTCTCAGGAATGCCAAGTGGGGTTCCTGTAATAGGGAGGGTGTTCTGTAGCAGGCTACAAACTGAAAGGCAGATGTCCTTCAAGGATGCATCTGCAGTCACAACAAATGGGTTGTCCTGTCGTCAGACAGCCCTTCGGTCGGCCGGATTCCAAAGTCTGGGTCTGGCCTCGGCTGGTGTCGCACTTCACCCGACGTCATCTCTCCTGGTCTTCGGGTATAAAGGCATCAGCCGACGCCATTTTCCTCAGTCTTTCTTGCCGCGTGGCGCCCGAAGCAGAAGCTGTTCGCAAGTGCCGGTCGGTCAGATCCAGAGATTACTACTACCGAATACTACTTCGAAGACTTCTAAAAAGCTAAGTACCCCGTTGGGGACTCTTTCTTGCCTCAGCCGATGTCAGAAAAAGTAAATAATTGTTTAACTTGTGGGAAACAAATACCTCATAAGGATTTCCACTCGTACTGCCTACCTTGTTTAGGCCCAGACCACGACGTAGCAGCCTGTTTAGCCTGTGCTTCCTTCAACCGACAAACGCTTAGGCGTCGGTCGGAGTTTGCTGAACAGTTTTTCGGCCGAAACCACGGTTAAGCAAACCGCGAGTGTCTCGGTTTTGGTCGAAACCGAGCAAACGGTTCAATCTTCAGCCGAATCCATGACTACTACCGAGGCCCCTGCTACCCTAGTTGAATCGGCCTCTGAAGTTTTGCCTACTAATGTGGTTCCTATTGAATTTTCAGACACCATCCCTTTGGATGTCTCTACCCCAGCACGTGGTGCTGCTAGGCCTCCTGCAGCCATGTCTATTAAGGCCTTTGCCAGGGCTAAAGCAGCCAAAACTGCTAAATCAGTGCCTGTTAAGCCCCCCTCACACAGGCCCAGTTCCAGTTCACAAATGCTTACTTTGGCAGAGGATCTCATCTCCTTAATTAGGGGATCCCAATCTCACCCAGACAGGGCCTCTCAGCCCCCAGAAAAGAGACCTAGAGCAGAGCCCCCAGAGCCAGTGTCCTCTGATGATTCTTCGGATGACTCAGACATTACAGACCATCCAGAGGCTTCTTTTTCTACTTATGAAGATTCCGATGCTGAAGAATCTATTCCTTCTGCCTCTCCACCAGAGGAATTTTCCTTTGGGGAAACCTTACATGCCATGAGAGAGCAATTCCAATGGCAGGGACAAGATTTCTCAGATTCAAGAAAAAGGCTTAGGACCTTTCTACACTTACCACAACATAGGCCCTTAGCTATACCTCCAGTTCTGCCTGTTGTGGATGATGCATTTAATGATGTTTGCACTGCTCCTGATACCTTACCTCCAGCCCCTGCCAAACCAGATAGGTTTTACAGGGTACCAGACACCCATCACCACCTATACAAAGCTCCACTTGCAGATCCTGAGACTATCTCCCAGGGGCCTAAGGCAGTAGCTTCGACCTCAGCAAAAAACCCTCTCCCTTCTGAAAGGGAATCCCGGTCCTTATAGAGATGGGGGAAAAAGTTTACACCTCTGCTACTCTCTCAGCTAGAGCTTTGAACTGTCAGTTTCATATGATCCAATACCAAGAGTTGATGCTTGATCAGTTAACTAAGAAATTGTCCTCTGATGACTCCTTAGATAAGAAAAATGTTTTAGAAATGGTGAATAACATTCAGCAGGTTAGTAACCATTCTTTAAAATGTGGCTATGATGCACTGGAGGCTTCATTTAGATCAGCCATGACTGGCACTGTTATAAGAAGGCATGCATGGTTGAAAGAACAGGTCTTGCCGGATCATGTTAAAGCAAAGCTGTTAGATGCTCCTATGGATAAGGCCAGTCTATTTGGTACTCCTGCTCAGCAAGTAATGAAGAAAATGGAAGAGAAGGCAAAATCTGTACAAACAGTTAAGGATTTCTTACAGGTTCAGCCCCCAAGGTTTAGCAGGAACTGGCCTTCCAAAAATTGGTCCTTTCCAGACTCCTCAAAATCTCAAAGAGGCAGGAATAGACGTGCCAGAGGCAGAAATCAATCCAGAGGAGGTGCCTACAGAGGACGCCATAGCGAGGCACAGACACAACCACTGCCACTGCACCAGGACAATCACAGTGACTTGGCTCTAACACCGCCTACCAGGGAACAAATAACAGCACCTTTAGGCGGAAAGTTAGCTTTATTTTCAAAAAATTGGCACTATATCACAAAAGACAAGTGGATTTTGCAAACCATAGACCAAGGCTACAGGTTTCACTTCCACACCTTACCAGTGAAAAGAGGAATGCCAAACCTACCTCCAAATCAAAAAACAGAAGCTCTAAAACAGATAGCTCAATTAACAAAGATGAGAGCTGTGGAAAGAGTACCACTAACAGAACAGGGCAAAGGATTCTACTCCAGACTCTTCCTAGTACCAAGAAAAGAGAAAAGTTGGAGACCTATTCTCGACCTGTCCGTCTTAAACACATTCATCATTGTCCCAAAATTCAAAATGCTGACCCTTCAGCAACTTCTTCCCATGCTGGGCAAGGTGTTTTGGCTGGTAACTCTAGATCTCAAGAAGGCATACCTGCATGTCCCCATACGACCAAATTGCAGAAGATACCTCAGATTTCTTGCAGGATCAGAGCATTATCAATTCTCAGCATTGCCCTTTGGCTTATCTACTGCGCCCAGAGTATTCACAAAATGCCTGGCATCAGTAATCGCTCATTGCAGGCTACAGGGAATCCAAATTTATCCATACCTGGACGACTGCCTGATACAAGCGGACAACAAAAGCAAACTGACAAAAGACTTACAAAGAGTCATTTGCTTACTACAAGCCCTGGGATACACAGTCAATTTAAAAAAGTCAGGACTGATACCATCCCAAACAAGAACATTCTTGGGTGCGGAATTGGACACAGTAAAACAGATGGCATTCCTAACTGCAGAAAAACAAGAACAACTCCCTCTTTACTTCTTGGCATTAACAAAACAGAACAAGCTAACAGCAAGAAAAGTACTGCAGGCCTTGGGCTTCATGGCATCATGCATAATCCTGGTCCCCCATGCCAGACTGCATATGAGAAAGCTACAGTGGTACCTAAAGAATTTATGGTCTCAACACAGGCACAGCTTAGAAACCGAAATCCCACTAATCCCATGCCTGAAGCAAGAGTTCCTATGGTGGGCTCAAGCATGCCAGTCAAACCCAGGCTTGCCTTTCCACAAATTCCAAGCAAGCCAAACCATCACAACGGACGCCTCAGATCTAGGCTGGGGGGCACACATGCTGGACAAATGCATACAAGGATTATGGACTCCAGACCAGCTGCACCTGCACGTAAATCAAAAAGAAATGCTGGCAGTAAAACTAGCAATCCAGAATTTCAGACCATTCCTCAAAGAAGGCCATTTAATGATAAGGACAGACAACACCACAGTCATGTGGTACATCAACAAACAGGGAGGCACTCATTCATACCCCCTATGCAGAATGACTCTGGACCTTTGGAATATGGCTCTGAGCTACAACATCCAGTTACAGGCAATATTTGTACCGGGAAAAGAAAACATCCTAGCAGACATGTTAAGCAGAACTACCTCGGATGCTCACGAATGGATGCTACACCCGGGCATCTTCAAGGCCATCACAAAGAAATGGTGAATGCCACAAATAGACCTATTCGCATCCCCACTCAATCACCAGCTCAAGAAATTCTGCACAAGGACATACCACCCACTTGCATGGAAGGTGGACTCTCTATCCTTCAGTTGGAAAGGCCTGACAGCATATGCATTTCCACCTCTTCCTTTGATGCACAAGGTACTACTGAAAATCAAAGAGGAACGTCCAAGGATAATTCTGATAGCTCCAAATTGGCCAAGACATCACTGGTATCCATTGCTGAGGAGCATGTCTCGGGGGAGGACGTGGACACCACCCCTGATGCCTTTGATGTTAACTCAGAACAACTACAACATCATGCATCCAAACCTAAAAACTCTGCAACTGACTGCCTGGAACATCACATAACAGCAACTAACCCAGACTTATCCCAAAGGGTGAAAGACATTATCCTTGAAGCCCGCAGACCTTCAACAAGAAGGAACTATGCAGGAAAATGGAAAAGGTTTGTCATTTGGAGTACTGAAAGAGGAAAAGATGTGTCAAAGATAGACATTGCTAACATCCTGGAGTACTTTGCAGACCTTCTACATACAGGCCTGTCCTATTCCTCCATCAAGATACATGCATCAGCTATTTCTGCAGAATACAGCTTCGAACCCCCTGTCTTCTCACATCCTCTACTCAGGCAGTTCCTCAGAGGAATCAAGAATGTAAAACCTCCTAGGAAAACCACCATTACCAGCATGGGACTTGAACTTTGTGCTAGAAAAATTGACACTCCCTCCATTTGAACCAGCAGCAACAGCAGATCTTCAACACCTATCATGGAAAACTGCTTTCCTACTGGCAATTACTTCAGCAAGAAGGGTTTCGGAACTACAGGCCTTAATGGCAGTACAACCCTTCCTAATCTTCCATCAAGATAGAGTGTCCATGAGAACTAATCCTACATTTATGCCTAAGGTGGTATCCAGAGTGTCTCTAAACCAGGCAATCCACCTACCTACCTTCTTTCCCAATCCACAGAACAGGGGGGAAAGACTGCTGCATACCTTGGATGTACATAGACAGTTACGCTACTACCTGGACAGAACCAAAGGTAACAGAAAAACTGACCAGCTTTTAGTAGCCTATGCAACAGGAAGGGAAGGAAAAGCAATTTCCAAACAGACAATCTCTAAATGGATAGGAAATTGCATAAGATTCTGTTACTCCTACCATGGAAAGCAAATTCCACAGAACATAAGACCTCACTCTACAAGGGCTACAGCCACTACCACAGCTTTCTTACGAGGAGTGGCTACCAAGGACATTATTGAGGCGGCTACTTGGACCTCCGTGCATACATTTGCCAAGCATTACAACTTACCTCTATATTCTAGATCCCGAGCAGGGTTTGCCACTGCTGTTTTGCAAGGGATCCTAACTACACCATAATTATTATTCCTCCTCCCCTAGTTTGGCTATGGTATTCTACCCATTTGTTATGACTGCAGATGCATCCTTGAAGGACATAGTACAGTTTTGTACCTACCATAAATGTAGATGTCCGAACAGGATAGCATCTGCAGTCAGGATTACCCACCCTCCTTCCCCTCTGTGGTACTCCTAGGGTATTTACCCTCCTAATAGCTAGCTAGGGGGGGATCTCTTATGGTGTATTTGTTTGTATATATGTACATACATGCTTATTTTTTTGTATTTGCCTACTATTTTTATTTGGAAACATTGGCATTTATCCAAAATTTAGTTTTCCAAGAGGGCAACTGGCATCTGGGGCAAGAAACACTGAGGAAAATGGCGTCGGCTGATGCCTTTATACCCGAAGACCAGGAGAGATGACGTCGGGTGAAGTGCGACACCAGCCGAGGCCAGACCCAGACTTTGGAATCCGGCCGACCGAATGGCTGCCTGACGACAGGACAACCCATTTGTTATGACTGCAGATGCTATCCTGTTCGGACATCTACATTTATGGTAGGTACAAAACTGTACTTTTTGCCCGCTGTTAGTTGCACATGGATGGTTTCTAATGCTTCGTGTAGTGCCACTAACCTGGAGGTGTAGGTATCTTTGATGAGTATAGATACTCTCCCTCCTTTTGTGCTTCGGTCTGAGTTTTGGGGCCGAAACGCATGGTATGAGTTATAACCTGGTAGTGCTGGGGTGCTCTCAGGAGCCTTGAACCAGGTTTCTGTTACTGCACAGACATACATTTTTTCCATACTGAGGAGAGCCTTGAGTGCGCGCATCTTGAGGTTTAGACTTCTGGCATTGAGTAGCATTACCTTTAGTTTTTTTATCCTTGGGTTGTCTATGGAGGTGGGTTTGTCCTTTGAGCCTTGCCTAAAAAAGGCACTATGGGGGGGTGGCAAGTTCCTTGGCCAGTATACGAAAGCCTAAGGGTGACAGGTGCAAGCCGTCCCTAGCAAAGCAACGTGGCTTGTCGAGCATGTCATCCCAGGCTGACAGACACTGGATCCCCTTTGAATGACACCAATACTTTAGCCAATTGTTAAATCTGTGACATCATTCTTGGTGAGGGCAAGATGCTACTCAAGGTCAGGGTCATACCAGCCTGGGCTACATGGTCAGAGAGCTCCTCTATGTCTTTTTTCATGTAGTCCAGGGAGGTGCTCAGGTCATTCACACCAGCATGGACAATGACAGAGTCATACTTGTACTTGCTTTGGAGTGACCTGAGTGCTTGCGTTATGTGGCGGATCCTGGCACCCGACAGGCAGCTTACAGTGACCTTCTCCTTGTTCAGTCTGGTGAGCGGGATGTCAGTGTGCCGGACAATAGAGTCCCCTATAACAAGTGTATTTGGTGTGTTGTTTGGCCTTAAGGGCTGTGACTGTGAGGCACACTGATTTTGTGAGATATGTGATTTGTGGGTATTGTTGAGGGGTGGCTGTTGCTTGGATATCTGCTTAGGAGGTCTTTGCTGTTTAGGCAGATTTTTATTTAGAGCCTCCGAGTATGTTTTTGTGTGTTTATGTGTTGGGTATGCAGATGCAATAGGTCTGTGTGAGACTGGATTTGTTGTGCGGCTGGTTACCTTTTCCTCCTGACTGACTGTGCCAGTCTTGGGTTGAGAGAGCTCTGCCTCCAGTTTGGCTGTGTAACTGCATCTCTCACATGTATTAGAGTTTGTTGGAAGGAGGAGAGGGTTGTCTGTGTACATAAGGCAATTGTAACATTGCCTCATAATTCCCAGATTCACTAGCTGGACAGGAGAGTAACCTTGAAACTGACCCTTGGACATACCAGATTAGTATAGGGAACTGTTTTTTTACTGATCAGATTAGGGAAGGGAACTGATTTTTTACTTTATCAGGAAGGACCAATCGGGAGTCTAATACTTATGAGAAGTCAAGGAGGGTGTAGTGCTTTAGTTAGTTAGTGTTTCCTTATAAGAGCTGAGCAAGTGCAGGGCTTTAGAAAGATAATAGAGTGATTACTTTGAGAGTTTGAACAGTTCTAAGGGAAAAAGTGAAGAGCAGACTTTGTGGAGCCTGGAATAGTTTAAACCTGTTTAGGCGGCGCTGCCCGACGCTGCTCAGTGTGCAAAACCGAGCAAAAAGAGAGTTGTAGCATTTTAAGAGAGAGAGATCAAGGAGTTTAGAATTGACCCAAAATGGCCAATAAAACTACAGCTTCTAGGTAGTAACTACTCCTCCAGGGACAGGCAGGCTGTTCAGTGTTAACCACTCCCACTGGTGAACACAGAGACTTCCCTTTAGCCCAAGCAAGCACTGGCCTTCTAGAAACTTCCAAACAGTTCAGAACAGCAAATCTGTAACTGAACTTTCTTAACTTTCAGAAAGTGGGAAAAAAGCAAGATTTTTTTGTTTTTTCTTTCTTTTTGTTGTAGTTTAAAGGTAGCAGAGATACACAAGCAGCAAAATAATCACAGCAGTGCAATAAATGACCCCACACTTGAGTGCTAGGCCAAAATCAGGTAAAATGCAGTTTTTAGAGAAAAAAAAAGCAATTTTAAATTAAGTGCAACACAGGAAATGCAGTAAAGGGTTGGGAGGGTGGCCTAATGGTTAAAGTGTTTGCCTTACAAACACAAGGTGCAGGGTTTGAGTCTCACAGGGGATAATTGGCTAGGCTTAAAATGGCAATTAGCTTAGTACTAATCTATGAACCTATGAACCTATGAACCTATGAACAGGCTCTAGATGTGTTCCAAGTACTGTTACTGTTACAGATATAAACTTTAGTAAGTCGGAAAATGCCAAAAAGTAGGCGGCAAAGCAGTAAAACTTAACAAAAAATCAGAAGAAAATACTTAAAATCACAAAAGTGGCTCCTTTTCTTCTCTCAGCGTTTTCTCCTCTTGGTAGGTTCTTCAGCAACTAGCAAGCCTGAAAAGACTTTGGGGTCTTTCCGGTTGCTGCAGGTGTCTGGTAAGGTACATCCCAAAAGGGGCATTGTACTCAATTATGGGCCTGATGAGGGATGAGTAAAGAGGCATGATGGCCTCCCCTGATCTAGATGTGAATCCCTTCATGATTAGGTGGGCTATATAAAATGTTTTTCTAACTACTTTGGCCACGTGGTTGTCAAATGAGAGATTATCAACTTGGGTCCCCAGGTCCCTAATTACTTCTTCTGTACTTAATGGATTACCACCTATGTCGTAATTTGTGGGCACTTTGTTTTTGCCAAAGGGGATGACTATACACTTTTTGGCGTTTAGCTTGAGGCCATGGCTCTGGCACCAGTTGTCTGTTTCTATGAGGCCCTTTTGGAGGATGCTTGTGTCGGCTGGAGAGTCGATTATGGCGCCCAGTTTGCAGTCATCTGCGAACTTGGTCAGCCACAGTCCTTCCGTGTTGGCCTGTACCTCTGAGAAATATATACCGAGCAAGAGAGGTCCCAGGACTGAGCCTTGTGGGACGCCACTTGTAACTGGTTTGGAGTCTGACATGGCTCCAGCAATTCTAACCATGTGGGTTCTGTCCTTGAGCCAGTTTGCAACCCATCTAGTGACATAGGGGTTTATATTTAAGCTGGTGAGCTTATCTATAATGCCCGAGTGGGGTATTGTATCGAAGGCTTTTGCAAGGTCCAGGTAGGCTGTGTGGACCACCTTCCCCTCGTCAATGGCCTTGGTGACTGTTTCAAAGAAATTGACCAAGTTTAAGAGGCAGGATCTGCCCTTAACAAAGCCGAACTGGGTAGGATCCAGTGTCTGTAGGTCCCCAATATCTTTATTTGAGGTCCATGATGATCCTTTCCATAGCTTTGCAGACCAAGCTAGTCAGGCTTATGGGGCGATAGTTTCCAGGATCCGTTGGGCACCACCTTTCTGGAGAGGGACCACTGTTGCTGTACGCCACTCTTTGGGTACATATCCTGTAGTAAGGCTGATATTGAACAGTAGTTTTATGTTTGGGTTTAGCTCTTCTTGGAGTTTATGTAGGACGCAGCCCGGGACACCGTCTGGTCCCATTGATGCTGTGTTTTTGCATTGGAGAGGGCGGCTCTTACCTGAGCATCTGATATGTCAGGGGGGCAGCACTCTGCTGGGATATTTGCCCTGTTGGTGGGGGGGGGGGGGTTGGCGCTGAACCTGTCAGCTAGGATGTTGGCAATGTCTGTGGGTTCTGTGTATTTTTTTGACTAATTCTGTGCATATCTGGGAATTCCCACCCAGGTTCCTAACATAACTTAAGAAAGCCTTGTGATTATCCTTAGTGTCCTGTGCAATTTTTCTCTCGAAGCTGGCCTTAGACGATTTTATGACTGCCCGTAGTTTTTTGCTAATACTGATCAGAGATTCCTTCCCTTTTTGGGATTTTGCTCTATCATGTAGTAGCTTCCTCCTTCTATTGTATAGTTTGTTTATGGCTGGGGTCCATCAGATAGGATGTCTGCCTTTGGAGGATTGGGTCTTGGTTTTATTTGGGATTGCATGATCCATGCATTCCTGAAGGTGTTCATAGAATGCATTTATAAAGGATTCTGTGGTCTGGGCCGTATTTTCCACAGGTCCGGGGGCTTTGAAGGATTCCACTTCAGTTTTGAGGAGTGTGAAATTTGCTTTAGAGATGTTTTTCACTGTGGTTTTCCTGAGCAGGGGGTGGGGTCGGGATGTGAATATCCAGTGAGATTAGTTTATGGTCTGATCTTACCAGTGAGGGATACACTTCTGGTCTGGAGCATAGAGTCCCCATGTTGGTGATGATCAGGTTCAGTATGTTTTCCCCTCTTGTGGGAGTGGTAACAAGTTGTTCCATAGCATTTGAGTTTATAAATTCTAGGAACCTTTGGGCTAGGGTGTTGGAGCTAGAGTAATGCTCCCAGTCTATGTTTGTGTAGTTGAAGTCGCCCAATATATTGGTGTTTGGAGAGACCTTCATATTTCCAGTGTTCTCAGGAAGGCCAAGTGGGTTTCCTGGGTTTGGGAGGGTGGTCTGTAGCAGGCTATAAACTGGAAGGCAGTTTTACCCACTGTTAGTTGCACATGGATAGTCTCTGATGCTTCGTGCTGTGCCACCAACTTGGAGGTGTGGGTATCTTTGACGAATATTGATACTCCCCCTCCTTTTGTGGTTCGGTCCAAGTTTTGGTGCCGAAAAGCATGGTATGAGGTATAACCTGGTAGTGCTGGGGTGCTCTCTGGAGCCTTGAAACAGGTTTCTGTTACTGCACAGATATCGATGTTCTCCATGCTAAGGAAAGTTTCGAGTGCGTGCATCTTGAGGTTTAGACTTCTGGCGTTGAGTAGCATTACTCTTAGTTTCTTATCCCTTGTGATACCTATGGAGGTCGGTTTGTCTTTTGAGCCTTTCCTAAAAAAGGCACTATGGGGGTAGCAAGAGCCTTTGCCAATATCCAAAAGCCCAGGGGTGACAGGTGCAAGCCGTCCCTAGCGAATCATCGTGGCTTGTCGAGCATGTCATCCCAGGCTGACAGGCATTGGATCCCCTTTGAATGACACCAATACTTAAGCCAGTTGTTGAAATTGATCATCTTGTCTTCATATTGTAGCATCATTCTTGGTGAGGGTAAGATGCTACTCAAGGTCAGGGTCATACCGGCCTGGGCTACATGCTCAGAGAGCTCCTCTATGTCTCTTTTCATGTAGTCCAGGGAGGTACGTCTCAGGTCATTCACACCAGCATGGACAGTGACTGAGTCATATTTGAACTTGCCTTGGAGTGACCTGAGTGCTTGTGTTATGTGACTGATCCTTGCGCCCCACAGGCAGCTCACCGTGACCTCCTTGTTCAGCCTGGTGAGCGGGACGTCAGTGTGCCTGACGATAGAGTCACCTATTACAAGTGTATCAGGTGTGTTGTTTAGCCTTAAGGGCTGGGACTGTTTGGCACACTGGCTTTGTGAGCTTTGTGTTGCACGTGTTTTGTTTTGGGGTAGCGGTTGCTTGGGTGTCTGCTTTGGAGGTCTCTGCTGCTTAGGCATATTTTTATTTAGAGCCTCCGAGTATGTTTTTGTTTGTTTATGCGTTTGGTTTGCTGTTGTGGTAGGTCTATGTGAGACTGGAATTGTAGTGAGTGTGGTTTCCTTCTCCCCCTGACTGGTTACGCCAGTACTGAGTTGAGAGAGCTTAGCCTCCAGTTTGGCTATATGGTTGCATCTCTCACATGTGTTGGAATTTGTTGGAAAGAGGAGAGGGTTGTCTGTGTACATGAGGCAGTTGTAACATTGCCTCAAGATTCCCAGATTCACCAGCTGGACTGGAGAGGAGATTGACAACTGACCTTTGGACATGCTAGAATAGTATTGGGAATTCCTTTATCATTGAAAAAAGGGCCAATGGGGAACAAGGTGAGGGTGTAGTGCTTTTAATTTTTTAGTGCTGACTTATATAATTGCTTTAGTGAGCAAGTGCTAGGTAACTTAAATGCAATGTGTTACAGGTAACTTGAATGTAAAAATGACAAACAGTAACGTTCTTTCAAGTGAAACAAGGAAATAAGTACAGTAAGCAATGCAGATATCACTAGTGATCCACAGAAGCGCTGAGAAGCCGCGTTTTAGGTGGAATTAGTGTTTCAGGGAATGTCCGTATTCCGCATACAAATAATGGTATTTCTGCTTTAAATGGTTCATCACAGGCAGAATTGGTGGACTTATCCCACACTAATATAACAACCAATGAAAGTGTAACGTGCCCAGGAGCAACAGAGATTATGGATACTCCACCCCCCAATCAGGAAGGCTTACAGCATCCTGGTTTCATGAATGGAGCAGGACCTAAAGTGACCATGGCCATGACACCACAAGGTTTTTTACCTCTACCTGTGCAGTATCGCCACCAGAACAGGATGAGATCGAACAGCAGAGGGAGAAGGAAGAGGAAGTTTTCAGAGGAAGCCGTAGAAGGGAGAAGAAGGCAGCGCAATTGAATGAACTTGTTTTTAATTTATCTAGTCATTTTCTCACAGATAGTGAACGTAATTTGTTAAATAAGGGACTTTCATTTATTCCTTCCCAGGGTAGCAAGCTAGCAGAGCTATTAACAGACCTGCGAGTATTTGCGAGAACAGTAACCCTGAAAATGATGTTTAAAGATGCTTCAATTGGCTATGATGCTAATAATGATGAATGTTTCAAGAAAAAAAGTGTTTTTGTACCAGAAATTTTGCCAAATGTTAGCTGTTTTGTACAGATGTGTGAGAATGATTTCTATAGATATTTCACAGATATGTAGCAAGAGGTAAAAAATGTGGAAATTTTTTTTATAATCTTAATGGTGATGAACATCAAGCGCTATTGAATTTAACTAAAGACTTGTCATTAACAATAAGTCCTGCTGATAAAGGAGGGGGGGGGGTTGCCTTGTTAGATACCCCCTTCTATGAGGAATTAATGTTGAAAATGCTAAGTGATGATGAAAAATATGAGAGAATTGATAATAAATTAAAAAAGATTATAAGTATAGTTCATGGAACGCTTTATGATTTACTTATGTGTAGACAAATAACTAAACAATTATATGATTATTTCTTGATATATATACCTACTATTCCAAATATAAAAGGACTTCCCAAAATGCATAAGGCAGAACATCCCCCACCTATGCGACCGATAGTGGCAGGAGAGAAATGGGTTACTGAACATATCTCTAGCTACTTGGAATCTAAATTAGGACCTATTGTAAGACGGATACCCACCATTTTGAGAGATACCTATTCACTATTGAGTGATATTGAACACTTAGAAAAAGGAAAAGACATACAATCCACTCTGGTACTAGCATCGTTAGATGTTAAAAATTTGTTTACAACTATACCTAATGATTATGGTGTAGAGGCAGTAAGAGAGATACTACTTGATGACAAATCTTTACATAAGGATACACAATTATTAATATGCACTTTATTGGATCTGGTCCTAAATAATAATGTTTTCTTAATTCAAGATAATCCATACATACAAACATGGGGTGTAGCTATGGGTACCCCATGTGCAAATTCATATACGAATCTTGTAATGTATCATTGGGAATCTAAACATCTGTTTAATAGTGAGTATATGAAGGACATCATATTATATAGATGCTTTGTAGATGATGTTCTTATTTTGTGGAAGGGAGAGCGGTCTGCATTAGAGGACTTGGTTATCTGTCTAGAAACAACTACAGATTTCTTAAGGTTTACTTTAGATTACTCACTGACAAAAATTGACTTTTTAGACATTTCTATTTTGAAGGGTCGTGAAGATTCTCTTACTACTAAATTGTTTAGAAAACCTTGTTGGAAAAATGGTATTTTACAATATAATAGCATGCATCCTAGGTTTATTTTTCCTAACATAGTAAAAAACCAAAAAAATAGGATTACCAGGCTATGTGCTGAGATATCTGAAAGAAATAAACAGCTAAACATCTTAAACAAGTTATTCACTGATAGGGGCTACCCATCGAGCTTTATTGAAGACCCTAGTGATAGACACCATTCTGATGCTATTAAAGCTACTTATAACAATTGAGATTACAAAGCTAGGAGGATATATAATAAGGCTCTACAACGTTTTCCTAATAGTAAAATGAACATGGTACCTTTTACTACCCGGTATACAAATGACAATTGTAATATTGTAGAGATTATAAAGAAAAACTGGGATATCCTACTAATAGATACTGAATTGAGAAAACTAATAGGTTCGACACCACACTTCAGGTATAGAAATAGCAAGAACCTGAAGTGTTGGTTGTGTATTGATAAGAAGGTCAGTAGGCCTTTGAAAGGTGGAGAGACTAGGGTCTTGATGGGAACTTGGCCATGTAAGAAATGTAATATGTGTAAGTTAATTACAACAGAGAAGGAATTCATAGTACCAGCTTTGAATTACACATATAGATCCACTTTATATGCTACATGTAACACCACAAATTTGATTTATTTGGCTACCTGTATCAAATGCCAAGCATATTATGTAGGGCTAACCTCTAGGAGACTGAGGGACCGTATATACAACCATATATATGAAATCAGGAAAATGATTCTAACTAATGCCTTAGCCAAGCATATTAACATGTATCATGACCATAGTTTTAATTTTAGAGTTTTACAAATAATAAAACCAACTATGAGAGGTGGTGATAATATGAATTTTTTTAGAGAAAATTGAGTTAGAATGGATCTTCAGGCTACGGGCACATATAGAACCTGGATTTAATACTGCTATTAGTATTAAACCTATATTAGAAACACGTAGATAATAATGAGTCATAAAGAAATAATGAATATATTAAATAATATCAAAGCATTACATGGTACAACTTTTGATAATAACAATTTGTTGTAGATCAAATGTCAATTGATTAAATATTTGGAGTTCATCATTTACCAGATATAGTTTATTATTTATTACTTTATTTTGATTATTTTATATACACACATTTTTAATTATTGTGAGATAAATTTGATATTATATCTTTTCTGTATATATTGTTTTTATATTCATTTATATACAGTTAGTGGTGATTTATATTAGCCATTAGGATACATATGTGGTTTATGAGATGTTGATATATAGAATTAATTGTATTTATTTATTCATTAATTATTCATTTTATTATATTTTATGCTATTCTATGCTGCATTATTCAATATAATTTAACATATATTTTTCCTACTGTAATACCTTTTTTATGTAGTTATGGCATTACATCTGGTGTAATATGTTTTTAGAAATTATTCTCAAAAGAATTTGCTACCTACGTTGGTATTTTTATAGTTTATAGTAATTGTCTAAGAACTGAAGGTAGAATTAACGTTCTGTCTCTTTTAATGCCAAGTAGTATGCCAAGTAGTATCATTTAATTGAATAATGAAGTTAATTGAACTAACAGTCAGCATTTGAATTTGTATATAAGCCAAAGGGTCTTAACATTTTGTTATAACCTGATGAAGCATACTTGGGAGTATGTGAAAGCGCTCATTTTTATTCCAGTTTTGTTTAATAAAAAGCCTTCTTCATTTCTACACATCGTGGTGGATTCTTTTGGTTTTACAAGATATCATTTCGTTTAATACAAGTGGAATCCTTTGGATGGTAACTGTCTGCTTCACACTAATGTTTCAGGGAAATAACAAGCAAACAAACAACAAGCATACAAACAAAGCTAGATTCAGCAGGCCTGGATCTAGTCTATGCTACAGCAAACAAGGTGTACCAATTTCAGTAAGAAGCAGTTCAGATATGCAGGCACTATAAGCCTTTAACCAGAAATTCCCAGCTCAGAAGGGCAGAGTCCAGCCTCTCCTCCCACAAGAGTGCAGACCACGAACCCTCTTAATGTAAAATAACTGGCCTGAAGCCCAAGTGCTTAAACCAGAATTAATACACTTTTAGAATAACAGACACTGAGCCCTCAATCAGCAGTTCCCAACTTAGAAGGATGTAAGCTACATGTTCTGCCACTACAGTGCAGACCACAAACCTTCTTAATGTAAAACAACTGGTCTGAAGCCCAAGTACTTAAACTAAAAGGCTTAGAATGAGTTACATCAAGCAGTAATAAATACAACTGAGTACTTTTAAGATGATGCAAAAGCAAAGTGGAAAATAGTTTTTTATTCAGGCATGTCCAAGGGTCAGCTCCCAGTGCTCTCTCTTGTCTATCTGATGAATCTTGGCATCTTGGGGCTATGTAGAAATTGCCTCATGTACACAGACAACCCTCTCCTCCTACCACCCAAAATGACAACCTGTGAGAGATGCACTTATCTAGCCAAACTGGAGGTAAAGCTCTCTCCAACCAAGACTTAACTTGACAGTCATGATGCGAAGGTAAACATTTGCACCACACCACATTCATCACATAGTCTCACTAAATCTACACAACCAAAATCCACACATAGCAACACAAAAACATTTGCAGAGTCTCTCAGTAATAATCTGCCTAAGCAACAGAGACCTCCAAAGCAGAAACACAGGCAACCTCCATCCCCCAACACAACCCAAGTGACATATAGCCCAGAGACTCAGTGTGCCACTCAACCACAGCCAAAAAGGCAAAACAACATACCCAACACAGTAGTCATAGCTGACTCTATAATCAGGCACACTGATGTCCCACTCACCAGGCTAAACAAGGAGAAGGTTACTGTCAGCTGCCTGTCAGGATCTGCCACATAACCCACGCACTCAGGTCACTCCACAACAAGTACAAATAAGACTCTGTCATTGTCCATGTTGGTGTGAATGACCTGAGACCTACCTTCCTGGACTACATGAAAAGAGACATTGAAGAGCTCTCCGATCTTGTAGCCCAGGCAGGTATGACCCTAGCCCTAAGTAGCAGTCTGCCATCGCCCAGAATGATACCGCAGTACAAGGACAAAATGACTGACTTCAACAATTGGTTAAGCTTCTGGTGTCATTCTAAGAGGATCCAGTATCTGTCTGCTTGGATGACATGGTCGACAGACCACGATGCTTTGCCACAGATGGGCCTGCACCTATCGCCCCTGGGATTCTGGACACTGGCTAAGGCTCTTGCTGCCCCTATAGTGCCTTTTTAAACATGGTCCGAATAACAAATTCACCACCGTAACAGGAACAGGCAAGCAAAAACTGAAGGTAATGCTACTTAATGCTAGAAGTCTAAATCTCAAAATGCACTCACTCGAGGCACTCCTTAAAATGGAGAACATCGATATCTGTGCAGTGACTGAGACCTGGTTCAAGGCTTCAGAGAGCACCCCTGCACTACCAGGCTATAACTCATACCACACTTTTCGGCATTTAACCTGGACCGAAACACCAAAGGTGGAGGTGTGTCCATATTCATTAAAGATATCCACACCTCCAGGCTAGTTGCTTAGCATAATGCATCCGAGGTTATCCAAGTGCAACTAACTCTGGGCAAAACTGCATCCAAATTGTAGCTTGCTACAGATCCCCCACCATGCCCCTGGATTCCCACTCCACTTTTCTTGATGTACTGGAAAATATTGGGGTTCAACCAAACACATTAATAATGGGCGACTTCAACTACCCCACCGTTAACTGGGAAAACTAGTCATGTACCAACTCCTTAGCTCAACGCTTTCTGGAATTCATAAACTCCAATGCCCTGTATCAACTTACCCACACACCCACCAGGGGCAACAATATCATAGACCTAGTCATTACCAACATGAGTGACCGGTGTTCCACACCTGAAGTCAACTCCTCATTGGTCCAATCCGACCATAAGCTAATCGCCCTTGATATTCACATCCCGCCCCCACCCCCCATTAAGGAAACCACGGTTAAAAATTTCTCCAAAGCCAACTTCATGCTTCTTAAGACAGAAGTGGTGAACTTCATGACACCCATGCAGATGGACAATACAGTTACAACTGCTGAATCCTACACAAATGCACTCTATTAGCACTTACACAAGTGCATGTATTGTGCTATCCAAAAGAGGACCAAGACGCTCTCCTCCAAAAAAAGGAAGCCAATCGGGTGGACCCCTGCCATAAACAAACTGTACAACAGAAGGAAGAAACTGTTGCAAAAGAGAGTAAAATCCCATGAGTGGAGGAGCTTCCTGTTCAGCCTCAGTAAGAAGTTGAGATCCGTTATAAGATCCTCCAAAGCTAGCTACGAAAACAAACTCACCACTAATTTTAAGGACAACCACAAAGCATTCTATATCTATGTCAAGACTCTTGATGGCAACACCTAGATCTGCTCTGAGTTACAGCACAACGGCACGAAAATTACAGAACCCACTGATATTGCCAACGTCCTGGCAGATAGGTTCATTGCTAACTTTACCCCCCCCTAAAGGGCCCATATCTATACAGGAAGAATGCAGAGTCCTTGTAATCACAACTACGCAGGTAAAAGCTGCACACTCTAAACCAAAAACACAGCATCCATGGGACCGGACAACATCCTAGGCTGCGTTTTACATCAATTTCAGAACGTACTAGCTCCCCACTTAAGCACCATGTTCAATAATAGCCTCACATCAGGCTTTGTGCCCACTGAATGGCGCACAGCAACAGTTATCCCACTCCACAAAGGTGGAGTCACCACTGATCCTGGGAACTATCGACCTATTAGCCTGACGATCCTGGTCTGCAAGGCCATGGAACGTATCATCATGGAACTCATAAACAAAGACATTGGTAACCTCCAAACTCGGGATCCCACCCAGTTTGGGTTTGTGAAAGGCAGATCATGCCTCCTGAACCTGATCGACTTCTTTGAGGCAGTCACCAAAGCCATAGATGATGGTAAGGTGGTTCAAACCACCTATCTTGACCTCGCCAAGGCTTTCTACACCATCCCTCATTCTGGAATTATAGCTAAACTCACTAAACTAGGTATAAATCCCTACATCACAAGATGGGTTGCCAACTGGCTCACTGACAGAACCCACACTGTAAAAGTTGCAGACTCCAAATCTGACCTCAAAGCAGTGACAAGCGGAGTGCCACAGGGTTCCGCCCTGGGACCTCTCCTGTTTGGTATCTACTTCTCTGAAGTACAGACTAACACAGAAGGCCTCTGGCTAATGACGTTCACAGATGACTGCAAACTAGGAGCCATAGTCAAGTCCCCAAATGATGTGGACATCCTACAGAAGGGCCTTGCTGAGACAGATGCCTGGTGTCAGAGCCATGACCTCAAGCTCAATGCCAAAAATTGCAGTGTCATCCCCTTTGGTAACAGCTCTGTACCCTTGAACTACCATATAGGTAGCAATCTACTTAATACCGAATGTGTGATGAGACCTTGGGACCCAGGTGGACAGTAGTCTCTCCTTTGATAGTCACATCGCCACTGTAGTCAGGAAGACTTACTACGTGGTACACCTCATCATAAAAGGGTTCTCATCCAGGAAAAAAGAGGTCATTGTTCCCTGCTACTTGACACTCTAATTAGACCCATTATAGAGTACAACAACGCCCCTTTTGGAATGTACCTCAAAAGACATCTGCAGCAGCTGGAAAGGCCACAAAAGTATCTCACAAAGAGGATTACTGGCCTCAAACAAATGTCCTACACTGACCACCTCAAAAAACTCCAGCTTTACTCCGTAGCATATCGCCTACTCCGTGCGGATCTCTACCTAACATATAAAGCTATGTCAAACCCAGAGCTGTTGGACATGGTACACCTAAAGAAATCCCAATCCCTCTGAGCTACACGCTCTAGGGACCTAAACCTTGTCACCACAATAAACAGGACATGCTGGAGGGATAGATTCCTGTCCCAAAGACTTCCCATACTCTGGAACAGGCTACCCATCTATGTCAAGCAAAGTTCTTCATTAGCACTCTTCAGGAAAAATCTTGATGAGTGGATGGGAAATAAGAAATGTACCCCAGGGATCACTTCTGTGTGTCTGCTCGACAGTAGACAGCAAACTAGCAAAACTGGAAACCAAAAAACACAAGCAAGCAGAAAACTCTCCGCCAGTTTATTACACGTAACGTAAGCGCTTTCACTAACTTAAATGAGTCAGCTTCTTCAGACAAGTAAAAAATCTCAAATACCCGGTTTAAAAAGGTTACAAAAAAATGCTAAACCAATGAGCTAGCAGTCCAAAAACGTGATGTCGTATGACAAATGCATTTTAAAGCAACATGCCATACATTAGGTTAAACCATATAAATAAGAATTTAAAACACACACACGTCTAAAGTAGTTAATAAAGACATAATTAGTAAACTGTTAAGAATAAAATAACATTGCCTAAAATCATCATACAGTTTCTTAAAAGACAATGTACATATAGGTATATAAACATACATGTGTATTATCTATAAACGTAGGTACATGTTACCAAGTAAAGAATATGTGCATCCTAAAATTTTCTAAACATAAATAAAATAATATTTTCCTATGTTTAAAACAAGTATTGACCAGCAACACAAACGGAGCCATAAATGTATATTTATGTGCACATTATGTATTAAATGTTTCTAAATAAATAAATGAATAACATATTAGTGCAAAAATGTATTACTAATTTGTGTTAGCTGGTATTAAATCTGCCTCTTCAGGGCTTTCAATTTTAACAAGCTTTTGATAGATAAAGCTTCGTTCAGACCTGGAAAGGTATATGCAGCTGTTGCAATCTGCCATTCTAACTCAGCCTCTTCTAGTTTGAGTTCCCAGGGCCCCCCTCTCCGGTTGTGTTCCACTAATTGTAAAATAAACGAAAAGTTGTGGTCTGGAAAAATGAGAGTATGTTTGGCTAGGGCATTAGTACTAATTTTGTTGTTAATACTGTACACATGCTCATAGATCCTCTGTTTTAATTTTGTCTCAGTTTTCCCAATGTAAAATCACTCACACCCATCACAGATAGCTCCATAGACCACTCCCTGAGAATCACAGTTGTATCTTTCATGCATAAAATACTCCTTGTCCCTGATTTTTACCTTGTTGGTTACTTTAACAAACTTACATTGGTAACATCTCCCACATCTAGTCATGCCTATATTTGGTTTAAGAGTTCTTTTTGGCCTTTCAACTAAACTTTTCAAGTTCCACCCCCTTCTAATAGCCTAGTATCTACCTATGACATAATGTCTGACATTTTAAAACCTACACAGTTCATGGGCTATCAGAAACATTCAAACATAGTACAGCATAAAGTATCCTTGAACCTAGGGATATAGGCGAGAATTAGTCAGGGTAAGTACAGGGACATAGCCAGCATGTTTTAAGTGCTGTTTAAGATTATTTTTTAATAGAGATATGGGGGAAATCAAAGTAAGATCAGTAGGCAGAATGTTCCAGGTTTTGCCAATGGAGTTAGAGAACAGGGAGTCAACGGCTGTGTTATTGGTTTTAGTTATTTATACTAGAAGCCTGTTGGATGAACGTAGGGTCTTAAGGTTGTTGTATGGGGTGATAAGGTTCTTAAGTATGGGAGTGTTTTCAAGCTGGTAGATTATTTTATGTGCAATTATAATTTGATTGTATTGTAGTTGGTTGGGTAATTCTAACCATCCTAATTGGCTCAAGCTATGACAATGGTGAGTTATGTATGTGGTTCCTGTGACAAATCTAGCAGTGTTATTGTTGGAGCTTGCCAGTTTGTTAGTCATTTTTACTCAAGTTTGTAAATATGTAGGAGGCATAAAGGAGGGTAGAAAATAAGTGGGTATGGACAATAACATTCCTAGCTAGAGGTGTAAGGAAGGGCTTAATCCTGTATAGTGAGCCAGTTTTTTATTGACTTTTTATAGTATGCTTAGTATGTAGATCAAATTTCAGGTTATCGATCAATACCCCCTAATAGTTTGGTGGAGGGATCAGGAGATATGATGGTGCCATTGTTTGACCTAACAGTAAAGGTAGGACTTACGTGGAGGGATCAGGAGATATGATGGTGCCATTGTTTGACCTAACAGTAAAGGTAGGACTTACGTGGAGGGATCAGGAGATATGATGGTGCCATTGTTTTACTTAACAGTAAAGGTAGGACTTACGTGGAGGGATCAGGAGGTATGATGGTGCCATTGTTTGACCTAACATTAAAGGTAGGACTTACGGGTAGGACAGAATAGTGGTCATTTTTTTTTTTTTTTAAGGATTCAGTGCGAGTCGACGGTTTATCTCCTTGCAGTTTATTAGAATGACAGGATGTCCAGAATTGCAAGCAGTGTTTCTGGTGGGTTTTACCCCACTGCCTGATTTAGAGAGCTTAATAAGGTATTGTTCTACTGGTCATACTGGTCAGTACAACTCCATGTTCTGCTGATTTTTATTATTGTTCCTGAACTTTGTTAAATTAACCTTTACAATCATCCTTGTTCTTATTTATTTATCCTTTGTTGACCAAGTTAGTATCACTAGGCTTGTAGCCTCTTTTCATGGGAGACCAGACGTGGTACTTATACTGATAGGGGACATTTTGCAGGGCATCAGGGAAGTTCCCCTACTCTTGGTAGTTGAGGGAAAGCTTTGTGTTTACACATCTTGACTTCGTGTTTCCTGTTCAGGTGTGGAGGCAGCCAGGAGGAACAGGGAGGAAACATGACTGATTCAGCTTTGGCTGAAAAGTAAGTGAAAGTTGCTGAAAATGTAGTTGAAATTGTAGAATTGCTACCAAAAGTTTTTTTTCTGATGCTGTGGGTGCAGAAAAACAGTGATATTGGAGGGAAAAGAGATTGTAGTTGTAACAGAGATGGATTCAGAGGAAAACTTTCAGAGGAGATTGTTTGAAGGAGAGACAGTTACCTCTTCAGAAATGCATAATTACAACCATCCAATGGGGGGGGGGGGGGGGTTGCTGGATGATTATTTGGAAGAAATGCTAAACCAAAGTGAGCCAGATAGTGGAGCAGCAATTTCATGGAGTAACATCATGGAAAAAATAGAAGAAAAAAAGGAGAAGAAAAGACCGTGCCAGAAAAAGTTCCGCAGACACAAACTGTTGGAGAAGAAGCAAAGAAGGAAGAGGCAGACAAAAGAGACTAAAAAGACGTAAAAAGCATGTGAAAACAGTTAAAAAGGAGAACATTTGCACCGGTATGAGGTCTGGCACTCTGTCAGAGCACCTCTGGGTGTCAAAGCAAAGAGGTAAGAGCATCCATTTTAATCCATTGTCTTTTTGTAACTTGATATTTGAGACTTGGCAGGCCATGGAGAATTTTTGGGTGCATATAAACAAAAGAAAATATTTATCCATGGTCCGAATATGTGTTACAAACTTTTTACAGACAAAAAAGAGTAACGATCCAGTTTAGAAATGAAGCAAAGAACTGAAAGAATATTTGTTAACTAATGTAAAGAAGTAATGGACACCACAAAATATATGATGAAAGAGGACTGTGGACTGGGGATGGGAATGGGAATGTGGAGTAATACTGAAAATGGAAAATGATAATGTTATGCACATGCCTAGTTTTAATACTTGTGGTAATAGGGGGTTGTGAAATGCAGGGGTCAACCAAAAATGTGTTGTTTTTGTGGAAAAATGATCATTTAATCAATGAATCTGGTAAAATGTTATTTATGTGGTAAAACAGGGCATGGTGCAAAAAATGTGATTTAAACTGCAAATAGTGTGGCGATACTTGTCATTTATCGCTAGAATGTGAAATGAATGTGCAAGAAAATGAAAATTAAGTTATACAGGATAAAGAGAGAGCAGAATGTGTTATACAAAAAATGTACACAAAGATGTAACTGATAAAAGAGCTTGTACATGAAGTTAAAGAAAGTAACAAGGAAAATAAAACAGAGGCGACAAGTGTGTAAGAAACTGATTAGCACACAGTAAGAAATAAAAAATAATTTGATAGACAAAAGAGTTAAAGATAGGAAAAGAAAATTCAAAAACATAATGCTTAGAGAAAATAAGAAAGGAAAGTGATAAACATTTTATTATACTAACTGTTCTTAAAAGCTGAAAATATTAGCTTTAAATGTGAACAGTATGAAAAACATTGAGGAGAATAGGTAGATTACAATGCTGTGCTGCAGTCGAGAATATGTATATTACAGTGGTGTGCTGCAGTAGAGAATAGGTATATTACAATGGGGTGCTGCAGTAGAGAATAGGTATATTACAATGGTGTGCTGCGGCAGAGAATAGTTATATTACAATAGTGTGCTACAGTAGAGAATAGGTATATTACAATGCTGTGCTGCAGTAGAGAATAGGTATATTACAATGGTGTGCTGCAGTAGAAAATAGGTAGATTACAATGGTGTGCTGCAGTCGAGAATATGTATATTACAATGGTGTGCTGCAGTAGAGAATAGGTATATTACAATGGTGTGCTGCAGTAGAGAATAGGTATATTACAATGGTGTGCTGCAGTAGAGAATAGGTATATTACAATGGTGTGCTGCGGCAGAGAATAGTTATATTACAATGGTGTGCTGCGGTAGAGAATAGGTAGATTACAATGGTGTGCTGCAGTACAGAATAGGTATATTACAATGGTGTGTTACAGTAGAGAATAGGTATATTACAATGGTGTGCTGCAGTAGGGAATAGGTATATTACAATGGTGTGCTGCAGTAGAGAATAGGTAGATTACAATGGTGTGCTGCAGTAGAGAATAGGTATATTACAATGGTGTGTTACAGTAGAGAATAGGTATATTACAATGGTGTGCTGCAGTAGAGAATAGGTAGATTACAATGGTGTGCTGCAGTACAGAATAGGTATATTACAATGGTGTGTTACAGTAGAGAATAGGTATATTACAATGGTGTGCTGCAGTAGGGAATAGGTATATTACAATGGTGTGCTGCAGTAGAGAATAGGTACATTACAATGGTGTGCTGCAGTAGAGAATAGGTATATTACAACGGTGTGCTGCAGTAGAGAATAGGTAGATTACAATGGGGTGCTACACTAGAGAATAGGTATATTACAATGGTGTGCTGCAGTAGAGAATAGGTAGATTACAATGCTGTGCTGCAGTAGAGAATAGGTATATTACAATGGTGTGCTGCAGTAGAGAATAGGTATATTACAATGGTGTGCTGCAGTAGAGAATAGGTAGATTACAATGGTGTGCTGCAGTAGAGAATAGGTATATTACAATGGTGTGCTGCAGTAGAGAATAGGTAGATTACAATGGTGTGCTGCAGTAGAGAATAGGTATATTACAATGGTGTGCTGCAGTAGAGAATAGGTAGATTACAATGGTGTGCTGCAGTAGAGAATAGGTATATTACAATGGTGTGCTGCAGTAGAGAATAGGTATATTACAATGGTGTGCTGCAGTAGAGAATAGGTATATTACAATGGTGTGCTGCAGTAGAGAATAGGTATATTACAATGGTGTGCTGCAGTAGAGAATAGGTATATTACAATGGTGTGCTGCAGTAGAGAATAGGTATATTACAATGGTGTGCTGCAGTAGAGAATAGGTATATTACAATGGTGTGCTGCAGTAGAGAATAGGTATATTACAATGGTGTGCTGCAGTAGAGAATAGGTATATTACAATGGTGTGCTGCAGTAGAGAATAGGTAGATTACAATGGTGTGCTGCAGTAGAGAATAGGTAGATTACAATGGTGTGCTGCAGTAGAGAATAGGTAGATTACAATGGTGTGCTGCAGTAGAGAATAGGTATATTACAATGGTGTGCTGCGGCAGAGAATAGTTATATTACAATAGTGTGCTACAGTAGAGAATAGGTAGATTACAATGGTGTGCTGCAGTAGAGAATAGTTATATTACAATAGTGTGCTGCGGCAGAGAATAGGTATATTACAATGGTGTGCTGCAGTAGTGAATAGTTATATTACAATAGTGTGCTGCAGTAGAGAATAGGTATATTACAATGGTGTGCTGCAGTAGAGAATAGGTAGATTACAATGGTGTGCTGCAGTAGAGAATAGGTAGATTACAATGGTGTGCTGCAGTAGAGAATAGGTAGATTACAATGGTGTGCTGCAGTACAGAATAGGTAGATTACAATGGTGTGCTGCAGTACAGAATAGGTAGATTACAATGGTGTGCTGCAGTAGAGAATAGGTAGGTTACAATGGTGTGCTGCAGTAGAGAATTGGTATATTACAATGGTGTGCTGCAGTAGAGAATAGGTATATTACAATGGTATGCTGCAGCAGAGAATAGGTAGATTACAATGGTGTGCTACAGTAGAGAATAGGTATATTACAATGGTGTGCTGCAGTACAGAATAGGTAGATTACAATGATGTGCTGCAGTAGAGAATAGGTATATTACAATGGTGTGCTGCCGTAGAGAATAGGTATATTACAATGGTGTGCTGCGGCAGAGAATAGTTATATTACAATAGTGTGCTGCGGCAGAGAATAGGTAGATTACAATGGTGTGCTGCAGTAGAGAATAGGTATATTACAATGCTGTGCTGCAGTCGAGAATATGTATATTACAATGGTGTGCTGCAGTAGAGAATAGGTATATTACAATGGTGTGCTGCAGTAGAGAATAGGTATTATTACAATGGTGTGCTGCAGTAGAGAACAGGTATATTACAATGGTGTGCTGCAGTAGAGAATAGGTAGATTACAATGGTGTGCTGCGTTAGAGAATAGGTATATTACAATGGTGTGCTGCAGTAGAGAGTAGGTACATTACAATGGTGTGCTGCAGTAGAGAATAGGTAGATTCCAATGTTGTGCTGCAGTAGAGAATAGGTAGATTACAGTGGTGTGCTGCAGTAGAGAATAGGTAGATTACAATGGTGTGCTGCAGTACAGAATAGGTAGATTACAATGGTGTGCTGCAGTACAGAATAGGTATATTACAATGCTGTGCTGCAGTCGAGAATATGTATATTACAATGGTGTGCTGCAGTAGAGAATAGGTAGATTACAATGGTGTGCTGCGGCAGAGAATAGTTATATTACAATAGTGTGCTACAGTAGAGAATAGGTATATTACAATGCTGTGCTGCAGTACAGAATAGGTAGATTACAATGATGTGCTGCAGTAGAGAATAGGTATATTACAATGGTGTGCTGCCATAGAGAATAAGTATATTACAATGGTGTGCTGCGGCAGAGAATAGTTATATTACAATAGTGTGCTGCGGCAGAGAATAGGTAGATTAAAATGGTGTGCTGCGGTAGAGAATAGGTAGATTACAATGGTGTGCTGCAGTAGAGAATAGGTAGATTACAATGGTGTGCTGCAGTAGAGAATAGGCAGATTACAATGGTGTGCTGCAGTAGAGAATAGGTAGATTACAATGGTGTGCTGCAGTAGAGAATAGGTAGATTACAATGGTGTGCTGCCGTAGAGAATAGGTAGATTACAATGGTGCGCTGCGGCAGAGAATAGTTATATTACAATAGTGTGCTACAGTAGAGAATAGGTAGATTACAATGGTGTGCTGCAGTAGAGAATAGGTAGATTACAATGGTGTGCTGCAGTAGAGAATAGGTAGATTACAATGGTGTGCTGCCATAGAGAATAGGTATATTACAATGGTGTGCTGCGGCAGAGAATAGTTATATTACAATGGTGTGCTACAGTAGAGAATAGGTAGATTACAATGGTGTGCTGCAGTAGAGAATAGGTAGATTACAATGGTGTGCTGCAGTAGAGAATAGGTAGATTACAATGGTGTGCTGCAGTAGGGAATAGGTAGATTACAGTGGTGTGCTGCAGTAGAGACTAGGTAGATTACAATGGTGTGCTGCAGTAGAGAATAGGTAGATTACAATGGTGTGCTGCCATAGAGAATAGGTAGATTACAATGGTGTGCTGCGGCAGAGATTAGTTATATTACAGTAGTGTGCTACAGTAGAGAATAGGTAGATTACAATGGTGTGCTGCAGTAGAGAATAGGTAGATTACAATGGTGTGCTGCAGTAGAGAATAGGTAGATTACAGTGGTGTGCTGCAGTAGAGAATAGGTCGATTACAATGGTGTGCTGCGGTAGAGAATAGGTCGATTACAACGGTGTGCTGCGGTAGAGAATAGGTAGATTACAACGGTGTGCTGCGGTAGAGAATAGGTAGATTACAACGGTGTGCTGCGGTAGAGAATAGGTAGATTACAACGGTGTGCTGCGGTAGAGAATAAGTAGATTACAACGGTGTGCTGCGGTAGAGAATAGGTAGATTACAACGGTGTGTTGCGGTAGAGAATAAGTAGATTACAACGGTGTGCTGCGGTAGAGAATAGGTAGATTACAACGGTGTGCTGCGGTAGAGAATAGGTAGATTACAACGGTGTGCTGCGGTAGAGAATAGGTAGATTACAACGGTGTGCTGCGGTAGAGAATAGGTAGATTACAACGGTGTGCTGCGGTAGAGTATAGGTAGATTACAACGGGGTGCTGCGGTAGAGAATAGGTAGATTACAACGGGGTGCTGCGGTAGAGAATAGGTAGATTACAACGGGGTGCTGCGGTAGAGAATAGGTAGATTACAACGGGGTGCTGCGGTAGAGAATAGGTAGATTACAACGGGGTGCTGCGGTAGAGAATAGGTAGATTACAACGGGGTGCTGCGGTAGAGAATAGGTAGATTACAACAGGGTGCTGCGGTAGAGAATAGGTAGATTACAACGGTGTGCTGAGGTTGACAATAGGTAGATTACAACGGTGTGCTGCGGTAGACAATAGGTAGATTACAACGGTGTGCTGCGGTAGACAATAGGTAGATTGCAACGGTGTGCTGCGGTAGACAATAGGTAGATTACAACGGTGTGCTGCGGTAGAGAATAGGTAGATTACAACGGTGTGCTGCGGTAGAGAATAGGTAGATTACAACGGTGTGCTGCGGTAGAGAATAGGTAGATTACAACGGTGTGCTGCGGTAGAGAATAGGTAGATTACAACGGTGTGCTGCGGTAGAGAATAGGTAGATTACAACGGTGTGCTGCGGTAGAGAATAGGTAGGTTACAACGGTGTGCTGCGGTAGAGAATAGGTAGATTGCAACGGTGTGCTGCGGTAGAGAATAGGTAGATTGCAACGGGGTGCTGCGGTAGAGAATAGGTAGATTGCAACGGGGTGCTGCGGTAGAGAATAGGTAGATTGCAACGGGGTGCTGCGGTAGAGAATAGGTAGATTGCAACGGGGTGCTGCGGTAGAGAATAGGTAGATTGCAACGGGGTGCTGCGGTAGAGAATTGGTAGATTGCAACGGGGTGCTGCGGTAGAGAATTGGTAGATTGCAACGGGGTGCTGCGGTAGAGAATTGGTAGATTACAACGGGGTGCTGCGGTAGAGAATTGGTAGATTACAATGGGGTGCTGCGGTAGAGAATAGGCAGATTACAACAGTGTTCTGCGGTAGAGAATAGGCAGATTACAACGGTGTTCTGCGGTAGAGAATAGGTAGATTGCAATGGGGTGCTGCGGTAGAGAATAGGTAGATTGCAACGGGGTGCTGCGGTAGAGAATAGGTAGATTACAACGGGGTGCTGCGGTAGAGAATAGGTAGATTACAACGGTGTGCTGCGGTAGAGAATAGGTAGATTACAACGGTGTGCTGCAGTAGAGAATAGGCAGATTACAACGGTGTGCTGCAGTAGAGAATAGGCAGATTACAACGGTGTGCTGCAGTAGAGAATAGGTCGATTACAACGGTGTGCTGCAGTAGAGAATAGGTCGATTACAATGGTGTGCTGCAGTAGAGAATAGGTAGATTACAACGGTGTGCTGCAGTAGAGAATAGGTAGATTACAACGGTGTGCTGCAGTAGAGAATAGGTAGATTACAACGGTGTGCTGCAGTAGAGAATAGGTAGATTACAATGGTGTGCTTCAATAGATGCACATATTACTGTTTTAGAAGGTATCACAGTATTAAAAGAGGACAAAAGAACACAAACTGAAAAACTTTGGAATGGTGCGGTAGTTTGGAACAGGAGGAAAGAAACATGCTCCGGCATATTTATATTACGTCAAGAAAGCATTAAAGTATTAGATGTAACATAGTGCAGCTAGGACGAATTACAGTAGTAGACTTGAGTTGGAAAAAATGTGTGTATAGAATTATAGCTTATAATAGCATATTGGAACAAGCAAGATTTTCTAGATATGAGAGGTTGCAATGTAGAAAAAGAGAGTATTAATGAGAGTTATTCCTTTTGTAGAAAAGTTTGGTATAGAGCTTAGGTGTCGAAAGGTTAGAAAGGGGGGTGAGCTAGGTTGGGAGAATGCAGGTACATTTCCTGATAGAGGATAGGTAGGAATGAAGCTGAGTTTTAAAGTCTTCCACAGTTTCCATTATCCTTAGTGTGGGAGGAAGATAATTCCATTTTTTGGCCAAGGAAAAAGAGAGGAGAAGTTGTTCAGGTGGATGGTTAGGTTTATGGATAGTAATTAAGTTTTGGTGATCTGACCTAAGAGTTCTATTAGGGATGTAAGGGAGTAGGACGTTAGTAAGGGCAGGGCATTTGGTAAGGTTGAAGACTAGTCTATGGGCTGTGATGAGTTGGAGGTATCCAGATAGTTTGGGAGTTCTAGCCAATTTAGAGAGCGAATGGCAGTACAGTGATGGGAGGAGTTTTTGGAATTGGTGGCAAATTTGAAAATTTTCTTATAGCAGTTTTCTAATTTAGAAGTGATGGATGCAGATAGGTTGGTTAATAGGGATGTCAGGTATGGTGTGAGAGGAAGCAATTGTTCCTGTATAGCATACCAAGTTTTTGATGGGTTTTCTTTATGTTTTGAAGAATATGGTTGTCAAATTTTAGGTGTTCATCTATAGTTACACCTAGCATTTTGACGTGGGGGTCAATTTCAATAGGAAAGTTGTTTTGGCTTAGAACTTGGAAAGTGATTTTGTCAAAAGGGAAGGATTTTGATGGTAGGAAGATTAATATTTTGGATTTGTTTGCATTTAGGGAGAGGTGGTTTTGGAGCATCCAGGCATCAGTGGTTGAGAAGGCGGTCTGGGTCTTTGTTAGTTCAGGGAGATTAGTGGCAGAACAGACTAAAGTTGAGTCTGCACATTGGATTACTTTGGCATAGCAGAGTGAAATGTATTGATAAAGATATTGAACAGCATTGGACGAAGGATAGATCCCTGGAGTACACCGATGGGGGTATGGAGAAAAGGAGAGATACTTTTTCTCCATTTTACACCCTGAGATCTGTCAGACAAGTAGCTTGAGAACCAGGAGATGGTACTTTGAGAAAGATTTAGGTTTGAAAGGTTGTTCAGTAGATGGGTGTGGGAAACAGTATCAAATGCCTTGGAGAGATCCAAAAGCACTGTGGAGACTATTTCCGTGGAATCTCTGGCACAGTTGACTTGTATCTAGGAATGAGAGGAGAGCTGTTGTGGTGCTGTGCCCAGGTTTGAATCCATGTTGTGTTGGTGTAAGGAGAAGGTTTTGGGTTAAGAAAGGCATAAGTTGAAGGCGAACACATTTTTCTAGGAGTTTAGAGATAGGGAAGAGTATCGCTTTGGGATGGAAATTGGAGATATTGGTGTTTTTACCGCCTTTGTGAAGAGGTAGAGTATATGCTGCATGCCAGAGTTTGGGGACATAAGATTCATGTATGGGTCTGTTGATTAAGATGCTAATAGGGAAGGCAATCCCATCAGCAGCAAGTTTAGGAAAAATTGTAGGCATATTGTCTGCAGCATTAGAGCAGGGTTTTAGTTTGGAGAGAAGTATTTTTATATAGTTGGTAGATATGGGTTTAAGGTTGAAAATGAGTGTGTGTGGAGTCAGTGGGTAGGGTGGTAGAGGCGGCGGAGGTACACGTAGAGAAAGGACTGTTGTTGGGGAAGGTTTTGATTAGTTCAGTTCAGATATTTTTCAATAAAGAAAGAATTGAATAATGAGGCTAATTCTTGATCAGATTTGCTGGGGTCTGGGCAGGGATTGTGTTTGGAGCCTGGATTGAGAAGTGCATTTACAGAATTCCAGAATTGTTTAGGGTTTTTTGTATGGCTAGACTGAAGTTTAATATAGTAATAGTTTTGTCTCTCATGATTTGTTTTTTTTTTCGAGGTTATGGAGCTGAGTGTAATGAAGTAAGGTTTCGGGGAGTTTATTTTTCTTGTACGGTTTCCAGGATTTATCCCTTTGGTGCATTAGTTGTTTGGTGTCTTTGGTTAGCCATGGGGGAGTATTGTTTTTTATTCTTTTTGTTCTTATTGGTGATAGATTGTTTAGAGTATTTAGAAAAGTGGAATTAAAGTAGTCAAGGGCATTGTCAAGAGGAAGTGTTTTTAAGATGTTCCAATTAATTTGAGGGAGTATGAAAATGTGTTTGGGTTGAAATTACTGAGGGTATGTGTGTGTATGTATTGGTGCTGATGCAGGGTGGAGGAGGTTGAGCGGAGGGCAAAGGCAGGATGGTGGTTACTGATGGAGTCGGGAATGGTGCCAGAGTTAGTAATTTTGTTAGGGTGGGAGACTAGGATCTGGTCAAGGGTAGTACCTAGGGAACTGGATTTTTTGGGTCTGGTTGGAGAATTAATTATTGGGTGAATTTGAAGAGATTGATGGATTGGGTAAGTGAAGAGTTATTGATGTTCTCCCAGTTTATATTTACATCACCTAGTATATATGTTTAATTATTTATTTTGATTAAGCCCCGTAAGAGATTTTTTTCAAGGATTGGGATATTATTTCCTGGTGGGATGTATAAGGCAATGATACAGAAATTTTTATGGCTGTTCATTTTTGGTAAGCAAGCTACTAGTTAAGCGTTAGCGAATTGTGGAATAGGGTGTGGGTAAGGGACAATGGCGAGTGAGTTAGATTAGATTAAGGTGACACCCCCACCTTTTTGTTTGTTCGATCACACCTAAGGGCTTGAAAACCAGGGGGTAGTATTTCAGAGTCGAAGATATGAGGTTTGAGCCATGTGTCAGAGATGCCTACGATGTCTGGTTGGTTATGGCTTAACCAGGCTTGAAATATGGATGCTTTGTTACAGAGACTTTGGGCATTGAGAGTATAGAGTTGAAGAGTTTTGTGGGTGAGGGGGTGGTTAGAGAGAGGGGGGCTATCTAGAGATGAATTAGGTCCAGGATTAGGGTGGATGTCGCCAGCTAGGTGGAGGATGTTGAGGAGGGATGGTATGATAGGTTTAGGTTTTTTTTTATAGTACAGGGAGAAGTGTGCTATGAGTTTAGTCATATGAAGTTTTATTGTGCTTGGTATAATTTGTAGGTTACAGAGGTGAAGGAAGTTAGGTTGAATCAAAGAGGGGGGGATTGAGTAGAAGCATTTCATTGTGGTGGTGATGTGTAATGTGTGGTGGGGTATAGGCAAATGGAGAAAAGGAAGGGGGGAGATAAGTTGTGGAATAGGAAGTAGCATGGTATAGGGGTATTAAGAGTATCAAAAAGGTTAAGGGGGTACTAAGGGTGTGGAAGAGTAGGGAGGGCAAGGAGCTAAGCAGGAGATAAAGTAGTGATTAAGAGTTAGTGGATTGAGGAGGTTTGGGTTTAGCCAAGACAGGGTTGGGAGAGTGATTGGTAGGATTATGGGAGTGTGTGATGTGTAAATTGTATGTGGGTGTGATAGGGAGGGGTTAGGCTAGAAATGTTGATGTATTGAATAGAGGATGATGCTGAGGGATGGGGAAATGGTTAAAATAAATGTAGGAGTAGTGGGGGCGGGTGGAAATTGGGGGCAGGGTAGTGCAGCAAAGTGAGCCCGAGCAAACCGAAGGGCGAACGGAGCGGGTTGACCCAGGTCACAAAGGACAGACCTCTCAAAACTTATCTGTAGAAACAACAACCATATGGGCAAGCAAGCACTGAACTGTTTTAGCTGCCCGGATAGCTATAGGCAGGATGAAGGTGATAACAGCTATTTAATGCTGTTGAGAGTAATTAGTTCAGGCCAGAAAACTTGAGTGTGGGTTAGGGGAGCACTGATAGAAGGAATGATGACTGTACAGCCTTGGACACCTGTGCTTGCCACTACAGTGAGGGAGAGCAGTTCCAGGGATATAAATAATTATTTTTCTAGTTTTTGACGCATACAGGTACTGTTATGGAAGGACCACAACAGAGAAGCAAGAGGAAGCCTGTCAGTTGAAGTTTAGTGTTTCTGTGCTTTAATGGGAGCTGAGCAGCAGGGAAAAGCCTGTTTAGGTAGGCGTGCTGTGGAAAAAAACAGGGAGAGAGAGAACAAATATCAATTAGGAGAAATGAAAGGCAGATAATCGGAAATTGAGAGAACAGAATGTGCAGGAGTTAGAGAGGCAAAGGCAACTTGAATATGCAATACCACAATACAGTTCAATTTCAAGTACAAGCTTTGCGGCAAATATACACAGTAAACCACCTTGAATTTCAGTAAGTTTGAGATGATACAGAGGGGGTATCAAACAGCTCAAATGGCATATAGGCACTCACATTAGTGAGCGTACATATCTCCATGCGCTACTTATGAAATTAGACTACTGCACGTAGATGGGCCATCTGGTAGGATTATAGCATCCGTTAGTATATAGGAGTTCAGAAACAGGATAATAATGGCTAATGTATCAAGCTGGCAATTTATATAGAGCAGACCTTGTAGATTAAAGAGCATGCATATTGTAGTTTTGGACACACAACGATTCTTTTGCTTAAAACCATTTAGAGAAATGCTAAACTCTAATCAAGCTGTTTTCATATCACGTTCAGTAGCAGCTTTCTACTGCAAACAAATCAGAGTTCCTCACAGTTGACAAGCACACTTATACAACAAATCATACAAAGCCAGATTTGCTCAAAAATAACATAAGCACTGTACAGTCTAAGTATTTAACAGTAGATATAACACACTTACGTGGCAAGCACTCGGTGATGGGGCTTGTAGTGGGGAGAGAGAAAGTTTGAAAAATGGTGTCTTTCCTAGGCCAGGTATTACAAAACATTTGTCCTCACCTGATTGGTCAATTGGATTGATTGGTATTCAATGATGGGTATGATAAGGGACAACTAGAGCGGTACAATAACTTCTTGGACGGGGGTGCCATAGTCTTACCTATAAGTAGAGCAACATAGAATGATTTTCTTATTATCCTAGCTACGTGTTCATGAAAGGCCAGATTATTAGAGTTTAGCATTTCTCTAAATGGTTTTAAGCAAAATAATCATTGTGTGTCCTAAAGTATAATATGCATGCTCTTTAATCTACAAGGTCTGCTCTGTATAAATTGCCAGCTTGATACATTAGCCATTATTATCCTGTTTCTATCGACATATGTTCCCAGATCTCTCACTACAGGGTCATCTCCTCAGTTTATAAAGTTCTCATCACTCTAAAGTCACATCTAACAAAGAAGTATAGAAAGGTGTGGGAATTAGATTTTACTGTGTTTCCTTCATAATCTAATATGTGAGATTTAGTGTGGTCTTAAAATTCCCGGTGTAATGTAGTTCTATACCTGCCATGTTAACATTATAGAACAATGGAAGTAGTAAAGCGGAACTGATATTTCAGGTAGTTAAGCAGTATTTAAGCTCTTAACCTGATTCTGCTGTGGAAGATGAGGTGCACTGAAGGTATCTGTTTAAAAATGAAATCTGGATGAACAGCATTACTGAGTCGACACACTGTCATAGTCAGTTATTGTTCACTGGGTAATGCAGACTACATGTGACTGACTTTTCTCGCCTGATACAGCCGAAGTGTCTTAGAGCTACATAGTATGGCCTTGAAAGATGAACTCTGGTGAAAAGAATGCATTGTCTATTGATTCATACCAATGTACCATTCTAACAGCCCAAATTGTGGGGGGGGGGGGGTTGCAGACAGCTATCCTTATCCTTTCTTGAATGGACCCATATTATGTTTGGTTTATGTTTGCAAAGGAAGAGACTTGCAGGTGCAGAAATACAAAGGATGTGCGCGTGCGCACACACACACACACACACACACACACACACACACACACACACACACACACACACACACACACACACACACACACACACACACACAGTCCATCTCACTGCAAAGAAACGGTCATGAATTTTCTTGTGTTATGTATGGAGCAAAGATTCCTTTGTGTCTTGTCTGGTACCATAGCCAAAGAGCACATGCCCTTTCAGGATTTGAACATCTTCATTTTACAAAATTCCCTGTTTCCATGGGAACAGAAATAGTTGTGAAAAGAGATGGCATTCAAATTCAATGCACTTATTGTCAGAAGATGTGCTTTTTCTGGAAGCATGTTGTTTTACAGACGTGCAGAACATGATGTGCACACAGCTTGAGCCTTCTTCCCTTCCATTTCCTGGATTAATGGTATCGTATGTTGTGCTCAGGCTGATCTCCTTCACAGTATATAGACTCCCACAAAGATATGATGCAGAGAATTGCACTTTTGGAAACATTAGTCCAATTAGACTTGCCTTTTGGGTCATTTGAGCTGGGAGAAGACTGTTGATCAGAAGAGTTTTACATGTTATAGATGCTCCCTACATTTGCTTATTATTTGCTTAGCAATTTGCTTTTGTCTGTGTATTGTATTTATTTATTGTCAGACTGTGCTTACTGTGTATTGTATTTGTTTATTTATTGTCAGACTGTGCTTACTTTGTATTTTATTTATTTGTCAGACTGTGCTTACTGTGTATTGTATGTATTTATTTATTGTCAGACTGTGCTTACTGTGTATTTTATTTATTTATTTGTCAGACTGTGCTTACTGTGTATTTATTGTCAGACAGTGCTTACTGTGTATTTTATTGATTTATTTATTGTCAGACTGTGCTTACTGTGTATTGTATTTATTTATTGTCAGACTGTGCTTACTGTATATTGTATTTATTTGTCAGACTGTGCTTACTGTGTATTATATTTATTTATTGTCAGACTGTGCTTACTGTGTATTGTATTTATTTATTGTCAGACTGTGCTTACTGTGTATTTATTTATTGTCAGACTGTGCTTACTGTGTATTGTATTTGTTTATTTATTGTCAGACTGCGCTTACTCCGTATTTTATTTATTTGTCAGACATTGCTTACTGTGTATTATATTTATTTATTGTCAGACTGTGCTTACTGTGTATTGTATTTATTTATTGTCAGATTGTGCTTACTGTGTATTTATTTATTTATTTATTGTCAGTCTGTGTTTACTGTGTATTTTATTTATTTATTTGTCAGACTGTGCTTACTGTGTATTGCATTTATTTATTTGTCAGACTGTGCTTACTGTGTATTGTATTTATTTATTGTCAGACTGTGCTTACTGTATGTTGTATTTATTTATTGTCAGACTGTGCTTAATGTGTATTGTATTTATTTATTTATTGTCAGACTGTGCTTACTGTGTATTTATTTATTTATTGTCAGACTGTGCTTACTGCATATTTTATTTATTTATTTATTGTCAGACTGTGCTTACTGTGTATTGTATTTATTTATTGTCAGACTGTGCTTACTGTGTATTGTATTTATTTATTGTCAGACTGTGCTTGATGTGTATTATATTTATTTATTGTCAGACTGTGCTTACTGTGTAGTTGTTTATTTATTCATTGTCAGACTGTGCTTAACTGTGTATTGTATTTATTTGTCAGACTGTGCTTACTGTGTATTGTATTTATTTGTCAGACTGTGCTTACTGTGTATTTATTTATTTATTTATTGTCAGACTGTGCTTACTGTGCATTGTATTTATTTATTTGTCAGACTGTGCTTACTGCGTATTATATTTATTTTTTTGTCAGACTGTGCTTACTGTGCATTGTATTTATTTGTCAGACTGTGCTTACTGCGTATTGTATTTATTTTTTGTCAGACTGTGCTTAATACTTGAATGCCTGTGTTTTCTTCACTCTTTCTTCTGCAACACTGTTTGTCTCTTTAGGGAAAAAGACCCTTTTGGCGTGCTGCACTGGGATATGGTAGAACACTGGTTTGGACATAGCAAACATTTTTTTTTAGATGCCGCTTTGTAGACCTGTTCACAGCCTTTTCCATTTGTATACTGTACCTGAGCAGGCATTTTCCTTATATGCTCACTACGAGGCCTCCCCCTCCATCATGCAGCTCCAGTTGGTGGTCCTCAGTTGTCTGCTGTGGTACCCCTTCCCTTAGCCAGCCTTCTAGTACAAGCTCACATGCATTATGTTTGGATATAAAACCAGTGTGTGTATGACCTCCCCGGCCAGCTCTGCTTGTTTCTCTTAGCATTGTGAGTATACTGCATGAAATGACCACAACTAAAATCTATCGTGGGACAAAATCAGGGCCAAGAGTGAAGAACGGGACTGGACTAGACACACCTGGCAGGACATCTGGCTCATGAAACCGTCTCTGAGTGGCTGAGAGTTTCATTTAGCATTCTTAGTTTATGCGTCTGACAGATTTCCTGCAGCATATCAGAAAAACTGCTTAAAGAACAATTTTGAAGTTTTTAATATTTTTATCCTAAACAGAATAAGCAAATGCAAGTAAGTCCACCACAGTCCATCACATTTGTGTGCATTGTTAGACTGTAGTAGAAAAAACTGGCAGCATATTTTAGAAAAAAAATATTTTTTGTGTTACAGCTACCTTAGCTATTCCTCTGGGAGAAAAAGTATTGACAGACATGTCAACCACTCTCTACAGCCCTGCACAGAACACCATATCTAGTAGACAAAGAGGGAACCGTTGTACAGTGACTGTTAAAAGAGCAGCAGGATGGCTAGAGAGAGCAGCTTGTACTGAGAAGGCATTATGTTAGCTTGTTTGTAAACTTAATAATCTAGGTAAATGACTTTGGCAACATGAGCACATAAAACTGCATGATCTGATGTTGTCCTTTTCATTCTTCTTCATTGATGGGTCTCGCATCCAATCCTTGGATCCTGCTCAGTCTCATTTTCAAGACTTTGGATCCTAGTGTCGAGCTCCTCCTCCTTCTGATAATGCACTACACTGTCCATAACTCCTCAGATCTCATTTGCTGCCTAAAGGGTAAGACGGAAGATTCCTAATTCTTGAGCTATGAGAAAATGTATCTACTTTCTCTGGATGATCTTCTTTTTAAACGTGTTATCAAAACAATGGTTTCCTCCCTCAGCAGCTGCCTGTGGCTGTATATACTATTATCTGGGTTTTGTAACTGTGAACGAGTTTTTTTTTCAGTTAGCAGTGCTTTTTTTTTTTTTTTTTTTCTTCATTTCTAACCTTGTATGTTGCTGATGTTTTCTGCTTCCTGGGTTGCAGTCCATTTCTCTCAGGGCTTACTTCTTGCCTTTGTGTGTGCCTTTCTAGTGATCCTTCCTTGGAGAAGTGCTACAGCCTTGTTTTCTTTTGTGCAGTTTGTTTAGTTAAGCAGGGACCATTGCTTGGTGCTTGGCTAACAGTGTATGTTCAGGACCGTTGGTTAGGTTTTCTTCTTGTCCATTGTCTTAACATGAAGTGGTGACAAACTAGAGGGGCTTGTTGGATTCTTGCCATTTGAGCACTTTTTTTCCCTGCGGGCATGCTAGTTTTTAATGGGGAGCCTAGGAAGCTTGCCATGAAGTTTTTTTCTCTTTGCTGTGGAACGAATGCAAGGCATATTCAAACTTTGCTGTTTCTTATGCTGAAATGCTTGCACGAGTTCTCCCTGCTTTGCATATGCCTTTGTGGATGTGCATTTCTGTGCCTTTTTCAAACTGCTGCACCCTTTACCATACAGAGAATATATCTTGTGTCTCTGCTCAGTTTAAAGGTTGTAAACCAGATTTTTGCTTCGGTTCCTTAAGGGTCTCCCCTTACAATAAAAAAAAAAAAAAAAAAGAAAAAAAAAAGGAACTACTTAAAGGATTTTAGATCCCATTCCTGAGATCCGAAATTCCTCTGACTTTCTTCAGGTCCTTAGTTCTCCTCGGATCTGACAATGCTGGTCTCATGAGGTCTGCACTTTTACTAATGTTGCATCGGATACTAGGTCTTCGGATCCAAATTCTGGCCCAGCCTCATGAAGCATTCAGCTAGCCTGGGTCTGTCAGAAAGCACTTGCAACCACTGTCAGTAGAAGTCCCAGTGGTTTTGTCTTACCTGTGTGAATTAATGAAGAGTGGCCTGTCTTATTCTTCAGTCAAGCCACATCTTTCTGCCATCTCTGGATGTCTACCAGTGTCCCTACCTTAGCTTCCAGATTGGAAGTCAAGCTGTTTCTTAAAGGCGTCCTTCACATTAGACCACCAGGGAAACTATTGCCTCCTCCTTGGGATCTCAATTTTGTCCTGGAGAAACTTACCCTAGCCCCCTTTGAACCAGCAATGTCATCTTCCCTGCAGCATTGCATGTGAAAAACAGTTCTTCTAGTGTCTATTACTTCTGCCAGAATGGTCTCTGAGCTACAAGCTCTCATGGCCTCCTCTCCCTGCACAGTGTTTCATAAGGACATGATTTCTCTTAGGACTGACCCATCCTTTATGCCCATGGTGGTTAATGAGTTATACCTGAATCAGGCTGTCAAGCTCCCTTTTTTCCCCCTCCCCCCATCCTCCATTGTGAGGATTCTTCACACCTTGGATGTACATAGACGACTCAGATACTACTTGAGCAAAACTAAGCCTATCTGTAACTCCGAGAGATTGTTTTCCTATCACCCAAGGGCCCTGGGCCAACCTTTTTCCAAGCAAACTATTTCTTCTTGGATTTCTAAAACCATCTCCTTCTGTTACTTAGCCAATGGAATGGATCTTTCCTCACCTGTAAAGGCACATTCCATGAGAGCAGTATCCTCCTCCTGGAGCCTTCTTTAAAGGATTGGACACAGCCTCTATCTTGGAGGCAGCTACCTGGTCTTCTGTTCATACTTTCACAAAGCACTATAAACTGGATGTCATTTCCAGGGCAGGGTTTGCCAGAGCTTATTCTCCATGGCTTTGTGGAAAACATTTCTGCTCCTCCTCCTAGTTCCTTCTCTGCATCAACTTTGGCATTTTCCCTCATGTTATGAATACTGCAGCATATGAATAGATGGACATAGAATAGTTGTGTAAAATCTTACCATAACCATAGAGGTCCTTCTCTTCTATATGCTACAGTATTAGTTTCCCCCACCTTCCTCTGATGCTTGCCTTGTCCCTGATTGCATGTTTTCTCACTTTATCAGGGTGGTGGTTTAAGGCATTCAGTTCTGAGGTTAGTGCATGCTGACGAATGCTTTATACCTGATGTTCTCTCTATGGCTGTCATACGCTAACTGATGTGCGGTGTCTCACATATCTTACAGTAGCAGTTAGACTTTGGTATACAGGCCGGATGTACGGTACGAGTCAGCGGAGGCGGACTTCCCCCATGCTATGAATACTGCAGCATACAGAAGAAAGGACATCTATGGTTATGGTAAGGTTTTACACAACTGTTCTCTTTATGTTGTACTGATGGGAAGGCTGCTGCTTTTTGTTGCATGCCAAGTCTTTTGATCCGACTAGATAGGTCTTCTCCAAAAGGGCTAGGTTTCCAGATGGCCTCCTGTATTCAAAGAAGGTTTAGCACCCCTTCGGATCCTAGATTTCACCCATTGGATCCACCCCTTGTCATTTGGATCCTAGTCTGGAATTCGATGAATACCAGGTGACTAGAAGAGCTGCTGTCCTTCACTGGATCCCAAGCCTTCAGATCCAGCTGTGGCAGGCCTTGCCAGCATCCTGGTTTAGAAATGGCTGCTGGGCTCCCTCGATACCTTCCTTGGATACAGTTGGGGTTCTGCCTTTCTTCTTGTAGGATCTTGAGACTGGTATACAATGGGTGCCATTTTGCCCAGAAGCAGTGAGACAGTTTTTTTTTTTAATCCAGCATAGGTGGATCTGGACTTTCTGGATCACTGTCTTGTTTCTTCTGGTCCAGGGCTTCTCTGAGATCCAGTGGTTTCATTGGTTCTTTCCATCTGTTCCAGCTCCTCATGAAATTTGTGGTTGTCCAGCAAAACAGTTGAGGATTGGCATTACTGAATAACTTCATACATTTGAGTTTTAGATGTGATATCCTTCAGCAAATGTATGCTAACACAAATCCTATTATTCTGGCAACTAAGTTTGTAAGAGCAGTGTTTGCAATATGTTCCCTTTTTTTCAGATTTTGTCTCCCCATTAATTTAGACTCTGTCCAGATTTCTTGTACTCAGAGGCTGAGAAGTATGTTGGGCTGTTCCTCATGAATGTATGACTGCTGGCACATAATTGGACTGACCTTTTGAATCACTAGGTCAGGATATGCATTTCATATCCTTGTGGAAAATGCTTGCTGATGGTGATCCTGTTGTGTTGTAGGGACTTTCTAACCTTAGGAGAAAGTATTCCCTTTGTTCCCCGTTCTGCTCTTTCTTGGCTTCATGGAGGTGTTTTTTCTGGTTCTTGTCCGTGTGCCACAGAGTTTTGCTGAAACTGGAGATAAGGAACCTTTGTTTTTTGGTTGGTCCTCGTTTGTGACTGTTGCTCACACAAGGAATCCTCCACAACAGCATCTGTGTCCCTGTCTGACACTGGGTTTCGGAGGTAAAGCCGGCCCTCTTTTCCACAGGCTGTGGTTCAGCAGGGGGAGAGAGAGAGAGAGAGAGACCTTTTTTTCCCTTTGGTAAATCCCCCTTGTGTTTCAGTGGCGGAGACTCCCCTTCTTCCTATGCAATGCGGGAATTCTGTTGGAAGCAGCAATAGTGACATATGTCCCTAAACAGAGGATGAAGCCTGAAGACCCTCTATCCATCCTCCCAACTATAAGCCAGAACACGGATTATTCTAGATGTCATGAGTTCTCCTCAGATACTTCCACATTGAGGCCACTACTTCCTGTAAAATTCTCTAGACCTTAAGAAATTTGTGAGGTGCGACTCCGATACTTGACTTCTAAGAAGTCTTTAAGGCATCATCATGGGTCCTATTAGTCAGGGCATCAGTGAAGGCTGCTGTCAACCACAGCCAACAAACAAAAACAACATGATCCTAGCTACTGCTGGAAGCAAACTTCTTTCTTTCCTTATCGTACTTTTCGAGAAACACAGAGGTGATAAGAAAATACAACTGCATTATTTTTGGATTTCTTCAGGGTTCATGCAGGATAGCTTCCTCCAAGGTCAAGTGGATGTGGATGACCCCCTCTGAAGCAAAAAGCCACTAATGTTCTAAATACTTATTCCTTTACAGTATCTTTCCTTATAACAATGCCTGCAGTACTAAGGATTAATACACCCTTCCCTTTTACCTCCAGTATCAAAAGAGAAGAATATGTATGTCTTGAGATCAATCTAATTATTTTAAATCATATTGTAAGCAGTCTAAATTCCAGATCCTTTACACTTTAGTTCATCTGGCTTCCTCTGCACAGGGTTTAATAAATGTGCTCCACACACCCCAGGGTTGCACATTATCACTTTAAAATAGATGGGCATCTGGAGTCATCTGCCTTTTTTGATTGAGAGCTAGTCACTATCCATTCAGATTATCTCTTCTTACTCTCACCACAGCCCCCAGGATGTTTACCTAATGCTGGGCTGTCGAGGCAGCTCACATGACACAAGAAAGGTTACTGCTGTGATCGTATACAAATAGACTTCTCCAACCAGACATCAGCTTCTACTAGCCAGGGCTTACTTCACTTATAAATCTGTACATTCCCAGATTCCTGGGCTTTACAAAATATAAACAAATTAAAATCTGTTGCTACACAGAATAATTTTCCCCCCCTTAGGATAATTTGATACTTCGACTGATGTGTGTCTCTGTGTCTTCATATCGACAAACCAAGCATAAGATTTAGTGTTTTATTTTAAACAAATTTGTTTATATCTTAAAACAGGTTTAAGAGTTGCCATCTGATTTATACATGGATTTTACAATTACAAGCAGACCCCCCCCCCCCCGACATAAATCAGATGGCAACTCTTAAACCTGTTTTAAGATATAAACAGATGTGTTTAAAATAATATGTTTTTACCATGTTTTAAAGGGACAAATATTTCTTTAAAAATCAATCATGTTTGATTCTGCTATTTTATTGGCTATGGTTAATAGATATGTGTATATAAATATGGTTGACTGAATGTCTTTTAATGTGAACCTGAAAGCTTTGCTTTTTTGTCATTAAATTTATTTAGTATGTTGTCGAGGTGGTTCGTTTTATTGTGTTATAACCGTTGTACCTATTTCCTTACTTCACTATGGCTCTTATTATTTATTCGTTAAAGGGCTTGTCACCCCCAGACATGACTACGTTTCGTATAATATTACAAAGAATTTCCCTTTTGTAGAACATACTCTTCACTCCGACCGCCAGTCAGACTATGATTCAGATGGGCCCCCTGGTCTATCGCCTACATGGCTATCCCCATCTACCATTAATGTAGAAGTTTCTATTCAAGCCATAAGGCTGAAGTCGCAAGCCATAAGGTTGATGGCGCAGTGGTGCAGCGGTTGCGTTGTCAGCTCACAAGAAGAGGTTCTCCGGTTTGATTCTTGGCTGGGCTGTCTTCTGTGTGGAGTCTGCGTGTCCTCCCTGTGTTCGTGTGAGTTTTCTCTGGGTGCTCCAGTTTCCTCCCATTTTACAAAGACATGCATCTGGAGCATTTCTCCCCAGACTTCCACTGAAAATTGGCTCATTCTAAGTCAGACTTTCCCAGTAAAATGTTAAATAAATAGACCTCAGTTAACATCTTTGGCATCATTAATTTTTTGAACACCATTTCTCTGATTCCTTTTGGAAATGGCATCCAGGAATTGTATAGTCCAATTCAGATCTCCTATCTTTTCCGCCAGACATCAAGTATTTTATTTTATGTATGCTTTTGTTAAAGGCATGTCCAGCGATGACACAATGGTCCAGCCGGTCTTCTCCCTAACTATAAAAAAAAGCCTCTAGAAGCAAATGGAAGACATTGGCCCTATCTCAGCTTCTTCTTTTGCTATCCTTCCCTTTCTTGCTAGCCCCCTTTAAGGAAAAGGTGTGTTTTCTCTATTATTGAAAATTCATTTATCAACTGTATCTATTTTTCACTCTGGAAATGAAATTCTTTACTTTATGGCTTCCAGATTATGTAAAGCTTTCCTGAAAGCAGTCTTGCTTAGACTTCCAGTGACAGCTCCTTCTTCCCCTTCAGATCTCATGGTTATCCTTCAGGGACTGATACAGAAAACCTTGAACCAGCAACTGTCATATCTGATTTCTTTATGGAAAACTTTTCTGTTGGTAGGAGTTTCCTTGGCAAATTAATTTCAGACATTTAGGCCTTGTTTGGCAGGCCTCCTAACATTGTTTTATTAAGTGGGGTGTTTCTGTAGACCGATCACTCCTTTTTAACCATAGTAGCCACAGAGGTGAAGATTAATCATCCATATGACTGCCAATTATCGTTCTCAGTTTTTCTCACTACAGCTAACACCTGTTACAACTACTTGAGGTCTGTATACAATTATGTTCATATTATATGATACTAAACATTACAGAAAGTCTGACCAGCTGTTTATCTCCTTTTTCCTTCTAACCGTTTAGGTTAAGCAGTCTTTAAGATTACACTGGCCAGATAGATTACTGGCTGGGTTTTCCCTCAGTTTTTCCATAATGCTTTATAATTGCATAATATTTTAGAGCCCATTCTACCAGATTGAATGTTCCCGCATCTACCTTTCTCCCAGAGCTTCTAGCAATCTTATTTGTGCTGTAGCCACTTGCTGAAAGACTCATTTGTGACAAATTATACGTTGGGCATTGTCCCAAGTCACAGAGCTTCCTTGGGTTTGACAGTGCTCTGGCATATCCTTCTTTGAGGGCCTCCCAAGAGTTATGTTGCTGGGGATTCTGATCCATTAGTGAGGAAGAATGAAAAGGACGACATTAGATAAAGACGTTATGTACTTAGCATAACGTTCCATCGGTGTTGTCTGATGTCCTTCAAGGATGCATCTGCAGTCCTAACAAATGGGTTGTCCTGCCTCAGGCAGCCCTTCGGTCGGCCGGATTCCAAAGTCTGGGTCTGGCCTCGGCTGATGTCGCGCTTCACCCGACGTCATAGCTGCTGTTAACCGGGTATAAAGGCATCAGCCGACGCCATTTTCCTCAGTCTTTCTTGCCGCGTGGCGCCCGAAGCAGAAGCTGTTCGCAAGTGCCGGTCGGTCAGAACCAGAGATTGCTACTACCGAAGACTTCTAAAAAGCTAAGTACCCTGTTGGGGACTCTTTCTTGCCTCAGCCGATGTCAGAAAAAGTGAATAACTGTTTAACTTGTGGGAAACAAATACCTCATAAAGATTTCCACTCTTACTGCCTACCTTGTTTAGGCCCAGACCACGACGTAGCAGCTTGTCTAGCCTGTGCTTCCTTCAACCGACGGACACTTAGACGTCGGTCGGAGTTTGCAGAGGAGTTTTTCGCCCGCTTTTGCTTACAACATGCCGCCGGAGACTCCGACTTCACAATTAGCTAAAAGCGTAAGGAAAAGGACCGAGACTCGCGTCCGCGGTTTCGGCCGAAACCGCGGTTAAGCCAACCGCGAGTGTCTCGGTTTCGGCTGAAACCGAGTCCTCGGTTCTTCCTTCGGCCGAAAGCATGCCTCCTATAACCGAGGCCTCATCCAGCATGGCTGAATCTGCTACTGAAATTCCACCTGCTCTTACAGGTTCTCAGGATTTATCAGATACTATCCCTTTAGATATATCTACTCCTGCACGTGGAGCTGCTAGGCCCCCTGCATCCATGTCAATTAAGGCTTTTACCAGGGCTAAAGCAGCTAAATCAACAAAGACCGTGCCTGCTAAAACCCCCTCTCACAGGCCTAGCTCTAGTACTCAAATGCTTAGTCTAGCAGAGGATCTCATTTCCTTGATCAGGGGATCCCAGCCTCACCCTGACAGGGCCTCTCACCCCCCTCCAGAGAAGAGGCCTAGAGCAGAGCCCCCTGAGCCAGTTTCGACAGATTACTTCTCTGATGATTCAGAAAATACAAACCCTCCAGAAGGCCCTTATTCTCCATATGAGGACTCTGATGCAGAAGACTCCATTCCTTCTGCCTCTCCTCCTGAGGAATTTTCTTTTGGGGAAACCTTGCATGCTATGAGAGAACAATTTCAATGGCAGGGCCAGGATTTTTCAGACTCTAGGAAAAGGCTTAGGACCTTTTTACATTTGCCACAGCATAGGCCTTTAGCCATTCCTCCAGTACTTACAGTTGTGGATGATGCATTTAATGATGCTTGTACTGCTCCTGACGCTCTTCCTCCGGCCCCTGCTAAGCCCGACAGATACTACAGGGTTCCGGACACACATTATCACTTGTATAAGGCTCCTATTGCAGATCCTGAAGCTATTTCACAGGGCCCCAAAGCTATAGCAGCTGCCTCTGCCAAAAACCCCCTCCCCTCTGAAAGAGAATCTAGGGCCTTAGAGAGATGGGGTAAAAAAGTTTATACTTCTGCTACTCTTTCAGCTAGGGCCTTAAACTGTCAATTCCACATGATTCAGTATCAGGAATTTATGTTAGATCAGCTAACTAAAAAACTGTCCTCGCCTGAACCTTTAGACCGAAAGTCCCTTCAGGAATTGGTACATAACATTCAGCAGGTCAGTAATCATTCCTTAAAATGCGGCTATGATGCTCTGGAGGCTTCCTTTAGATCAGCTATGACTGGTACAGTGATCAGAAGGCATGCATGGTTAAAAGAGCAATCCTTACAAGACCATGTAAAGTCAAAGCTCCTAGATGCTCCCATGGAAAAACACAGTTTGTTTGGCTCCCCTGCACAGCAAGTGTTGAAGAAGGTGGAAGAGAAAGCGAAATCTGTCCAGACAGTCAAGGATTTCTTACAGGTCCAGCCTCCGAGGTTTAGTAGGAACTGGCCTTCCAAGAATTGGTCCTTTCCAGACACCACCAGAGCACAGAGAGGCAGGAATAGGCGCCCAAGAGGCAGAGGTCAATCCAGAGGTGCCTACAGGGAACGTCAGTGGCAGCCTAACAACCAAAGAAGTACTGCCACAGATCCAGCCACTACCACTTCCACAGGACAATCACAGTGACTTGGCTCTGAAACCACCTACCAGGGAACAACTAGAAGCATTCTTAGGCGGAAAGCTAGCCTTATTTTCAGTAAACTGGCATTACATTACAGGAGACAAATGGATTTTACAGACAATAGACAAAGGTTACAGGTTTCACTTCCATACTCTACCAAGGAAGAGAGGAATGCCAAACCTACCTCCAAATCAAAAGACAAACGCTCTAGAACAAATACACCACTTACTAAGGATGAGAGCTATAGAAAAGGTACCGTCTATGGAACAAGGACAAGGATTTTACTCCAGACTTTTCCTGGTGCCAAGAAAGGAAAACCAATGGAGACCTATTCTCGACCTGTGCGCTCTGAACACATATCTCATTGTTCCAAAATTCAAGATGCTGACCCTACAGCAGCTTCTTCCCATGCTGGGCAAGGAGTCTTGGCTGGTAACTCTAGATCTCAAGGAGGCATACCTGCACGTCTCCATACGACCAAATTGCAGAAGATACCTCAGATTTCTTGCAGGATCAGAGCATTATCAATTCTCAGCATTGCCTTTTGGCTTATCTACTGCGCCCAGAGTATTCACGAAATGCCTGGCATCAGTAATTGCTCATTGCAGGCTTCAGGAATTCAAATTTACCCATACCTGGACGACTGCCTGTTACAAGCGGACAACAAAACAAATTAACAAAAGATTTGAGAAAGGTCATTCACCTATTGCAAGCCCTGGGATACACAGTCAACATAAAAAAGTCAAGGCTGATACCATCCCAAAGGATAACTTTCTTGGGTGCAGAACTGGACACATCAAACCAAATGGCATTCCTCACAGCAGAAAAGCAGAAGCACCTACCACTGTATTTCATGGCATTAACAACGCAGAACCAGCTTACAGCAAGGAAAGTCCTGCAAGCCCTGGGTTACATGGCATCCTGCATAATATTGATTCCACATGCCAGACTACATATGAGGAAGTTGCAATGGTACCTAAGGAATTTATGGTCTCAGCACAAGCACAGCCTAGAAACCCAAATTCCAATAATTCCATGCCTGAAGCAAGAATTCCGATGGTGGGCTCAGGCCTGTCAATTGAACAAAGGACTGCCCTTCCACAGCCCTCACCCAAGCCAGACTATCACCACGGACGCCTCAGACCTCGGTTGGGGGGCACACATGGTGGACAAGTGCATACAAGGCTTATGGACTCAAGACCAGCTGAACCTACACATAAATCAAAAAGAGATGCTGGCAGTAAAGCTGGCAATTCAGACATTCAGACCGTTTCTTCAACAGGGTCATTTGCTGATAAGGACGGACAACACCACAGTTATGTGGTATATCAACAAGCAGGGAGGCACACATTCATATCCTCTATGCCGGGTGGCAATGGATCTCTGGAATGTGGCCCTGAACCTCAACATTCAGCTCCAGGCAATATTTGTGCCAGGAAAAGAAAATGTACTAGCAGACATCTTAAGCAGAACTACCACGGATGCCCACGAATGGATGCTGCATCCAGACATCTTCAAATCCATTACAAGGAAATGGGGACTACCAGAAATAGACCTATTTGCATCCCCACTCAACCACCAATTGAAAAAATTCTGCACAAGGACATACCACTCACTTGCTTGGAAGGTGGACTCCCTATCTTTCAGTTGGGAAAACCTGACAGCATATGCATTCCTTTGATGCACAAAGTGCTACTGAAGATCAAAGAAGATCACCCAAGGATCATCCTGATAGCTCCAGACTGGCCGAGGCAGCATTGGTACCCACTACTGAGGAGTATGTCTCAGGAACACGCATGGCCTCTACCCCTAGTTCCTTTACTGCTAACACAGAACAACTTCAAAATCCTGCATCCAAACTTGAAAACACTGCAGCTAGCTGCTTGGAACATTGCATAAGACAAAATAACCCAGATTTATCTCAAAGGGTTAAAGACATTATCTTGGAGGCTCGCAGACCCTCAACAAGAAAAACTTATTCAGCAAAATGGAAAAGATATCTCATTTGGAGTGCAGCAAAAGGAGAAAATGTATCATTAGCAAACATAGCTAACATCCTGGAATACTTAGCAGAGCTTTTCCACAATGGCCTGTCCTACTCCTCCATTAAGATTCATGCGTCAGCAATTTCAGCAGAATACAACATGGATCCTCCAGTCTTTTCTCATCCTCTACTCAGGCAGTTCCTGAGAGGAATTAAAAATGTAAAGCCACCAAGGAAGCCACCATTGCCTACATGGGACTTGAACTTTGTGTTAGAAAAATTGACACTTCCCCCTTTTGAACCAGCAGCAACAGCAGAATTACAGTACTTATCTTGGAAAACTGCTTTCCTGCTTGCAATCATTTCAGCAAGAAGGGTTTCTGAATTACAGGCATTAATGGCAGTACAGCCCTTCCTTATCTTCCATTAGGATAGAGTGTCCATGAGAACTAATCCTACTTTTATGCCAAAGGTGGTCTCCAGGGTATCATTAAACCAAGCAATCCACCTACCTACATTCTTCCCCAACCCACAGAACAGGGGGGAAAGACTACTACATACCTTGGATGTGCATAGGCAATTGCGCTACTACCTGGACAGAACCAAGAACAATAGGAAAACTGACCAGCTTCTGGTAGCATATGCAACAGGAATGGAAGGAAAAGCAATTTCAAAACAGACAATCTCAAAATGGATAGGAAATTGCATTAGATTTTGTTACTCTTATCATGGAAAGACATCTCCAGAAAACATCAGACCTCACTCCACAAGGGCTACAGCCACTACTACAGCTTTTTTACGAGGAGTAGCTACCAAAGACATTTTAGAGGCTGCTACTTGGAGCTCCGTGCATACATTTGCCAAGCATTATAATCTACCTTTATACTCCAGATCCCGAGCAGGTTTTGCCACTGCTGTTTTGCAAGGGATCTTAACTACACCATAATCTTCTTAGTACCTCCTCCCCCAGTTTGACTGTGGTATTCTACCCATTTGTTAGGACTGCAGATGCATCCTTGAAGGACATAGTACAGTTTTGTACCTACCATAAATGTAGATGTCCGAGAGGTATGCATCTGCAGTCAGGATTACCCACCCTCCTTCCCTCTGTGGTACTCCTAGGGTATTTGCCCATCTTGTAGCTAGCTGGGGGAATCTGTTATGGTGTATTTGTTTGTATATATGTACATACATGTTTATTTCTATTTGCTCTCTATTGTTTGGAAACATTTGCATTTATCCAAATTTAGCCTTCCTAGAGGGCACCTGGCATCTGGGGCAAGAAACACTGAGGAAAATGGCATCGGCTGATGCCTTTATACCCGGTTAACAGCAGCTATGACGTCGGGTGAAGTGCGACATCAGCCGAGGCCAGACCCAGACTTTGGAATCCGGCCGACCGAAGGGCTGCCTGAGGCAGGACAACCCATTTGTTAGGACTGCAGATGCATACCTCTCGGACATCTACATTTATGGTAGGTACAAAACTGTACTTTTTCATTCTTCCTCACCTTCCCCCAACCTTGTTCTTCATAAAAAGGTTTTTGGATGATGTAGGTGTTTTTATGTTCTAAGTTTGAGTCTTAATATTTTCTTCATCTGTCCTGTCTTAAAAACAGTAGGCAGCAAACTCTATCTAAGGAGTTGGGGACAGTGTAGTGCATTATGGGAAGAGGGAGGAGCTTAAGACTAGGATTGAAGTCTTGAAAATGCAGCTGAGCTGGATCCGAGACCCATCAGTGAGGAAGAACGAAAATGGACAACACAGATGGAAGGTTATGGTAAGTACATAACTTTTTTTTTTAATGCATTCACTTCAAGAAAATAAAAATAGACAGGATGACAGTGGAAGGGGATAACAAAGGAAATTATAAGAATGTAAATGCCTCAGTCAAGCAGGCAAGCACAGATGAGCCCATTAATAATAAAAATAAAATAATGGATCCAGTGTTGTCTTTTCCATTTGGCTTCATCCTCTAGGTTGGACCTGGTTCCAGTGCTGGCCTTTTCTGAGAGACTTTGATTCCAGAGTTCAACCTCCATTATCCGTAATGTGTCCCCCATCCACCCTAGATTTCATTTGCCACCTTGAGAGATTGCAGTGCGATTGATGAGGTCTTGTATATTGTTTTGGTCTTTGACCAGGCTTATGAGTTTCTTCACCCATTAGGTGTTATCTGTGATAGTTGTTTGGAATTGATTGTGTTTGTAGCTGGTATTTTTTTGTGCATCAGCCAGGTTTTTTTTTGATTCTTATGGCATTGCACCTTTTTGTGATTGTTAAAAAAAAGTTAGATTAGTGGTGTTGTTACTACTGTTGTAATGTCCCTTCTTCTGCAGAGGCCATAGGTAGTTAGCTAGTTAAGTAAATAAGAAACTTTGCTGTTGACTTTTTATTTGGATAACGTCTGCATGCACTGTGTAATTTTTCTTTCCCCCTCAGCTGTTGTTACTATGGATGAGAAGGATAAAGGGTTTAAGAAGTGCTTGGCTTGTGGAAACAAGATATCTTCTCAGGATATACGTTATCAGTGCATCTACTGCCTCAGTGGATTGTACCTCAACATCGAGTGCAGTATTTCCACCAGATTTGAGGGTTAGGTACTTAACGAGTGCCAAGCAAAATATGTATAGAAGAGGTTGTTGGGCCTAGAAAGCTACTTCTGCTACTCCCACCCATCACCTATGAAGAAGCCTCACAAGCATGATGGGGGTTGTTGCAGGGAAAAGGACCCAAACATCCAGGAAAAATAAAAGGGGGACTGCAGATGAGTAGCTCCCAGTCCTGATCAGCCAGATCTGAAGGTCCATCGATCTTTGGCTCCTCCAACTGCTTTGGTGCTAGGGTCAGGTCCTTCGTCTTGGAGCCAATCCTCTATGATAGTGACACCAGGTAAATCAGTATCCCCTGTCTTGAGTATCTCCAAGCCCTTTGTAGCTAAAGGTGGGGCTGTTTTCTGGTAGGTTACACTCCCCCTTCTGTCCAGTCAGTCCAAAAGAATTCTTGCTTAAGCTTTCCTCCTCTTCCACTCAGATCCGAACTTCTCTAGTTCAAATCTGATCGTCAGACCCCAGTTCCATAAGAAGGGTATTGAAGCCTCCAGTGGTTTCATCAGGTCGGTCGGTCTGCTTGGTTGGTAGTTTGAGGTCTTTCGATTTGAAGCAGTTGATATTCTCCTTCTTGGCAGGCCCAGATTCAGCCAAGGTTCCTTCCTGCCACTTCAGCTCCAGTGCAGAAGGGTTCATCTCGATCCTTCACTTTTCATACCCTTGGCCCTTTGGCAATCAGGTCACTTTGCTATCGCTGAGGATGGCTTTTGCAACTTGTCCACTTTGCACACTGACTCCTTTTTTGGCATTCTCAAGTCTGGCAACATCAGATCACCTCAGAGCTGAGAGTTCGGGGCCTTGGTTTTGGAGTTTTCCCTTCCGTACCTCTGGACTCAGCAGTTTGGTTGTGGAGCAAGTTGAGTTGGCAGTGAAGACAGGCATCTCACTGGGATCTTCTGGTCTGAGGAGTGTCTGCTCCAGGCATCTGTCATTCAGCATCATAGAGAGGGTTTCCTCTAGGTAAGAGATGGATTGGTCAGCAATAACTGATCATCCTCTCCCATCTTGCACATCATCTTGCTCAGGGACTGCCCACACCTGTGTGCCTCCAAGTTACCCTGCCTCCACAGTCCCTACCTCTTCCTTTTCCCCTCTTAAATCTTCAGTCTGGGAGGAGCACAGGAAGAACCATTGCAAGAGGGGAAGCACATGGATTCTCCTGAGGAATTACTCACCAAGAAAAATGGCCTTGATAAAGGGGAGGATTCGCCCAAATCCCCCATGACAGTGCCTCCTTTGGTGATGATCTGGAGTTCTTTCGCCAGCATGGGGGCTAGACTGCTGAAGCTCCCTTTCCAGAGGAATCTATGTTTTTGGAGGCCTTTGTCTGGGCCCATCCAAGTCCTGGGTAGTTCCCCCTCCAGACACCATAATTGATCTGGCATCACAGAGAGCATGGAGAACACCAAATGTGGTAGTAACAATCCACAAGAAGCCCATTAAGATCTTAGCACTGCCTAAGGACAATCCACATTGGAGTAAAGGGCCTGCAGTTGATCATGGTGGCAGTCAGCAAAAGGAATTTTTGGAAGTGCATTCTTCTGTTCATCCCCCAAACAGGGAGTCCAGGTCTTTGGACCGTTTAGGAAAGCGCACTTATGTCTTACCAACTTTTATGCTGAGAGTTCTAAACTCTTTGGCTCATTTGACAAGACTTCAGCAGGACCTAACGTCAGAAGTGTCAAAGGTAGTGAAGATACAGCAGACCCTGGAGATAGAAAAGACTCTCGAGGCATAGTTGTCAGTCATGCAGTCTATTACTAATGTGTGTATACATCTGCTGCCCTATGCAGCTAATGGCATGTCTTGTGCAGTGAGCACTGGAATTGCTAAGCACCAGCATCCCTGGGTGCGGTTATGTAATTTTGCAGACTGCTTTAAGACATCTTTGTCAGAACCCACTTCAGTTCTTCACTTTTGCACCCAAAAGTCAAGGACATATTAACTAGAAGTGAGGAGGATGGAAAGATGCGGTCTGCTGTTGGCATGTGCTTTGCCCATCTCCCAGCAGTCTTCTTCAGGAATCAGAAGGGGAACAAACACCTCTTTTTTACATGTTATAGCAGTCTTTTCAGGACACTCTTGGTGAATATTTCCCTCAAGGAATGGATGCCGTCTAGGAACAGAGGTGGTGCGCATAATCAAGGCTTCATGGATCTTGGATGTCCATCCATACCTTTATGAAGCACTACAAACTGGTTGCTTTTTTCTATATCCAGAGCAGGCTTCACAAGGACCATTTTCCAGGGGCATCTGGACCCCTTATTCTTCCTCCTCCCAGGTTGGGTAAACTTTGGGAATCTGTCCATATGCCAGTAAAGCAGTGTCTTTGTTGAACATGGTACAATTGTATAAGTTTCACTTACCTGTAACAGTTGATGTTTTTAGAACATACTGCCTTACTGGCAGTACCCTCCCACCATTCCCCTTTTTTTGGGTGTATGTAGTTCATAGATGTATACTAGGTCACCAACCACTAGGGTCCTTATAAGCCTAGCCATGCAACCCAAATATGACCTACAAATTTGATTTATATAAATTTGATTTATATAGGGATGATTTACTAACTGTCTTTGTCCATCAGGGACATGAGTAACAGACCAGGGATGAATTTCTGATTACCCATTCATTGGTCCAAGTTGCACTTAAACAGGGATAGGGAGGAGCTCTGCTTCAAATGGTTGAGGGAGACTGTTCCAGAGAATGGGAATTCTCTGAGGAACCCCCCCCCCCTCTCTCTCCAGTGTCTCCTATTTATTTCACAAGCAAAAGTTAAGTCTTTTAATCCAGTAGTTCTGATGTATGTTTTGCAGATGTACAACAGGTTCATCAAAACAGGGTCCAGGAATGCCTTGTACACCAAGCAAAGATCACCTCTTAGAAGTCTGTATGATACCAAATAAGGAGATAGGGCTTTCAGGTGATCAGCAGAGGACATTGTGTTGACTGCCTGTATTCTTTTTGTAAGGAACTTTTGTGGACCTTCCAGTTGTTGCATGCGTCTGGTCAGGTACAATACCGAAGGGGGCATTATACTCTATGCTAGGTCTGATGAGGGCTGAGTGCACCTCTGTAGACCTCAGTTCCATACCATTGCTTATAACTTGAGCAGTATAGAAGGATGTTTTTACTACCTTGGACAAAGGCTAGGTTACTATCTGCATGAATTCCCAGATATTTGACTGAATCAACTTTTAGGAGAGTTTTATTGATGACCTCGTTACCTGGGGTGGTCAGCTTTGCAAAAGGTACTGTAGTGCATTTCTTGGTGCTGACTTTTAAGCCATGGCTTTGGCACCAAATGTTTGTGTTAAACCTTCATGAAGGCTGGCAGGATTAAATAACTGCTCCCAGTTTGCAGTCATCTGCAGACTTGGTTAGCCAGCGGTGTTTGACAGTTTTGATATCCGAGAAGTAGATGGCAAATAGGAGTGGGCCTAACACAGAGCCCTGTGAGACTTCACTGGTGACCAGCCTCTTTATGGAGTTGGCCTTACCAGTTCTAACCACTGATTACTGACTAGGCTTGTTATAGTCTGCAGACTGATGGCCTAGTATTTACCTATGAGCATGTCTCCTGGTGATAACTAGCCTGTGTTTCCCGGTGATAAGTAGCCTGTGTCTCCCAGTGATAAGTAGCCTGTGTCTCCCAGTGATAAGTAGCCTGTGTCTCCCAGTGATAAGTAGCCTGTGTCTCCCAGTGATAAGTAGCCTGTGTCTCGCAGTGATAACTAGCCTGTGTCTCGCAGTGATAACTAGCCTGTGTCTCGCAGTGATAACTAGCCTGCGTCTCGCAGTGATAACTAGCCTGCGTCTCCCAGTGATAACTAGCCTGCGTCTCCCAGTGATAACTAGCCTGTGTCTCCCAGTGATAACTAGCCTGTGTCTCCCTGTACTCATTAATCTCGGTATTGCACTTCGTACTTCATTAATCTCAGTATTGCACTTCGTACTTTATCAATCTCGGTATTGCACTTCGTACTTCATCAATCTCGGTATTGCACTTCGTATTTTATTAATCTCGGTATTGTACTTCGTATTTTATTAATCTCGGTATTGTACTTCGTACTTCATTAATCTCGGTATTGCACCAAGTATTTTATTAATCTTGGTATTGCACTTCGTACTTTTCCACCTTCTCCTAAAACCCACAGGAACAGTGGCCAAAGTTATCAGAAGAACATCACTTGAAAATGGGGAGTTAGCTCTGCCAGTGGAACCTCATCATCTGGATGTGGTCTCCCCTCCCCCAACACTTTGTCAAGTCTTTCCTGTTCTACAGAAAACAATGCCAACTTGAGGTAGAAGGCATAACTGTATTGCCAATCCCTCACTTCATTAACAGTGCAATGCCAGCATTAATCACAGAATACAGGAAATATGTAAGCAAAATATACAGGTGTATGACACAAAATGTGTAATACGCTGCTAGCACAAGCATTGCAGCTGTGATGAAACAGATGTGGCCAGCTTAGTCAGCATTGGCCCCAGTTCTACCAAAGGCAGATCCGCTGCTCCAGTGTGCCTCAAACTACTGCCACTAAGAGCCACCCAGTTAGGGTTGCAGCATCCTTGGACTTCAGTAAGATAGTTAACAAGGAGCAACCATTGGCATCTTAGCCGCTGACTCCAGATGTCATTAATTGGGGCCCAGCTGATAAGCCTTCAGTCATCTGTCAGTTGTTAAGGATACTGTACTGCTAAACAAGAAGAAGCCCATCTGATAGATATGGGTAGCTGACTATCTTCCAAACAACATTTTATTCAAAAGTCCATTCAGCTGTAGAAGATATATGCACGCTCTTTTAAGTGCATTTGATGTCAATGTTAGGAATTTTGAATGTTGTGTGTATGGTTTGTGGGATGGAGTGGTGACATGTGAGTGAGTTTGTTTTAGGGTTAAGGTCAAGATTTGGTAAGGGGCTAGAGTTAGGTATGTTTGTCTTGTTAGGGTTGTAGACTGGGTAAGTAATGTATGTTTGCTAGTGTTTCTGAATTAGGATTAGAGTATGGGTTAGTTAAGGGATAAATGCAGTGGTTTGTGTGTGAATGTTTTGGAGTATGACTAAATTTGTTGAATGTAATTGGTTTAATAGAACAGTAGTGGTAAGCTAGTGTGTGGGTGGGTTTTTTAGGCTTAGGGTAAGGGTTGGGTTAAGTTAAGCAGTAGATTTATTGTTGTGTGTCCCCCAAGTGTTTTGATTAGTGGTACTGTTAGGAAAGGGGTTTTTCATAAGTTATTGTGTAGAGTTAGTGTTGGCATGCATGAGTAACGTGAGTCGGGGCAAAGGCCCCCTTAGCACCTTACTCATGCATGCTGACTCTAACCCTTTCCCTGCCTTCCACTAACCCTATATATTAACTTAAGAAACCCCCTTTCCCTCAGACGAATGTGGTCTAGCAAAGTAATTTGAGTTTGGGTGTGCAGTTGGCAAAAGGAACTGTTTGTTTCCTTTTTGATTGCTTGTTTTTCATACTCTTTTCTGGTCAGCCGTATCTTCTCTGACTGCAAAGTTAAAACATTTCAGGCATACAGCATTCAGTAAAGCAAGATGTCAGTGTTATGAGTGGTGAATATGAGAAGAAGTACAAGTTGTAATGAATGAATACACTGCCTTAAAATGCCAATACTGTGGTTTTCAGGGCATTTGTTTCCCCAGAAAATAAAGGAAAATCAGAGTCCCCTGTCCATGCTACATGATTTATGGAGGGAGAGTTACAGCAAAAACATATGCAGTTTTGCAGCTAATAGATACCTGGCCAAATATCGCATGTGAACCCCCCACACACACACACACACACACACACACAATGGGACGCTATCTCACCCTTCCAGGCTTTGGGGCAGGAGTAAAAGTCTGTTGGGCCAAGGACCTCTTCCCATCCTTAGAGCTTTAGAGTCTGGTTGCCTTGCATAGAACTCATGTGTTTTTTAATTGGCCAACTTGGGAGTTCCTTGATCCTCCTGGCTGCAGACCACTGAAATGGCATCTTCTAGCTGTGGATTCCGTCTGTGTTCTTACCCAGAAACAGTCCATTCTAGGTGGGCAGCCATACTTCCATACCTTCCCTTCTCTCCACAGAAAAATTACTCACAGTGACAGCAGAAACCAACCTGGCCATTGTGTGCAGGCAGTACACCTACCAACTGTTAGGTGTCAACAATGCCACAAGCCCAGCACCCTCCCTCTCTCCCCCAGAAGATAAATGAGCTGGCATCGCTCACCCAGTCTCATCCTTCCCCCCCACCCCTGATACCCAGTACCGCTAGTCAAAACTGTGTCACCTGAGCTGTAGTCAAGTCTTCATCAGGTTAGACTAATTTTTCTCTGGAGGTAATACCTGTGAAACGGGTGGGAAGTGCAGTGTGGTGTCCCCTAAATGCATTATACAGTGGGCTAATGTCTAGGTCATTCTTGGCACTAAAGTTTAGTTTGGCTGATAGTTTGCCTTGTGGGCCTGGCAGGTATATGGTTGCTGTTGTCCCTTCAAGCTCCCCCCAGGAAGCTGTAGATTCCAGGTAAATCTCTCTTAGCCACATTATTCTAATGGAGTAATTTTCTGAATCCTATCTGTTGAGTATGCACCTTTGGCTTATTTTGAAGGAAAGGGAGGACAGTTGGAACTGGACTAGGAAGAGTCCTTATGAAGAGTTCCATATGATAGACGGAAGCTGGGAGAAATGTTGTAGTCCCTCACTTTCATGTGGTGTGTTTGAGCATTTTTGGGGCTTCCTCAGATATTTCTGAGTCTAGGTGAATTGGATTAAAAGTTCTTTCTCCTGGAATTTTTGGAGTGGATAATAAACAGTTACCTTTCTGAGGAGTGCAACTAAACTGTTGCAGTTACTGAGTGTATTCTGCTTTTATCCTTTACTGTAGTTTGTTCATCGGTGCTTTGAGTAGGTGCTTCCAGATCTTACTTGATCTGCTGTTGCTAGGGAAGGTCCCTTTAGCCATTTGGGTCCTACTTCCTAGACTGCTATCCTTCCCCTTTGCAGCAGTGCAGTCAGAGTTTCTGGATAGGTGTCCCACTGTTCAGTTTTCTAAACAGCCCTGGGGTTGTTCTCTGGCTCCTTCCTGTTTTAGTTGGATGCACTGTGTGTCATTCTGCGTTGTCATTGGGATCTAACAGGGAAAGTTCTCAACATTACAAATAGCAGACAATATTCTTTTTTTAAACACCTTTAATAAGTCTGCATGTTTTAAAAGGTAATACAGACACACATACATTAGTAGAAAACAAAACCAGCCATCGTGATATTTTCTTTATCTTCATGTCTTGTACAGTACGTATATGTCTTCCTCTTAACCGTTATCCATTCCAGTATTATCTTCATGTCTTGTACAGTATGTATACGTCTTCCTCTTAACCGTTATCCATTCCAGTATTATCTTCATGTCTTGTACAGTACGTATACGTCTTCCTCTTAACCATTATCCATTCCAGTATTACAGTACGTATACGTCTTCCTCTTAACCGTTATCCATTCCAGTATTATCTTCATGTCTTGTACAGTACGTATATGTCTTCCTCTTAACCGTTATCCATTCCAGTATTATCTTCATGTCTTGTACAGTACGTATATGTCTTCCTCTTAACCGTTATCCATTCCAGTATTATCTTCATGTCTTGTACAGTACGTATATGTCTTCCTCTTAACCGTTATCCATTCCAATATTATCTTCATGTCTTGTACAGTACGTATATGTCTTCCGCTTAACCGTTATCCATTCCAGTATTATCTTCATGTCTTGTACACTACGTATACGTTTTCCTCTTAACCGTTATCCATTCCAGTATTATCTTCATGTCTTGTACAGTACGTATATGTCTTCCTCTTAACCGTTATCCATTCCAGTGTTATCTTCATGTCTTGTACAGTACGTATACGTCTTCCTCTTAACCGTTATCCATTCCAGTGTTATCTTCATGTCTTGTACAGTACGTATACGTCTTCCTCTTAACCGTTATCCATTCCAGTATTATCTTCATGTCTTGTACAGTACGTATATGTCTTCCTCTTAACCGTTATCCATTCCAGTATTATCTTCATGTCTTGTACAGTACGTATATGTCTTCCTCTTAACCGTTATCCATTCCAGTATTATCTTCATGTCTTGTACAGTACGTATATGTCTTCCTCTTAACCGTTATCCATTCCAGTATTATCTTCATGTCTTGTACAGTACGTATACGTCTTCCTCGTAACCGTTATCCATTCCAGTATTATCTTCATGTCTTGTACAGTGCGTATACTTCTTCCTCGTAACCGTTATCCATTCCAGTATTATCTTCATGTCTTGTACAGTACGTATACGTCTTCCTCTTAACCGTTTTCCATTCCAGTACTATCTTCATGTCTTGTACAGTACGTATATGTCTTCCTCTTAACCGTTATCCATTCCAGTATTATGTAAATTGAGAAGTGTCTAGAACGTTGGGGAAAATTAACAAAGAAACCAAAGTATTAAAAGCAAATAACTAGGGAGGGAGAAGTCCTAGAGTGGGAGGAGGTCAAGCAGACGTTTGGCCTTTGAGTTTATTGATAAAATATAGGTATAGGGAAAGGGACATATTGTTAAATTAGAGATCAGTTCTTGTTCAATTTATAGCCGAGTCTGGATTGGTAGCTGCAGTTTAAAAAGACATCATTAGTAGGGTATATAAAACAGTGTGTAATAACTATATAAATCAATCAAAAGAGGTTGGAAAAGACCTGGAAGTGAGAACGGAAGGGCAATATACGAAGAAACAATGGGAAGATATGTGCATGGATTCCAAGTGTGCATGAAATTCTAGGTTAGGATGTTTGCAGGAAGTACCTTGCATAGAGGTATTTTTATATCTCAAGCAGACTTCAGAGAATTTTTCTGTAGGTAGACAGCAGTTGTTGGAGGTGTGGTGGAACGAGAAGGATACTGGGAAATTCATTTTGGGGAATTTGTCAGAAATGTTGGTGGAGCAAATTATTTTAGCTAGGAAAACAATTCTTTTGAGATGAGATGAGATATTGAAGCCAAATTACCTAGAATTAGTAAGGCCCTGCGTTATAGTTTGTAAAGCTGGCAGCCGTAAAAAAACGAGAAAGAAAATCTTAATCAACCATGGCAAACTTTTTAAATTTTATAAAGGAGATAAAATAATTTTTGAGCTGAGATCTTTAGATAGAAATAAATGTAATCTGAATATTAGGTACATGAAGAAAAACAGGAAAACTACCATCCAAGGTCTCACATTGAAGAAAAAAGTTATATCCACAGAACAAAGCAAACGGAGACCTCCACGATGTAAAATGAACTGAATTTATTAGAGAACAAGCGCTTTCACGTACAACAGGTACGCTTCCTCAGGTTTATAAAAAAGACATAATATGAATGCTTTATATACCTTAGCTCAACAAATGAATCAATCAATTTCATAAAGCACTTATTCAATCGATCAATTAATTAACCAATTCATTCAACAAAACTCAACAGGGCATGGTAGAACTCTATGTTACTGGAGTAAATGTGTGTGTCTATAGACCTCTTTTTATGCCAGTGTTTTTACACAAAATCATCATACATATAAATAAAAATGTATATAGATACAAATATATATACATATAAAAATAGTACTTAAATAGAAATATATATCTAATAAAATATATATATATAAAATGTAAAAAATATAAAGCATCAAAGCACCCAAAACTGCAAGAACATATCAACTCTAGAATATGTAATGAAATAAAAATAATAAATAGCAAATACAACCATAAAGCACAAATATATTTATATAAAAGTGTATACCAATCAATTTAAATATCATAATCAGATAATTCCAAAACTGTATATATATAAATAAAATAACTAACTATAGCGACTAACTAAAAAGTCAGATTTAATATATCTATCTACGTGCCGCTAATATAGGTTTTATACTAACTGACTGGTTAAGTCCCGGTTGAATATGGGACTTCAACCTTAAAATCCAATTTAACTCTACTGTTTCCAGGTAATTCTGTCCATCACCCCCTCTCTTATTTGTATTTATAACTTGTAGGACCCTAAATTTAAAACTATGTTTAGGGTGTGTATTTATATGCTTGGCTAAAGCGTTTGTTAGGTTAATCTTCCTTATATCATACACATGGTTATATATGCGATCTCTGAACCTCCTAGAGGTTAGACCTACATAATATGCATCACATTCTGTGCATGTAGCTAGGTATATCAAATTCTTGGTCTCACAAGTGGCATAAAAATCACTCGTAAATGTGTGATAAAGTTCAGGTATAATAAATTGATGGTCACTTATAATGTATTTACACATATTACACCTTTCACAAGGAAAGGTGCCATATCTAAGTTTATTATTAATATTATTAAGAAAAACTGGGGTGTATTACTAATAGATCAATACACCAGTAACATAGTAGGTGATAAACCAACGTTCAGGTATAGAAATAGCAAGAATCTGAAGAGATTACTATGTTCTGAGAGAACTGATAGAAAAATCAATAGTACTATGGATAGATCGACCCTTAGATATGGCACCTTTGCTTGTGAAAGGTGTAATGTGTGTAAATACATTATTAGTGACCATCAATTTATTATACCTGAACTTTATCACACATTTACGAGTGATTTTTATGCCACTTGTGAGACCAAGAATTTGATATACCTAGCTACATGCACAGAATGTGATGCATATTATGTAGGTCTAACCTCTAGGAGGTTCAGAGATCGCATATATAACCATGTATATGATATAAGGAAGATGAACCTAACAAACGCTTTAGCCAAGCATATAGATACACACCCTAAACATAGTTTTAAATTTAGGGTCCTACAAGTTATAAATACAAATAAGAGAGGGGGTGATGGACAGAATTACCTGGAAACAGCAGAGTTAAATTGGATTTTAAGGTTGAAGTCCCATATTCAACTGGGACTTAACCAGTCAGTCAGTATAAAACCTATATTAGCGGCACGTAGATAGATATATTAAATCTGACTTTTTAGTTAGTTGCTATAGTTAGTTATTTTATTTATATATATACAGTTTTGGAATTATCTGATTATGATATTTAAATTGATTGGTATACACTTTTATATAAATATATTTGTGCTTTATGGTTGTATTTACTATTTATTATTTTTATTTCATTACATATTCTAGAGTTGATATGTTCTTGCAGATTTGGGTGCTTTGATGCTTTATATTTTTTTACGTTTTATATATATATTTTTTATTAGATATATATTTCTAATTAAGTACTATGTTTATATGTATATGTATATATATTCGTATCTATATACATTTTTATTTATATGTATGATGATTTTGTGTAAAAACACTGGCATAAAAAGAGGTCTATAGACACACACATTTACTCCAGTAACATAGAGTTCTACCATGCCCTGTTGAGTTTTGTTGAATGAATTGGTTAATTAATTGATCGATTGAATAAGTGCTTTATGAAATTGATTAATTTGTTGAGCTAAGGTATATAAAGCATTCATATTATGTCTTTTTTATAAACCTGAGGAAGCGTACCTGTTGAACGTGAAAGCGCTTGTTCTCTAATAAATTCAGTTCATTTTACATCGTGGAGGTCTCCGTTTGCTTTGTTCTGTGAATATTGGGTACATGTAGAACAATATTCAGGAGGAGTGAAATTTCAAGGAAGGCAGGCTTTGAGCAATTTATGCTGTGTTAAAATAAATTGTTAAGAAGTGAACCATAAATGTGTAAGGCATGTAAAGGGACATTCTCTGTAATGTTTTGTTTTGTATGTTGTGACTGTGTCTGAACCCATGTTACTGTGTAATGTCTGATTCAAAAGTAATGTGTGAAAGTTTTTTGCTTTCTGTCCTCACTGGACAGTAGCCCTTCATGGTCCCCCATTCCTGCTCCTTCACAATACTCTGATTCCAGCTCACACTCCATTTCTTCTATCACCAACCAAGAAGCGATGCCATCCCAATCCCCATGCATTCCTGCTATACAAGTATAGAGCTGTATGTGCCATATATGTATCTATATACATACCAAACCCAAGATCACACAAAGTCAGAGACTCTTCTTAGAGTCAAACCATAATATCATGTCCTTGATGACATTCTGAGTATCAGCTAGCCAGAGGCACACACAGGAAGATTTGTATCAAATTGTGAGAAATCATGTGTTTTAAGAATCAGTATCAGAAAATATTCTTCTGAAGGTTTTGAAGCCTGTAGTACCAGTACTGGAAGCCATTCTTTCCACAGCAGAATCATTTGAATGTTTTCTTTTTTGGTGGCTCACTGCTGAAAGGGTCAGTTATTTTAAATGCAGTGTTGTTGTTCCTTTTTATGTTAAGATGTTCTCAATTGCTTTTTGATTGATTTTATTTGGGGACTTTAAGTGGTCTATGACAGTGTAATGGTCTTCTTGGTTAACTTCCCTCTGTGTCACTACACCACCTAGTGACAAATGAAAGAATATCTCGTAAAACATCTACTACCCAAAAGCCAGATGGATCCCACCTAAGTAGAAACCTGATAAGGCTACTGCACTAAAACGGTTTCTGTTGACATTTGATACCCGAGACCTCAAAGTTCCCAGTACAGGTATTTTACCGTGGTTGTTACCTTATAGTGGTTGTTGAGATGGTAAAAGGGGAGAGAAGTGAAGTGTGACAGCAGACAAGTCCTCCAAATTAAACCATTAGTAAGAGCTTTTTTACTGAGTGGGAGTTGGTGTCAGACCTCTTAAGTTAGTCTCTAGAATAAGGCCTGCAATCACAAGACTGAGGAATGCCAGAAGTGGAAGAGAGAGAAGGTGCAGGGTTTGATTGTCAAGTAGGATAATAAAATAGCCCAAAAGGGCAGTTAGCCTAGTAGTAACCTATGAACCTACAAGAAAACACATGACTTGGACTGCTGATCATGTTTGAGCAGTTCTGTGATAATCGGTAATATTTGTGGAGTGAGAGAGAATCAGGCCCAGTTACTAGTTAGTCTTCTGTACTTAAGCAGTACAAGGACCCACAATACATTATAATTGTTCTTACTTAGCACCTGTTTTGTTACCTGCCCTTTTAAATTTTAGCACATTGATCCATCACAGCAGGTATAATGAGTAGAAGAGGCCCTGCAGGTGTGTGGTCATTTTGTTAAAAGCCTTTCACAGCTTTGTGAACGAGGATAGAACACAAGTACCATCATTAGTTTCTGCATGTTACATCATGACGTGTTAATTATTCCATCATGCAAAGGCTCATCATGTGGAGTTTTAACTGTTCCCTTTTCTGAAGACACGCATGGAAATGCTGTCTGTATCTAATTAGTTAGGGTAATTCAGCTGCCCCTCTTCTTACTGTTCATGTTTATCCATTCACAGATTACCTCATCAGTAGAGCACAAGCTGCTATTGACTCGATCGATTTGCTACAGTGTGGTCACACGCAGTATATGAAGAACAAATCAGGTAAGCTGCCATCACAGGCACCATTTCTATAGTTGTATGCATGAGAATGTATTTCTCTAATTTAAATGTTGTGAATTGTAGAAAGAATTCTAAAATGTGACAAGTGGAATTCTCATTTTTCATGGTTCTTGAAAGACTAAATAAAAAATGAAATTGTGTAAATTGTTAACTACAGTTGACTGGTGTAAACGTCAGGTGCATAACAGCATGTGCAGATTTCAGAACAGCAGTAGTAACTACCAGTTTATTTCTGCACAAAAGTGAATGTCACTGTGTTTTATTAATTGAAGCAGAACCATGCAAGCATCTGTGAGATTAACCTTTCTAAAGATGCCATAAAAAAGGTTATAGTATTTTATTTCATATTTTGATGCATTATTAAAGCTGGTTTGTACAGTCTAAGCTGCTAATGTGGACTTGATTCTGCAGAATATCTGAACTAGTTGTCTTAAGGTGGCAGTTTGCATACTCTGTAGAAATTCATCCTTGTTCATAACTCCAGTGGGACTGACTGGGTGCTGGTCTGTACGTGAAATATTCAGTGTGGCCAGTACTGTCGATGCTGGTCTGTACGTGAAATATTCAGTGTGGCCAGTACTGTCGATGCTGGTCTGTACGTGAAATAATCAGTGTGGCCAGTACTGTCGATGCTGGTCTGTACGTGAAATATTCAGTGTGGCCAGTACTGTCGATGCTGGTCTGTATGTGAAATATTCAGTGTGGCTAGTACTGTGCCGTACCAGTTGTTATCCTACTGTAACGGACTGTTGCAGGAATCTGGTCTTGAAAGGTAGTAAGACAAACAGACTTAAAATTAAAAATTTACTTTGTACAAAAGGTCCATGTATGAGCTAATGACAGTGATGTAACTAGCAAAACGAACCTTAGTGTTGCCGCTTCTTTAGGACTTGTTTATCAGTTAACATGGGTAATTATTTTTGTTAAACTGGCAAATTCATGTTAAGTTTTATTTTGTAGAAAGTAGAAACGAGAGTAGACCAAACACCACGAAAATTTGCAAAAACTTTATTCTTAAAACCCAGGGAAAGTAAGCGCTTTCGCGTGCCACCAAAAAGCACGCTTCATCAGACAAGTATAAAATGAACACTAAATCATTCCTTTTTATATCTTAAATAATAGCTCTTAATGAGCCAATTAAATAATTAATTCATTAAGGTGTATCAAATGATTCATCAATTGATGCATTCGCTTCTTTGATTCATCACTATTTAAAGTTGTACATATATACTTGCCTAAGATAGCAAAGCTACATTAAAACAATAGAACATTACTTTTGTAAACTGGTTAAGATAAATTTTGAAATCATAAATTAGAAGGTACATATTATTAACAGAAGTACCATGTCATTTAGAACGCTCCATTGTTTAAAGCATTAAGATAACCCGTTCTGTTCATATACTAATATATCATGCTCACTATGTACATACCCATGGTTAAAAGCATAACGTTCATTCTTATAGTATAATTCATTGATCGCCCTCATTTAACAAATAATATATATGTTGGCGACTACAATAATTTGACCAAACAACTGCATGTATCGTGATCAGCTAAACATAGAAGTGATCATTGTTAAAAAATATAAGAAATCAGATTCATAATAGAAAGACCACGAGCTAGTTAAGACACTTAAAATGTGTCTGGGTATCGAGCATCTATAGTTAGTACCTTTTACTAAAAAACAGTTTGTTGCTTTGTAAGCATTATGAAATCTAAATAGTTAAAATATTTCTAAAAAATGTATGTTAAGGATTATATTATCTAGATATTGACTAATATAAATATCATTGTATACAGTACTGCAACGGGAATAATAGCTGTGATTCAATGTCTATTCCATATATAGATGTTCAAAATCACACAATAAAAATACCAATATGAAAATATGTGAAATGTACTTATGCATAAATAAAACTATAAAAATAAAAACAATGTCATTATATAACAAAAATGTCTTAAAAGTAAAACATATTTATGACAAGTAAAAAATACAAAGACCTGAATATAATATATATATATAGGCGCCAAAGATGCCAGTGATGTTATAACTAGTCCAAAGATAACAATGTATATAAAGTATATACTATGTATTTACTATGATTTTATATTTAAATGTTAAGAATATATATGAAACCAAATAAAAACTCTATCATAAAGACTATGTATAGAAAAACAAGCCCATAGAATAGGGCATAAGGTAACATTATTCCAAAAGCCTCATATATCATATTATAATAAAAAAGTCATGCCATATAAAAATATATAAAAAAAATATATAAATATAATAAAAATATAATAAATTCTTCATATTAACAGCGTAATAAATATTAAGTAAGAAGATATTTCATAAAGTGCATCTCTATAACATATTTAGTATGCAGGTCTATGCAGGTCGATGCTGGTCTGTACGTGAAATATTCAGTGTGGCCAGTACTGTCGATGCTGGTCTGTACGTGAAATATTCAGTGTGGCCAGTACTGTGCCGTACCAGTTGTTATCCTACTGTAACGGACTGTTGCAGGAATCTGGTCTTGAAAGGTAGTAAGACAAACAGACTTAAAATTAAAAATTTACTTTGTACAAAAGGTCCATGTATGAGCTAATGACAGTGATGTAACTAGCAAAACGAACCTTAGTGTTGCCGCTTCTTTAGGACTTGTTTATCAGTTAACATGGGTAATTATTTTTGTTAAACTGGCAAATTCATGTTAAGTTTTATTTTGTTACATACTATATGATGAACAAATGCAACTTCCTTAGTTATATTGTTTGGAGTTCCACTTTTAAGTCTGGTGGAAAGTCAGCAGGAAGTTACAGAGGTAGGCTGTAGTCCAGCATAGGTTTAGCTGTTTCATACATTAAACTGCATTCCCCAGGTGTCAAGAAAGCAATGGTTATTTCCTAATATTACACGCTAAACTGAAATGCTATGCTTTCTGCTTTCATCCGATATCTGTCTGCTCTTTTATAAGTTCTCCCATGTTCTAAATTTAATTTTATGACTGTACCCAGTTCATTTCAAGGGGGGGAGGTTGGTTGTTGTGCTCTCTGTTTCTATCCTTATGAAATGAGCCAATTTGTTTTGCAGCTGGAGTAGTCAGATATGCTGCTCACTTTTAGGGTAAAAAAGCCCATTTTCTCTACAGTGAAAGACTGCATAATGTTAGTACATGTAGGGGCAAACTATGAATTAATAACAGGCTGACTGGTTGAAATGTGTGATTACTTTGTGCTGTGGCCTTCATCATCGTAGAAACTCGTATTTCAGTGTTTTTGTCTGACTACGTTGGTACTCCTGTGTCCTATTTTACTGATATTGCACCATTTTGTTTTTCCATCAGATGCTAGTGGTCTGATTGCAGCCCTTGCTCAGTTTTCTCACTTGACAGCTGACACTGTTGTGAATGGTAGTGCTACTTCGCACACAGCAGCTACAGACCAGGCTGACAGTAAGTATAAACTGCATTGTTCTTGTATAGGGCTTTAATTTTATGTCCTCATGCTCTTCTGAAAATAGAAAAGCTCATGAAAGACATGCCACAGCTTTATCTTTGAAATGGAAAGGAAGGAATTGAAATCTTTCACTACAACGGGTTAGCTGCCATTCAGGAAATTTGGCTCATTTCCACAGTCTGCTTTTCTGTCAGATAAAACCACACACTCATCACCACTGTTACCATAATTGGGATAAACTGTAGTAAATACTGTTCTTGAAACCACACAAGTTTAAATGGGTGATACTGTTTGGTTTTCTGATTGCATTTCTATGAAATGTTTTCCCTTATGGTACTTATTTTCTGATTACATATGAGTATTCTGGTTTGTATCTAGGGACTCTGTTCATGTAAAAATATATGTGCGTGTGTGTCATAAGCGCACACACACGCACACTCATATTTTACCTTGGCTACACTGTGACACTGCTGAAGAACATCATGTACATTTCCTGAAGAGGAGAGTGATTTTTTTCATTGTACCATTTTCCACTTTAAAAGTCCCTCACAACGCTGCTCAATAAACAGACTTTCATAATGCGTTTTGTTGTGTTCCCACGCTTTATGGTTGTAGCATTGATTTATTGAAACACATCATTTTACCCTGGATATCAGTGAATGTAGAATTCTAAAAAAATAATTCAGCCAAAATCCCAGTTTATTAAAATTTCTTTTTATGCACTAGAGGAACAGGCATTATCTGCACTCTCCATAATTGGTAGACAGCCACCTACACCACCAACTTACGTATTCATACTCCAAACTCGCACCAACTCCAAGAAAGGGGACTTTCACATTCAGTGAATTCCATTTTAGCATGTCTACATTTGCTAATCTGCATTATAAAATTCTTCACTTTGCTTAAGACACCGAGACTTGTCTACACCACTGTAAGAATGTTTATTGCATGGGGCTGGTTGATTATATGTGCTCATTACAGAAATATAGACCTGTTGTGACGTCTGTACATCACATGCGTATTAAGTTACTTACATTAAATATAAACCTGTTGTGACATCTGTACATCACATGCTTAAGTTACTTACATTAAATATAAACCTGTTGTAACGTCTGTACATGACATGCTTATTAAGTTACTTACATTAAATATAAACCTGTTGTGACATCTGTACATCACATGCTTAAGTTACTTACATTAAATATAAACCTGTTGTAACGTCTGTACATCACATGCTTATTAACTTACTTACAATAAATATAAACCTGTTGTGACATCTGTACATCACATGCTTATTAAGTTAATTACATTAAATATAAACCTGTTGTGACGTCTGTACATCACATGCTTATTAAGTTACTTACATTAAATATAAACCTGTTGTGACATCTGTACATCACATGCTTATTAAGTTGCTCACATTAAATATAAACCTGTTGTGACGTCTGTACATCACATGCTTATTAAGTTACTTACATTAAATGTAAACCTGTTGTGACGTCTGTACATCCCATGCTTAGTAAGTTACTTACAATAAATATAAACCTGTTGTGACGTCTGTACATCACATGCTTATTAAGTTACTTACATTAAATATAAACCTGTTGTGACATCTGTACATCACATGCTTAAGTTACTTACATTAAATATAAACCTGTTGTAACGTCTGTACATCACATGCTTAAGTTACTTACAATAAATATAAACCTGTTGTGACGTCTGTACATCACATGCTTAAGTTACTTACATTAAATATAAACCTGTTGTGATGTCTGTACAGCACATGCTTATTAAGTTACTTACATTAAATATAAACCTGTTGTGACATCTGTACATCACATGCTTAAGTTACTTGCATTAAATATAAACCTGTTGTGACATCTGTACATCACATGCTTATTAACTTACTTACATTAAATATAAACCTGCTGTGACATCACATGCTTAAGTTACTTAAAGATAAACCTGTTGTAACGTCTGTACATCACATGCTTATTGTTACTTACATTAAATATAAACCTGTTGTGACGTCTGTACATCACATGCTTATTAAGCTACTTACATTAAATATACACCTGTTGTGACATCTGTACATCACATGCTTATTAAGTTACTTACATTAAATATAAACCTGTTGTGACATCTGTACATCACATGCTTATTAAGTTACTTACATTAAATATAAACCTGCTGTGACGTGGACATCACATGCTTAAGTTACTTAAATATAAACATGTTGTGACGTCTGTACATCACATGCTTAAGTTACTTACATTAAATATAAACCTGTTGTAACGTCTGTACATCACATGCTTATTAACTTACTTACATTAAATATAAACCTGTTATGACATCTGTACATCACATGCTTATTAAGTTACTTACATTAAATATAAACCTGTTGTGATGTCTGTACTTCCCGTGCTTATTATGTTACTTACATTAAATATAAACGTGTTGTGACGTCTGTACATCACATGCTTATTAAGTTACTTACATTAAATATAAACCTGTTGTGACGTCTGTACATAACATGCTTATTAAGTTACTTACATTAAATATAAACCTATTGTGACGTCTGTACATCACATGCTTATTAAGTTACTTACATTAAATATAAACCTGTTGTGACATCTGTACATCACATGCTTAAGTTACTTACATTAAATATAAACCTGTTGTAACGTCTGTACATCACATGCTTATTAACTTACTTACAATAAATATAAACCTGTTGTGACGTCTGTACATCCCATGCTTATTAAGTTACTTACATTAAATATAAACCTGTTGTGACGTCTGTACTTCCCGTGCTTATTATGTTACTTACATTAAATATAAACGTGCTGCGACGTCTGTACATCACATGCTTATTAAGTTACTTACATTAAATATAAACCTGTTGTGACGTCTGTACATCACATGTTTATTAAGTTGCTTAAATTAAATATAAACCTATTGTGACGTCTGTACATCACATGCTTATTAAGTTACTTACATTAAATATAAACCTGTTTTGACGTCTGTACATCACATGCTTATTAAGTTACTTACATTAAATATAAACCTGTTGTGACGTCTGTACATCACATGCTTAAGTTACTTAAATTAAATATAAACCTGTTGTAATGTCTGTACATCACATGCTTAGTAACTTACTTACAATAAATATAAACCTGTTGTGACGTCTATACATCACATGCTTATTAAGTTGCTTACATTAAATATAAACCTGTTGTGACGTCTACATCACATGCTTATTAAGGTACTTACATTAAATATAAACCTTTTGTGACGTCTGTACATCACATGCTTAAGTTACTTACATTAAATATAAACCTGTTGTGACATCTGTACATCACATGCTTATTAAGTTACTTACATTAAATATAAACCTGTTATGACATCTGTACATCACATGCTTATTAAGTTACTTACATTAAATATAAACCTGTTGTGATGTCTGTACTTCCCGTGCTTATTATGTTACTTACATTAAATATAAACGTGTTGTGACGTCTGTACATCACATGCTTATTAAGTTACTTACATTAAATATAAACCTGTTGTGACGTCTGTACATAACATGCTTATTAAGTTACTTACATTAAATATAAACCTATTGTGACGTCTGTACATCACATGCTTATTAAGTTACTTACATTAAATATAAACCTGTTGTGACATCTGTACATCACATGCTTAAGTTACTTACATTAAATATAAACCTGTTGTAACGTCTGTACATCACATGCTTATTAACTTACTTACAATAAATATAAACCTGTTGTGACGTCTGTACATCCCATGCTTATTAAGTTACTTACATTAAATATAAACCTGTTGTGACGTCTGTACTTCCCGTGCTTATTATGTTACTTACATTAAATATAAACGTGCTGCGACGTCTGTACATCACATGCTTATTAAGTTACTTACATTAAATATAAACCTGTTGTGACGTCTGTACATCACATGTTTATTAAGTTGCTTAAATTAAATATAAACCTATTGTGACGCCTGTACATCACATGCTTATTAAGTTACTTACATTAAATATAAACCTGTTTTGACGTCTGTACATCACATGCTTATTAAGTTACTTACATTAAATATAAACCTGTTGTGACGTCTGTACATCACATGCTTAAGTTACTTAAATTAAATATAAACCTGTTGTAATGTCTGTACATCACATGCTTAGTAACTTACTTACAATAAATATAAACCTGTTGTGACGTCTATACATCACATGCTTATTAAGTTGCTTACATTAAATATAAACCTGTTGTGACGTCTACATCACATGCTTATTAAGGTACTTACATTAAATATAAACCTTTTGTGACGTCTGTACATCACATGCTTAAGTTACTTACATTAAATATAAACCTGTTGTGACATCTGTACATCACATGCTTATTAAGTTACTTACATTAAATATAAACCTGTTGTGATGTCTGTATATCACATGCTTAAGTTACTTACATTAAATATAAACGTGTTGTGACGTCTGTACATCACATGCTTAAGTTACTTACATTAAATGTAAACCTGTTGTGATGTCTGTACATCACATACTTATTAAGTTACTTACATTTAATATAAACCTGTTGTGACATTTGTACATCACATGCTTATTAAGTTACATACATTAAATATAAACCTGTTGTGACGTCTGTACATCACATGCTTATTAAGTTACTTACATTAAATATAAACCTGTTGTAATGTCTGTACATCACATGCTTATTAACTTACTTACAATAAATATAAACCTGTTATGACATCTGTACATCACATGCATAAGTTACTTACATTAAATGTAAACCTGTTTTGACGTCTGTACATCCCATGCTTATTAAGTTACTTACAATAAATATAAACCTGTTGTGACGTCTGTACATCACATGCTTATTAAGTTATTTACATTAAATATAAACCTGTTGTAACGTCTATACATCACATGCTTATTAAGTTAGTTACATTAAATATAAACCTGTTGTGACGTCTGTACATCACATGCTTAAGTTACTTACATTAAATATAAACCTGTTGTGATGTCTGTACATCACATGCTTATTAAGTTACTTACATTAAATATAAACCGGTTGCGACTTCTGTACATCACATGCTTATTAAGTTACTTGCATTAAATATAAACCTGTTTTGACATCTGTACATCACATGCTTATTAACTTACTTACATTAAATATAAACCTGCTGTGACATCTGTACATCACATGCTTAAGTTGCTTAAATATAAACCGGTTGTAACGTCTGTACATCACTTGCTTATTAAGTTACTTACATTAAATATAAACCTGTTATGACGTCTGTACATCACATGCTTATTAAGTTACTTACATTAAATATAAACCTGTTGTGACCTTTGTACATCACATGCTTATTAAGTTAATTACATTAAATATAAACCTGTTGTGACGTTTGTACATCATATGCTTATTAAGTTACTTACATTAAATATAAACCTGTTATGGCGTCTGTACATCACATGCTTATTAAGTTACTTACATTAAATATAAACCTGTTGTGACCTTTGTACGTAACATGCTTATTAAGTTAATTACATTAAATATAAACCTGTTGTGACGTATGTACATCATATGCTTAAGTTACTTACGTTAAATATAAACCTGTTATGACGTCTGTACATCACATGCTTAAGTTACTTACATTAAATATAAACCTGTTGTAACATCTGTACATCATATGCTTATTAACTTACAGTAAATATAAACCTGTTGTGACGTCTGTACATCACATGCTTATCAAGTCACTTACATTAAATATAAACTTGTTGTGACGTCTGTACTTCCCGTGCTTATTAAGTTACTTACATTAAATATAAACCTGTTGTGACGTCTGTACTTCCCGTGCTTATTATGTTACTTACATTAAATATAAACGTGTTGTGATGTCTGTACATCACATGCTTATTAAGTTACTTATATTAAATATAAATCTGTTGTGACATCTGTACATCACATGCTTAAGTTACTTACATTAAATATAAACCTGTTGTGATGTCTGTATATCACATGCTTAAGTTACTTATAAACCTGTTGTGATGTCTGTATGTCACATGCTTATTAACTTACATTAAATATAAACCTGTTGTGACGTCTGTACATCACATACTTATTAAGTTACTTACATTTAATATAAACCTGTTGTGACGTCTGTACATCACATGCTTATTAAGTTACGTACATTAAATATAAACCTGTTGTGACGTCTGTACATCACATGCTTATTAAGTTACTTACATTAAATATAAACCTGTTGTAGCGTCTGTACATCACATGCTTATTAACTTACTTACAATAAATATAAACCTGTTGTGACATCTGTACATCACATGCATAAGTTACTTACATTAAATGTAAACCTGTTGTGATGTCTGTACATCCCATGCTTATTAAGTTACTTACAATAAATATAAACCTGTTGTGACGTCTGTACATCACATGCTTATTAAGTTACTTACATTAAATATAAACCTGTTGTGACGTCTGTACATCACATGCTTATTAAGTTACTTACATTAAATATAAACCTGTTGTGATGTCTGTACAGCACATGCTTATTAACTTACATTAAATATAAACCGGTTGTGATGTCTGTACATCACATGCTTATTAAGTTACTTGCATTAAATATAAACCTGTTTTGACATCTGTACATCACATGCTTATTAACTTACTTACATTAAATATGATCCTGCTGTGACATCTGTATATCGCATGCTTAAGTTACTTAAATATAAACCTGTTGTAACGTCTGTACATCACATGCTTAAGTTACTTACATTAAATATAAACCTGTTGTAACGTCTGTACATCATATGCTTATTAACTTACTTGCAATAAATATAAACCTGTTGTGACATCTGTACATCACATGCTTATTAAGTCACTTACATTAAATATAAACTTGTTGTGACGTCTGTACTTCCCGTGCTTATTAAGTTACTTACATTAAATATAAACCTGTTGTGACGTCTGTACATCACATGCTTATTAAGTTACTTATATTAAATATAAACCTGTTGTGACATCTGTACATCACATGCTTAAGTTACTTACATTAAATATAAACCTGTTGTGATGTCTGTGCATCACATGCTTATTAAGTTACTTACATTAAATATAAACCTGTAGTGACGTCTGTACATCACATGCTTATTAAGTTACTTACATTAAATATAAACCTGTTGTGACGTCTGTACATCACATGCTTATTAAGTTACTTACATTAGATATAAACATGTTGCAACGTCTGTACGTCACATGCTTATTAACTTACTTACATTAAATATAAACCTGTTGTGACGTCTGTACATCACATGCTTATTAAGTTACTTACATTAGATATAAACATGTTGCAACGTCTGTACGTCACATGCTTATTAACTTACTTACATTAAATATAAACCTGTTGTGACGTCTGTACATCACATGCTTATTAAGTTACTTACATTAAATATAAACCTGTTGTGATGTCTGTACATCACATGCTTATTAACTTACTTACATTAAATATAAACCTGTTGTGACATCTGTACATGACATGCTTATTAAGTTACTTACATTAAATATAAACCTGTTGTGACATCTGTACATCACATGCCTATTAACTTACATTAAATATAAACCTGTTGTGACGTCTGTACATCACATGCTTATTAAGTTACTTACATTAAATATAAACCTATTGTGACGTCTGTACATCACATGCTTATTAAGTTACTTACATTAAATATAAACCTGTTGTGACGTCTGTACATCACATGCTTATTAAGTTAGTTACATTAAATATAAACCTGTTGTGATGTCTGTACATCAGATGCTTATTAAGTTACTTACATTAAATATAAATCTGTTGTGACGTCTGTACGTCACATGCTTATTAAGTTAGTTACATTAAATATAAACCTGTTGTGACGTCTGTACATCAGATGCTTATTAAGTTACTTACATTAAATATAAATCTGTTGTGACGTCTGTACATCACATGCTTATTAAGTTAGTTACATTAAATATAAACCTGTTGTGACGTCTGTACATCAGATGCTTATTAAGTTACTTACATTAAATATAAATCTGTTGTGACGTCTGTACGTCACATGCTTAAGTTACTTACATTTGTGAATCTGTTTTTCAGTGGCTGCACGCTTCTTTTTCTGCCACACTTTTCTTCTTGATTCCACTAACAGTCGCCACTCTCCCAGCTTTTGTGGTTTAACTGAGAAGTGGGGGATTATATGCCCAAGGTGCAGGTGGCCTTTTCTTTAATTTTGGGCACATGCTAATGTTTCTATTATTTCATTTTACATTTTTACTGAATAGTCCCATAGAGATGCAGGACTTTTTCATGGAAACCTAAGGACTGCTGTGTTCCACATACAGTTGAAGTACGTTATATACAGTAATAATTGGAGCACAACATGAACAACTAAGTAAGGTTAGGAAAACATGCATGCCATATTCTTTGAACAGTTTACAAAAAAGAAAACTGCAGTGCTGTGATTTCTTGGTGAGTATATGTACCCCCTTGTTTATTCTGTAACATACTTGCTGTCTGCAGTGTTGTAATTTCTTGAATGAGTGTATGTGCCCCCTGTTTATTCTGTAACATAGTTGCTATGCCACCTGCAGATGGCAGTACCAGAGCTTCACACTTTCAAGCAGTTCACTAGGAGTCTTTCACACAGTGGTGCAAGCCTGGTCTCACTACAGAGGTGAGAGAACATGCTTCTGCTCATCAGCCTTGCCTATCCCTAACTGACATTCTGAGTTACCATACCCTGCTTCATCACCCATTGGGTAACCATGGAAATACTTTTTCTGTTATGAACACTCGGCAAGTGTCATGTGTGTTTACTTGGAGAATATAGTTTTGGGTAGTTGTTAGCAACATCATTAATTTCTGTTTTTTGAAGCCTCATGATTTAACAAAATGGTTGGAGCTTGTTTACTTCACAGGTTAGGTACAAACCAGTATGTCACCCAGTGGATAGCCAACTGACTCACAGACAGGACCCAGGAAGTTAGAATTGGGGAGTCCACCTCAACAAAGAGGCCAGTCACAAGTGGAGTCCCTCAGGGATCAGTCCTTGGTCCGCTCCTTTTTGGCATTTACTTCTCAGAAGTCAAGGCCAATGTCAGTGGTCTCTGGCTGACTAAATTTGCAGATGATTGCAAATTAGGAGCTGTCATTGAATCTCACACTGACACAAATGTTCTCCAGGAAGAAGGGCTGACACAAACAACTGGTGTCAGAGCCATGGACTAAAACTTAATGCCAAGAAATGGCTAATAGTATCCTTTGGGAAGTCATCCATCCCTGTTAACTATCATATTGGCAACACACCCCTTAGAGTTAACCCCAGTAGTCAGGGACTTAGGGACACACATAAATAGTAATCTAGCCTTTGATCATCACGTGTCTACAGTAGTGAGGAAACCATTCTATGTTGCCCAACTTATAAACAAAGGTATGGTATCCAAGTCCAAGGAAGTCATTGTTCCACTGTATTCGGCATTCATCAGACCTGTCATTGGGTACAATACCTCCTTTGGTATGTACCTAACAAGGCGAATCCAACAACTGGAACGTCCACAGAGGTTCCTCACTAAAAGAATACAGGGTGTAAGTAATATGTCCTATACAAACCGCCTCAAGGGCCTATGCCTGTATCGTTTCCTACAGGCTTTTGAGGGGAGATCTGTGCCTGGCATACAGGGCATTGTCAGACCCCACTCTGATGGACCTTTTGCATATTCACAAAACAAACAGCACCAGAATTACCCATTCTAAAGACTTAAACCTTGGCTGTGATATAGATAGGACCTGATGGAGAGATAGGTATGCATCCCAGAGACTACCCCGTCTATGGAACAGGCTCCCCATCCATTTGAAGCAGAGCTCCTCCCTAACCCAGTTCAAGTGCAACTTGGACAATTGGATGGGGAACAAGAAATTCATCCCTGGTTTGGCACCTATGTCTGTAAAGGACATAAGTAACTTGTAAATGGTTCATCCCCCAGCCCCATGCTTACATTTATCAAGGGTATCAGAACTTGTCAGAGATATGGGATGCATGGCTGGCTTAAAAAGGCCCTCGTGGTAGTTAGCCTAGTAAACACCTATGAACCCATAAACCTGGAGCATAGCTGATGCATTTCGAATGTCTTGTAAGAGTAGCAGAGAATACGTCTTTCAAAGCAGTATGTTGTTAAACCACTTAGTAATGGGCTTGGTTAGCATATTCTTTTGCTTATGATCAGGGGATATGTAGTTCAGAAAAAATGACTGGATTGTAAAATATCAGTAGGTGTTGTTTTTAAGAATCCTTTGTTTTCTGTGTCTGTTTATACTTGGAATCAAATTGCTTGAAATAAAACAGGAAGAGATTATTTGAAATATCCTTTTGTTTATGTACTGCTAGATGACTGGGTTAAATGTACATGCCCATTCTGCTATCTGACAGAGGTCTGTGAGCTAGGCTGGTTGGATTTTGTTACTTTTTCTGCACATTTAATAGTAAATGAAATTAATTTAGTTGATCATAGTGTTATTAAGTTTTGACACTGTGATTAAAAAAAAAGTACACCATAGAGATCAGCTGGAAAGCTCTGATCTGTGTGTGATTAGAGTAAATGAAGCTATATGGCAGCTGTTTGTAATATTCCTGTTTTTTAAAGCTGTTTCTTTGAATGGTATGTATTTAGGTGTACATTGAAAAGATTTGATGTTAAAAGCTGTAGGTTTGCTTTCTTTTTAAACATCAAGTTGACGTCTGGTATGGGCGGTCATGCAGTAGGTTGTGAGTCAGCTTACCCCTCTTAGTCCCTGCTTTAGTAAAAGTAAAATGATATGCCACATATTTGCTTAAAATGTCATTAGTTTTTACTTTTGTCAGTTTTGCAACACAGACTGGAAGCCCCTAACTGAGTTAACATTTAAAAAAAGAGGAGACATAAAAAAGTTAAATGATTGTGTTTCTCTCAGCAACAGGCCAAGACTGACTGAAGCTGTGCATCCATCTTGGGCAGCGCTGTTCCTCCCACAGTAAGAATGAAAAGTTTGGACAATTGGTTTGATTTAATGATGGAAATTCAAAGGATGAATAATTCCCCCCTTGAATACGTGCCCAGGATGGATACAAAGATGCTAGACATGCACGCCCTGTCTGAACATTCTGATCAGTTCAAAAGAAGAACTCCGGAAACTGCGCAACTGAAACAATAGTGAGGAAATGCTAACGCCAGATTGGAGTGTATACTAAAGCCGTTAGTGTATCTGTCCAGCAGAGTGCATCAGCTAATATTCTCATCAGAATGGCAACAGAATGGAGAGTATTTCAAGAGGAAGTGGTAATCTGGGCAGGGGAGTGGAACAGTGACTGCACTGTGGAGGAAATGCACTCGGTCCTGAAACAGCCCTCCATTCCAGCTCTAGGAAGAGCGTTAAGGAAATATGTTAATTGGTATGGTAGATTTACATTCATGGCTTGGACTTCCTAACTTGAGTAACATACACTACTCCCCTAGATACTCATCATATTCTAGAACTAACGAGTGGTTTCTTTCTAAGGAGCATTAGGTTATACCCCTTTACTAAGATGCAGGCACTCGATGCACTCCTCAGCATGGAGAACATCGACATCTGTGCAGTAACTGAAACCTGGTTCAAGGCTCCTGAGAGCACCCCAGCGCTACCAGGCTATACCTCGTATCATGCTTTTCGGCCTCAAAACCCGGGCCGAACCACAAAGGGAGGGGGAGTGTCCATATTCATCAAGGACACCCACACCTCCAGGTTAGTAGCAGCACATGAAGCATCAGAGACCTTACAGGTGCAACTAACCATAGGCAAAACTGCTATACAACTGGTAGCATGTTACAGACCACCCTCCCAATCTCAGGAACCCCACTCAGCCTTCCTGAAGACATTGGAGGATATGAATGTATCACAAAATACCATCATACTGGGAGACTTTAACTACCCAAACATAGATTGGGTACATTATTCTAGCCCTAATACCCTAGCCCAAAGGTTCCTGGAATTCATAAATTCAAATGCACTGGAACAACTAGTCACCTCTCCCACTAGGGGAGATAATATACTAGACCTGATCATCGCAAACATGGGGACAAAATGCTCCACACCGGAAGTATACCCCTCACTAGTGAGATCTGACCACAAACTAATCACCCTGGATATACATATCCCACCTCCACCCCCAGCACAAAAGACCACAGTGAAAAACTTCTCAAAAGCAGACTGCACTCTTCTTAAGACCGAGATGGTATCCTTTAAGCCCACTGTGCCAGTGGATACCACATCCCACAATGCCAAATCCTTCACAAATGCTTTCTATGGACATCTCCAAGAATGCATGGATCATGCAGTCCCAAATAAATCCAAGTCACTCTCCACCAAAGGCAAGCGTCCTGTCTGGTGGACCTCAGCCATTAACAAATTGTATAACAAAAGAAGGAAGCTACTGCACGTCAGAGGAAAATCCCATGAAGGGAAGACATCTCTGATCAACATTAGCAGAAAACTACATTCTCTCATAAAAACATCCAAGGCCAACTTTGAGAGAAAAATCGCTAAGGAAACTAAAGATAACCACAAAGCCTTCTTCAGCTATGTTAGAAACCTGGGCGGAAACCCTCAGATATGCTCAGATTTAGTTCACAACAACAAAAAATACACTGAACCCACAGATATTGCCAACATTCTGGCTGACAGGTTCAGTGCAAATTTCTCCCCTCCCTCACCCCCAAAAGAAGAAATACTTATCCCAGCTGAATGTAATCTCCCTGTCATCTCAGATGTCCAAGTGAGAACCGCCCTAAACTAAGCTAAAAACACAGCATCAATGGGACCTGACGGTATCCCGGGTTGCGTGTTACGTGAACTCCAAGAGGAGCTAAACCCACACATAAAAATGCTATTTAACCTTAGCCTTACTTCAGGATATGTACCTGAACAGTGGCGTACAGCAACAGTGGTCCCACTCCACAAAGGGGGTACCTCTACAGACCCTGGAAACTACCGCCTCATAAGCTTAACCAGCCTGGTCTGCAAAGCTATGGAAAGAATCATTATGAAACTCATAAACAGAGATATAGGGGACCTACAGACACTTGACCCCACCCAGTTCGGCTTTGTAAAGGGCAGATCCTGCCTTTTGAACCTGGTTGACTTTTTCGAAACAGTCACTAGAGCCATTGATGAGGGCAAAGCTGTCCATACAGCCTACCTGGACTTTGCTAAGGCCTTTGACACAATACCCCACTCAGGCATCATAGATAAGCTCAACAGCTTAAACGTAAACCCTTATGTCACTAGATGGGTTGCAAACTGGCTAAAGGACAGAACCCATAAAGTTAAAATCGCTGGAGCAATGTCAGACTCAAAGCCAGTCACAAGTGGTGTCCCACAGGGATCTGTCCTGGGACCCCTCTTGTTCAGCATTTATTTCTCAGATGTTAAAGCAAACATGGGAGGGTTGTGGCTGACAAAGTTCGCAGATGACTGCAAACTAGGCGCCATAGTCGATACACCAGCGGACACATACATCCTACAAAAAGGCCTCACAGAAACGGACAACTGGTGCCGGAGTAGTCACGGCCTTAAACTAAATGCCAAAAAATGTATAGTCATCCCCTTTGGGAAAAACAAAGTACCCACAAATTATCACATAGACAGCAACCCATTGAGTACGGAAAAAGTAATCAGAGACCTAGGGACCCAAGTCGACAGCGACCTCTCATTCTACCTTGCACACCTCATCATGAAGGGATTCACATCCAGATCCAGGGATGTCATTGTACCCCTATACTCCTCCCTCATCAGACCCATGATTGAGTACAATGCTCCATTTGGTATGTACCTCACCCGGCATTTGTAACAGCTGGAGAGACCACAAAAGTACCTCACCAAGAGGATCAAGGGTCTCCAACATATGTCTTATTCTGCCAGACTAAAGAAACTCCAGCTCTATTCAGTAGCATACCGCCTGCTCAGAGGTGATCTCTGCCTGACGTACAAGCCATGTCCATTCAGGATCTGATGGACATGCTCCACCTCAAAAGATCCAAATCCATCAGGACCACGAGAGCTAAAGACTTAAACCTTGGCACAAGTATGAATAGGACATGCTGGAGGGATAGATTCATAACCCAGAGGCTTCCCTTGCTTTGGAACAGGATCCCAATTCGTATTAGGCAGAGCCCCTCACTGACTCTCTTCAAGAGAAATCTTGATGAGTGGATGGGAGATCGTAAGTTTACCCCAGGGGTCACATCTGTGTCACTGCTAAACAGGGGCACAGTAAACTAATTCTATTATATAAGGGGACCTTCATTGTGTTACTACCAGACAGAGGCACAGTATTCTAATTTTATTCTGTACATTTTTGTACCACTTCATGGGGTGGCAAAAGCCACATCTCTATGGGTAGGCTTACAAATGCCCTAGGGCAGATAGCCTAGTACTATACTATGAAACTATAATGCAATTTGGGATTTTTCAGGGGGCCTAGACAGGCATTGAAAACTGAGCACACAATACTGTAAGGGGCATGTTTTTAAAAATAAACTCTGTGTGTGTGCAGCATTAAGTATTTTTAAAAACAAATTCAGAGAGTGGGTGCAGCATTGGATAGATGTTTACCAATAACTGTCAGCAGTTCCAAAATGTATTTTATTGTAGCTCCTCAGCCAAACAGCCTTCAAGAAGTAACATTCATTCTGAAAACCTCCCCTAAATATACACACAATCATTCAATAAAGCAATAACACAGTTAAAGCGTTTCCAGTCAGCTTTACCCCCTGGTGCAAGAGTATTATATTTTAAAATAAATACAGATTCTTCATACAAAAGTTTATCTTTTAGCATAGCAGCATCTCCCAATTTAATTTAACAAAAACTTTTTCCAACACCGTTGCTTGAAGTAATCTAAAATCACTATTATGATTTTTTAAAAATATAATACTCTTGCACCAGGGGGTTTGAACTGAAGTTGACTGGAAACACTTGCTTTAATGAACTGTTCTATTGTTTTATTGTTTTATTGAATGATTGTTATGTGTATATTTAGAGGAGGTTTTCAGAATGAATGTTACTTCTTGAAGGCTGTTTGGCCAAGGCACTAAAATAAAAACAATTTGGAACTGTTGCCAGTTGGTGATTCGTTTTGTGGTTTTTGGGTACATGTTTAATCTGATGCTGCAGCATCGCGTAATAAGCAGTGGGAACAAATGAAGGTCTCTCACAGAGATTTTCTTTGTGCCTTTACAGCAGAGAGAGGTACAGTACCACTTCAGTTTAAAACTTAAAAGACATTCAAGAAGACACTACTTGAGCAGGGTAGGCAGATACAGCACCTGAGAGTAGATAACAAGGAAATATTACATATTATTTGCTGCTCTACAATTTGGTCAGAATCGTGTTCTCTCAAGCTCATTTTGGTGTAGACACCAGGATAAGATTTTGAATGCTCCTGCAGACAGACAATGTTGGACTAAAGGGATCCCTGTGAATGCCATGGTTGCTGCGTCCACCACCAGAGAGGAGCTAGCTGAGCAGAGCTCTACTGTTCATGGTTTAAATGATTGATTTATTGTTTGGTATACATATTTGTTGGTTTGTGATCTGTATGGTATTCCTTGAAGACAGTTTTGCCGAGGCACTAGAGGTATTAAAAGTTTTCTGCTGTTTTATCCCTTGTCTGTGGTTGTTGTTCCTTTATATATATTTAATCTGTGGTGTGGAGTTTTAACATGGTCACAGACCCCTCTTCGAATTTCCCCTGGATTTTTTGGGATGGCTCTTGTGACTTGTCTCAAAGCTCTATAGAACAGTTTGTTTTTTGTACAGAAGCTTGAACTGCTAAAAGTGCAACTTTATCCATAAAATTTTGGGAGAAGTATAGTGAAGAAAGAAATTGCTGGACAGGAAATCCATTTTCTTCAATAGTATGACTAATGTATCAGTGGAAGTGCAAGAAATGTGTAAAAACATAGAGCACTTATTGTTCAAAGAGACCAATGTCACACCTGGAAAAGGTTGACACATATTTGCTAGCTATGCCCATCTGCCCAGACTATAAAATAATTACTGTCATCAAACACTCCAAAGCCAACTATTCTAAGGCTCTTACAAGGGTACCTAATTATACTGAGTGAAATTAATACTAAAACAAATGGTAATGTTGACCAAACAGCAAAGCTTTCATGAGTAGCCACAGTGTCACCAAATAAATACAAGTACTCTCAAAGTTTAAAATATTCTCTAAAAAAACAGCCATAACGAAAAGTTTAAATATATTTAATAATAAAAAAACACAAAAATACCAAATATCTGTTTACAGTAAACACCAGAGTTTGTCACAGGAAATATTAAAATAACACATATGAATAGATTCACACAGCTGCAGAAAAAATCAATATTTAACTAATCACACTTTATTTTCTTGACTGAGCTAAAGAATTGCTATTCCCTGGTTATTTACTAAAGCAAAGCAAAATGAAGTGGATGAGAGATCCCTTCTATGCCAGGTTCCAAAAAACAGACTGCTGTGATACTTCTGTCTCATCTGTCATTAAAACATCATTTTAGTCCTGGATTACAGAATGACATCACATAAGTCTGGTCATCTGACTGGTTCCCATGCTAGCCCCTTTCCTAGCAACTGAACCAGAATTTAGCACGTGTGTGTCAATAATACACACACTTACACTTAGAGCTTTGCTGAGATCTGTTGCAGCTTCTGGAGGTCATGAAACAGTTTCAAACATTCACCCTTCCAGAGCCGCAATTAGTTCACCCCCAAAGACAATACAGAGGGCTTCCTAGTACAGATTTTTTTGTATCTGGCTGCATTGAGACCTGTGAGATACAATCTTTATGGCTTATAAGACTCAACAACCAAATAATTTAATTTCAGACTATTTTTCAAAGTTTGCTGGACTGAGATTAACCTCTTCTCTTCCAGTATCCTCTGTTACCATATATTCATTTCAGTAGTTACCATACAGTCTGACATACAGGTATACTTATATTTCTGTCCAGCAGGACCCACTGTTGGTACATTTTTAACACAAGCAATTTTACAAATACATTTTCAACACAATCACCTATACAAAGCAGTTTGATATACAAATGATATATAATTTTGTAGAAAACTCCAGATAGCTATGCTGGCATAAGTTAATGTCCACTGCCTTACTTCTCCTGGCATAGCTGACAATACCTCACACTGTCACATCCTCCTTAGATACTGGAACCCAGTCCAGACCTCCTTTCACATCTGTTATGGATGATTCATCCAGATATTGCAGGCCTTAGAGTAACTACATGGTTTCTCCGATTCCCTTTATGGCTAGACAGTCCCGGCTTTCCTCTCCTATTCACAAATTTTAATTTTTTTATCTCAGAAGCCCTCTACAAGGAAGATTTATAAGAGTAAATGGAAGAGGTTTTCTTTTTGGGCTCAGGAGAGAGACGTAGATCCTTTCACTGCTCCACTTCCTGCTGTTTTATGTTTTCTTGCCTCTGTTTTTCAAAATGGTGCGAGTTTCTCCACCATCAAAGTTCAGCTGGCAGCCATCTCTAACTGTCACATTGGAGACGATGCTTCTTCTTTAGCCTCATCCAGGTTATGTAAAGCATTTCTTAAAGGTACCGTTTTACTTGCACCTCCGATTAAGGATCCCAGTCCACCTTGGGATCTTACTGTTTTATTAGAATTTAGTGCAATCACCCTTTGAGCACTTGGCTAAAACAGATCTCAACTTTCTTTCTTGGAAAACAGTGATGTCCTTCAAGAATGCAACTGCAGTCATAACATATGGGTTGTCCTGCCTCAGGCAGCCCTCGGTCGGCCGAATTCCAAAGTCTGGGTCCGGCGTCGGCTGGTGTCGCCTCCTCTTCGACGTCACAACGGCTGGTGTATAAAGGCATCGGTCGACACCATCTTCTTCAGTCTTTCTTGCCACGCGGTACCCGAAGCAGAAGCAGTTCGCAAGTGCCGGTCGGTCAGCTCCTGTGTTTTCAGTACCGAAGTCATCTAAAAGCTAAGTACCCCCTTGGGGAACATTTATTCTTGCCTCAGCCGATGTTAGAACAAATTGAGAAAGTTAATAATTGTTTGTCTTGTGGTAAACAAATACCTCATAAGGACTTCCATTCTCTCTGCCTTCCTTGCCTGGGCCCAGACCACGACGTCTCGGCCTGTGCTGCCTGTGCCTGCTTTAATAAACGCACTCTCAGGCGCCGGGCAGAATTCGCCAAGGACTTCTTCAGCGAATCTTTTGTGTATATCATGCCATCGGATCAACCAACAACCCAATCTGCTAAAAAACGCAAGGACCGGGACCAACATCCTCGGCCCGCGTCCACTACCGATGTTACTCCTAAACCCTCTGCTAGCGTTCCGGTCCCTTCGGAAGTGGTAAATCTACCGCTGCAGGCCGACGACACAGCATTATCACGACCTTCGGTCTCAGAGATCTCTCCGGTGCCGGTTGTTGATTTTCCTCCGGAAACCGAAGTTCTGGATCTACCCGACACCATTCCTGTGGACAAGGTAACGCCTGCACGTGGGGCTGCTAGGCCTCCTGTATCCATGTCCATCAAGGCCTTTGCACGTGCTAAGGCTGCCAGTCAGGCCAAGGCCCATCCTAAACCTGCCCAGGCCCCTTCATCTGATAAGCAGATCATGTGTCTGACTGCAGATCTTATTTCCCTTATCAGGGGGTCTCAGCCTCATCCGGACAGGGGTTCTCAGCCACCTGCAGAGAAAAGGCCTAGAACTGAGCAGGCGGACGACCTCTCCTCGGATGAAGCCTCTGGGGATTCTGAGCATTCTGTTACTCAGGAAGAACCCTTCCAGGCCTACGAGGACTCTGATGCTGAGGAATCAATTCCCTCTGCCTCCCCTCCAGAGGATTTCTCATTTGGGGAAGTCCTGCATTCCATGAGGGAACATTTTCAATGGCAGGGTCAGGAATTCTCTGACTCCAGGAAAAGGCTTCATACTTTCCTCAAGCATCCCAGCACAGACCTTTGGCTATCCCTCCATTTATGGATGTTTTGGATGATGTTTTCTCTGACTCCAGTGCCAACCCTGATTCTCTTCCTCCTGCTCCTGTCAAGCCGGACAGATATTATAGGGTCCCTGACACTCACAAGCACCTTTTTAAGGCCCACTCTGTGGATCTAGAAACTATTTCACAGGGCCCCAAGGGAGTGGCTTCCTCCTCTGCCAAAAACCCACTGCCAGCTGACAGAGAAGCAAGGTCCCTGGAGAGATGGGGTAAAAAAGTATATACCTCTACTACCCTAGCCATGAGGTCTCTTAACTGCCTTTTTCACATGTTATAGTACCACGATTTACTCCTGGATGATTTACAGAAAAAGTTAGCCTCTCCTGAGCCTATTGATAAAAAGGCATTGCAGGATCATATACATAACACTCAGCAGGTTAATAACCATTTTCTGCAGTGTGGTTATGATGCACTGGAAGATTCATGTAGGGCAGCTATGACTGGGGCTGTGATACGTAGACATGCTTGGTTGAAGGATCAGTCTTTGCCTGACCATGTTAAAGTAAAGTTACTGGATGCACCTTTGGAAAAACAAAAGCTTTTTGGTGCTACTGCACAAGATGTATTGAAATCCATAGAGGAAAAAGCAAAGTCAGTACAGACAGTCAAGGATTTCCTTCAGGTTCAGCCACCCAGATTCAGCAGAAACTGGCCCTCAAAGAATTGGTCGTTCCCCGGCTCTGACAAGTTTCAAAGGGGAAAAAGCAGACGTGCCCGAGGTAGAGGGCAATACCGAGGATCTTACAGGGGCCGCCAATGACAACCTCCAAATCAAAGAAGTGGCGCAGACAGTTCAGCTGCACCACAAGGACAATCACAATGACTTCACTTTCGTACCGCCTACAAAGGTTCAAAGAGAAGCACCTTTGGGCGAAAAATTAGCCTTATTCTCACAAAACTGGCATATCTTAACCAAAGACAATTGGATTCTGGATTTGATAGACAAAGGTTACAGATTCCACTTCCACACATTACCAATAAGACAAGACATGCCAAACCTGCCACATCATCAAAGGGCAGAGGCACTCACTCAAGTTTCCAAGCTATTAAGTATAAAAGCAATAGAAAGGGTTCCTCCTCAGGAGCAAGGCCAGGGATTTTATTCAAGACTGTTCCTTGTTCCAAGAAAAGAAAACAAATGGAGACCCATACTGGACTTGTCAAATCTAAACACTTTCCTCATTGTGCCAAAGTTCAAAATGCTGACGTTGCAGCAACTTCTTCCAATGCTGGGCAAGGGGTCTTGGCTGGTCACTCTGGACCTCAAGGAGGCATACCTGCATGTCCCAATCAGACAAAGCTGCAGAAGATACCTCAGATTTCTTGCAGGGACAGAGCATTATCAATTTTCAGCATTGCCGTTTGGCTTATCTACTGCGCCCAGAGTGTTCACGAAATGCCTGGCATCAGTAGTGGCACACTGCAGACAGCAGGGGATTCAAATATACCCCTACTTGGATGACTGCCTCATACAAGCAGACAACAATCAAACCTTAAAAGAGAATTTGGACTATGTCATGCATCTACTGCAGGCCTTGGGATACACAGTCAACATTCAGAAGTCAAAATTACTACCATCCCAACAGATTACATTCCTAGGAGCCAAACTGGACACGGAAACCCAAATGGCCTACCTCACAGAGGAAAAACAGCAGCATTTACCAGAGTACTTCAAAGGCCTAGCAAAGCTTTCCCAGCTGACTGCAAGGAAAATCCTGCAGGCCCTGGGTTTCATGGCATCTTGCATCCTTCTGATACCTTTGGCAAGACTTCATATGAGAAAGCTGCAGTGGTATTTAAAATCTTATGGTCTCAACACAACAACAGCCTAGAGGACATAATCCCACTTATTCCATGCCTGCAGAAGGAATTTTTATGGTGGGCTCAAGCCAGTCAACTAAACAAAGGCATGTCTTTCAACAGACCTCAAGCAGGCCAAATGATTACAACAGACGCCTCAGACCATGGATGGGGGGCGCACATGGAGGGCAGATGCATTCAAGGTCTTTGGACGCCAAAGGAAAGACATCTGCACATAAACCAAAAGGAGATGTTGGCAGTGATACATGCCATCGAGACTTTCGAAAAATCACTACAACAAGGACAATTGCTAATAAGGACAGACAACACCACTGTCATGTGGTACATAAACAAGCAGGGAGGCACTCATTCTTATCCCCTCTGCAGACTAACAATGCTTCTCTGGGAAAAATCCCTGAGCCTGAAGATACATTTACAATCCCAGTTTGTACCAGGCAAGGACAATGTACTGGCGGACAATCTGAGCAGAAATTTCATGGATCCACATGAATGGATGCTGCACCCTCACATTTTCTCTCAACTGACAAGGACATGGGGAAGACCGGACATAGATCTTTTTGCTTCCCACTTAAAATCATCACGTGGAAAAGTTCTGCACAAGGACTCACCACCCTCTAGCTTGGAAAACGGATGCTCTCTCCTTCAGCTGGAATTCTCTAAAAATTTATGCATTCCCTCCCCTGTCTCTGCTGACCAAGGTGATACCGAAGATCAAAGCAGAGCAACCAACAGGCATCTTGATAGCTCCAGACTGGCCAAGGCAACACTGGTACCCATTGCTATTGACCATAACTCGGACCAAACCATGGCCTCTGACCCTATGGCCCCTGCTCCTAACACAACACAATTACAGGACTGTACATCAAGACTTGAAAACATTGCATCTGACAGCCTGGAGGCTACCATGACTTCAACACCTAACTCTCTTTCCAAATCTGTTCAAGAGATCTTGCTGGAAGCACGCAAACCTTCCACCAGAAAAACCTATTCAGCCAAGTGGAAGAGATTCAGCATCTGGAATGCCAAAATGGGTCAGGACACAGCATTACTGAGTATACCTCAGATATTAGAATACTTGGCAGAACTATTTCATACTGGACTCTCATACTCCTCAATAAAGATTCATGCCTCAGCAATCTCAGCAAAATACAACTGTGACCCTCCAGTGTTTTCGCATCCTCTGCTAAGACAGTTTCTAAGAGGGATAAAGAATATCAAACCTCCCAGAAAACAGCCAGTACCTGCATGGGACCTCAACTACGTGTTGGAAAAACTAACTCTTCCTCCATTTGAGCCAGCAGCAACCTCAGAAATGCAATTTCTTTCATGGAAGACGGCCTTCTTATTGGCAGTCACTTCTGCAAGAAGAGTTTCGGAGATACAGACACTCATGGCAGTGCCCCCTTCCTCATTTTTCATCAAGACAGAGTCTCTCTAAGAACCAATCCAACATTCATGCCAAAAGTTATTTCCAGGGTGTCTCTAAATCAAGCATTCATCTACCTACATTCTTCCCATCCTCAAAATAGGGGGGAAAAACTACTGCATACTTTGGACATACACAGACAACTACGCTACTACTTGGACAGAACTAAGGCCACCAGAAAGTCTGACCAGCTGTTTGTAGCCTATGCTGCTGGAGTACAAGGAAAAGCAATCTCCAAACAAACAATTTCAAAATGGATTGGACATTGCATCAGATTTTGCTATTCTTTTCATGGAAAAGGTGTGCCAGCCAATATTAGGCCACATTCCACCAGAGCTGTAGCCACTTCCACAGCTTTCCTAAGAGGAGTGGCAACAAAGGACATTTTAGAGGCTGCTACATGGAGCTCCGTGCATACATTTACCAAGCACTACCACCTGCCCTTATACTCCAGATCCCAAGCAGGCTTTGCTTCGGCAGTCCTGCAGGGGATTTTAGCTACACCATCCTTATCATAGTTCCATCCACCCCCAGCTTGGCTATGGTATTCAACCCATATGTTATGACTGCAGTTGCATTCTTGAAGGACATAGTACAGTTTTGTACCTACCATAACTGTAGATGTCCGATAGATATGCAACTGCAGTCGGATTTTCCCACCCTCCTACCCCTCTGTATCCTTCTTTTTTGGGTCCCCTACCCCTTTTCCCTTCAGCTGGGGGTATCTCCTATGGTGTATCTGTTTATTACTGTTGTGCATGTTTGGGATTATTTTTATCCATTTACCAAATTTAGCCTTCCTAAGAGGGCACCTGGCATCTGGGGCAAGAAACACTCAAGAAGATGGTGTCGGCCGATGCCTTTATACTCCAGCCGTTGTGACGTCGGAGAGGAGGCGACACCAGCCGACGCCGGACCCAGACTTTGGAATTCAGCCGACCGAGGGCTGCCTGAGGCAGGACAACCCATATGTTATGACTGCAGTTGCATATCTATCGGACATCTACATTTATGGTAGGTACAAAACTGTACTTTGTGGCTGTAACTTCTGTGAGGCGAGTCTGTGAACATAGAGTTACATCCTGTCCCTCTTTGCAAGGGAGATTCCCGCTTTGGGCAGTTATGTCCTTCAAAAAAATACAAAATGGCAAATGTCCTGAGTTTAGGAACAAAAATATTTCATAAGTTTTATTTAATGGTTGCATAAAACAGTTATTTTGGATCTGAAACATCTAAATGTTACATGAAATAGCATAAGCAACACAAATACTACAATAGTAAGATTTTATTTTGACAAAAATGTGAAATATTTTGCTTTACATTGGCTATGGGTTTCTTTTATCCTGCAAAATCTCACCTTTCTACAAAAAAGTCCCACTTTAGGCACTTGAAAAGGTGGCAACTCATTCTGAACTCCAAGCACTCTCTTCAAAACCACCTTAGTTGGTTTTCCATAAAGATAGGGTTATTTTACATACTCAACCCTTCCTTTTTACCCAAAGTTGCCTCTGAAGCAAACATTAATCAGGTGTATTAACTTACTTGTTTTATTTCCTAAGTTTGACAATAAAGGAGAATACATCCTTCATCTTTTAGATGTGCATAGGCAACTCCGTTTTTATCTTCATAGGGCTAAGGGATTTAGAAAATCTGACCAATTTCTTGTCTCTATTTCCAGTAACCAGCTCTCTCAAATATACACTAGCCAAATGAGTTACAGATTGCATTTCTTAGGTTTACTCTTCTAGAGGCTTAACCTTACCAAGACAACCAAGGATACACTCTTCTAGAGGCGTAACCTTGCCAAGACAACCAAGGATACACTCTACTAGAGGCTTAACCTTACCAAGACAACCAAGGATACACTCTTCTAGAGGTTTAACCTTACCAAGACAATCAAGGTTACACTCTTGTAAAGGCTTACCCTTACCAAGACAACCAAGGATACACCCTTCTAAAGGCTTAACCTTACCAAGACGAGCAAGGATACACTCAACTAGGTTAATAGCTACATCAGCTGCTTTTTGGGCCTGAGCCTCTACTGATATTTGTGCAGCTGTCACATGGTCTAATGCTCATACCTTTATTACTCCTTGCAAGTTGGATATCATTTCCAGAAACCAAGCTGAATTCAGTTCTGCGGTTCTCCAGAACATCCTTATATGACAGACACCCAAGGTTATGGTAGCTATGGACTTTGTCCCATTTACTGATTAACGAATGAAAAAGACAGCATCAGATATAAAATTTATATACGCACCATAACTGAGCATCTCTGAACATTTTCATTCTTTATCAACCCCCCCACCATCCCCCTATCCATGTCTTTGGGAGAGATCTGATGGAATTTTTTGTAAGGAGCCACAGTTCCTGTTTGAGTCCTTGCTGTGCTGCTCTTCTCTTAACTTTCTACTTTCCGTAGTATTATTACTAGTTTTTATATTTTGAAAAGTTGTATAGTAGCAGCATACTTTATCTGAGTTAATTCAGTGTTGAGTGGGCATTATGGGTAAAGGGAGGAGCCTGAGAGTCTGATCCTAGAATTTAGAGAAATGTGGCCGAGTTGGACCCGAGGATCAAATCTGAACCCATTCGTTGAGGAAGAATGAAAATGGGCAACACAAATGTATAGTTATGGTGAGTACATAACTTTTAATTTCCTTCAGCCAAGTGTTCTCTGAATCCAACAGTGCTGGTTGGACCCTATCTAAAAGTGGCCCAGAGGTTGGAGCCTGCAGCTTCCTGGATCTGTCCATCATGTCTTCAGTCCCAGTTCTCACTGGATCCAGTGAGCCCAAGATTGCATTCACCAGTTCTTCAAGAAAAAAGATATTCCAGGCCTTCATCTGTGGCTTCTTCTGCTCAGCCATCTCAAAGCATAGTTGAATGTGACATTGAAAGGCTGATGAGAAAATTTGTGAGAATGCAAATCCAGCTTAGGGTTCTTTCTGTACCATCCCGGGGGAATGTAGTGATTACTGGCATTCTTCCCCTCCACTCATTTCACCTGTGTTGTCCATCCTTTGGTTCTGGCAATGTTGGATCTGGCTAACTCCAAAATGCCTAGGTCTGTGCCAAGAGTTCAGTCTACTTTGATGCCAGCAGCTTCCCTCTGTCTTTTGAATCTGATACCTTTGGATTGGGAAGGGACTTGGAGTTGTAGTGTTGTTTCTGGTTTCTGGGGTGATACCTCAACTCCAAGATTTTTGGAGACATCTTTTCCCCTAAGGGCTTTGGCTCTAGACAGCTCAGGTCTGGGATTAGCCTGGGGGTTGGGGCTTGTTGGTGTTGATGGTTCTCTCATCTTCCTATCCTGGGAGGCCATCAGTAGCTTTGGCCTCCAAGGCTTTTGAAAGGGTTTTGGGCATACTCAAGGAGAAGACATTTTCTTCTAGCTTGGTTCTACCCAAATTCCAACCAGATTTTGCTGCTGCTTCTCATCATCCTGCCAGACAGGGACAATTATTACTTTAGGCTTTTGAAACCACAAGCTGCATTTAGCTCCCAGTCAGATTCTGAAGCCTCTGAAATCCCAACAGAACCAATTCATAATAAGCAGACGTGCCAGCAAAAGCACATAGACTCCTTTCTGGAGTCTTTCATGGGAGATACAGACTTGGATGAAGGTGAGAGCCCCCCCCCCCTCCAGTGTCCTTCAGAAGATGTCAAGTTCGGTGAAATCCTTGAGCTTATGAAACAGAGAGGGCTGGCCCGCTGAAGAGCCCTCACTGGACAAATCTGTATTTTTGGAAGCCTTTGGTTCTGACTCAACATTGCCTTGTGTTATACCACCTGTTGATCATCTTTTGGATCTCATGGCACAGCTTGCTTGGAAGGACCCTGTTGTGGTGGAGCTGATACCCAAGAAGCTTGACATGATTTTAGCAGCTCCGGAGAGCAGGAAACATTGGAGAAAAAGTTCACCTGTGGATACTGTGGTTGTAGCAGAGGCCACCAAAAGGAATTATCCAAGTAAAGTTCGTCCGTCCATCCACCTAACAGGGACTCTAGGGCATTGGACAGGTTCAGGAAATGGACTTTCTCATCCGTGACCTTTGCCCTCCAGTTACTGAATTACTTGGCTAATATCAACAGATTCCAAAGAGACTTGACTAAGGAACTCTTCCAGTCTCTCTTAAGTGTATTGCCTGCTGACATTCAGAAGAAAGTGGACTCCCAGCTCTATACTCTGAGTCAACCTGTAACATAGCCATATGACTGCTTTCTAATGCAGCTAATGGCTGGCCAGTGTAGCAGGTATAGGTCTTACGGGTAAGACCACATGCCTGGATGCATCTTTGTGATTTTGTGGAGGGCTTTAAGACATCCTTTATCAATACTCCAAACACGAGAAGCGGTAAGTGTCAAAGCTCCAAGCAAAAGCTGGCAGCCAACCAACCACCAAAACAAGTCCCTACGGAAGTATCAGGAATAAATCATAAAATGACACTCTACGCATGAGCCAGAAACTTTAATAAAAGAATCCGTAACTTAAAGTTTGTGGGTCATGGATTTTGTACTTTTATTAAAGTTGCTGGCTTGTGCATTGAGTATCACTTTATGATTTTATTCCTGATACCTCTGTAATAACTTGTTTTTGGTGGTTGGTTGGCTGCATCATTTATCATTGCCCCATACAATGGCTCCACACTTTTTCAGACCTAAAGTTAAAGACGCACTGACCAGAAGCCAACAAGATGGTGAGACTCTCTGCAGTGGGCATCCATTTTTCCACTCCACAAAGATTATTCTCTATGAATCATGGGGTTTGGAAAAAGATGTGGTTTTGTAAGTCACAGAGGTCTTATCGTGACACTCTTGGTGACAGACCTCCATGTGGTAGAGGTGGAGAACATTCCAAGAGGCAGAGGTGGACCTTCTAACCAGGGCTTCAGTGGTATTTTTGCTGAGAAGCCTTATCAGCATTCCTGAAGAGTTGCCCAACTTCTGCACTCTGGAGGCAGTCGGGGAGATGCTTATCCGCTGCTCCCTTAAGCGTGGCAAAATGTAAAAGATTTGTGGGTACTGGACATAATTTCCAGAGGCCATTCTATTCCCTATTCTCTTCTTCCTATAAAAAAGGTCATTCCCAATGTTCCACCCAGCCATTAGGAACCAGCAACAGCAAAAATGCTGAAGCTGCTACAAACGAGAATAATCCGTCCAGTCCCCATGACCAGTTAGAATTCAGAGTCTACTCAATCATATGTTTAGTCCAAAGAAAACGGGGGACCTTAGACCAATTTTGGATTCCAGTCATCTGAATCAGTTTGCAAAACAAAGTTATGTTACCTCTACTGAGGAAGGACAATTGGAGGTACTTGATTACTATCATTTAAAGACAGAGAAGCACTCCAGGAGATTCCTGTATTTCTGGCTTGGAGCCAGTCACTCAAGAACGTGGCTACAGTGATGTTTTATTGCAGAATATAAAGAGGGGTGTGATAAATACTAGGCATGTTGCTGTTAGACCATATTTTACAGCGAGCAGCAGGAATTTAAATACTACTGCAAACAGCAGGAATTTAAATACTACTGCAAACAGCAGGAATTTAAATACTACTGCAAACAGCAGGAATTTAAATACTACTGCAAACAGCAGGAATTTAAATACTACTGCAAACAGCAGGAATTTAAATACTACTGCAAACAGCAGGAATTTAAATACTACTGCAAACAGCAGGAATTTAAATACTACTGCAAACAGCAGGAATTTAAATACTACTGCAAACAGCAGGAATTTAAATACTATTGCAAACAGCAGGAATTTAAATATTACTGCAAACAGCAGGAATTTAAATATTACTGCAAACAGCAGGAATTTGAATACTACTGCAAACAGCAGGAATTTGAATACTACTGCAAACAGCAGGAATTTGAATACTACTGCAAACAGCAGGAATTTGAATACTACTGCAAACAGCAGGAATTTAAATACTACTGCAAACAGCAGGAATTTAAATACTACTGCAAATTCCAAGAGGCATGAGTATATGCGATGTGTCACTACTTACAGTAGGTCTTGGGGGGGTTAAGAATATAATATCTAAAAACTGGGGCATCCTAGGAACAATGCCTAAAGTTAGAAGAATAGAAGGGGGAAAGCCATACTTTGCATATAGGAATTGCCCTAGTTTAAAACAATAACTATGCTTTAAAGACATTTCTAGTGATCCCCCTAAACAGACTGTTACAGCTGCAAATGTTGTAATGATATTTAGAAAGATAATGAATTTATACATCCAGTGACAGAAAGGAAGTATTTATTTGTTATGCTACATATAACACGTCCAACATTGTTTATATGGCAAATTGTACAAAATGTTCTGCTTTCTATATTGGTAAATGTACAAGAAGGCTTAAGGAAAGAATAACAGAACACAAATCAGAGATACGGAGAAAGGTGATTAGTAATCTGGTTGCCAAGCATATAGGAGAAGAAGGTGTTGAACATAGATTCTCTTTTAGGGTAGTAGATATTAGACTGAAAAGAAGAGGTAGTGACATAAGTGACATTGAGATCTGTGAATATCAGTGGACTATACAGTTAAAAGCAGATCTGAATATGGCTGTCAGTATTAAACCAATATTTAAAAGAAAAATAGTTTTAAAGGAGATATTAATATAATGGAGACTTTTTGAAGCTTCTGTTATATTCATTAAGATTTTTTTTTATATTTATAGCAATTTTAATCTAGTTGTTTGGTTTATGTATTGTGTTTTGTGATTGGGGCTGTGTCATGTGATTTTAATTAGAGCTAATTAAGTAACCATGTGATTTTTCATTCTTGTATACACACTGAAGAAGGGCTATGCCTGAAAGCTTTGTGGTTCTGGAGTAAGTTTTGGATTTTACTGTATATGATCTGCGTGTCTGATACTTAGTTTTTCATTTGTTGCTTTGAACTGTTTTTCTCCAAGAATGGTTAACCTTAGTGCTGGTCCCGCTTGTTTTTGCTATACTTGGAGGCAGTCAGTGCCAGTTCAGAGCCCTGCCTTTCAGTCTCACCACAGCCCCTATGGTGTTCACCAAGATAATGGCGGTGGTAGCGTTGCACTTTCCCTTCCTCAACAGTTGCCTCCTAACTGCTGCATCTGCAGCTATATCACTTGGACCTTCTGCTCCAGTTGTTACTGGACCCAAGTATAACAGTAAACTTTTCCAAGTGTCACTTGTTACCAGCTCAACAGTAGAATTCATTGGATCCCACCTCAATACAGCTCTACAAATTGTCAGCCTTCCTTGTCACAGGATTACATCTTTATGTCTGACGGTCGTGCAGGTAATTCATCATTCCTGTCCTCCAGCATGTTTGATCCTGCGTCTGCTAGGCCTAATGTCATCCACACTGGCCTGCTACTATATGAGAGTGCTTTGATGTCCTCTAGCAGTACAGTGGTTCAAAGAAGAACCTTTTCACACAAGTCTGCCAGTAGCAGTTGTAACCATGAACATCTCCCATGTGGGTGGGGGGCATTTTGAAGGGAGGATTTTCCAAGGTACATGGTCAACCTTAGAGGCCAATCTTCACATCAGTGTCCTGGAGATGAGGGTAGTCCTAGCATTGCAGGCATTTCAGGATGTCCTTTTCAAGTGTGTGATTTCCATACAGACAGACAACATAGCAGTCGTATAATACATCAACGAACAAGGAGGAACCCATTCTTACCCCTTTTTGTCAAGAGGCCATGAGGGTTTAGGCAATAGGTGATGTCTTTACACCGCTTTCTGATAGCAACACACATCCTAGGGTCTTCCATTGTCCTGGCGAGCAAACTGAGCACAACTACCCTAATACCTCACAAGTGGTCCCTCAATCCAACAGTGGCAACTTTAATTTTTCATTGGTAGGGCCAACCTTGTTGTGACTTTTATTTGCGTCTTACCTCAACAGCAGGTGCAACAGTTACTTTGCCCTTATCCCCCCACAGAATAAGGTAGTCCACAAATGGCCACTGGGCCTCTTTTATGCTTCCCCCTATTACAACTTATGAACAAATTAATTCATAAAGACAGAGAAAGGTCAAAGCAATCCTTATTGCCTCTTTCTGGCTTCAACATAGGTTCATAGAATCATAGGTGTTTACTAAGCTAACGACCACAAGGACCTTTTTAAGCCTAGCCATGCATCCCAAATTTCTGATGAGTTCTGATACCCTTGATAACTGTAATCATGGGCCTGGGAGATGAACCATTTACAGGTTACCTGTGTCCATCAGAGACATAGGTGCCAAACCAGGAATTAATTTCTGGTTTCCCATCCAATTGTTCAAGCTGCACTTGAATTGGGTTATGGAGGAACTCTGCTTCACGTGGATGGGGAGCCTGTTCCATAGATGGGATAGTCTCTGGAATACATACCTATCTTTCCAGCAGATCCTATTTATATTACAGGCAAGGTTTAAGTCTTTAGAACGGGTAATTCTGGTGCTGTTTGTTTTGTGGATATGCAGGAGGTCCATCAGAGTGCCCTTTATGCCAGGCATAGATCTCCCCTCAAAAGCCTGTAGGAGACAGAATACAGGGATAGGGCCTTGAGGCGGTCTGCATAGGACATATTACTTATGCTCTGTATTCTTTTAGTGAGGAACCTCACATGGTTCCCCCACTAAAAGAACACGGTTCCCCTTCCTGTGGCCTCACTGGTTCATATCCCTTGGAAACTGCATCAGTATGTAGATCTTCTATCTCACCCATCTGGATTGCTCTCTCCAGACCAGACCACTATGAAACTAACCTTGTGGTTTCTCCATTTCTGATAATAGCCAGAGATGCCAGCCTTCACAATATGGTTGTTGCTGTTATATCAGCTTCCCAGAAACCTGCTACAAAAAGATATGCACACTCCACAAACTGGTACAAGCTCAAAAATACAAAAAAAAAATCAAAACTTTTGCTGCAGGACACAGTCAACAGTCATGAACTGTAAAAAACAATTTTTTATTAAGTGCTTTTTGTCTCCCTAGATAGGAGAGTTCTTCAGATAACCAACAATAGACTTTTGCCTTTTTATATTAAACCCTCCCCAATCATTTAACATCTTTAAGTCAAATTAACAATTTCACTTCCACATAAAATTCTTGCTTATAAAATCACATTCTAAGATGCTATTGATTGTCCACATTTTCAAAAATTAATAAAATTAGTAAAATTAATGTATTTCATGTAAAACTCTATCTCAACAAACTTTTTAACTTTAATGTACACACTGTTGAGGCTACTTCCTTCAAACCTGGGAAGATGCAAGCACTTGTAGCTGCCATAAAAGTTGCAATCTTTCTAGATTCAATATTTCTGGGCTCCCTCTGTAGTTACTTATTGTATGGTCTATACCTTTAAAGTTACATTTATGAGTTGGATTCCCTATGATGTGCCTTGCTAAGGCATTTTCCTATTTACCTCTATGTATGACTGTTGTCTGTGTCCTGCAGCAAGTTTTGAGGGGTTTTGTTTGTACAAAATGGTATGCCCCAGCAAATGGAAAATATTTTATATTTAGGCCATGTCCAAAGGTTTTGATCCATTTTCTGTTCCAGTTCCATCCATCTTGGTATTCCTTGTCTGAACTCTTTCACAGAGTCTCTAGTTATTCCACCATCAAAGTTCAAATGGCAGTAATTGCAAATTTTCATATTGGCCACAATGAAACTTCCATAGCTTCCCGGAAGATCTCAAGAGCCTTCGTGAAAGGGACATTTCTTTTGCATCCTCCCATTAGAGACCTGGTTGCCATGAGATATTACTATCATGCTCCAAGCCCTGACACAAGCCCCACTTTGAACCTGTGGCCACAGTGACCTTCAGATACCCGACTAGGAGAACAGTTTTGTTAGTGGAGTCATATCAGCCAGACAGATTTCGGAATTAGAGGTGCTGATGTACATCTCCCTTCTTTATTTTCCATAAGGACAGGGTCTCTCTCAGAACTAGTGTATCTTTCCTTTCAAAGGTGGCATCCAAGAAAAACGTCAGTCAAGCTATACATTTACCAGTATTTTTCCCCAAATTCTCAAAAAGAGAGGAACACACCTTGCACGTGCTAGATGTCCATCATCAACTCAGGTTAAATTTTCATTGGACAAAACAATTCAGGAAATTTGATCAGCTGTTTATTGCCTTCTCAAAATCAAACTTGGTAGAGCTGTTGCCAAAGTTACCCTCTCATGGTGGTTGTCAGACTCCACTTCCTTTGTCTGTAATAAGAAGTGCTGGCTGTTGCAATCTAAACCAAAGGCTCGTTCAACAAGGGCAATGGTCAGCTCAGTGGCTTTTTCAGAGAGACTTCCCATAGGAGGGTACTAGGCTATCTGCCCGAAGGCATTTATAAGCCTAGCCAGAATGTGTTGGCTTTCGCCGCCCCCTTAGATTAGTTCCCTGTGCCTCTGTCCAGCAGAGCCACTGAAGTGATCCCTGGGGTAAACTTTCTGTTTCCCATCCACTCGTCAAGGTTTTTTTTGAAGAGTGTTAGCGAGGAGCTCTGCCTAATGTAGATTGGGATCTTGTTCCAAAGCATGGGAAGTCTCTGGGACAGGAATCTATCCCTCCAGCACGTCCTATTTATTGTTTTGGCGAGGTGTAGATCCCTAGCGCGGGTGGCTCAAGGGGATAAGGTTTTCTTTAGGTGGAGCATGTCCATCAATTCTGGGTTGGACATGGCCTTGTATGTCAGGCAGATATCACCTCTGAGTAGGCGGTATGTAACAGAGTACAACTGGAGTTTCTTCAGACAAGCTGCAAAGGGCATCTGTTTGAGGCCATTGATCCTCTTGGTGAGGTACTTCTGTGGTCTTTCCAGCTGTTGCAGGTGTCTTGTAAGGTACATCCCAAATGGGGCGTTGTACTCTAAGATGGGTCTGATGAGTAGAGGGGCACAATGAGCTCTTTTGATCTGGATGCGAACCCTTTTGTGGTTAGGTGGGCCACGTAGAAGGATTTTCTCACTTTGGCAATGTGATTATCAAAGGTGAGATTACTATCTACTTGGGTCCCCAGATCCCTTATTATGTCTTCTGTATTTAGGGGACTACCACCTATGTGGTAGTTTGTGGGTAGTTTGTTTTTTCCAAAGGGGATGACTATGCACTTTTTGGCATTTAGCTTGAGGCCATGATTTTGACACTAGGTATCTGTCTCAGTGAGACCCTGTTGGAGGATGTGTGTGTCAGCCGGAGAGTCTGTTATAGCCCCTAGTTTGCAGTAGTCTTGTACCTGGTCAGCCATCGTCCTCCTGTGCTTGCCTGTACCTCTGAGAAGTATATGCCGGGCAGGAGGGGTCCTAGGACTGAGCCCTGGGGAACACCACTTGTAACTGGTTTAGAGTCGGACTTAGCTCCTGCAACTCTCACCATGTGGGTTCTGTCCGTGAGCCAGTTGGCAACCCATCTTGTGATGTAGGGTTTTTGTTCAGGCTGGTGAGCTTGTCTGTAATACCAACATGGGGAATTGTGTTGAAGGCCTTAATGAGGTCTAGGTAGGCTGTGTGTACCACCTTTCCCTCATCTATAGCCTTGGTAACTGTCTCAAAGAAGTCCACCAGGTTTAGGAGGCATGATCTGCCCTTAACAAAGCCAAACTGGGTAGGGTCCAGTGTTTGGAGGTTTCCAATGTCTCTGTTAATTAGTTCCATGATGATGCGCTCCATAGCCTTGCAGACCAAGCTAGTCAGGCTTATAGGGTGATAGTTCCCGGGATCTGTTGGGGCTCCACCTTTGTGGAGCTGAATAACTGTTGCTATGCACCACTCCATGGGTATGTAGCCTGTGGAGAGGCTGAGTTTGAACAGTGTGTTTAAGTGAGGGGTTAGTTCGTCTTTGAGCTCGTGTAGGACGCAGCCTGGGACATCGTCCGGTCCCATTGATGCTGAATTTTTGGCTTTGGAGAGGGCTGTTTTAACCTGAGTGTCTGTGATTTTAGGGACTCTACATTCTTCTGGTATGGTTATGGGCCCTTTTGGGGGTGAGAGGGGGGTGAAGTTTGCGCTGAACTTGTCTGCCAGGAGGTTAGCGATATCGGTCGGTTCAGTGTATTTTGTGCCATTCTGCACTAACTCTGAGCAGATCTGAACATTGCCACTTAGATTCTTGACATAGCTAAAGAATGCCTTGTGGTTATCTTTGGAGTCCTTGGCAATTTTTCTTTCAAAGCTCACCTTGGATGATTTAATGAGGGATCGTAGTTTCTTGCTGATACTGATCAGGGATGTCTTCCCTTCTTGGAATTTTACTATGAATTTTTATTTATATATATATATAGTTAATATATATATATATATATATATATATATATATATATATATATATATTTTTTTTTTTATTTTACAATGGATACCATTGATGACATTTGTGCAGCAGCAACTTGGTCTACAGTCCACAGCTTTGCGTCTCATTATAAACTGGATGTACAATCCAGATCTGTCTCTTCCTTTGGTCCCACCATCCTCAGGAATGTCCTCCCTTATATAAATTTTCATGCATTGTACAAATAAATTAAGAATCTTATTAGGTGAGGAAACTGCTTCCACTGGGAATCTGTTCCATATGTTGAATTGGATGAAAATAGTCAACATTGGATGCAACAGTTATGGACTTACCATACCAATATATACATGTCTGATTTTTGTCCAGTTCAACCTCCTTCTCTCCCTCCTGCCCCCATACCAATTTGACACATAAGGCTTCAAGATGTCTGGGTTGTTGCTACTGTGTACCCTGTTTGTGAAGAGTCTTATCTGTTTCCCCTGTCTCCTTTTCTGTTATTGGTTTCTATATTCTAATATATGATTATAGTTAATTATCATCGTACTGTAAGGGGTAAACTCAATATGAGGTACTAGGGTGGAGTTGGAGTTCAGGCAGTTATCGGTAAGGAGGAGTCAAGAGCCCTGCAACCATGGAAGCATCAAAATCGGTACTGAGCCCGGATCTGGTCAGATCTGACAAGCCATATATTGAACCGGATAAAAATCAGACAACATGGATCTATCATTATAGTAAGTACATAACTTTAATTTATCCCTTCTGGCACAGTGGAAGCAGTTTCCTCACCTAATAAGATTCTTAATTTATTTGTACAATGCATGAAAATTTATATAAGGGAGGGCTTGGAATATAGAGAGTCTGGAGGCCATTAATCATTTTTGGCCTTAATTACAATTCCTTCAGTCACTGAAGAGCACAGACCAAGGCTGTTAGTGCATATAACAAGACAGGAGGTGGAGCTTATACTTAGTAAGGCTGTTAGTGCATATAACAAGACAGGAGGTGGAGCTTATACTTAGTAAGGCTGTTAGTGCATATAACAAGACAGGAGGTGGAACATATACTTAGGGTGTTGGTGCCTATAAGAAGACAGGAGGTGAAACTTGTACTTAGTAAGGCTGTTAGTTCCTATAACAAGACAGGAGGTGGAGCTTATACTTAGTAAGGCAGTTAATGCCTATAATAGTACAGGAGGTGGTACTTGTACTTAGTAAGGCTGTTAGTGCCTATAACAAGACAGGAGGTGGAGCTTATAAGGCTGTTAGTTCCTATAACAAGACAGGAGGTGGAGCTTATACTTAGGCTGTTGGTGCCTATAAGAAGACAGGAGGTGGAGCTTATACGTAGTAAGGCTGTTAGCACCTATAACAAGACAGGAGGTGGTGCTTATAGTTAGTAAGGCTGTTAGTGCCTATAACAAGACAGGAGGTGGAGCTTAGTAAGGCTGTTGGTGCCTATAACAAGACAGGAGGTGGTACTTGTACTTAGTAAGGCTGTTAGTGCCTATAACAAGACAGGAGGTGGAGCTTATACTTAGTAAGGCTTCCGAAGTGGAGGCTCCAGGACTAGACGGCCTTCCAGCCGAGGTAATACAAATGGGCTTCTAGCAAATTTGTTGTGAGTTTTACTAAATTGGTGAATAATATTTTCAGAGGTCATGACCCTCCGTTCATTTGTTGTCAAGTGATTATCCCTCTCATTCTAAAACCAGAGAGAGGACCATTCACAGGAAGTTGGTCGTAAATCATGTCTGTAAATTATTTATGTCTCTTAATGCACTCAGGTTGGCAAATTGCTTGACATCACTGATAAAAAGGGATCAAACAAGATTTATATCAGGACAGACACAGAATGCCTCTTCTGCTAGTGCCTGGATACATCACTGATAAACAGGGATCAAACAAGATTTATATCAGGACAGACACAGAATGCCCCTTCTGCTAGTGCCTGGATACATCACTGATAAACAGGGATCAAGCAAGATTTATATCAGGACAGACACAGAATGCCCCTTCTGCTAGTGCCTGGATACATCACTGATAAACAGGGATGAAACAAGATTTATATCAGGACAGACACAGAATGCCCCTTCTGCTAGTGCCTGGATACATCACTGATAAACAGGGATCAAACAAGATTTATATCAGGACAGACACAGAATGCCCCTTCTGCTAGTGCCTGGATACATCACTGATAAACAGGGATCAAACAAGATTTATATCAGGACAGACACAGAATGCCCCTTCTGCTAGTGCCTGGATACATCACGGATAAACAGGGATCAAACAAGATTTATATCAGGACAGACACAGAATGCCCCTTCTGCTAGTGCCTGGATACATCACTGATAAACAGGGATCAAACAAGATTTATATCAGGACAGACACAGAATGCCCCTTCTGCTAGTGCCTGGATACATCACTGATAAACAGGGATCAAACAAGATTTATATCAGGACAGACACAGAATGCCCCTTCTGCTAGTGCCTGGATACATCACTGATAAACAGGGATCAAACAAGATTTATATCAGGACAGACACAGAATGCCCCTTCTGCTAGTGCCTGGATACATCACTGATAAACAGGGATCAAACAAGATTTATATCAGGACAGACACAGAATGCCCCTTCTGCTAGTGCCTGGATACATCACTGATAAACAGGGATCAAACAAGATTTATATCAGGACAGACACAGAATGCCCCTTCTGCTAGTGCCTGGATACATCACTGATAAACAGGGATCAAACAAGATTTATATCAGGACAGACACAGAATGCCCCTTCTGCTAGTGCCTGGATGCAGAGAAGGCGTTTTGATAAGGTGGGTAGAGAGTTTCTTTTCTCAGTGATGGTAGCATTTCCACTACCATTTATTTTTTCACTGAGAAGATGATTTGAAGGATCCCCAGTGAGGACTAAAATAGGTACCAGGCTCCCACTGTTCCCATTACTGTTTGAACCCACCCCTAGCAGAGCAGTTGAGACTTACACAATCTCAGGCTCAGGATAATGGATGAGGAATTTAATGTGCCTTTATATGCTCATGACATGGTTGTAAAGCTTACTAACCCAGAAAAGGATCTGTCCCAACTCTTTAATGTCCTTCAGGAATATGCGTATCTCTCAGGTTATAAAATAAACATACATAAGATCGACTCTATCAAAATACGCCCCCCCCCCCCCTTCGGAGACCTTAAAGCAAGAATTCCATTTCCTTGATAGCAACGGACCAGTAATCTAACTCCGTAGCTACTTCAGCAGAGACTAATAATTTGCAATTAACATAGAAGGTAAAGCAAGAATTGAAACATTGGCAAATGCTGTGTTTAGATATGATTCTGAGGGTTTGAGCAATCAGCTGGTATATTTTGCAATTAGTGCTTGAGCAGACAAAAGGCCACCCTAGGATTTTTACTAATAAATTCTTAAAACAGTTGTAATTCCAACATCTTAGGCTTATTTTGGCAGGCCACAAACATAGAATAGACATTAATATTCTTACTCTCCCTTCCTGTATGGCAGGGCTGAGCTTTCTAGACTTTGATACATATTTGCATTATATTGGAAACTCATTCTGGCTTTGATTGCAAATACATGTTCTTTGAGATGAAAGGATATTATTATGCTATTAATGGGGGGTAACGCATGCTTTTTTGACTGCCTGCAAAGGGCTGTACCAAACTTGGACATACCTCATTCTAGAATAGTACGTGAGGTCCTACAAATCAGTGAGTCAGCTTTTAAGTATGAAAGTCCAGACGTGTGGAAAGCGGAGCTAATACATATAGAAAACTGTCCAGGACTTGCTTTTCTCTCAGTAGGAGAAACAGCAGTATTAAAAGTATCCCACAATTAAAACACTGGAGTCATTTAATATTAGGGGATGATAATTTGACATGGGATAAGTTGCCCAACAGTTTGGGATTGATGAACAAGGGTGGAACCTATCCAGAATCCTGATAAAGAAGGTACTACCCTAAAAGTATGCCAGAAGGGTTTAAACAAGTGCCCAGAAATAATAAAATGGATATTATTAAACTGAGATGAGGGGAGCTTGCAGAAGAAGCAAAGTAGTAGGTCGTATAAAATCCTTAAAGTTAGCATCATAACATAATGGAGGTAAATATCAGATAATGTGGGAAAGAGATCTTAATATCACTGAGAAAAGACAGATAAATGTGAGAAAGAGAGCTTGACATTACCATAGATAAGACAGCATCACGGCATGTCACTGATAAATATCAGATATGTGAAAGAGTTCCTAACATTAGGGTTTGGTTGGCAATGCCAGTTCAAGTATTTCTACATGCCTGTCAGACTGCCTAGAGTCCCAGGAGTATGTTGGAGGTGCGGAGATCAAGCTGTTGGAAACTGTATCCATATATTTTGCAGCCTGTGAGTATAAATGTGAGTTGCAAAAAAAAGCTTGAAGTCTGGGAGAATAAGGTGATTTTTTTTCTCTAGAGCTTTTGTCTTGGGGGTCATTAGGGAACAAGGTCTTACTAGGGTAGATCAACTGGCTGTTTGTACTGTATCTCCTGGTTTAGAAGGGCATAACAAGAAGGCGGAAAGAGGTTATCTCTACATTACAAGATTTAGTGATGCTTTTTAAAGAACTGAAGAAATTAAAATTTACTGAAAGGAGGGACACATTAAGGAAGACTTTCTAGATTTAAATGCTGAATGTTATTTGAACGGGTAGTAAGTAATGGTGAGCTGGTTAATAAGATGGCAGTATTTAGAGGCGTGATGGGTTTCCAGATAAATTATATACGTTAATTAGTTAAGTGGGTCTATGATGGTATAATAATATGTTGTACTCCTTCAAAGAGAGAAAGCTTGGAAACGGTGGTCCAAAAACAAATCCCACTCTATCAACACTTTTAGATATTTAAGAAGTCTTGTAAAGAAATTAATAATCAGTGACAAAAAATCCTATTTCTCCAACCTCCAAATTTCACACCAAGACAATCCTAACCTATTTTGGTCTTCTGTTAAACTTCTGCACCCTGGCAAAAAAGGCCCCCTCACCAACAACTGAAAACAACATTGACAATATATCAAGCCAGTTCAGTTCCTACTTCATAAACACTATACTCTGTCTTTCCAAATGAAACTGTTCCACAACTCTCACTAACCCAACCTCATCTAACAACAACACAATAACTTTCTCTTTCCACACAGTCCCAACTGCTACCATAAATAACACTTACTAAACCTCAAACTAACAACCTTAGCAGCTGATAACCTGCTAACAGAATATTTAAAGCTCGCTGCCAATACTCTAGCCTTCCCTGTCTCAATACTAATTAACCAGTCAGTAACAGAAAGCCACGACCAAACTACCTGGAAATAATAATTTATAGTGCCACTACATAAAGGAGGAAATTCAGCTGAATTGTCTAATTACAGACCTATAGCTATATTGCCAGCACTATCAAAAATTCTAGACAAATGTATCCACTCTCAACTCCTCAGACATCTTAGAGACAGCAATCTTCACCAATATTATTAACCAAAACAGAAATAATAGCAGTCTAGTATGGGCACTCTTCTTGGATATGACCAAGGCCTTTGACACCACATCCCATCAAACACTTCTCACCAAACACTTGTATCTAGGTTTTAATAAATCTACTCTCACCTGGTTTCATTGCTTTTTCACAAATGGCAGCAGTCAGTAAAATGGAAGCACAAGATGTTAAGTTGTCAATCTCGCCTTCATTCTTGCTGGATGGGTTCGGAGCCGAACCTCGGCTCCGACTCGGCCTAATACTAAAGCTCGAGAGCTATTTTTACCGGCTCGAGGCTATGCTATGTCCCATAATGCTAGGAGTCATATACCTAGATCTCGTTTGCCACTTCAGCTACGAGGTTGCGTTTTCTCCGGTTCCAGGTCGTATTTAAGATTTTTTATATTTACAACTAGTTTTTGATGATATTTTTCCCTTAGATCTTTTCTAGTAGTGTTAGTAGTCTCTCGGTTAGTCTCTCCCCCCTTTATTAATAGTTTTCCTTGCTCTTTTCCACCCTTAAGGTGGTTAGGCCTTCCCCCCTTTTATAGTAGTTTTTGTACAGGTTCCATTCAGTAGTGTGTGTGTGTGGAATTTTGTTTTATTGTAGTAACTTTGAGAGTGTCTTTTCAAGTGTTGTGTGTGTGTTTTGTCTGGTATACTTGTCTAGACTTTTTTGTCCCGTTCCTGTGGTATCATGTCTAAGGATACCAAGATATCGGGATTCAGGAAGTGTGACTCGTTCTGTCAGAAGATGTCTCTGACAGACTGTCACACTTCTTGTGTGTATTGTTTGGGCCCTCTGCACCTGCAGGACTCTTGTTCCATCTGTCATGCTTTTAGCCCAAGAGTCCTGCAGGAACGCAGAAATAAGCTCATCCTAAGCCGGCGCCGAGCGGACCTTCTTCTGCCTCGTCGGATCCGGCTGGAACCGATACATCAAGGCCTCAGTCAGCTCCGACCTTGGTATCGGAGCTGTCTCCAAGCCATAAGCGTTCCCGATCTCCTTCATTGGAGTCGGTCAGGTCGGCTCTGAAGTTCCCTTTGCTGTCGGAGCGGAGCCATAGGTCTCACTTCTCTAGATCTTCCAGGCTTTTGGACTACGACCTCGAGAGGGTAGTCATTAGGCTTTTGAAGTTGCAGGCACTTGCCCAGTTATTACATAGCCCGTCTCAACAGACAGCGGCTTCCCCAACGCCTGCTCCAGTTCCCCCTCTGACTATTCCTTCGAGCTCTGAGCTGGAGGCCGTCGGGGTTGGTACTGTGGGGGCGTCGGAACCGATTCCACCCTTATCGGTTCCTTCATCAGCTCCGATCCCTTCATTGGCTCCGTCCTTGGAGGGATCCGGGCACTGGGACTCCCTCGTCGGTTCCGAGGAGGCGAGTGGCATCGGACCCTTGTCCGACCCCGTTCTCCCTCTCGGAGCATAGGCGCAGGTGAGTTCAGCCCCGACATCGGCCTCGGAGCCGTCCCTCTCAGTGCAGGGAGGATCTCTCATCTCTTCGGAATTGGGTCCCTCCTCTCTGCCTGATAGGGGAGCCTTTGAGGTCATGAGGAGCGTGCTGGCTCCTATACCAGCGCCACGGTCTGCCCCATCGGCCCCTCCTTCCATGGTGCCTGCTTCGGCCTCTGCCTACCCTCCCGAACCCAAGCGTGGAGAACCAACGCTCCAGGTCGCCCCATTGGGCGTATCCTCCTCTTCTGAGGCCTCCCCTGATCCTGCGGGGGAGCCCCCTCGGAAGAGGACATGCAAGAGGAAGTATGTGGACTCCCCTGAGTCAGTGACATCTGACACCGACCTGGATGATTCGGAAGGGTCCCCAAGGTCCCCCTCTGAGGATGTCTCATTTTCTGACATCCTAGAGATCCTTAAACAGAGGGGGAACTGGTCTGCCCTCAACCCTTCCGAGGACGAGTCGGTGTACCTGGACGCGTTCGGTTCTCGCCCTTCCACCTCCTGGGTGTCCCCGCCTTTTGACCCACTCATGGAGGTGGTGACTCGGATGGCGTGGATGGCTCTGGATACTATGGAACCAACTCGCCGGAGGCCCACAATTTATTACAGCCCCTTCGGACAAGCAGTTTCTTACTAAGGTTGTCCCCGTTGATGCCATGGTGGTGGCGGCGGCCACTAAGAAGGAGTTGGCTGACCCTTCAGTTCCTGTCCATCCTCCTAATAAGGAATCTAGGACTATGGATAGGTACGGCAAGCGGATGTTTTCTTCAGCGACCTTTGCCATGCGTTCGCTGAATTATTTGTGCCATGTCACCCGTCTTCAGAGAGACCTTCTCAAAGAACTAGGTGATACCTTACAGGACTCATCAGCTGCGGGGTCTCAGGAAAAGATAAACTCCCAGCTAGGGACCCTGAACTCTGTTGTAAACTCTTCCATGCGGCTCATTTCCTATGCCGCCAATGGAGCGAGTAGGGTTGCAGGCATGGGCGTTGCTCCAAGGTGACACGCCTGGATGCGGCTTTGCAACTTTGCCGACCCCTTCAAGGCGTTCTTCACTAACACCCCCTTTGACGGTTCTGCCTTGTTTGGACCTCAAGTGAAGGGATACATTGACCAGGTGCGAGCAGGAAGGCAAGACTCTCTCTGCCGTAGGAGTCCGTTTTTCTACCCCTTCTAGACCATACCCTAAGGGTCAGAAAGGTGGGAAAATGTGGTTCCTGAACAAAATTCCCCTGCACGTAGGGAGTTGCACGGCTAAAAGGAAAGTCAAAAGGAAAAAAGCAAGCCAGCAACAAGTGAGCCGTGAAATAATAAGTAGTTTATTAAAAACTACTAAAGCAGCATGAAAAGCATATAAACAGACCGGGTTCGGCCCGGGTTTAGCCTGGCCTTCTTCAGTGTTTTACAAAAAAAGCCAATCATGGTATAGTTTTATATAATCATGAAAAACAATTGATTGGTTGACAAGTCGTCTGCAGTTACTATTCTCATGAATATTCATCAGATATATAGTGAAAAGATTTTTCATAAATATTCATTAAGCCCTGGAATAAAAAGGGCACCAAGTTTGGTGATCCATTTCTTTTCTTTTGCATCAAGTTTTTTATGCCAGCCACATTTATTAGTTCGATCACCAATAAGTTTATCAATAATCACAAAGTGAAATTGAGCTGTATTATGTATGAGTGTATGTTTATATAAAGCATTGGATGTTCTTTTACATTTAATATCACTCAGATGTTCGGACATACGTAACCTGAGGGGTCGAGAGGTCTGCCCAATATAAAATGAGTGACAGCTGCAACAGGCCATGTAGATAGCCCAATCAGTATTACAATTTGCAAAAAATCGAATATCAAAAACTGTGTTGCTGTTTCTACTACTGAATTCCTTTGATTTCAGAATATATTTGCAGTTAACACAATGGCCACATGGGAAACAGCCAGTGAGTTTGTCGCCCAAGATAGTCGTTTGATATAGCTGAGGGAGTATGGATTCTGAATGATGTTTATAATGGTTAAAGTATCCCGCTAATTTTTTTCCTTTTCGAAAAGAAAAGGAACATGTTTTGGGAATAAATGTTTGAATTCTGACATCCGCTTCCAATATATTCCAATTGTCCTTAATAATGTTCATAAATCTATTAGTGTTTCTGCCAAATGTAGTGGTAAAACGCAGAGTATTTTTGGTCATGGGTTTCTTTTTATACATCAATAAATTTGATCTATGTAGGCCAGAGGCAAAATTTTGAGCCATTGTAACATACCCTGAGCTATAGCCCCTGTCAATAAATCTATTGTATAAATCATGAGCATGATGTGTAAAACTAGTGTTATCAGAACAATTACGTCTGATTCTGATAAATTGTGATTTTGGAATGTTTTTGGCGATATGTTTTGGATGAAAGCTGGAGGCATGGAGTAAGGTGTTATATTGGGGAAACTTCCTATAAATTTCAGTTTTTAGGGTATTATCCCTATTTCTGGTGACCAAAACATCCAAAAACGTTATGGATTTTTGATCATAAGTGATGGTAAACTGTATTCCCCATTTATTGTCATTTAAGTATTCCATGAATTCCTGAAGATATGAAATATCTGATCTCCACACCATCCAGCAATCATCCAAATATCTCCGCCAAATATCAATTTCAGGTAAATACAAATTATGAGTGTCATCATAAATCATAATCTGCTCAATGTAAGCCATAAACAGATCAGCATATATGGGGGCAAAAGAAGCCCCCATCGCTGTACCTCTGATCTGTAAAAAGCATTCCTGATTATAGAAAAAACATTTTTAGTAAGCACATGCTCAGTCAAATTCAGCAAAAAGGTATTGAAACCCGGTTGATACATATTAGATTTGTAGAGCCAAAATTCAATGGCATCAAGGCCTGCCCAATGTGGGATATTGGTATATAGTGAGCTCACATCCAGTGTGCAAAGCCACCAATCCTGTTCTAACTGCATATCATTAACAATACTCAAAAATTGAGTGGTGTCCTGTATTCTAGATCTAACAAATGATAACAGAGGTTTCAAATACCTAGTCAGAAATTCAGAAAGTGGCTCAGTGAGTGATCCCATGCCCGACACTATGGGCCTACCTGGTGGATGTAAAAGATCCTTATGTATCTTTGGCAGAAAATAGATAAATTGTCTAGCAGGGTCAGTGATTGTTAAATGACTTAACGTTTTAGTAGTTATGATCCCATTATCAACTGCAGAGTGTAAAAAATTGTCAATTTGTTTTTTAAATACAGGGGTAGGATCCAGTGGCATTTTGGTGTAATATCGAGCATCACCCAATTGTTTGTGAGCTTCGATATCATAGTAACTCCAATCCAACACCACCACCGCTCCACCTTTGTCTGCATTGATAATGGCCAAATCTTTATTCCGTACCAGTTCCTCCAAACAGGATATCTCTCCATCAGTCATATTATTAGACATAGATGAACACTGATTAAACTGAAAATGTAAATCATTAAGTACACTACGTAAAAATAGGCTGACAGTAGGATGCATCGGGGGTGTAAATGATGAAGCATGATATTTAAAGATATCCATTTGTCGCTGTTCATCATCCCCCTTATCCTGAAAAAACAATTTGAGATTAATAAGTCTACAGAAAGAAAATTGGTCTTGTGCAAAAATGTCCTCAGGAACAAAAAAAACAGGAATGAAAGATAATCCTTTATTCAATAAGGATATTTGTTCAGGTGTTAATACAGTGTTGGAAATGTTACATACATTGTTTACTTGTTCGTTAGTACTTCCATCAAATTTTGTAGACTTGTAACTCTTCTTGTGTTTCCTACCACCCCTCCTCCCTCTGCGTTCCCTAAAGGGGGTGTGTAGTTTTTCCGTTTGGGAGTTGGGGAATCCATGGTGGGCTGTGTTTCAGTATCTGTCCCTGATGAAGTATCATAATCAGTGGAGTCAGTATTGTTACCACGTCCTTTAAGGATAGAGCGTGGACGTTTCCTTTTGGAACTGGATAAATTTTTATTGTACCCATCTTGGAATCTAACATGTCTGGTGTATTTAAAGGGTTCTCGCTTCTCGTAGTCAGAAAGATCACGAGATAATTTTTTAAGTTTTCTTTCTTTAAGGAGAGTATCAAAATTTAACAAATCAGTGCTAAGTTTAGATAATAATGCAGAGAAAAAAGTATCGTTTTGATACTGATTACAATCCTCTATTAACTGTGACGCTTGAGTTGTTTCTTTATCAATGATCCTAGTATAATACTTGGATAAAGAACTAACAAACTTCATTGAGCACTCTTGTTGAATAGAAGACCATTCTGTAGTTAAAGTCTCATCAGGGTCAGCTACCAAAGGCTGAATTTTAACCCTCAGACCCCTAGGACAAATGCCCTTGGCCAAATAAGCTTTGAGTAATTTATGGTGCCAAACACAGGACCTAAGTGTTTTCATATTTTTATTGAGTTCAGTAAAAAGTTTCTCACATTTTTGTTCTGGCTTCATGGAAGTGGTATTCCCAGAGCCCACAGAATCCTGACCAATACCAAAGGGTGCAAGATCATCCTTATCCGATGATAGATCCAGAAATATTTTATTCAAATCCATAATGGATATATATTCATTAGTGTTTTAATACCAAATGTGGTTCCGCAAACCTCAGGGAGTACTGCCTGACACACGTGGTGAGCTTCCCTCCAGAGGCAGAGGAGGGAACAATAATAGACGCCGCCCGAGGGGCAGGAGGGTGGGTCCACAGAATCAGGGTAGCAGAGAATCTCTCTCTGACAAACCCTTCCAGCACCCCTGAAGAGCTGCTCGACTGTCCACCTTCGGAGGCAGTCAGGGGAAGACTATCACTGTACCCAGAAGCCTGGCATTCCCTCCCACAAGACAAATGGGTTTGGTCGATCATATCCGAGGGTTACAGAATTCCCTTTATTCACACCCCACAACAGCCAAAAGGGCCCCTTCCAGACATTCCACCCGGTCTGAGGGATCTAGCAGCACTAGAAATTTCAAAGCTGCTAAGAAAAAGGGCCATCCAGCCAGTCCCAGCAGACCAACAAGGATCCAGAATCTACTCTCAAGTTCTTTTTGGTACCAAAAAAGACAGGGGACTGGAGACCTGTTTTGGTTCTCAGCAGGCTGAACAAGTCGGTTCAAAGAATGAAGTTCTGGATGGTCACGCTACATTCCATTCTACCCTTTCTGGGTCAGGACAATTGGATGTGCTCTATAGACCTTCAGGATGCGTACTACCATATCAAGATGAACAGGAGCTCCAGAAGGTTTCTCCGCTTCCGGCTGGGAGCCAGTCACTACCAATTCAGAGCCCTGCCCTTTGGCCTCACCACAGCCCCCAGGGTGTTTACCAAATGCATGGCAGTGGTTACGGCTCACCTGAGACGACAAGGATTCCAGGTGTTTCCATATTTAGACGACTGGCTCCTTACTGCCACCACCAGGCACCAACTACTCCAATCCAGAGATTACGCTGTACAAACGTGCAATTCGCTAGGTAACTCTATAAATTTCGAAAAGTCTGCATTGTCGCCTTGTCAGTCTATTACCTACATAGACGCCGTTTTAAACACAGTGGAGCTCTCAGCAAAACTACCTACACAAAGAGTTTCAGACATTCGCAACCATGTTCAGATCCTATTACAGGAGAGCAGAGTCCAAGCCAGATTTGTACTAAAAACACTTGGTCTCATGGCAGCAGCAATCACTTTACTCCCCCTAGCGTATTTTCATATGCGGATCCTGCAGTGGATGCTATTTTCCCAGTGGTCCTTTCAGCAGCTCCCCATGTCTCACACCATTCTAATCACTCAGTCATGCAAAAGACACCTTTCTTGGTGGACGGTCTCCCCTCAGGTACTCCAGGGCAGACCTGTGGTCCTTCCTCCTCCTGTTGCCACTGTGACAACGGATGCCTCCCTGATCGGGTGGGGGGGCATTTTCAGGGCAGGACAGTCCAGGGCACATGGCATCCCTTCGAATGCCACTTGCACTTAAATGTCTTGGAAATGAGAGCGGTACTTTTAGCGTTGCTGGCCCTTCAGGACTCTCTACCCATCGGGACTATTGCAATTCAAACTGACAATATGTCTGTAGTGTGGTACATCAACAAGCAGGGCGGAACAAGTCCCTACCCCCTATGTCGAGAAGCACTCAGACTTTGGCAATGGGCGATCTCTTCTCAACGGTTTCTGGTAGCAACGCATATTCCCGGGAAGTCCAACGTCATAGCGGACAGACTGAGCAGAGCCATTCTCATGCCTCACGAGTGGTCTCTCAACCAGATAGTAGCGAAAAGAATTTTCAGAAGGTGGGGTCAACCTTGCTGCAACCTTTTTGCAACACCTCTAAACAGCAAGTGCCCAGACTTCTTCACCCTCTTCCCTCTCCCAGGTCTATCCCCCCAGAGATGTTCTAGTTCACAACTGGCCCTGGGGTCTTCTGTACGCATTCCCCACCTTTCCCTTGATTACTCAATTAATCCAGAAAGTGACTGCCTTGAGAGCCAGGATGATCCTCATTGCCCCTTACTGGCCTTGACAAATGCCACTGTGACCACAGACGCTTCCCTGATAGGGTGGGGGGGCCACTTTCAGGGAAAGACAGTCCAAGGCACTTGGTCCAACCTAGAGGTCAATTTGCATATCAATGTCCTGGAGTTAAGAGCGGTGCTGTTAGCGTTTCAGGCACTTCATCCGCCAGGAACAGTTGCTATCCAGTCAGACAATATGTTGGTCTGGTACATAAAAAGGAGGGGACCAAATCCCTACCCCCTATGCCGCGAGGCAATGAGAATTTGGCATTGGGCGATAGCTTCCAACTGATTTTTAATCGCAGAGCATATCCCGGGGAGCTCCAACATGATTGTGGACAGACTAAGTAAATGCATCCTTTGTCCTCACGAGTGGTGTCTCAACCTGAATGTGACGGCAGAAATCTTCAGCCATTGGGGCCAGCCTTGTTGCGATCTTTTCACCGCCCCCCCTTCAAACAGAAAATGCAACTGCTACTTTGCCCTCTTTTCCCCACATGGGGAGTCACCGAGAGACGCTTTGACTCATGATTGGCCCACGGGTCTCCTCTATGCTTATCCTCCGATACCCTTATTTATAAGAAAAGCTGTTAGGTTGAGAAGCAAGGTGATCCTCATTGCCCCTTTCTGGCCTTGTCAAGTGTGGTTTCCCTTCCTCCGACCTCACCTGTTACAACCTCCTTGGATCCTGGACACTCGTCAGGACCTAATATCTCGCCCACAAGGGCCAACTCTCCTAAATCTATCCACTCTCAAGCTGACAGCTTGGTTTCTTTACTTACGTTAGTTGCCAGGCAAGAAGTCCTCTCCTCTTCTGTCCAGGATATTATTCAGTCCTCCCATAAACCATCCACCTGAAAACTCTACAGAGACAAGTGGAAAAGATTCGCTATCTTGTCGAATAATCAGATGCTAGACCCCTTTTCAACTCCTACAGCCACCATTCTTCACTATCTCTCTGAGTTGTTTGACAATGGGGCATCAGCCTCTACTATTTGAGTCCATTTAGCAGCTATTTCCAATTTCCATAATGGTTCAGATGGAGTCCCTCTTATCTCCACCTGACTCTGCAAGACCTTTCTCAAGGGAGTTTTCCATGGTAGACCTCCTACCAGGCAGCTGGTAGAGACATGGAATCTATCCCGGGTTCTCCAGTGTCTCTCTCTCTCTCTGTCTACCTCCCTTTGAGCCTGCCGCGACGTGATCTAAAATTCCTGTCATGGAAGTCTTTGTTTTTGGTGGGGGTCACATCAGCCAGACGGATATCCGAGTTACAAGAATTATGCCCATATCTAATCTTCCATAAGGACAGAGTATCCCTTCGTACCAATCCATCTTTTCTACCCAAAGTGGTTTCCGACTTCACTATTAACCAGTCCATTGAGCTCCCTGTATTTTTCCCAAACTACTCAAACAAAGGGGAATACTGCCTTCATTCATTGGATGTACATAGACAACTACGTTTCTACCTAGACAGGACCAAGTCCTTACGCAAGTCGGACCAACTTTTCCTTCCCTTTTCTGGTCCTAGACTCGGATGTGCTGTATCAAAAGTTACTTTACCAAAATGGCTCAGAGATTGCATTACCTTTACATATTCCCTTACGAATTAATCCAAACCAGATCAAATCAAAGCTCATTCAAATAGGGCCATCGGAACTTCTGTTGCCTTCCATTGATGACATTTGTGCAGCAGCCATTTGGGCTAAACCCCATACCTTTATCAAGCATTACAAATTGAATCTGGTCTCCAGGGGAGGAGTGGCCTTCGGCTCAGTGGTTCTCAGGAATGTTCTTCCATAAGGGCCACCCAGGTTCTCCAAGTAGCTTGGGATTGTGTCCCATCAGTGATGAATCAGAAGAAGATTAACAACTTCAGGTAAAGAAGTTATGTCTTACCATAACGTTCCATCTGAGTTGTTGATCTTTTTCCAGTCATCACACGCTCCCACCGTCCCCCCACCAAAGGCTCTTAACGGATCTCCTGGGTCCTTGTGGTGTTTCAGGGTTTCTGCGCAGAGATGGCCTCTGTCTTTCTATTTCTTCTGTATGTTGCATGCAAAGTCAACCTGAGGTAACTGGGAGAATGGCATTGTGGGTAGCAGCTTAGCTCGAGAGTTTTTGGTGTACATGAGCTGGGTATTAGGCCGACTCTGTTCCGAGGGCTCTGAACCGAACTCATCAGTGATGACTGGAAGATCAACCACTCAGATGGAACGTTATGGTAAGACATAACTTCTTTTTTCTATGGTATTACATTGGGATGAAATAGCTAGGCCGTTACTAGGGTCATTAGCCTAGTAATCTTGTATGATCCTACGATCATATATCATATAGGAAGCGTGAGAGCATGTGAGAGGACATTCCAGGGGGTAGCTGCAGAGAGGTGAGTATAAGGAGGATCCCAGTTCATTTTTGGCTTTAATGACAACTGAGTTTACTTTAGAGCAAAGAGTTTTGGTAGGGTGGCAGTGGTGAAATGCCTTTTAGTGCCCGACTCTAATCAGGGTAGTATATTAGAGTATGAGATAGTAGAAGGTGACTATAGTGGGGGTGTTGTGAGAGTTCAGTCCATGGTAGGGTGGTAGTGCTGAAGCCTACCTTTTAGTGCCAGACATTTATCAGGGTAGTGTACTAGAGTATGAGGTAGTAGTAACTGACTATAGTGGGGGTGATGTGAGAGTTCAGTCCATTGCAGGGTGGTAGTGTTGAAGCATGCCATTTAGTGCCGGACATTTATCAGGGTAGTATATTAGAGTATGATCTACTAGTAACTGACTATAATGGAGGTGATGTGGGAGTTCAGTCCATGGTAGGGTGGTAGTGTTGAAGCCTACCTTTTAGTGACAGACATTTATCAGGGTAGTATATTAGAGTATGATCTAGTAGTAACTGCCTATAGTGGGGGTGATGTGGGAGTTCATTCCATGGTAGGGTGGTAGTGTTGAAGCTTGCCTTTTAGTGCCGGACATTTATCAGGGTAGTATATTAGAGTATGAGGTAGTAGTAACTGACTATAGTGGGGGCGTTGTGAGAGTTCAGTCCATTGCAGGGTGGTAGTGTTGAAGCATGCCATTTAGTGCTGCATACTTATCAGGGAAGTATATTAGAGTATGATCTAGTAGTAACTGACTATAGGGGGGGTGATGTGGGAGTTCAGTCCATGGTAGGGTGGTAGTGTTGAAGCCTACCTTTTAGTGCCGGACATTTATCAGGGTAGTATACTAGAGTATGAGGTAGTAGTAACTGACTATAGTGGGGGCATTGTGAGAGTTCAGTCCATGGTAGGGTGGTAGTGTTGAAGCCTACCTTGTAGTGCCAGACATTTATCAGGGTAGTATACTAGAGTATGAGGTAGTAGTAACTGACTATAGTGGGGGTGATGTGAGAGTTCAGACCATGGTAGGGTGGTAGTGCTAAAGCCTGCCTTTTAGTGCCGGACATTTATCAGGGTAGTATATTAGAGTATGATCTGGTAGTAACGGACTATAATGGGGGTTATGTGAGAGTTCAGTCCATGGTAAGGTGGTAGTGTTGAAGCATGCCATTTAGTGCTGCATACTTATCAGGGTAGTATATTAGAGTATGATCTAGTAGTAACTGACTTTAGTGGGTGTTATGTGAGAGTTCGGTCCATGGTATGGTGGTAGTGCTGAAGTCTACCTTTTAGTGCTGGACATTTATCAGGGAAGTATATTAGTGTATGATCTAGTAGTAACTGACTATAATGGGGGTGATGTGGGAGTTCAGTCCATGATAGGGTGGTACTGTTGAAGCCTGCCTTTTAGTGCCGGACATTTATCAGGGAAGTATATTAGAGTATGATCTACTAGTAACTGACTATAATGGTGGTTATGTGAGAGTTCAGTCCATGGTTGGGTGGTAGTGCTGAAGTCTACCTTTTAGTGCCGGACATTTATCAGGGTAGTATATTAGAGTATGAGGTAGTAGAAGGTGACTGTAGTGGGGGTTATGTGAGAGTTCAGTCCATGGTAGGGTGGTAGTGTTGAAGCCTACCTTTTAGTGCCAGACATTTGTCAGGGTAGTATACTAGAGTATGAGGTAGTAGTAACTGACTGTAATGGGGGTTATGTGAGAGTTCAGTCCATGGTAGGGTGGTAGTGCTGAAGTCTATCTTTTAGTACCGGACATTAATCAGGGTAGTATATTAAAGTATGAGGTAGTAGAAGGTGACTATAGTGGGGATTATGTGAGAGTTCAGTCCATGGTAGGGTGGTAGTGTTGAAGCCTACCTTTTAGTGCCGGACATTTATCAGGGTAGTATACTAGAGTATGAGGTAGTAGTAACTGACTATAGTGGGGGTGATGTGAGAGTTCAGTCCATGGTAGTGTGGTAGTGTTCAAGCCTACCTTTTAGTGCCGGACATTTATCAGGGTAGTATATTAGAGTATGAGGTAGTAGAAGGTGACTATAGTGGGGGTTATGTGAGAGTTCAGTCCATGGTAGGGTGGTAGTGTTGAAGCCTACCTTTTAGTGCCGGACATTTATCAGGGTAATATACTAGAGTATGAGGTAGTAGTAACTGACTGTAATGGGGGTTATGTTAGAGTTCAGTCCATGGTAGGGTGGTAGTGCTGAAGTCTACCTTTTAGTGCCGGACATTAATCAGGGTAGTATATTAGAGTATGAGGTAGTAGAAGGTGACTATAGTGGGGGTTATGTGAGAGTTCAGTCCATGGTAGGGTGGTAGTGTTGAAGCCTACCTTTTAGTGCTGGACATTTATCAGGGTAGTATACTAGAGTATGAGGTAGTAGTAATTGACTATAGTGGGGGTGATGTGAGAGCAGTCCATGGTAGGGTGGTAGTGTTCAAGCCTACCTTTTAGTGTCGGACATTTATCAGGGTAGTATATTAGAGTATGATCTGGTAGTAACTGACTATAGTGGGGGTGATATGGGAGTTCAGTCCATGGTAGGGTGGTAGCGTTGAAGCCTACCTTTTAGTGCCGGACATTTATCAGGGTAGTATACTAGAGTATGAGGTAGTAGTAACTGACTGTAATGGGGGTGATGTGGGAGTTCAGTCCATGGTAAGGTGGTAGTGTTGAAGCATGCCTTTAAGTGCTGCATACTTATCAGGGAAGTAAATTAGAGTATGATCTGGTAGTGGCTGGCTACAGTGAGGTGATGTGGGATTTTAATACAATTTAGTTGTTTAAGGGCAGACTGTGATAAGGTCTAAAGGGATGATTTCCAGTAAAATAAGCTATTTTATTGTAGAATTGTTCCAGCTTTGTTTGTGTGGAAGTGCGTAGGTTAATAAAGAGTGGGAAGGCATACAGTAGGGGTAGGTAGGAGGTAGGTTTGAATTATGGTTTCTCTAGTTCTGTCTGTTAGGTAGGATTTTCTCTATATGTAAGAGGCCAAGCTTCTGGCGTTTTTTTTTTTTTTAAATAACAGTTTGGAAGTGTAGGTCAGATTTCAATTGTGTTAGGGACCTGTTCAATCATGGTGTTATTTAATGAAGTTTTTTTTTGAAGAGTTTTGCTGTGGGAGAATGTTTTGGGGTGAAAAGTAGTAGTTTTGTTTATGGGGGGGTTAAGTAGGAGTTGAGTTGCCTAGCCAGAATTTTATGGATGTAAAAGATTCTTAAGCAATGTCTTGAAGATTTTGTAGGTTGGAGGCTGTACATGAGTGTAAAGTCATCTGCATATTGTTTAAGAGTGGCGTTCTTGGAAGCAGTGTGTAGATCATTTATAAATACGTTAAACAGGAGGGGTCCAAGTTTGGAACCTTGTGGCACTCCTGCAGTAATGATGAGTATTTTTACTGCCATTTGACTGCTGGGAATCTGTCTGTTAGGTAGCTGTTAACCAGGAGAAGGATAAAAGGGAGAGACTTAATGAAGAGAGTTTTAATTCATAGTTTATGGCGAGAGATGGTGTTGAATGCTGTGGACAGGTCTAGGAGTAGAGAGTTTTAATTCATAGTTTATGGCGAGAGATGGTGTTGAATGCTTTGAACAGGTCTAGGAGTAGAGAGTTTTAATTCATAGTTTATGGCGAGAGATGGTGTTGAATGCTGTGGACAGGTCTAGGAGTCGAGAGTTTTAATTCGTAGTTTATGGCGAGAGATGGTGTTGAATGCTGTGGACAGGTCTAGGAGTAGAGAGTTTTAATTCATAGTTTATGGCGAGAGATGGTGTTGAATGCTGTGGACAGGTCTAGGAGTAGAGAGTTTTAATTCATAGTTTATGGCGAGAGATGGTGTTGAATGCTGTGGGACAGGTCTAGGAGTAGAGAGTTTTAATTCGTAGTTTATGGCGAGAGATGGTGTTGAATGCTGTGGACAGGTCTAGGAGTAGAGAGTTTTAATTCATAGTTTATGGCGAGAGATGGTGTTGAATGCTTTGGACAGGTCTAGGAGTAGAGAGTTTTAATTCGTAGTTTATGGCGAGAGATGGTGTTGAATGCTGTGGACAGGTCTAGGAGTCGAGAGTTTTAATTCGTAGTTTATGGCGAGAGATGGTGTTGAATGCTGTGGACAGGTCTAGGAGTAGATAGTTTTAATTCGTAGTTTATGGCGAGAGATGGTGTTGAATGCTGTGGACAGGTCTAGGAGTAGAGAGTTTTAATTCATAGTTTATGGCGAGAGATGGTGTTGAATGCTGTGGACAGGTCTAGGAGTAGAGAGTTTTAATTCGTAGTTTATGGCGAGAGATGGTGTTGAATGCTGTGGACAGGTCTAGGAGTAGAGAGTTTTAATTCATAGTTTATGGCGAGAGATGGTGTTGAATGCTGTTGACAGGTCTAGGAGTAGAGAGTTTTAATTCGTAGTTTATGGCGAGAGATGGTGTTGAATGCTGTGGACAGGTCTAGGAGTAGAGAGTTTTAATTCGTAGTTTATGGCGAGATATGGTGTTGAATGCTGTGGACAGGTCTAGGAGTAGAGAGTTTTAATTCATAGTTTATGGCGAGAGATGGTGTTGAATGCTGTGGACAGGTCTACGAGTAGAGAGTTTTAATTCATAGTTTATGGCGAGAGATGGTGTTGAATGCTGTGGACAGGTCTAGGTGTAGAGAGTTTTAATTCATAGTTTATGGCGAGAGATGGTGTTGAATGATGTGGACAGGTCTACGAGTAGAGAGTTTTAATTCATAGTTTATGGCGAGAGATGGTGTTGAATTCTGTGGACAGGTCTACGAGCAGAGAGTTTTAATTCATAGTTTATGGCGAGAGATGGTGTTGAATGCTGTGGACAGGTCAAGGAGTAGAGAGTTTTAATTCGTAGTTTATGGCGAGAGATGGTGTTGAATGCTGTGGACAGGTCTAGGAGTAGAGAGTTTTAATTCGTAGTTTATGGCGAGAGATGGTGTTGAATGCTGTGGACAGGTCTAGGAGTAGAGAGTTTTAATTCGTAGTTTATGGCGAGAGATGGTGTTGAATGCTGTGGACAGGTCTAGGAGTAGAGAGTTTTAATTCATAGTTTATGGCGAGAGATGGTGTTGAATGCTGTGGACAGGTCTAGGAGTAGAGAGTTTTAATTCATAGTTTATGGCGAGAGATGGTGTTGAATGCTGTGGACAGGTCTAGGAGTAGAGAGTTTTAATTCGTAGTTTATGGCGAGAGATGGTGTTGAATGCTGTGGACCGGTCTAGGAGTAGAGAGTTTTAATTCGTAGTTTATGGCGAGAGATGGTGTTGAATGCTGTGGACAGGTCTAGGAGTAGAGAGTTTTAATTCGTAGTTTATGGCGAGAGATGGTGTTGAATGCTGTGGACAGGTCTAGGAGTAAAGAAGCTACTAGGTTTCCAATATTTCTGTCTCTGTTTTTATTAATAGTATCAGCAAAGTGAAGTAAGTCAGTGTTGGTGCTGCAGTTGGGATAAAAAATGGGTAGGGGAGAGAATATTGTTTGTAGTTGGGTATTGCAGTAATTGCGGGTGGATACACTTCTCTAATATTTTAGATAATGGCGCGAACTGGCAGTTGGTCTGAGGTTGGAGTAGTCGGCAGATGGTCCTCTTTTATGAAGAAGAAGTATGTATGCCTTCTTCCAAACGGCTGGGACATGAAATTCTAGAATGGATCTAATTATTAGCATAAATACTGGATATGATAGAGCTTCAGGTGCAATTTTTAGAAATTCAGGTGGAAGGTTGTCTGTAGCAGAGTTTGTAGTTTTTAGTTTTAGGTGATATTTTCTTATTGTGGAGGCAGAGACCAGTTTCAGTGATTAGTGGATTTCCATGGGGATTTGTGAGTGGAGGTGGGTTGATTTGATGGTGGGATTGTCTTTTATAACCCAGGTACAGTTTGAAGAAATTATTTATTAAAGTTATTAGCTTCTGTTGAAGTGTCTACAGGGGAGGGAGTGGGTTTTTGACTTTGGCCTGGATTTAGTAGATTTTGGACCGATGACCAGAATTTTTACGATTATTTTGGTGGACCTGCTGTAAGTTAAACTAGTGGAGTTTTTTGTCAGGTCTTTTACTGTGTTTGGTTTTATTTCTTATCTATCTGTAGTGTTGACGATTTTCCTGGATGTGCCATGCTTTCCAGGCCTTATCTCTAAGCACTATTAGTTACCTACTGTTTTCATTGACTAGTATTAAATGCAAGTGCTTCTTCCTAGGTTCAAAGATGTCCTGACTTGTAAATGAATTTTAAATGCAAAACCTTTAAAACCGTGATCGGTGTTTGTTTATGTATTTTTTGTCACCTGATTTGAATTTCAGAACCGGGGAAGCGTTCCATACACAAAATACAAGTAACTGACAAAATGTAAGAACGCTGAGTCCACGAATCCCAAATGTGATGAAATGCACCCAAACGAACCACCAACAAATGCAACCAGCAAATACATTGGCTAAAAAATCTCAGTTTAATACATGTTGTTAAGCGCTTTCACTCGCATAAAAGTGAGCTTCATCAGAACATCATAGTACAATTTTTACACAGTTTAAATACCACTTTTGACGCCAAAACTTGATAGTAAATGTTTTGAATTAATTTAAAGTGATATATCCACCAATGTTGTAATCAACCAAAACTTTGAAAATTCCATTGAATTCCTAATACATAAACACCTAAAATGTTATTAAATTTATACATTTAAAAAAATAATTTAAAAAAGATTTTAAAAAGTATGTGTAATTTAATTAAACCCAAAGAACTGAACCCAGATCCTTATACAATCATTAACATCACATTTGTTTAATTCATCACAATTACAAATATTGCACTACTAAAAGACTTGCTGAATAATTTTGGAATAAAAAGTATACAAAAACAATATAGAAACTACTCATCTGTACTATTTTTAACATTGGCATTATTGTGTCAATGTATAGTAATAAATTCCAAACACTAATGATACGTTAATTACTTCCTTACTAACAAAGGTTTGATAGGTATATGGTCATTAAGTCCCGGTGGGGTAGAGGCATCAGTATATAATTGCCACCAAATTTCTTTGTAACCCAAGGTGGCCTTGTGATTACCACCTCTAGGAACTATTGCAATATTTTCCAAAATTCCAAACCTAAAACTGTGCATTTCCCCATGTTTCTCTATATGTCTAGAAAGGGCATTGTTTACATCCTTCCTCCTGATACTATGTAGGTGATCATAAATACGTTTCTTGAAACTTCTTTCAGTTTTCCCTATGTAGTATCCTGAACACATCATACAATTTGCCAAATATATAACAAATTTGGAATTGCAGTTGCCTTGTTTGAACCTGATCCTAGTTTTATTAATATTATTTAAAATAATCCCTTTATCTTCATTTATCACGTGGCATTGATTGCAGCATCCACATTTTGAAGTATGCTTCATACAACAGTCTGTATTACTTTTAATTGTCCCTCGTTCCAAATACATCTTAGTGTTACAACCCATTTTATATACAAATGATGGTTTGGGACCTATAGTTTTCACTAAATCTTCATCAGCCATGTGATGAATTAAACAAATGTGATGTCAATGATTTGTATAAGGATCTGGGTTCAATACAGTGAATAGGTAGTAGTACTTTGGGTTTAATTAAATTACACATACTTTTTAAAATATTTTTAAATAATTTTTTTAAATGTATAAATTTAATAACATTGTAGGTGTTTACGTGTTGGGAATTCAATGGAATTTTGAAAGTTTTGGTTGATTACAGCATTGGTGGATATAGCACTTTAAATTAATTCAAAACATTTACTAACAAGTTTTGGCGCCAAAAGTGGTATTTAAACTGTGTAAAAATTGTACTATGATGTTCTGATGAAGCTCACTTTTATGTGGGTGAAATCGCTTAACAACATGTATTAAACTGAGATTTTTTTAGCCAACGTATTTGCTGGTTGCATTTGTTGGTGGTTCGTTTAGGTGTATTTCATCACATTTGGGATTCGTGGACTCGGCGTTCTTGCATTGTGATTTGAATTTCAGAAATCGAATGTGCCTTTTCTCTTTGTTCTTTGGTCTGAAATATTTTACTGAAAAAGATGCCAAGTGCTTACTCATCTTTGTTTTGTAATTGAATAAGCTTAAGTCGTTGGTGTTATGGGTTTTTCTTTTTGTCTTTATAGTCTTTATTTTGATGGCGTTTTAATTCTTATTTGAGCCATCTGTCATTTGGATTGATTAACAAAACTTTGATTCATATTTTATCAGTAAAAATCAACAAAACACAATTTAACTAGAAACTTGTGGCTTGATCCACCAGACTCCTCTAACTTTACATATATGAACCTGTTCAGTTAAGACTGTGAGGTGGGTTATGTATGGCTAAAGAGAACCATCACCACCATTTCACTTTTGGTAGTTTGGCATATACTAATTTTGGTGCATCATAATTGACCAGATATTTGATTTGTCACCTGTGGTGTACTGAGTGACTCCTTCCATTGCAGTCTATTTAGTATGAAAAATTAATTAAATTCATTTATTTTAATTGCATTTTATTGTGTCTGTTTACTTCTGTGGAAGGAATTGAGTCAATGTTTGTAATGAGTCATTTGACCTCCTCAGGATTAATGGACTCCTGCAGAACTTGTGGAGAGCAGAGCTTGACTTACCTGAAGGGACTGAAGAATAAGCAGACGTTAGCACATTCTGACCCATCTGCTGTGAGGAAGGCCATTCTGGACATCCTTGGTCTTGGAGAGGTAGTGTACTCTGCTTTTCTAGTGCATGCGGATGCTGCTACTTGCTTTAAATTACTCCTTAAATGTAATAAAAGTAGGCAGTTAAATTAACTCTGGTGCAGGTTCTTGTATCCACCACAGGTTGTTAGGCAGCAACAAGACCCACAATCACTACTTGGATGAGAAGTCAGCTGCCTATCATAAGCTATCACCCTCCTACTGGCAACCAAGTTGAATGGCAGTTGAATGGCAGTCAATACTTTTGCAAATGTGAGCTCTTTCTCTGTGCACCACTGTACTAGCAGTTTTATTCTGTAAATAATCATAATTTAGTCGACTCTCTCTGGTTGTATGTGAGCTCTTTCTCTGTGCACCACTGTGCTAGCAGTTTTATTCTGTAAATAATTATAATTTAGTCGACTCTGTCTGGTTGTATGTGAGCTCTTTCTCTGTGCACCACTGTACTAGCAGTTTTATTCTGTAAATAATCATAATTTAGTCAACTCTCTCTGGTTGTATGTGAGCTCTTTCTCTGTGCACCACTGTGCTAGCAGTTTTATTCTGTAAATAATTATAATTTAGTCGACTCTCTCTGGTTGTATGTGAGCTCTTTCTCTGTGCACCACTGTACTAGCAGTTTTATTCTGTAAATAATCATAATTTAGTCGACTCTCTCTGGTTGTATGTGAGCTCTTTCTCTGTGCACTACTGTGCTAGCAGTTTTATTCTGTAAATAATCATAATTTAGTCGACTCTCTGGTTGTATGTGAGCTCTTTCTCTGTGCACCACTGTACTAGCAGTTTTATTCTGTAAATAATCATAATTTAGTCGACTCTCTCTGGTTGTATGTGAGCTCTTTCTCTGTGCACCACTGTACTAGCAGTTTTATTCTGTAAATAAACATAATTTAGTCGACTCTCTCTGGTTGTATGTGAGCTCTTTCTCTGTGTACCACTGTACTAGCAGTTTTATTCTGTAAATAATCATAATTTAGTCGACTCTCTCTCTGGTTGTATGTGAGCTCTTTCTCTGTGCACCACTGTACTAGCAGTTTTATTCTGTAAATAAACATAATTTAGTCGACTCTCTCTGGTTGTATGTGAGCTCTTTCTCTGTGCACCACTGTACTAGCAGTTTTATTCTGTAAATAATCATAATTTAGTCGACTCTCTCTGGTTGTATGTGAGCTCTTTCTCTGTGCACCACTGTACTAGCAGTTTTATTCTGTAAATAATCATAATTTAGTCGACTCTCTCTGGTTGTATGTGAGCGCTTTCTCTGTGCTCCACTGTACTAGCAGTTTTATTCTGTAAATAATCATAATTTAGTCTACTCTCTCTGGTTGTATGTGAGCTCTTTCTCTGTGCACCACTGTACTAGCAGTTTTATTCTGTAAATAATCATAATTTAGTCGACTCTCTCTCTGGTTGTATGTGAACTCTTTCTCTGTGCACCACTGTGCTAGCAGTTTTGTTCTGTAAATAATCATAATTTAGTCGACTCTCTCTGGTTGTATGTGAACTCTTTCTCTGTGCACCACTGTGCTAGCAGTTTTGTTCTGTAAATAATCATAATTTAGTCGACTCTCTCTGGTTGTATGTGAACTCTTTCTCTGTGCACCACTGTGCTAGCAGTTTTATTCTGTAAATAATCATAATTTAGTCGACTCTCTCTGGTTGTACGTGAGCTCTTTCTCTGTGCACCACTGTACTAGCAGTTTTATTCTGTAAATAATCATAATTTAGTCTACTCTCTCTGGTTGTACGTGAACTCTTTCTCTGTGCACCACTGTACTAGCAGCTTTATTCTGTAAATCATAATTTAGTCTACTCTGATTGTACGTGGACTGTTTTTCTGTGCACCACTGTGCTAGCAGTTTTATTCTGTAAATAATCATAATTTAGTCGACTCTCTCTGGTTGTACAATTGCTGCCCTCATCATTGTAGGCTTTGCGTAGTGATGGTGTAAATAATCGTAATTTAGTCGACTCTCTCTGGTTGTACAATTGCTGCCCTCATCATTGTAGGCTTTGCATAGTGATGGCGTAAATCATCGTAATTTAGTCGACTCTCTCTCTGGTTGTACAGTTGCTGCCCTCATCATTGTAGGCTTTGCGTAGTGATGGTGTAAATCATTGTAATTTAGTCGACTCTTTCTGGTTGTACAATTGCTGCCCTCATCATTGTAGGCTTTGCGTAGTGATGGTGTAAATCATCGTAATTTAGTCTACTCTCTCTGGTTGTACAGTTGCTGCCCTCATCATTGTAGGCTTTGCGTAGTGATGGTGTAAATCATCGTAATTTAGTCGACTCTCTCTGGTTGTACAATTGCTGCCCTCATCATTGTAGGCTTTGCGTAGTGATGGTGTAAATCATTGTAATTTAGTCGACTCTCTCTGGTTGTACAACTGCTGCCCTCATCGTTGTAGGCTTTGCGTAGTGATTGCAGTGCTGCTTTGGAAAAGAGGGATTTTTACTGTTAAAGCTGAGTTGTGGTTTGCCCTTCTTACTTTTCCTGCTGTTAAATTGTCTGCATTGACGTAACATAAGCTTTATCATCTCGGTAGTACTGTCCATTGTCGTTCTTTCTGTTGTATGCCAAGTCATTGTCCTGAACACATAGTGAGTTTGTTGTAATTGGACACAGTCGTAATCCTGTGTCTTACCTCAGATGGTGCCGATTTTTTGCTGAACCACATCTGCTAGTGCCATATGTCTAGCTCAGGTGTGACAGTTACTGAGATCGAAGTGAAATCATCAATGTCTGTCCCCTCTGCTTGCTCTGACTTCCTGTTTTTGCCATGACTGATACAGTTAAGAGCAAATATTTAGTAAAAAAAATCTCTCCTATTCTCACAGCTTGCTTCAGTATGGACATGCCCATGCAACTCTCCTACATAAATGTCTTCCCTAACTGTTCTAACCCCTACCACGCCCAATTCTCATATCACTACATTGCCTACTACTTCTTTCCACTACCTACAAAGGACAGTCTCCTGCTGCACTGTGGCTAACCTTGTTAGATCTCCTTTTATATCTAAAACTGTGATTTTATTACATATAATATGTACTATAACTGCGTACTTACAAAAACTTCCCACCGCTGTTCTATGACCTGTATTTCCTTGCATGTGTTGTATTATGTCTCATATGTATTGCACTGTATTGTCAGCTTGATGTAACTAATCACACTGCTTTGTATATATTTGTAATTTACTTGTTTATTTGTCATAGGAGCTTTTCTCCCCAGGTCTCCACTGAAAACAGGCTCTTCTTGGCCCAGTGGACTTCCCCGGTCATCAAGCTGAAATAAATAAATAAATACAATTCATACACTAGAACAAGGAGTGTATTTTATTTTATTTATCCTTTTTTAATCCAGTTAGTCTCACCAGGCTAGTTGCCTCTTTTCAAGGCATGCCCAAGGTGACATTTATACTGCTAGAGAAAGTTTGACCAGGGCATCAGAGGACTTCCCCTACTCGTAAATGTTGCCATTGGAACCCATTTTGTAGGAGGACTTCCTGTTTACATTACAACAGAGGTAGCCCAGAGAAACATGAATGCAAATGGTGATAGAAGGAGATGATGGAGTGGCAAAAGAAATGGAGGAGAAAGCAAATACTGAGACTGCACTTGTGCAAGATTCTGAGGAAGTGTTTGAAAGAAGTCTGTTAATATATGATGGCTGTATAATTACACCCCCCCCCCAGTCGGGATGGCTTCGGGATGATTTACTTAAAGAAAGGGTGGTGCAGAGTTAGCCAAATGATGGCTGTATAATTATAACCCTCCAGTCGGGAGGATTGTGGGATGGTTTATTTAAAGAAAGGGCGGTGCAGAGTGAGCCAGAAAATAGAGATGTTTCCTGGGGGGACATTATAGAGAAAATACAAAAGGAGGGTACAGAGACAATCCTGTAGATTAGTGGTAAGATGAAAAAGAACACGTACGCTGAGAAAGTAAAAGAAGCCAAAGGTAGAGTAGTAGAAAAGGCAGAAGAACATGAAACATGGAAGTACATTGTAAGGATTCAAAGAAAATAAGACAAAGTAATGGACAAGTTCGAAGTGTGGGACAATTTAATCGCCCCTTTGGGTGTAAAAGGACATGAGGTAAGAGCATTTGCTCTTATTAACAAATAGATATTTGTGACATTATAGATGGGACTGTTTTTCAATGGAAATGTTTCTTGAAGAATATGAAAAAAAGAAAGACTGTAACCCATGGAGTCTTTTATGTAATAAAAACATTTAACAGGGAAACAAAAAAGAAAATTTGTGTACAATTTCAAACAATGGTGGAAAGACAGACTTTGAAAGGATATTTGAAACACTTTATGTAAAGAAGTACTGGATAATGCAAAAAAATTATGAAAAAAGAGGTTTATGGACTGGTGTATGGGATTGTAATATTGTTTTAAACATAGAAAGAGAACAAAAAAATATACATAAAAGCATGGTAAAGGTGGAGGGGAATAAGGTTGTTATAAAATACTGGGGAAAACCCAAAACATGCTTTTGCAACATTTTTGTGTCAAAGGGCATTTGCTAAGTAACTGTGACAAAAGAAAACGTTATATGTGTGGGGAAATGGGACATAATGCAAAAATATGAATTGAAATGTTATAAATGTAACAACAATGGACATTTATGGATGGATTGCAAAATGAAAATTAGAGCAAGGAAAACGAACAAGGAGAAGAAACTGTAGTAGAAATCGAAAAATTAAATGAGAAAAAATAGAGGATATAGAAGAAGGTTCTAAATAAGTGATGAATATATAATAGTAAAATAAAAAAGAATCTTGTTTGTAAAAGGGTAAAAGACAAAAAAAAAATAAAATTTAAAGAGAACTACAAAAGAAAAAAGAATGTATACAGCTAATGATTGGGGGTTGATATAATGGTTCAGGAGTTTGACTCACAGACAGAAGGGGCAGTGTTAATTCTGACCTTTGGGAGGAAAATTGGCTAGATTTAGAATGGCCTGTTAAGAAAGCTAGGCTATTAATTAGCCATCAACCTATGAAACCATGAATCTAAAGAAAAGGGAAGTTACAATTTTAGAGTGCTTTCTATAATTGTGATTAGTATTACAAATATAGTAAGAAGAATAGTGATTCTGGAGTGGTGTAATACATGCAGTGTGGATATACTTCTCAACGTCTTACTGCAGGAAATCTGGGCAAAGCTTGAAATAATGGGGACATATGTTTAAAAATAGGGAAAATTTTAGTTATTGCTCGTATAAACTTAATTGTTAGAATAATAGAATTTGTGCCAGCATGCATTTTCTGAAGGACATGAAGTCTGAAACTCACATGCATGCCATTAAGTGACTTCAGTCTTCAGTTATTTGGTAGAAAACCACAGATTTTATGTGGAACAGACCAAAATATGATGTAACAATCTAGATATTCTATGAAAAATCTGGGAAGTTGAGAGGCATGGCTGTAGATGTTTGTTATATTAGAAGGCCCAAGATTGTTAACAAACAAAAGTCACAAACAGAGAAACTGTGGGGAGGAAAGATAATCTGGAATTTGGGGAACAGATGTCCTGGAATAGCCATATTCTGTAGAAATACTGTAAAGTTATTAGATGTAACTTTAGCAAAAATGGGAGGATTAACCATTGTAGATTTAAAGTAGAAAGAGAAAGTATATAGAATTATAGCATTGTATGCTTATATTAATTGTAAATAAAAGGAAGCTTATTTTGATAGATTTTAGACTATGTGGTGAATATTATAATAATAGGAGACTTTAATTGTAATTTAAGAGGCAAGTATAAAAAGAAAGGAAATAATGTAAGAAAAATGTTAGAAGATCTAAGATGTAGTTAAGTTAAAACTTTGGGACAGAATTTCATGGACTGATAGATTATTTTGTAGTATTAGAAGGTTTAGTTACAGGAAAAGGTAAGGTAGTTGAAACAGGAATTTCTGTTTGTCTTGCTATTGCTAGAGATAAAGGAAAACAACGTATAAAACTAGGCAAACCGATAAAAAGGATAGATGAGAAAGCAAGGAATGAAGAAGGAAAGAGATTAATAACACCATTATGCAAAGATCATATTACTACGAGAACATTTTATAAAAATTGGTCTGAATGGTGAATATTTAAGGAAAAATATATAAAAAAGTTTTTTTTTTAGAGTAGCAATTTGATGTGAGAAAAGTAAAAAGATATAAAATATAATGATACATTGGGAGATTTAGAACATAATGACAGAAAGTACTTTGAAAAAGAATTATATGAAACAATTAAGAAAAAATACAAAAATTGTTATATAAGCAAATACTTTTTTATAAGGAAAAAAGAGAAGCAATGTTGAGTTAATTACGCAGATTAGTAAAGTAAGATAGTGTAATAAGAGAAATAAACATAAAAGGAGAACTAGAAAGAACTCAGGAAATGTTATGAATAGTGTAGTACAACATGTACAAGAAATATTTAAAGAAAAAAGAATGTAGTAAAAAAAGTCAACAGAAAAAAGAAAATAACTGGAAAAGGAGATTTCTTTAAATGAGCTAGACAAAGTATTAGGAAAAGGAAACATAGATTTGGCTGCAAGACCAACTGGAATACGGCATGAACTGTATAAAAATTTAAGGGATTGGCAAAATATTTTTCAAAGATTTTGAATGAATGGTTGAATGAAGGTTTTATGTATAACGAATAGTGTAGTGGAAAACTTAAATTCATAAGGAAGAAGGAAGAGAGAAAACAACTAAAAATGGAGACTGATAGTATTGAATAATAATGATTATAAGATCTTTATGAAAATAATGCGAGATATTTCAAACTAAAATGGAAGTATTATGGAAGATATTGTATGCAATATAAAGAGGAAGGCTTGTCAAGAATTATTAATGATAGAGAAATTGTGGATGATGTTGTGACAAGAAAAGAGAAAAATTCATGATAGGAAACCTTAATAAGGCATTTGACACAATTGGCTATGAAATCTTATGGGTAATAATGAACGAATATAATGTATGTGAGAAAGTTAAGACATTATGTATGTCAGCATATAGTAATAATAAAGTAAAAATATTTGTAAATGGCTGGTTAAGCCAAAAGGTATATTTGAAAAGTGGTGTAAAATAGGGGTGCCCAATGAGTTCTATATTCTTTACATTGGTTATGAATGAGATATGTGAAATAAATTACAGAAGAAAGGAAGCAGGGCATATAACACCTGATGGGTTAAGAATTCTAGTTCTGTTAACACATGCAGATGACACTGTAATAAATTGAATTAAAAAGTAATAATTTGCACAAATGAGTATCTAGAGGTGACAGGGACGGCTTGAAATAGAGAAAGGTAAAGTTTAGGTGTTGTAGTACAGATATGAAGTATATATTTTACAGTGAATTAAATTTATGTGTTGGGTATAAAATTTGAGAATAAAGGAGAAAGTAACATTCAGTGGGGAAAAACAAAAGAAATAAAACAAACCAGACTTTTCTGGAGAACACTTAAATGATTCGGAAAAAAAAGCTTATTTGTTAAATTCAGTACTGATAAGAAAAATCGCATACTTAGCAAGTCATGTTGCCAGCAGTATTTGAAAAGGAATTATTGCAAATGATTTTTCATTATATGAGGTTCTAGATTAAGCCCAGTAAAAAGAGTTTTGTATGTAAATGAAGGAGGAGGTTTAAGGCTAATTAACCCAGTGGTATATATTGCTTCATTAAATGTGTACTAAATATTAAAGTGGATAATGAAAAGATGAGAGGTTAGTAGTAAATTATATAAATATAAGTATGATAAATTTTGAAGCATGGAAAAAGAGTAAAAGTATTACACGTGACTCGTGCTGGCTTCCCCTCCTAGATAAAGTCTTCAGCCTTTTATTAATTGCTATCCAAAAAACTACTCTGATTGATAAAATATGCCTGACGTGTATAAGTCTAAAGGGACCAAAACCATTTTTACTGCTTGTATCTTACTGTCTATATCTATATAACGGAGCTTCCATTTTCTCCATTTTTGTATTAGCTTTTGTTTAGTCTCTTCCCACATATCCTTAGCTGCCACACCAGAATCATTTTTAATCCATACTCCCAAATACTTCATTTTATCATGTCCCCATAAATAAGGATGTTGCTGAACCAGGTCATGTGTGGGTACATAAGTTACAGTTATTGCCTGTGTTTAAGCTTCATTAATTTTGTATCCCGAGAAGATTTGAAACTCTCAATATGTTCCACAACACTGTAATGTGAATCTAAAGACTTTTTGTGGAGACTGGTAATAGATAAATTGCCATTAAAAGGCAAAGTGCCATATAAAAACAAAAGATATAAGAATATGTTTACATTGTTGGGAAGAAGAAAATGTAAAAGAGTAAAAAAGCTACGGGGAAAAGTATGTAAATAGGTTGATAAAATAAACATGGATATGATTAAATATGGATATAAAGAATAGAAGTGAAGTATATATTTTGTTATATGGAATGAAAGAATAAATGCAATTATGTTTAATGATAAATGCATTTTATCAGGAGTACTGAGTAAAATCAGATGCTGGTTATGGAAAAAGGAGTGGAGATCTAATAGTGATGAAAATTTAGTATGATTGTAAAGGAAATTTTGAATATGTATAAACAGACTTGTATCTATATATTTATACATCTGTAAATATTTGTAAATATTTTGTAAATAAGATATTTTTGTATGTAAATAAAGGACCCCTACTCATTTCAGTAAGTGCCATGAGATCTTTTACATTCACGTAAGCTACCACTAACTCAAGTAGATGATGCCTTGGTTTTAGCATTTCTCTGAAGGACATCTGTGTTTCAGCACAATCCATAATTCCTTATAGCTTATGGCTTTTCTCAGGACAATTAGATACTTGGATCTTGAATTCTGCCAAAAATGTATCATGGTGTGACCTTTGTTTTTCCGTGTTTCTTATACTTTTTTTATTGACTGCATTTTGATTGTGTTCTTGCAGTTTGGTAGGAAATAATCTTTTATTCCACAGAGGCTCTGTGAAAGCACATCTGTGTATCAGAAGGTTCTGTTGTTCTTCCTTGTCTTGCAGCAGGTAATGGATGTGGAAGAGATGCTGTTTTCTTTAGCTGGAATTTGGTATCCTTTACACAAATTCTGTGTGTAATTGTTTTATTTGGTGTAGTATTGGAATGGAACTCATCCTGGTATGAAGAAAAGTGTGTGTGTCAGAAGTATTGGCATCCCTGGCTGCTAAATGTACACAGAATTCTGATTAGAAAACTTGAGATACAGCTGTTAACACTTTGGCAATAAATCATTAATTTAAAGTAGTGACTGCCTTAATCCCATGCAGTCGTCTTAATTAGCTTATTGATAGTTGTCAGAATGTTTTTCTCTTTTTGTAACTAAGACAGACATGAAACATGATATTTGTAATTTAATGATGTTTGACTGTATAATTGAGGACGTTCACAGTTCTGTAGTCGTGCTTGGAAAAGCTTATGGCACACTTGCTTATTCTGTGATGCCCGATTCAAGAGGATTTTTTGAGGAAACCCCTGAATAAAATAATTTGTGATTGTTCCAGGAAGTGGTATAGTTTATTAAATTGTAAAATGCAGCCCTTGAGGTTCAGAATAGTTTGTACAGTTTGTAGTGTCTGCTTAGATGTGCGCAGTGGTTGTACTTTAGAAAATAGGTATGTCTGTGTATATTAGGACTGCAGCCCATTAAACTGTATTTCTAATTTCTGTTTAACATACAGTTGTGTGTGGTACTCAGCATAGGGGTAAGTGACCGAATGTTCCTCCTCTTCACAGGTATCTTCCTGAACTGCATAGCTGACTAAGTTGCAGTCTTTGACTAGTTTTGTTTTCTTGTAAGTAATGAGATACAGCTGTAGAGGCTGAGATTGGCTGCAGGAGTAATACATGTATACATAACCCCGGGGAAGAACTACCACGTTCTGAAGCTGATTCCACAGTAACAGAAACAGCCTTGAGACACAGAAAGCCAACAACAGGGGCAGTTTCTAACACTCCTCTTTCATTAAATGGTGACTTAAGTTGTATCTCTCACTAGGAAACACCATACTGACCCCACTGGTGGATGGCATCAGGTTTTCCCACTGTATCCAGCTGTAAGAATTCCTTGATGAAGACCAAAGAAAGAAGACTGTGTTGTAATTAAACAGGAATTGTTCTGCTTTCCTACCATCACAGTCGTTTCCAGGGAACAGGATAATGCCTTGTATTGGCATGGTGACTGACATTAACTAAAGAGGACTGTAAATGTTCCAGTCACTGCTCAGTTCACTGAGCAAAGTTGTTTTTTCAGTTTGATGTGGAACAAAACTAGTACCACTGAGTAATTATAAGTAAAGTTAGTAAAGGAATGGACGGAGGAAAGCTGTAAATACTATTATAAAAATTAAATTCATCCTGTGAAGTGAGCATCGCAGAGGTGTATTATAGTATGTCATTTTGACAGTTGTCTGGTTGAGTAGAATCCAAAAGGATGAATCCATATGCTGGGTGGAAACTCAGGCTGTACTCCTCTGGGCAGCCGCCATAGCTGAAGAACACCTGGTCTTAGAGAAAGCATAGAGTGCGTTGTTTTGAAAATGTCATGAACTGCTAATTAGGTTGCTTCCTTGCATGTAGTAGCAGAAGAAACACAATGGAAAAAGATGTGGATATTGCCACACTTTTTGAATGTGTTTTGCAGTGACAGATTCACTTTATCCACATAATTATAACCCTTTTCAGCTCGGAGTATAGTCAGGAATGGTGTACCATCTCAGTGAAGCTCCCAGTTTGTTAGCTATAGTATAATCAAAACACTGAGCTGATTTTATGAAGTTCTTTGTCCTGGTTAATGCAGGCAAAATTGTTGTCTTTTAGTATCCATTTTGAGATGTTTGTGCTCTTCTTGGTAGCTGAACTTTCTAAATGCAGGAGAATCAGAGAATGGTTGGTAGAAAGAAAATCATCTGTTTATAAAATGCAGTGTAAGGTGGGGCTAACTCCACAGCAGAAAGAAGTAAAGCCCTAACTGTAGCCTGAATGACCCAGTGATGAGCTAGCATGTCCGGCACTGGAGAAGCTGGTCAGAGCAGCATGCCCCTGACTGAGTGGCTGATGCTGGCTCCACTTTTCTGTGAGGAGGGAGGCAGCTTTGATCCATGGAAGCACTCACAGTGGATGTTGAGTGTCAGGAAGTAAGTGGTGTAAAGGCCAAGCTGTGTTTACTCCTGACACAGCATGACTGTAGTCTGAGATTAGGCATATGGCCTGGAATACACACATCAGAGGAGCCAACTGTGTGAATGATTTATGGCGGGTAATCTTAGTGCAGTAAATGCCACTGATGTGCCAACAGTCATGACATACTTGAGATGCTTTCCAGATCTATAGCCAGCAGACAGCTTCCAGTTCTGGGATGATCTCTGGTCTGTGGGGCATAAGCTGAACCTTCAGGTAAAAGGAATGAAAGGAAGTCCAGTAAACTGTTTTGATGATCAGAGTGCCACTGTAAGAAAGATACTTGGAAAAACAGTGTGATGCTCTGAATGCATAATGGCTTTTAGCTCTGGCACTGTTCTAGTTGATGTAACTGTTGCAAAAAAAAAAAACGATTTACAGCATTAAAAAAATAGTGGAACTGGAAGTATCGTTTCATAAGGTTGTTTCAGCAAAGATTCTGCATCAAATTCACAGCAGTTTCACTTGGATAGATAGCATTTCTTTTTTTTTTTTCTTTTTTAAATTCCTTTATTGAATTATCAGTTGTGGCACAGACAGACTTTTGTTTACATAAAATAATCAGAAAATATTTACAAGTTCAGATTTACAAATGTACACAAGATATAATTTTCTCTACCATCAAATCAAAGCAGCAGTGCATAAATTGTTCAGTTCCTGCCTTCTTTTATACCTCATTCCTCCTCCCAAGCATTTTCCGGCATGTATTGTTGCATTAATTTCCATTTTTATGTAATTTACTCCTGCCATTTTCTAGAGACTTCCACTTCATTTTCTTTAATCTCTGTTAAAATATTAATACTGCAAGAATTGTTTCTAAAGACTTCCACTTCATTTTCTTTAATCTCTGTTACAATATTAATACTGCAAGAATTGTTTCTAAAGACTTCCACTTCATTTTCTTTAATCTCGGTTACAATATTAATACTGCAAGAATTGTTTCTAAAGACTTCCACTTCATTTTCTTTAATCTCTGTTACAATATTAATACTGCAAGAATTGTTTCTAAAGACTTCCACTGCATTTTGCATTTTCTTTAGTCTCTGTTACAATATTAATACTGCAAGAATTGTTTGTAAAGACTTCCACTTCCATTTTCTTTAGTCTCTGTTACAATATTAATACTGCAAGAATTGTTTCTAGAGACTTCCACTTCATTTTCTTTAATCTCTGTTACAATATTAATACTGCAAGAATTGTTTCTAGAGACTTCCACTTCATTTTCTTTAATCTCTGTTAAAATATTAATACTGCAAGAATTGTTTCTAGAGACTTCCACTTCATTTTCTTTAATCTCTGTTACAATATTAATACTGCAAGAATTGTTTCTAAAGACTTCCACTTCATTTTCTTTAATCTCTGTTACAATATTAATACTGCAAGAATTGTTTCTAAAGACTTCCACTTCATTTTCTTTATCTCTGTTATAATATTAATACTGCAAGAATTGTTTCTAGAGACTTCCACTTCATTTTCTTTATCTCTGTTATAATATTAATACTGCAAGAATTGTTTCTAAAGACTTCCACTTCATTTTCTTTAATCTCTGTTACAATATTAATACTGCAAGAATTGTTTCTAAAGACTTCCACTTCATTTTCTTTATCTCTGTTATAATATTAATACTGCAAGAATTGTTTCTAGAGACTTCCACTTCATTTTCTTTAATCTGTTACAATATTAATACTGCAAGAATTGTTTCTAGAGACTTCCACTTCATTTTCTTTAATCTCTGTTACAATATTAATACTGCAAGAATTGTTTCTAAAGACTTCCACTTCATTTTCTTTAATCTCTGTTACAATATTAATACTGCAAGAATTGTTTCTAGAGACTTCCACTTCATTTTCTTTAATCTCTGTTACAATATTAATACTGCAAGAATTGTTGCTGTAGACTTTGATTTCCATTTTCTACTAATTGTTTTTTGGCAGCCACCATATTTAAACTTAACAAGTTTTATTATATCTAGGCGATTCAGATCCTGTGTCCCAGCTCAAAATAAATTCCTTTGTTGTACTCCTTTGCTCACCTAGTATTTCTGACCGAGTACTTTGTAGGGAATTTTTTAGTTTGCCAACTCATTACACTCCGCGAACATATGCTGTCTTGTACCGCTTTCTTCCCCGTTAAACCTCAGAGATTTTACCATCTACCTGAGGAAAGTCTGATTGGGGTATAAAAATTTCTGTGTAAACACTAGCAGGCAGAAATCCTAAATCTTCTAGATTTTGTTGCATATTTGGGAGCCATATATATGTCTTCCCATTGTTTATTTTTGCTTATGTAATCTCTCTTCCCAGTCTTTTTGATTCCCTCTGATTCCTTTAGTTATCGTGCAGTGTTTTATATGCCCTACTATTTATCCCTTTTTAACAGCAGCTTCTATTCTAGATTCAATTAAAAACTCAACCAATGCAGGTCTTTCATTTAGTGTTCCCCTATCCCTTTCTTTTTGTGTATATTCTGATATCAATCCCTGATAGGGAAGGCAGTCTCTAGCCTGCAGTCCAAGTGTCCTATTGGCCTCTTCCCATTCTGATACCTTTCCTTCTTTGTCCCTGGTACTTTTGTTCCTTTACCAGCTTTCTCCAGTAAATCCCAGCATCCACTGAGCCCCTAATTGCAGTCACCCCTGCTGGCAGAATCTCCATTCTTCTTTCCCATGTTGGCTGCTGCTGTTCTCCTTAAGGATCTGCATCCAAAATGCCACTCTTTCCTTACTTCCTGAATTATCCCTCCGTCTTCCCACTTCATCTTCATTGCTTTCCACTCTGAATTGTAGCTTTCTGCTTGTGTTATATGTAAGAGCCTTAACTGTAGCTCTAAAATATTCCTTCAAATCACGTTGTCCTAAATGTCCTTGTTCGTTTGGGAGGATCACCTTATCCCACTTGACTCTTGTCCTCCTAAATAAAATCCTGCTTTGTTAATTACTATCCACAGTGTCAACTCTGGTTTATAAAAATTTGCCTGATCTGCGTATAAAACTGAAGGGACTAAAACATTGTTACTGCTGGTTTCTTACTGTCCATATCCAGGGGCAAAAGCTTCCACTGTTTTGGTTTTTGTTTCGTCTTTTGTGTTGTCTCTTCCCACATATCCTTAGCAGCCATAACCAAATTCTTTTTAATCTATCCCGTTAAATACTTCATTTTATTATGTCCCCATAAATATGGGTATTGCTGAACCAATTCATGTGTGAATACATAGCTTAGTTATAGTCTTAGTTTTATCTTCATTGATTGTTATATCCTGATAAAAATGCAACCGTGTCAGAATGTTCCACAACATTCAGATGTCCTTTTCTGGTGCCATCAGGTACAAAGTAATGTGTGTAAGTAAAGCCAGCTGTTCTTGACTACCATACCAATTATGTCATTGAATTTCTCAGCCCCTTATTTTCTTTGCCAGGGGTTCTAAATATAAAACGGGTAACAAAAGGGAAAGAGGATATACCTGTCTAGTTCCCCTGTTCAGGCACAAGTTATCAGAGCAGAACCATCCCACTTTGTTTTTTGCCTCTGATCCCTCATATATCCTTCTAATTAAGCTTATTATAGCATCAGAAAATGCAGATGCATCCATTACCCTACTCATAAAATTCCAGCTTACTCTGTCCAGTGCTTTCTCTGCATCAAGATCTGTCAACAATGGTATTTTCTTACATTCTGCTTCCCTCTGGATCATCATTGTTCTATTAATGTTGTCAAATGTTTGCCGTCCCTCCATTACCTCTCAACTGTCCAGATTTCTCCAGAATGTCCAGATTTTTGCCTCATATTTTTATCCTGTTCCACATAAAATTTGTGGTTTTCTGGCAAGTGATTGTGGATTTAAGTAACTAAATAATACTAAATAACAGGCATTTGACTTTCAGACTTCATATCCTTCAGAAAATACATAATAATCCAAAAACTGTTATTCTAACAACTTTCCAAGTTTATAGGAGCAGTGTTTAAAGTCTGTCCCTATTTTAGGACTTTTGTCCCACCCTTTTTTCTGGCTTTGTCCATATTTCTTGTGCTGAGAGGTTGAGAACTATGCTTCCCTCCACAAAATCACATTGGTCCATATTTTAACAATTTTCCATCAGCTTTACTATTCTTTTAGCCATTACAGGCATAAAAATTTTATAATCACAATTTAATATTGAAATGGGTCTGTATGAAGCTAGATCTGGTATGTCTTTACAGTTTTTAGATATTACAGCAACCACAAGTTTTTCCCAAGATGTTGGTGCCTCCCATCCTTTTAAAATACTATTAAACAAAACCTTCCAGATCTTTATCACTTCCTTTCCTCTTAGCTTCCAAACTTCAACTGGAATACTGTTTATTCCTGGAGACTTTCCTGCACATTGGTTATACATCTCCTCCTGTCTTGTTATTTGTTGAGCCTCATGTACCTTTATTTTATTTTATTTATTTATTTTACATTTGTTGACTGGGATAGTCCAACTGGATGAGGTCCATTTACAGAGGAGGCCTGGGGAGAAAAGCTCCACATTAATTAAACAATAGTAGCAAAAGTTGTAAGCCAAGCAAAAAATCACAGAAGAAATAATACATATCAACAATAGATTTGTTCCTAGTAAGCTTAAAGTTGCATAAAACATTTAAGCCCAGTTGGCAGTCAACTGAGGAGTTTCCACAACTGTAGCATGTGGACAGTAGGGAGAAGTAGGGAGGAAGGTAGGAAGGAGCGGAAGAAAGTAGGAGACTAATTACGTGATGCAAAGACAGAGCCAGGAAGTCGTAACATGTGACTTAAGTCAGTTTGTGAACTGTGTTGTAGATGATGCAGAAGTCACATTTGGGGGGACATTATTCCAGTTTCTAGCTATGGTATGAGAGAAAAGAGTTTGCCTGCAGTGTTGTTAGCCCTAGAGATACAGAAGAGGGATCTCTTGGTAGAACGGAGAGGACGATTTGCTGAGTATTGGGTCAGTAGTTGGTTTAGTGCTGGAGTTTTGTGTGGATTCCTTAGAATGTTGTGGGCAAGAACTAGTTGGTGGTAACTAAGTAATTGAGGAAGTTCTAGCCATTGTAGCTACCTTAGGGCCAGGCAGCGATGGGTTCTAAGTGGAGTTGCTGGCAAATTTGGCAATTTTATTGTAACATGACTCAAGTTTGTCTAGGTCCAGTTTTCTGACCTGGGTAAGGATTGGTGCTGCATACATTAGGGTAGACAGTAGGTGAGTTTGGGCTAGGGTGACCCCGTGCCTGATCTGATAGGAAGTGTTTGTGTCTGCATAGAGTTCTCATTTTTTATGCACCTTTTTGATGGTTTGAGAAATATGGACATCAAAGTGAAGATTTTTGTCAATTTCTACACTAAGGAGTTTAGTATGGGGAGCGGGAGAAATTACAGTGCCATTTCTGGAAGTGATAGTGAAGGAAAGAGGAGAGGTTTTAGATTTGTTGGGGGTGAATAGGGGTAGTTTGGTCTTGTTGGGATTTAGAATTAGTTGGATATCAGTAATCCATCTTTCCACTGAGCTAAAGGATTTCTGGGTGAGTTGTTGTAAAGTAGTTAGGGATTTGGCTGAGCAAATTAGGGTTGAATCATCTGCATACTGTATAAGTGAGGCATGCTGGTTAGAGGTGTGTAGTTTGTTGGTGAAAATAGCGAAAAGAAGTGGGCCCAATATTGAGCCTTGTGGTGCGCCTATGGTAGTTGGTAGTAGAGGAGATACCACACCTTGCCACTGGACAGATTGCTGCCTGTCAGATAGTTTTTGAACCAGGCAATAGTAGAGGGGGCAAAGGACAGGGAGGATAGAGTGTCTAATAGTAGGGTATGTGAGACCATGGCAAATGCTTTTGAGACATCTAAGAATACAGTTGATATAAAATTATTGCTGTTTCTATGTTGGTTACCTGTAACCTTGGCATATTTAATTCTGCCATAAATATTTTCATTTCTGTTTTATCTTGATTTTCCCACTTCTGTTTGTAGAAGTTTTCATAAAAATTCCAAACCATCTCTAATACCTGTACAGGATCTCGGGTTATTTTTCTTGTTATAGGGCCCCTAAGTTTGGTAAAAACCCTTTCTACTTTCTGTTTAAGTTGTTGTGCCAAAAGTTTTTTTGTGCTCTGGTGTTATCAGAAACAGCTGCTTAACAGGAATCTTTCAAAACTCATCCGTATTCTCCCTTATTTTCTCTTTAGCTGTCTACAGATTTGCCAGTTCTTTTTCTGTGATATTGCCATTATTCCATAATACTTTAACCTTTGTCAGCCCCTCTCTGTAATTCATCCGTATTCTCCCTTATTTTCTCTTTAGCTGTCTACAGATTTGCCAGTTCTTTTTCTGTGATATTACCATTATTCCAGAATACTTTAACCTTTGTCAGCCCCTCTCTGTAATTCATCCGTATTCTCCCTTATTTTCTCTTTAGCTGTCTACAGTTTTGCCAGTTCTTTTTCTGTGGTATTGCCATTATTCCAAAATACTCTAACCTTTGTCAGCCCCTCTCTGTAATTCATCCGTATTCTCCCTTATTTTCTCTTTAGCTGTCTACAGATTTGCCAGTTCTTTTTCTGTGATATTGCCATTATTCCAGAATACTTTAACCTTTGTCAGCCCCTCTCTGTAATTCATCCGTATTCTCCCTTATTTTCTCTTTAGCTGTCTACAGATTTGCCAGTTCTTTTTCTGTGATATTACCATTATTCCAGAATACTTTAACCTTTGTCAGCCCCTCTCTGTAATTCATCCGTATTCTCCCTTATTTTCTCTTTAGCTGTCTACAGTTTTGCCAGTTCTTTTCCTGTGATATTGCCATTATTCCAGAATACTTTAACCTTTGTCAGCCCCTCTCTGTAATTCTGGTTACTTGTTTACCATGTAATTTTTTCTTCCCTATTTTTAAACTCCATATTCATTTTATCCCACTCACTAGCTGTAAAGTCCGGAGTATTTTCTATCTTTCCTAATAACTCCCACGTAATTTCCACTAGCCATTCCTTAAATTCCTCTCTTTTTAACAGGTAAATATGGAAGCACCAGTGTCTCATCTTTACTTCTTTGCCATGCATTTTTTCCTAGTTTTTAGTGGCGCATGATCTGAAATACTTATTGGATGTGTATCAAAGCTTTCAGTTAAATGCACATTACTGTGAAATATAATCTCTCTCTAGTCTATCCCAGTTGTTTTACTTGAGGAAATTTGTAAAATCTCTCTGTTTCTACTACTGAATTCACATCTTCCATACCACATATTTTTATAAATGTTTTCAGAAATCTACCCTATTTTATTATATTTTCTCTTCTAGGTCCTTGCAAATCAAATTCTGGTCCCCACATATAAGTAATATTCCCTGCTGAAAGTGCATTATTTCTGTCAGAATTTTCTTAAGCTCCATAATGGCATTTTCAGATGGGATGTAAATAGATGCCAGGGTAATCCTCATTAACATTTCCTTTTATTTGTTTTTTTTTTCCTTTTTAATCCCACTGCAAGACCTAACCCGATGGCTTCTTTGCCTACACTTCAGCCCATTTGCTTCATGAGAGTGGGTGCCCAGCATCCTGATGGTAGGCAAGAACCCTACAGCTCATTTGTTTATATTCGGAAGTCATAACAGCTCATCCACTCCATAGTTACAGTCAAGTGGTAGGGAGAGGGCCAGCTTGCTGATCCTGTGGGGCAGTTTACTCTTTACCCTCTAGCAGCTCTTCTGACCTCCATTCTGTACTGCCCTTCAAGAGGAGACATGCCTTCACCCACTGAATTCCCCTTTCTTTTCTCTGCTACTTACTGGTACTGCAGAGGCTGCAGCACCTAGTGATGCTGCTAGATGTCGCACATGTATTGAGGCAGAGGTTGCAGCACCTAGTGATGCTGCTAGATGTCGTGCATGTACTGAGGCAGAGGCTGCAGCACCTAGTGATGCTGCTAGATGTCGCGCATGTACTGAGGCAGAGGCTGCAGCACCTAGTGATGCTGCTAGATGTCGCACATGTATTGAGGCAGAGGCTGCAGCACCTAGTGATGCTGCTAGATGTCGCGCATGTACTGAGGCAGAGGCTGCAGCGCCTAGTGATGCTGCTAGATGTCGCGCATGTACTGAGGCAGAAGCTGCAGCGCCTAGTGATGCTGCTAGATGTCGCGCATGTATTGAGGCAGAGGCTGCAGCACCTAGTGATGCTGCTAGATGTCGCACATGTATTGAGACAGAGTAAAAATGAAACCCGGAGTCCCAGCTAACCCTGGAATGTTCAGGAACTCGCTAAGTCTAGCTTCTTACCATTAAGTGATAACCTGGCAAAATTTCAAGCTCCATAAACCCTGAGAACACTGCTGCCTACATGAAACTGATTACAGAAACTGTATACAAGTATGATAATAGCAGATAAAGGCAGCTGTACCCACCAGGAAGAAGTACAGAACTAAGTCAAAAAACATTCTACCCTGGTGGAATCACAACATCAGTAGGCTGTTTAACAGAAGGAAGAAAATCATGGCAAAAATTAGGAGTTGCAGCCCCCAAAAGCACACTCATCCAACTAAACAAACCACTCGGAGGACGAATAGTCTACTAAAGCCACTTTTTAGGTAAATTTGGCTTCCCAGGCCAAGGATGACCACAAGGCATTTATTAGCTATGTCTACAACCTCAAAGGCAATGCACAATTGTGTGCAGAGCTCAGTGTAAAAGGAGCCACCTATACTGAGCCAGAAGATATAGCAAACCTACTGACAGACAAATTTAGCTCTAACTTTACCCCTCTCTCCCCCTTAACCTTCCTTCAGGAAATACCATAAAATATAACTCTCCATACTATCAGTATGGAACAGGTGCTCAGTGCTGTCTCTAAGGCCAAGAACACTGCATCGACTATATCTCAGGATGTCTTCTAAAGAGCATGAATCATAACCTCTCACTAGTCTCACATGCAAAGCCATGGAAAGTATTATGAAGTGATCAGTTATGACATAGGAAACCTCCAAACACTACCCAACCCAATTTGGTTTTGTCAAGGGCAGGTCATGCCTACTCAACCTGGTGTTGAGAAGTTCACCAAAGCAATGGATGAGGGCAAAATAGTTGACACTGCCTACCTTGACTTGGCCAAGGCATTTGACACAATACCTCACTCAGGCATTGTTGATAAACTCAATAGGCTCTGTATAAACCCTTATGTCACCTAGTAGATATCCAACTGGCTCAACAGGGCCCAGAAAGTTAGAAACGGGGAGTCTCCCACTACAAAGACAACAGTGACAAGTGGAGTTTCTTGGAGATCACTCCTGGGACTGGTCCATTTTGGCATTTATTTTTCTGAGGTCAAGGCCAATGTCAGTGGCCTCTAGCTGATGAAAGTTGCAGATGATTGCAAATTAGGAGCCGCCTTGTGCTCTAGGGAGAGCTGACATAGACGGTTAACTTTTGTCAGAGCCATGGACTAAAACTCAGTGCCAAAAAAATGTATAATAATACCCATTGGGAAGTCATCCACCCGATAACTATCATATTGACAATGCACCCTAACAGTCGACCCAGTAGTCAGGGACTTGGGACACACACGGACAGTAATCTAGCTTTTGACCATAATGTGTCTGCAGCAGTGAGGAAATTGTTCAGTGTTTTGCAGCTTATAAACAAAGGTATGGCCTCTAGGGCCAGTGATGTCATAGTTCCACTGGATTTGGCATTCATCAGACCTGTCATTGAGTACAGTACCCCTTTTGGTATGTACCTAACCAGGCACATCGAACAACTAAAATGTCCACAGGGCGTAAGTAACATGTCCTATGCAGACTGCCTCAAAGTCCAATCCCTGTGTTCCGTCTCCTACAGGCTGTTGAGGGGAGGTTTATGGCATGGCATAAAAGGCATTGACAGTCCCAATCCTGATGGCCCTCTTGCATATCTGCAAAACAAACAACACTAGAATTACCCATTCTAAAGACTTAAACCTTCCCTATGATATAAATAGGGTAGCACAGTGGTTAGTGACTCACAGCAAGAGGTTTTCCATTTTGCTTCTTGGCTGGGGTGCCTTCTTTATGGAGCCTGCATGTCCCCTTGCGTTCACGTGGGTTTCCTCCAGTTGCTTTGGTTTTCTCTCAAATTTCAAACGTGTCTGGAGCATTTCTCCCCAGACCTCTGCTGGAAATGGGCTCTGTCCCACTCAGACTTTTCTAGTAGAGAGATGTTAAATAAAATAAATAATTAAACAAAATAGGACCTACTGGAGAGACTGGTATTATCCCAGAGACTAACCTTTCTCTGGAACAGACTCTTCATCCACGTGAAGCAGAGTTCCTCCCTAACCCAATTCAACTGTAACTTGGACAAATAGATAGAGAACGGGAAAGGTCATCCCTAGTTTGGCACCTAGGTCTATAATGGACACATTTCTTTGCATTCACAAAGTGCTGCGATAAGCTCTGGCTCCCCAGAAACCTGAACTTTGCGGAATTAAACTAGTACTGGAAAAAAATGATTTCCTTTTTGGATTTTTTGTTTGTTTTACAATGTTTACTTCTGCTTTCTGGAAAAGATTCTTGACCATAGACTCCCCAAATTGCAAGTATACTCCAGGAGGGTCTCACACAGACCAACAACTGGTGTATTAGTCACAGTCTCAAACTGAATGCACAGAAATGCATCATCATTCCCTTTGGCACAAACAGTGTCCCTTCACACTAAGTACCCATGAAATGGTAAGGGACCTAGGATCACAGGTTGACCACGACCTTAACTTCGACCACCTATTGTCTACCATTGTAAGGAAAGCTTTCCGCGTAACTCACTTGATTAGTAAAGACATTGCCTTGAGAGCAAAAGAAGTTGTACCATCCCATACTCAGCACTTATCCGGCCCATAATTGAGTATAATGCCCTGTTCAGTCTGTACCATACTAAGCACCTGCAGCAATTAGAGAGGCATCGGAGGTTTCTAACAAAGATCATCAAGGGCCTCCAGCATGTGCCAACTAAAGTCCCTGTCACTGTACTCCGTATCATGTTGACTTCTAAGGGGAGACTTATGCCTGGCCTACAGAGCAACCTAAGACTCAAACTTAACTTACTATATATCCTTAAGTCAAATGGGTCTAGGGCAACCTGTCCCAGGGACTTAAATAGGACATGCTGAAAGGACAGATTTATTTCCCAGCAACTGCCACACCTTTGGAACAGGCTACCAATTCATGTGAAACAGAGCACCTCTATGACACTGTTCATGAGTAACCTGGCCAAGTGGATGGGGCACCATAAATTCTTACCGGGGATAGTGCTCACAACCCTCCTGGAAGTGGGGAGTCATCACTAAATGCAGTCTTGGTTATTCACTAGTACTTGTACAGTATTACATTGGGTTGAAACGGCTAGGCTTAAAATGACTTCTGGGTCGATAGCCTAGTAATCTCCTATGATCCTGTATAGTTGTAGAACTTTGCCTTCGCTCTGTTTCTGAAACATAAGAATCCTCACTGAGAGGAGGAAGTCAGGATTGGCTTGCCAGCTCTTGGCTGTCGTGATTAAAGGGGCATGATTATGAACATTTTTTTTTAAAGAAGTGATAAAAGCAACTTATCACTTATTCTTGATAGTTCATTTTGAGTTTCAGATGAGCGCTTCTCTTGGGCTGCTTCAACGTAAAGGTTTATTAGTTCCTGAAGTACTTGCCAGTGAAGCTGCCGCTCATTATCTAAATTGACTTTTTGGAAAAGGCTGTCTGTCAGAAAATTGCCTTTTGCCAGAAAGTGAACTGCCAGTGACTATCATGACCAGCTCCAGGTCCCACACCTGCATGGCTAGCCTGGAGGGGACAGCATGACCTTGTGTTGCTTTGTTTATATCACATTACTAAATTTGACTTTGTTTTTAGCTTGTAGAGAAGCAACCTTACTATTGCAAAGTTTTATTTAGTTGGTGTAAATGCTTTAGCACTGTTGTAACAAGCCCCAGTAGTATTCCTTTGTGTCATTTCATAGTGTTTATATACAATGTCCTTTTCTGTATATGCTGGAGCATTTCAACCTGGACTTTCATTGAGAAGGGATTCTGCCCAGTCAAGCTATCCTAGTAAGCAAAAATGAATTAATCATTTAACTGGCAAATTCTGTTTACCTGCCATATAGTTTTGAATATGCATACCGTCAGATAAGTAATTAACTTTTCCTTTAGGCTGATGCACATTTTCATGTGAGATGGACACCATGTCACTTTGACTGTCAAGGGATCAAGACAAGCATCTCACTTGGAGGCACATGTGTTTGAGTCAGCTGTGGGGAATGTTTTTCTGTTGTGCATTTAACCTGCAAACCTGCATTCATCCACTACTACAACTCTGTGGAAATTTCCATTCTAGAGGATCAGTATTCTGATCCCAGAAGCTCACAAGATATTCACAAGATAGTTCTGGAATTTCCTGATATGAAGTCTGGCATTCTGAACCATCCTGATACTGGCTGACATGTTGTGGTTTGCTGGGAGAGCCCTTGTTTGACAGACCCGTCTGGGATTTGTAGCCCAGAGTAAGGAGGCGGCCACATCGTCCATCTGCATCATTTTATGAATCAGGACTGCTGCTGGAAACGTCCTCATCTGCATTTCATAAGTAGGTACTAGGCTATCGGCCCTAGGGGGCCTATACAAGCCCAGCTAAAAAGGTACCCTGGCTTTTGCCACCCAAGAAAATTATTGTCTTGTGCCACTGTCGAGCAGAGCCACAGAAGTGATCCCCAGGGTGAATTTCCTATTTCCCATCCAATCATCAAATTTTTCTTAGAGTGCTAATGAGGAGCTTTGTTTGTTATAGATAGGTAGTTTATTCCAGAGTATGGGACAGGAATCTATCCCTCCAGCATGTTCTGTTTACTGTGGTGACAAGGTTTAGGTCCCTAGAGCATGTAGCTCGGAGGGATTGGGATTTCTTTAAGTGGAGCATGTCCAACAGCTCTGGGTTTGACATAACTTTGTATGTTAGGCAGAGATCACCTCTGAGTAGGCGATATGCGACGGAGTAAAGCTGGTGTTTTTTGAGACAGTCTGCATAGGGCATCTGTTTGAGGCCGGTAATCCTCTTTGTGAGATGTTTCTGCAGCCTTTCCAGTTGTTGTAGATGTCTTGTGAGGTAGATACCAAAAGGGGCATTGTACTCCATAATGGGTCTAATGAGTGATGAGTAGAGGGGAACAATGACCTCCTTTTTTCTGGATGAGAAACCTTTTGTGATGAGGTGTGCCACGTAGAAGGATTTCCTGACTACTGTGGCGATGTGATTATCAAAGGAGAAACTACTGTCCACCTGTGTCCCAAGGTCTCTTATCACACTTTCGGTGTTAAGTATACTACCGCTTATGTTGTAGCTCATGGGTGCAGAGTTTTTACCAAAGGGGATGACAATGCACTTTTTGGCATTGAGATTGAGGCCATGGCTTTGACACCAGGCATCTGTCTCAGTGAGGCCCTTTTGTAGGATGTCCACATTGTTAGGAGTTTCGATTATGGCTCCTAGTTTGCAGTCATCTGCAAACTTCGTTAGCCAAAGACCTTCTGTGTTAGCCTGTACTTCAGAAAAGTAAATACCAAACAGGAGAGGACCCAGGACTAAACCCTGTGGTACTCCACTTGTCACTGGTCTGAAGTCGGATTTGGAGTCTGCTACTTTCACAGTGTGGGTTCTGTCAGTTAACCAGTTGGCAACCCATCTTGTGACATAGGGATTTATACCTAGTTTAGTGAGTTTATCTATAATTCCAGAGTGGGGGATGGTGTCAAAAGCCTTGGCAAGATCCAGATAGGCTGTGTGAACCACCTTCCCTCGTCTACGACTTTGGTGACTACTTCAAAGAAGTCTATCAGGTTTAAGAGACATGATCTGCCTTTTACAAACCCGAACTGGGTGGGGTCCAGAGTTTGGAGATTGCCAATGTCTTTGTTTATAAGTTCCATGATGATACATTCCATGGCCTTACAGAAGAGGCTCGTCAGGCTAATGGGGCAGTAGTTCCTGGGGTCCGTGGTGGCTCCTCCCTTGTGGAGTGGAATAACCATCACTGTGCTCCAGTCAGCAGGCACAAAGCCTGAGGTGAGGCTATGATTGAACACAGTACTTAGGTGGGGTGCCAGTTAGTTCTGTAGTTCGTGTAGAACGCAGCCTGGAATGTTGTCTGGTCCCATGGGTGCTGTGTTCTTGGCTTTGGAGAGTGTGTTTTTTACCTGTGCAGCCGTGATTACAGGAACTTTGCATTCTTCCGGTATAGAGGTGGGCCTTTTAGGGGGTAAGAGGGGGGGTAAAGTTAGCACTGAACCTATCTGCCAGGATGTTGGCAATATCAGATGGGTCTGTATATTTAGTGCCATTGTGCTGTAACTCAGAGCAGATCTGAGTGTTGCCATTGAGATTCTTGACATAGCTATACAATGCTTTGTGGTTGTCTTTAGAATCAGTGGCTATTTTGTTTTCGTAACTAGCTTTGGAGGATTTTATCAGGGATCACAGCTTTTTAATGAGGCTGACCAGGGAACACCTCCACTCATGGGATTTTACTCTCTTTTGCAACAGTTTTTTCCTTCTGTTGTACAGTTTGTTTATGGCAGGGGACCACCAGATTGGCTTCCTTTTTTTTTTGGAGGATAGCGTTTTGGTTCTGTTTGGGATAGCACGATCCATGCACTTGTGTAAGTGCTTATAAAGTGCAATTGTGTAGGATTCAGTAGTCGTAACTCTATTGTACATCTGCATGAGTGTCATGAAGTTCACCACTTTTGTCTTAAGAAGCATGAAGTTGGCTTTGGAGAAATTCTTTACCGTGGTTTCCTTAATGGGGGATGTGGGCAGGATATGGATATGTAGGGTGATTAGCTTCTGGTCGGGTCGGACCAATGAGGCATTGACTTCAGGTGTGGAACTCCGGTTACTCATGTTGGTAATGACTAGTTCTGGGATATTGTTGCCCCTGGTGGGGGTGTGGATAAGTTGATCCATGGCATTGGAGTTTATGAATTCCAGACAAGGTTGAGCGAAGGAGTTGGTACATGAGTAGTTTTCCCAGTTAATGGTGGGGTAGTTGAAACGCCCATTATTAGGGTGTTTGGTTGAACCCTAGTATTTTCCAGTACATCAAGAAAAGAGTTAGTTGCACTTTGATAACCTCAGATGCATTATGCTGAGCAACTAGCCTGGGGGTGTGGATATCATTAATGAATATGGACACACCTCCGCCTTTGGTGTTCCAGTCCAGGTTACATGGCCGAAAAGTGTGGTATAAGTTATAGCCTGGTAGTGCAGGGGTGCTCTCTGGAGGCTTGAACCAGGTCTCAGTCACTGCACAGATATCGATGTTCTCCATTTTAAGGAGTGCCTCGAGTGAGTGCATTTTGAGATTTAGACTTCTAGCATTTAGTAGCATCACCCTCAGTTTTTGCTTGCCTGTTCCTGTTATGGTGGTGAATTTGTCATTTGAACCTTGCCTAAAAAAGGCACTATAGGGGCAGCAAGAACCTTAGCCAGTATCCAGAATCCCAGGGGTGACAGGTGCAGGCCATCTCTGGCAAAGCATCGTGGTCTGTCAGCCATGTCATCCCAGGCAGACAGATACTGGATCCTTTTAGAATGACACCAGAAGCTTAGCCAATTGTTGAAGTCAATCATTTTGTCCTTGTACTGCGGTATCATTCTGGGTGATGGCAGAATGCTACTCAAGGCTAGAGTCATACCTGCCTGGGCTACAAGATCGGAGAGCTCTTCCATGTCTCTCTTCATGTGGTCCAGGGAGGTACATCTCAGGTCGTTCACACCAACATGAACAATGACAGAGTCATATTTGTACTTGTTGTGGAGTGACCTGAGTGCGTGGGTTATGTGGCGGATCCTGGCACCCGACAGGCAGCTGACAGTAACCTTCTCCTTGTTTAGCCTGGTGAGTGGGACATCAGTGTGCCTGACTATAGAGTCACCTATGACTAGTGTGTTGGGTACGTTGTTTTGCCTTATTGGCTGTGGTTTAGTGGCACACTCAGTCTGCGGGCTGTGTGTCATTTGGGTTGTTTTGGGTGGTGGAGGTTGCTTGCATTTCTGCTTTGGCGGTCTCTGTTGCTTGAGCAGATTATTATTGAGAGCATCCGCGAATGTTTTTGTGCTTCTATGTGTGGATTTTGGTGGTGTAGATTTAGTGAGACTATGTGATGTGTGGTGTGGTGCAAATGTTTGCCTTCTCCTCTTGACTGTCAAGTTCAGTCTTGGTTGGAGAGAGCTTTACCTCCAGTTTGGCTAGATAAGTGCATCTCTCACAGGTTGTAGTGTTGGGTGCTAGGAGAGGATTGTCTGTGTACATGAGGCAATTTCTACATTGCCCCACGATGCCCAGATTCATCAGATAGACAGGAGAGAACACTGGGAGCTGACCCTTGGACATGCCTGAATAAAAAACTATTTTCCTCTAGATAAGTGAGGAAAGTGAGTACAAGAGCTGTTTTTCTCTGAGCAAGTGAGGAAAGTAAGTACCAAAACTGTTTTCCTGTAGGTAATGAGGAAGGTTGAGTGTTGTAGTAATTTGTAGCTTATTTAGTGCTTACAACAAGTTCTGAACAAGTGCTGAGCACGAATAAGCAAATTCAAGTGCTAAAACTAAGAATCTGCATCTGGACTAAACTAGTTACAGGAAAGGGGGGAAACAAGTACAAATGCGGGCTTTTAAATCAGACAGTTGAGAGAGATAGAAGAAGTGCCCGAACGACAAATAACTGCAATTTCTGGGCCAGAACCACTCCTTATGTGGTAGACAGGTTACCTAGTGCTTACCACTCCCACTGATAAGCTAGAAGGCTTCCCTCCAACACAGAAAGCTTGGGGGAGCTCAGAAGTTTACACACAGTCCTGGATACAGCAAATCTGAATTTGGACTACACTAGTTACAGGAAAGGTAGGAAACAGGCTTAGATTTTTTTTAATAGAAAAGTAGCTAAAACAGCAGTAAAACAATTCAAATGCAGTGCAAGCTAGCATACTTGAGTATGTAGCAATGTTAGACCGAACAGTTTAAAGAAATGCAATTAAATTAAAAATGACTAAAAACAAGTGCAGAAGGAGTCTGTTAGGTAGAATGAGGTAAAGAGATGGGACTGGGGGGAGTGTCCCAGATTAAATCTACAGTGGGGGCGGGCAACTGCAAAAGCCTCCAAATTTAAACAACTAGACAGGAATAGGGAGTTTGGGTAGGAGAAAGCAACACCTTCAGCAGAGATCTGAAAAACTATACGGTGAAGCAAAAATAACAGTGCACACCTCTGACGTCAGCCAGCAATGATATAAAATGAGTCAAACAGCAATTAACAGTACATAACTCTAAAGTGCCAGAAAAATATACTTGGCTCTGTATATCTCCAGATAGTTTGAAGAGCACTCTGTCAGGACACAGGAAGGCTCCAGCAATGATATACAGGCTGTTACTAACAGGGTCTAATTTTATATAGAATTTATATAGAATTTGAATTAGATTTCATTGTTCCTCACTGATTATAAATCCAGAAAAATTGGAATTGCCATGTTCTGACTCACCTTGGCTGTAGGATAGATTCAGCTGGAATTAGACCTATCTACATATAAGAATGTGAAAACCTACTGTTAACTTGAAATGTTAAGTTGTCTATCTCGCCTTCATTCTTGCTGGATGGGTCCGGAGCCGACCTCGGCTCCGACTCGGCCACTCTAAAGCTCGAGAGTTGGTTCCACCGGCTCGAGGCTCCCCTTATATCCCACAATGCTAGGCGTGAGTTACCTCAGATCTCGTTTGCCGCTACAGCGATCGAGGTGTGTTTTCTACCGGCTCCAGGTTAGTGAAAGTTAGACTAGTTTAAATTCTTTAGACTTCAGCTAGCTTAGTGTATTTTTCTTTCCCCTAGTGTAGTGGATATTATCCCTTCATATCCTTTATCCAGCCCCCTTTTTTTCTAAAGAACTTATAGTTCTTTCCCCTTCGGGCCCTCCCTTCCCTATCCTTAGGGTGTGTATGTGTTAATTAGGGAATTTTAACTTAATTACCTTTAGTTTAAATATTCCCTTTGAATCTCTATCAGTGTAATCTGTGTGTGTGTGTTTTTTCTGTGTGTGATTACACTTAGGGTCCTTGAGTATGTCCAAGGATACAAGGGTCTCAGTCTTCAAGAAGTGTGACTCGTGCTGTCAGAAAATGTCTCTGACAGACGGTCACACTTCTTGTGTGTATTGCCTGGGACCTTTACACCTGCAGGACTCTTGTGCTGTATGCCATGGCTTCAGCCCTAGAGTCCTGCAGGAGAGAAAAAATAAACTCATTTTGAGGGGTTTAATTAAGCCTGAAGGTTCCCTTTCTATGTCATCGGGGAAACCTTCTAAGGCTTCTAAGACCTCGGCTCCAGCTTCAGAGTCGAGGCCTAAGGCTTCGAAGCCTACTGTTTCATCGGCTCCGGCTGGAGCCGATGAGTCTTTGACTGCAGTATCCGTGGTTTCCGCTGGAGCCGAGGCATTAGAGATTCCTGGGTCGGCTCCGATCAGACCATCGGAGCCGACATCTAGAAAGAGATCGAGGTCACCGTCCCTTGGCTCCGTTCATTTGGCTCCAGCGTCTCCCCTGCTGTCTGAACGGAGCCATAGATCTCACTCCTCCAGGTCATCGAGGCTCTCGGATCACGACCTCCAGAGGGTAGTGAGTAGACTTTTGAAGTCCGAGGCACTGGCCCAAATGCTCCAGAGTCCGACTCATCAGTCGATGCCTCAACTTGTTCCAATAAATATTCCTCCTCCGACTCCTTTGAGCTCGGAGCCGGGGCGCTTCGGGACCGAGACTGTGGTAGCGCCGAGCCGGTACAATTTGTCTTCGGCTCCGTGCCGGCTCGATTTCTTCTTTGAAGAACCTCGGCGCCGGCTTCCTTGTCGGCTCGAGGGGTGAGTGGCATCGACCCTTGTCCGACCCCCTCTCCCTCTCGGTGCTTCGCGCTGGTGAGTTCGGCTCCGACATCGCCTCGAGCCATCTCTGTCGGTGCCGAGGGAAGGTCTCAGCTTCGGAGCGGGACCTCTGGCTCTGCCTGACGGGGTGCATTCGAGGTCATGCGGAGTGTGTTGGAACCTTGTTCGACTCCACAGTCGGCTCCGTCCGCCCCTCCCACTTCGGTGCCTTTGGTTATGTCGACTCACTCCCTCATACCAGACCGCAGAGAGCAAGCTCCTCAAGAATCCCCTGTGGGGATCTCATCCCCTTCCGAGGCCTCCCCTGAATTGGCAGGGGAGCCCCCTAGGAAGAGAAAGTGTAAGAGGAAGCACATAGACTCACCTGAGTCTGTCACCTCTGACACAGATTTAGAGGATTCCGAGGGTTCCCCACGTTCCCCTTCTGAAGATGTCTCTTTTGCAGACATTCTAGAGATCCTGAAACAGAGGGGAAATTGGCCAGCCCTTAACCCTTCGGAGGATGAATCTGTGTATCTTGAGGCGTTTGGCTCTCGCCCTTCCACCTCCTGGGTGTCCCCCCCCCTTTGATCACCTCATGCAGGTGGTTGCAAAGAAGGCCTGGATGGCTCCTGATTCAGTGGACCCTACCCCCAGGAGACCTTCCAAATTTATAACAGCACCAACTGACAAGCAATTTCTCACAAAAGGTGTTTCTGTGGATGCTATGGTGGTAGCTGCTGCCACCAAGAAAGAACTAGCTGATCCTTCAGTGCCTGTTCATCCCCCTAACAAAGAATCTAGGTCCATGGACAGGTACGGGAAGCGGATGTTCTCGTCAGCGACCTTTGCTATGCGTTCGCTGAATTACCTATGCCATTTTACTCGTCTTCAAAGGGACTTGATCAAAGAAGCGAGTGACATGTTGAAGGATCCTACGGCGGGTTTTCAGGACAAGATGAACACTCAGCTGGCTACCCTGAACTCCATAGCTAACTCCTCCATGCGCCTCCTCTCTTATGCGGCTGATGGAGCGAGCAGGGCCGCAGGGACAGGTGTGGCCTTACGCAGACATGCCTGGATGCGGCTATGCAACTTTGCGGACCCCTTTAAAACGTCATTCACTAATCCCCTGTTTGATGGATCATCTCTTTGGTCCTCAAGTGAAAGAAACCTTGACTAGGTGCGAGACAGATGGCAAGACTCTTGCGGCCGCTGGAGTCCGTTCCTCCACCCCTTGTAGGCCTGACCCCAAAGGCCAGAAAAGTGGAAAAATGTGGTTCATAAACAGTCTCAAGGGACTTCGCCTGACGACAGAGTCTGTTCCCCGCCAGAGGCAGAGGGGAACAACAATGGTAGACGCCGCCCTAGAGGCAGGGGGTCCGAAACCAGGGCAATCGAGAAGCCTTCTCTGATAAGCCCTTTCAGCATCCCTGAGGTGTTGCCCGACTGCCCACCTTCGGAGGCAGTCGGGGGGAGATTGTCTCTGTACCCAGAAGCCTGGCTATCCCTGACTCAAGACAAATGGGTACAGTCCATCATTTCCGAAGGCTATTCCATTCCCTTTGTTCGCATCCCAAACCAATCAAAAAAATCCCTTCCAGATGTTCCACCCGCTCAAAGGGATCTTGCAGCTTTGGAAATTTCAAAGCTGCTTGCAAAAAGAGCAATACAGCCAGTTCCAGCAGACCAGCAAGGATCCGGAATCTACTCCAGGTTCTTTTTAGTTCCAAAGAAAACGTGACTGGAGACCAATTTTGGATCTCAGTATCTTGAACAAGTCAGTCAAGAAAACAAGATTTCGGATGGTCACGCTGCAGTCCATCCTTCCCCTATTGGGAAAGGGAAACTGGATGTGCTCTATAGACCTTCAGGATGCGTACTATCACATAAAAATGAACAGACGCTCCAGAAGATTCCTCCGCTTCAGGGTGGGAACCAGTCATTTTCAATTCAGGGCCCTGCCCTTTGGTCTCACCACTGCCACCCGGGTGTTTACCAAATGCATGGCAGTGGTAGCTTCTCACCTGAGACGCCAAGGATTCCAGATGTTTCCATATTTGGACGACTGGCTCCTCACAGCTCCCACCAAGCATCTTCTTCTATTGGCCAGGGACTACACCTTCGCATTTGTCAAAATTTAGGCATTTCAATAAATTGCGAAAAGTCTGTTTTGTCGCCTTGTCGTACTATTACCTTCATAGGCGCAAATCTAGACACAGTCAACATGTCTGCGAGACTAACAGATCAGAGAATAACAGACATACACAAACTGGTCTCGCTCCTCTTCAGCAGCAACAGAATCAAAGCCAGGTTAGTTCTGAAAGTGTTTGGGATTATGGCGGCTGCCATACCTCTGCTTCCATTAGCCAGATTCCACATGAGAATCCTTCAATGGATGCTCTTCACGCAATGGTCATACCAGCAACTTCCGATGTCCCACACCATCATGATTACGCAAACATGCAGAAATCATCTTCTGTGGTGGATGTCTTCCCCTCAGCTCTTGTTGGGAAGACCCTTTGTCTCTTCCCCTCCGGTTGCTACTCTGACAACGGACGCCTCCCTGATCGGGTGGGGGGGCATTATCAGGGCAGAACTGTCCAGGGCACATGGCAACCAGACGAATGCCACTTGCACATAAATGTTCTAGAGATGAGAGCAGTGCTTTTAGCGTTGCAAGCCCTTCAAGACTCTCTTCCCTTGGGAACGATAGCAATCCAGACGGACAATATGTCTGTAGTGTGGTATATCAACAAACAAGGCGGAACCAGGTCCTACCCCCTGTGTCGAGAAGCACTCAGACTGTGGCAATGGGCGATTTCTTCTCGGCGGTTTCTGATAGCAACGCACATCCCCGGGAAGTCCAATCAAATCGCAGACAAATTGAGCAGAGCTATCCTCATGCCTCACGAGTGGTCTCTGAAAGACTCTGTTGTGAGAAAAATTTTTCTCAAGTGGGGTCAGCCTTGCTGCGACCTTTTTGCTACTCCCCAAAACAGCAAGTGCAGAGATTATTTCACCCTATTCCCTTTACCAGGCCAACCCAGCAGAGACGCTCTAGTCCAAGTTTGGCCCCGGGGACTTCTGTATGCATTTCCTCCCTTCCCACTAATCTCTCAAGTGATACAGAAAGCTATCGCTCAGAAGGCCTCGTTGATCCTCATTGCTCCTTACTGGCCTCGACAGGTTTGGTTCCCCTTTCTTCATCATTTTCTGTTAGAGCGACCTTGGCATCTGGACCTAGTTCCAGATCTTTTGATCCATCAGTCGGGTCAGTTTCATCGCCCTTCCCTCTCTGAACCTCACTGCTTGGTTCCTCCAGTTCCAACCTTAGCCAGGCTTCCTCAAATATCTCACTCTGTCCGAGATATTTTGATAGCTTCCCATAAATCTTCCACTCGAAAGATTTATTTGAGTAAGTGGAAACGTTTCGCCTATTGGGCTCAAGGAAGGGACATAGATCCTTTCACTGCTTCCATCCAAATGGTCCTTGATTTCTAGCTGAACTCTTCCATGCAGGTTCATCTCCATCTACTCTTAAAGTTCAATTGGCAGCTATTTCTAACTTTCATGTGGGCATTTCAGAGTCTGCCATAATGTCCCACAAGCTTTGCAAAGCATTTTTGAAGGGAGTTTTTCTTCTCAGACCTCCTATAAGAAATCCTCCTCCTCCTTGGGACCTAAATTTAGTTCTTAGTTCTTTGATTCTTTCCCCTTTCGAACCTGCAGCCTCCTGTTCTTTAAAATTGCTATCATGGAAGACACTTTGTGGTAGCTAATACTTCAGCTAGAAGAGTTTCGAACTTCATGCACTCAGCTGTCGACCTCCTTATCTGTTGTTCCATAAGGACAGGGTATCTTTACGAACCAACCCGTCCTTTTACCTAAGATAGCCTCGGCGCCTAACCTATATCAAAGCATTGAACTTCCTGTGTTTTTCCAGAATATTCTAACAGGTCTGAACAGAAATTGCATTGGCTAGATGTTCATCGTCAGTTAAGGTACTATTTGGATAGAACCAAACAATTCAGAAAATCTGACCAGCTGTTTGTCTCTTATGCAGAAGGCAGAAAGGGACTTTCAGTTTCAAAGGTATCATTATCTAGATGGCTAACATCTCTGATTTCCCTTGTTTATGAAATTAGACACCAAAAGCTGCCTAACAAACCTAAAGCCCATTCTACCAGAGCTTTGGCTACTTCTATAGCCTTCCAAGACAGACTGCCTATTGACACCATTTGTGCAGCTGCTACTTGGGCTACTCCTCACACTTTCATTTCTCATTATAAGTTGGATTTAGCTTCTAGGCATAGAGCTAACTTTGGTTCCACTGTTCTCAAGAGTCTGTTCCGTTAGGCCACCCGGGACAAGGTGCTAGGGATGCGGTCCCATCCAGCAAGAATGAAGGCGAGATAGACAACTTAACATATAGAAGTTATGTTCTTACCATAACGCTCCATGTTAGTTGTCTTCTTCTCGCTTCTTCTTAAGCCCACCCTCCTTCCCCCTGGCCTGGACAGACCTAGAGGAGTTTTGATTGTGACCTCTCTTTCTACCACCTCTTACTTTAGGTATATGCTGCTGTGCATATTTTCCTGGATCAGGATGTAGGTCACCCTTCTCTTCTCCCTGGTTTATAGAGGTGGATTTTGTTTATAGTTATTCTGTTACTATTATAAGCTGGGCCTAGCTTACAAACGAGATCTGAGGTAACTCACGCCTAGCATTGTGGGATATAAGGGGAGCCTCGAGCCGGTGGAACCAACTCTCGAGCTTTAGAGTGGCCGAGTCGGAGCCGAGGTCGGCTCCGGACCCATCCAGCAAGAAGAAGGCGAGAAGAAGACAACTAACATGGAACGTTATGGTAAGAACATAACTTCTATTTTTACAGTGCCAGGAGCTAAGCACTTGAAAAACACTTTTGGGGGTGTCATAGCTAGACTAAATAGTAGAACTGTACACTGAAAATGTTCTTTCCTCACTTGAAATCGGGGGAATTATCCTGTCATTTGTAAAATCTAGTTTTGATATAACCTTTGTGATGTGGCATGGGGAGAAGAGATTGAGGCAGTTTGATTTTGAGCTTGTTGATCTTGGGTTATTTACTGTGGTTAGCAATGCAAAGCAGGTCTCCAGATGTTACTCTTTTTTGGAACTAGGTAGAACATTGACTAGTATTTCATTGATCGAAAAACTGAGAACACTCTCTTTTAACTCATTTGAATATGTTGCATAAAGTGTGTCTTGCTTTGTAGCACACACCAGGATACTTTTGGAATGGGGTTGCTGTGAGCAAAACTCTATTTTGTATCCTAGGTGGAGAACCCCCTTCAGCTACCAGACCAAAGCAATATGATTCCAATTGTTCTGGAAAAAATGGATATGCTGCCTCACCCACACCACTGAAAGAGTTATTAGTCAGAGGAAACGGATATTATAGCCTAATGAGAAGGATAATTTCCCAGTGAGAGAAACAAGACTCCAGGGATTCATCTAATAATTTACTCTCATCACCTGTAAAGATAACAATGACTTTTTAAAATCGTTGTCTTCCTCTCATATAGTCTGCAGGGCCAGTCCAATGGATCTGACGTACTAGTACTGTTTCTGTTTATCACTGCTGAAACTTATGCTTTTGTGTAGCAAAATAGTATTCTGATGAATCATGTGAAATTGGCAGTGTTCCCTGTGACCTTCAGTTTGTGTCTACTAGAAGTGCCTCAAAGGTTCATAGGTTAGTACTAGGATAACTGCCCTTGCGAGCCATTTTAAGCCTAGCCAATTATCCCTTATGAGACTCAAACCCTCTATCTTGTGTTTGTAAGGCAAACACCTTAACCATTAGGCCACCCTCCCAACCCCTCAGCTAAATAAACAGCACCTGCAAGGCTTGAACCATGGACCCTCCACAACATATACAAAGGGATTTACCACTAAGCCATGACAGCAAAGCAGAGTCCCACAGAAATATGACTGCTTCTGATCTCAGTGTAATATTTACAGGATACTGCTATCCTCTAGCCAAATGTGCTATCTGAAGTTGTTGCCTTCATTTGCTCTTCAACCTGTGGGACACAGATCCGACTCGGCCGCATTTCTCCAGCATCTGATCTGAGCTCCAAGCTCCTCCCCTACCCGTAATGCCCCTGTCTACTTCCTCCCCACAACTCTTTGTGTAAGCAATCATGATCCATTGCTCTGAGCTATTTGGGTAAGTTTCTATATATTTTTCTTCGCTTTAGTCTGTCTTTCTAAGTAGGAATTCCTTTTTCTACCTTTCCTATCATCTCCCCTTCTGCGTTTTGCGTCTGTTAAAAAAAAATTCTTTCTCTTCTATCTAGGAGTGTGGGTGTGTGACTGTGTTTATACTGTTTGGGCCCCTCTCTTCTGACTGTCAAGAGACTCCCAAACCAGGTTTTTGCAAATGGACAGAGTGTGGCCATAAGCTTTCCCCAGCTGATGGCCACACTCTGTGCGTTGAGTGTTTAGGGGTTGCCCATCTTGATTCCTCCTGCTCGAGCTGTGTGGGGTTCAATCCCCATACACTGATCGACAGGAGGAATAAACTTATTCTGAAAGGACTTCTCCCCCCACCCACCCTGGGGGCCCAGGCCACTACTTCTACTGCTACCCTGGCTACTACTTCCATCTCTGCTCCGGCCTCTGGGACTCAACCTCCTGGTAAGAAGGACAAGGAATAAACATAAGCATAGGGACAAGCCTAGGAAGCGGTCCCCCGACTGCTCATCCTCAGCAGGCCCTCCAGCCAAGCTCTGTTGGGCTCTGAAGGTGATGTTCCCCTACTCCTTTCCCCTTATTTCTCCCCGGAGCCAGAGGTGCTTCAGAGCTGATGTTCATCGTGCATACAACTGCAGTAATCACAGATGGGTTTTCTGCCGTCAGGCGGGTCCTCGGTCGGCCGAATTCCAAAGTCTAGGTCCGGTGTCGGTTGTTGTCGCTTTCTCTCCTGACGTCAGTGAGGCAGGGGTATATAAGACACAGCCGACGCCATGTTCTTCAGTCTTTTTTGCCGCGTGGTGCCCGAAGCAGAAGCAGTTCGCAAGTGCCGGTCGGCCAGCTCCTGAATTTATGAAAAATTGGAAACCGAAGTCTTCATTAAAGCTAAGTACCCCGTTGGGGAAACTTTTCTTGCCTCAGACCGATGTCAGAAAAAGTTAACAATTGTATTTCTTGTGGGACACAAATACCGCATAAGGATTTCCATTCCCTCTGCATACCTTGTTTAGGCCCAGACCACGACGTCTCGGGCTGTCGCTTTTGCGCTACTTTCAATAAACGCACTATTAAGCGTCGGGCGGAGTTCGCCCAACACTTTTTTGGTAAAGCCTTTGATTATAAAATGTCATCGGAGACTCCGACTACCGTTTTGTCCAAAAAACGCAAGGGCAAGGACCGACACGCGAGGTCCGCGGTCCCCACCGACACCACGCCAAAACCGGCTGCACGTGGTCTGGTTCTCAGCGAGACGCCTATGCAGTCCCTGACTACCGACGACACTTCTTTGGTGGTGTCTTCTGTAACCGAGACTGCAGGTACCTCGGCCCTTACTCAGACTACAACCACCGAAGCCACTGTGAGTGTTGAGCCTCCTAATGTGGACAGGTCCACTTCCACCCATGGTGTCTTTAGACCCTCATCTTCCTTTTCCATTAAGGCCTTTACTAAATCCAAATCAGCCAGGCATCCTAAGAGGCCTGTTGCACAGGGCCCATCTCCAGGCCCCATGCCTAAAAAGCAGATGCTTAAAATGGCTGAGGATTTAATTACTCTTATCAGGGGTTCCCAGCCCCCTCCAGACAAGACACCCAGAGTGGAGGAAGATTCTCCTTCTGATCAGGGCTCCATTTTTTCAGAACATTCTGATGTAGAGGAACACTCTTACTCCCCTTTTGAAGATTCGGATGCAGAGCAGTCCATTCCTTCTGTATCTCCTCCTGAGGATTTTTCCTTTGGGGAAACCTTGCACACTTTGAGGGAACACTTCCATTGGGAAGGCCAAGACTTTTCTGATTCCAAGAAAAGACTTAGGGAATTCCTTTTGTTACCTCAACACAGACCTCTGGCGATACCTCCTGTCTTGGACATACTTGATGATGTTTATTCGGAGGCTTGCCTTAATCCGGATTCCTGCCTCCTGCCCCAGTCAAGCCTGATAGGTACTACAGAGTTCCTAACTCTCACCAATTTCTCTACAAAAGCCATAATGCTGACCCTGAAACCATTTCTCAAGGCCCCAAGGGAATGAAGGCCTCTACTGCTAAGAATCCACTACCTTCCGAAAGAGAGTCAAGATCCTTAGAAAGGTGGGGTAAAAAGGTATATACCTCGGCCACCCTAGCCATGAGGGCCTTAAATTGTCAGTTTCATATGCTTAAATATCAGCAGTTTCTGTTATCACAATTAAGGAATAAAATGTCTCAACCTGAACAACCAGATTTGAAGGAATTGCAGGATATGATGCATAGTGCAGAACAAGTGGGTAAACACACCTTACAATGTGGCTATGATGCCCTAGTGGCCTCAAGTAGAGCTGCTGTTACAGGATCAGTCATTCGTAGACATGCCTGGCTTAGGGAACAAAGCTTGCCTGATCATGTGAAAGCTAAACTTCTAGATGCTCCTTTACAAAAGGATGTGCTGTTTGGTACTAATGCTCAGGAGATATTATGGAAAATGGAAGAAAAAGCCAAATCTATGCAAACTGTCAAAGCTTTTCTACAGGTTCAACCACCACATTTTAGCAGAAATTGGCCTTCTAAAAACTGGTCCTTTCCAGCCACGGACAAGCTCCAAAGAGGTAGATACAGGCACACAAGGGGCAGAGGACAACCACAAGGATCATATAGAGGCAGGCAATGGTAAACTCCAGTACCAAGAGGTGGCGAAGACAGTGCACAACAATACAGGAAACAAACCCAATGACTCCCTCCTTTCCATGCCAAGCAAGTCTCAGCTGGCAGCACCCTTGGGAGGAAAGCTGGCATTATTTACAAGAAATTGGCATATTGTCACAACAGACAAATGGATCCTGGACGTTATAAACAGAGGCTACAGATTTCATTTTCACACTCTTCCAAAAATGAGAGACATGCCAAACCTGCCACACAATCAAAGGGCAGAGGCACAACTACAAATTTCAAAGCTCATAGACATGAGAGCTATTCAAGAGGTACCTACTAACGAACAAGGTCAAGGTTTTTATTCCAGACTATTTCTGGTACCAAGGAAAGGAACCGACTGGAGACCCATTTTGGACTTATCCATCCTAAACACATTCTTACTGCACAAAATTCAAGATGCTCACATTACAGCAGCTTCTTCCCATGCTGGGCAAGGAGTTTTGGCTGGTAACATTGGACCTCAAGGAGGCATACCTGCATGTCCCAATCAGACAAAGTTGCAGAAGATACCTCAGATTTCTTGCAGGTTCAATCCACTATCAATTCTCTGCATTGCCCTTTGGCTTATCTACTGCGCCCAGAGTATTCACGAAATGCCTGGCATCAGTAATTGCCTACTGCAGACTACAAGGGATACAAATTTACCCTTATCTGGACGACTGCCTGATCCAAGCGGACAGCAAGCACATACTTCTGGAACATCTGGCTTATGTAACACGGTTACTGCATTCTCTGGGATATACAATCAACAAAGAGAAATCCAGGCTAACACCATCTCAGAAAATAACTTTCCTGGGTGCCAACTTGGACACAAACACCCAGGAGCTCCCTTGCTCTTACGCCAGAAAAACAGGGGCAACTAACTCAGTACTTCAAAATACTAGCAGAATGTACCAGGCTTACTGCAAGGAAAATCCTGCAGGCTCTGGGCTTCATGGCATCTTGCATTCTTTTAATCCCATGTGCAAAGTTGCATATGAGGAAACTTCAATGGTACCTAAAAAACCTATGGTCTCAACACAGCCACAGTTTGGAAACAATAATACCACTACTTCCATGTCTGCAAAAGGAATTTCTGTGGTGGGCTCAAGCATGTCAAGCAAACACAGGTCTTCCATTCAGCAAGCCTCAAGCAAATCAAGTCATCACAACAGACGCCTCAGATTACGCCTGGGGGGGCGCACATGACAGGTGCATTCAGGGCAAATGGTCCCAAAAGGAAAAGCACCTTCACATCAATCAAAAAGAAATGCTAGCAGTGATAAATGCAATTACAGCTTTCAAGGTCCTCCTGCATCCAGGACAATTACTGATAAGAACAGACAACACCACAGTAATGTGGTACATAAACAAACAAGGAGGAACACATTCATACCCCCTGTGCAGACTAGCCATGACACTTTGGAATTTGGCTCTGGAATGGCAAATCGAACTTCAAGCACAGTACTTGCCAGGTTTGGAAAAAACGCTGGCAGACAAAATCTAAGCAGAAATATGACAGACCCACACGAATGGAAGTTGCATCCTCAAGTGTTTACAAAGATAATCCAAGCGTGGGGGAGGCCAGACATAGATCTCTTTACCTCCCACAGGAATCATCAATTGGAAATGTTTTGTTCAAGGACCTTTCATCCAAAGGCCTGGAGAGTGGACGCCCTTTCATTCAGTTGGACAGCATGGACAGTGTACGCTTTCCCACCTCTGCCTCTTCTACCCAAGGTGCTCTTGAAAGCAAGAGCAGACAGACCGAAGATGATACTGATTGCTCCAGACTGGCCAAGGCAACACTGGTACCCACTCCTGAGGAGCCTAACACATACTCCTCCCTGGTCCCTACCTCTAATGCCTCTTCTGCTGACTCAGCACAGCTACAGAACTCTTCACAGTCAGCTGAAAACACTCAATCTCGCTGCATGGAAAATTCCTTAACACTACAACAGACCCTACTCCCCAAAGAGGTGCAGGATGTCATTTTGGAGGCCAGAAGGCCATCTACTAGAAAGGCTTACTCCGCAAAATGGAAACGGTTTTGCTCTTGGAATGAGAAAAAAGGCCAGGACCCTAGAAAACTGAATTTGCCTCAGGTATTACAGTATCTAGCTGAGCTGCTGAACAGTGGACTTTCATTTTCCTCCATAAAAATCCATGCATCAGCCATTTCTGCAGAATTCAACACGGATCCACCCTTATTCTCTCACCCACTCTTAAGACAGTTCCTCAGAGGGGCTAAGAATATAAGACCACCAAGGAAACAACCAATACCAGCCTGGGATCTTAATTACATTCTAGAAAAATTAACATTGCCTCCCTTTGAGCCAGCTGCCTCAACAGATTTGCAATATTTGTCCTGGAAAACAGCTTTCCTTCTGGCCATTACCTCAGCTCGTAGGGTTCGGAACTACAAGCCCTCATGGCTGTGCAACCCTTTCTCATCTTCCATCAGGACAGGGTTTCCCTTCGAACCAACCCGTCATTTATGCCTAAAGTGGTATCCAGGGTAGCTTTAAATCAAGCCATACACTTGCCTACCTTTTATCCCAATCCTCAAAACAAAGGGGAAAGGCTGCTACACTCCTTAGATATCCATAGGCAGCTACGTTATTATTTGGACAGAACAAAGCCCTGCAGGAAATCAGAACAACTTTTTGTGTCCTATGCTGTAGGGGCTCAAGGGAAGCCAGTTACCAAACAGACAATTTCAAAATGGATAGGCCACTGCATACGGTTTTGTTATTCCTATCATGGAAAATCTGTCCCTACAGGCATCAGATCCCACTCCACCAGGGCCACAGCTACCTCTACAGCCTTCCTCAGAGGAGTTCCTACCAAAGATATTTTGGAGGCAGCCACTTGGAGTTCTGTGCATACCTTCACAAAACACTACCACCTGCCTTTATATTCCAAAACTAGAGCAGGCTTTGCCACTGCTGTGTTGCAGGGCATTCTGGCTCATCCCAGTTCCACCTAGTGCCTACCACCCTGTGCGTAGCTTTGGGATTCTACCCATCTGTGATTACTGCAGCTGTATGCACGATGAACATAGTACAGTTTTGTACCTACCATAAATGTGGATGTTCGAGTGCTAATACAGCTGCAGTACAGTTTTCCCTCCCTCCTTCCCCTCTTGGTAAAGGCCTAGGGCCTAACCCCTTTTCATACAACCTGATTGGGTTATCCTTCTATGGTATATTTGCTTGCAACTACTGATTTTGGATTATATTGCATTGCATGTATATAAATATAATTTATGTATTGCCTTCCTTCTGGGGGCACCTGACATCTGGGGCAAGAAAGACTGAAGAACATGGCGTCGGCTGTGTCTTATATACCCCTGCCTCACTGACATCAGGAGAGAAAGCGACAACAACCGACGCCGGACCTAGACTTTGGAATTCGGTCGACTGAGGACCTGCCTGACGGCAGAAAACCCATCTGTGATTACTGCAGCTGTATTAGCACTCAAACATCTACATTTATGGTAGGTACAAAACTGTACTTTCCCCTGCCTTGGAGTCAACCGCCCCACCTTTCTAGGCCAGTGTCGGTGGCCTCTACTTCCAGATCCACCCGCAGCCTTTCTAAAGCAGAGGTGGACAGGATGATGTGGAGATTCATCCGCACCTAGATACAGGTGGGAGTCTTGCCTGCCCTATCTCCCTCTGGAGCGGGGGCCCATGCAGTCCACCATCATCCCGATTACACCTTTTCCAATCCGACCCCTGGTTTCAGAGTCCTTAGATCCAAGGGCCTTCAGTGTTGAGGGGTCAGCGCTGATGGTACCTGGTAGCTCGATGCCGGCGATTATCTTGAGCAGGTCGGATCTGTCTGGCTTTCGGAGCTGTAGCCTCGGTGCCGGGTCCGAGGGGATGGTTTCAGCTCAGAGTTTTTCAGATCGGAGTCTTCCAATTGGAGTCGTGGTGCCTGGAGGTTTGGTTCTGGCTCACCATTGGTTCATAGGGTTGTGGAATTTTCTGTAGCCCCTATTAGGCAGTTCATTCTCCTTCTGCCTTTGATGTGCTGGAGAGGGTTCTCTTGATCTCATTGATCCCTTTGATGATCTCGTCTTAGAAATCCCTCCTGGCTCCCTGTGTTTCTGGTATGGATCCTGCCGACCTGCCACCTCAGGGTCACCCTGCTGCTTCTTCACCCCAGAGATCTCCCGCATGGGAACAGCTAGATGTTTGAGTACTCTCCAGAGACCCCCCTGAGGTGGTTCCTCAAAAATATATGTTTAAAAGGAGGCACATAGACTCCCCACCAGAGTCTCTCACAGAGGACACCAACTTGGAGGAAGGAGAGGGTTCCCCCCAATCACCCCCAGAGAATGTCCCATTTGGCAACATCATGGAAATCCTGTGACATCGCGGGTAGTGGTCTGTCCAAAAACCCAATCCTGATGAGTTGGTGTTCCTGGAGGTGTTTGGCATAGGATCCTGTACCTCCTGGGTGTCCCCTCCCGTAGATCCTCTGGTGGATCTTGTGACATTTCAGGCATGGAAGGAGACTCACATGGTGGAGCTGATTCCCAGGAACCCTGATAAGGTCCTCAGCACCCCCACAGACAAGACACATTGGTCAAAGAGGACCCCTTGTCGATGCCATGGTCATGGCGGCAGCCACCATAAAGGACCTTGCACAGGAGAGCTCCACGGTCCACCCACCTAACCGAGAGTCTGGAATGTTGGACCATTTTGGGAAGTGGGCCTATGCTTCAGCCACCTTCACTGTGAGTGTGCTGAACTATATGGCACATGTTATTAAACTTCAGTGAGACCTGGTGAAGGCAGTCACAGAGTGTACCCCAGGGACCATGTTGTTGGAGGATAAGACGTTTTTCTCCTCTCGAATGGTCACCCTCACTTCCATTGCCAATACCTCTATGCAGCTTCTCTCTCATGCTACAGAGGGTACAGCTAGAGCTGCCGGGACAGGCATTGCCATCGGGCGTCACCCCTGGCTCTGGCTGTGAACCTTTTCAGAGCCCTTCAAGGCATCTTTCCCAAATGCCCCTTACGATGGTTCCCACACTCTTTGGAAAGACTATACATGACACTCTGGTCCAGAGCGAAAAGGATAGGGAGACTCTGCTGCCGGGATCTGCTTCCCAACCCCTCAAATCCTTCTCCAGGAATCAGCACTGGGTGAAGAAGATGTGGTTCCAGACGTCTCGGGTTTACCCCCGGATGCACAGGACTCACCTTCCCCTGGATGCAGAGGGGGATTCGACAGACACCGCCTTCGCGGCAGATGGGTCTTGAGGAATCGAGTCTCCGGAATTCATTCTCAGACAGGCCCGTGCAGCAACCCTGAAGTTTTGCCTGGCTGCTCGCCTCTGGAGGCAATCGGGGGTCGACTCTCGCTACACCCATCTGCCTCTGAGTCCATCACAGATGGTCTAAGCTTTTCTACTCCTACCAAGCTATTGCTTTTCTGCACTGCCTGTATCCTATAGTTAGGTTGCTGCTAGACTTATACTCCCTATCTTCTCCCCCCTAACTAGCCACCTTCTTGTACATCACTTGTCTTCCTTATTTTCCTATACCACCTACACCGTAGTTCCTTCCATACATTTCACTACTATTACCTGGCCAAGTTCCTTGTGCCGTAGCTCCCTTGCTGGGCTGATTGGCCACGCTCTCTCCACTGGTTGTTTCTGCCCCGCTACGCTCCCCTCCCTACCCCCTTATCCCTTCCACCCCACGCACCTCTACATTTATACCTCTTACACCACACCCCTTCCTACACCACACCTATCCTAACTAACTTTCCATTCCGCCTAACCCCTCCTACTTTACATTACCTACTACCCTGCATACTCTCAATTCTTCCCTATTCATCCCTACACATTTCACTTATACCTTCTAATCTTTCTCCTTTTCTCCTTTATATACCATAGTTTCCATATTTACTTCCTTAGTTATACCATAGTTTTAGTGTCTACCTTTGTACCTAAGTAGCCCTCACTTACCCTTCACTATGTCATTCAAACCTCAAACTACCTTATCCAAAACCCCTAACACTAACACTATCACTACTAAACTACTACTCCTGCTTATTCATTTCCTACTTCTCTTACTACCCTATCTTCTTACCTCTTATGAACAAAACAATAATCACCACATTAGCTATTCTCTCAAACAAACAGCCTCAGATCTTGCATCTCACAAGTTAACTCACTTAAATATCACATCTACTTCTTCTTACCTCCTAGCCAAATATCATCGGCTGTCCCATATAAAATCTAATCATCCCATCTTGAAACGACTAAAATACCTATCTATCTTCTCCTGTAAACCTCACTCACCATATATCCCCTCAACCACTAAAGATGGAGATATACATCCTAACCCTGGGCCCTTTAACACCTCTTCTGACAGTAATCCCATTACTTCAAGCTCCACCCTTCTAGCACCTAACTCTAGTTCAAACTCGTTGCTGATTGGACATCTCAATATCCAAAGTGTCAATAATAAACTTACTCTTCTTCACTCTCTTCTTGATTATTACTCCTTTGACATCTTCTGTCTAACTGAAACCTGGTTAAAGCCCCATACTAAAGATAGCAAAATTATTCCCCCAGGCTATAACATCCTTAGACTAGATCGCACTACCCACAAGGGTGGGGGTGTAGCACTGCTATTTAAGACCAAACTACAAGTATCCTTAATACACTATGATCCACAAGAAGATACTAAGGCCGAACTCCTTATTTCTAAACTGAAACTAAATCCACACAAATCAATCTATATCATCTGTATCTATATACCTCCTGGAAAAAAACTCTACTATTATTGAAAACATCCTTAATTGGGTATCTTCCACATACCCACAAGAAACTATCATACTAGGAGACCTTAACCTTGACTGGTTCGCCATTAACTCAATAAACCCAGCCATGCATATTAATCTACATGGCTTTACTCAGACAATTAATACCACAACTAGGATCAATAAACCTAGCAAAAAAGAAAGTATACTGGACTGGATCCTAATTAACAAACCACAACTTGCATATCAGACTGGCACTTTGCCTGATGATATTAGTGACCACACCTTAACATACATCATAAGACAAAAAAGTAACACCTCTATTCCCCCTATGGTTAGAATCACACGAAGTAATAAACATTTTAATCTTCTCCCATTTAAAGCCGAACTTAATGCCTGTAACTGGAACCCTCTAAAATCCCTCCCACTTGAAGAAGCCGTTAAATACTTTAATGACAAATTCTTATCAATCCTTGATAATCATGCACCAAAGCGCACCATCCGAATTAAATCAAAACCAGCTCCCTGGATTACTAAGGAAACAAGACAAAAACTACTACTTAGAAACAAATCCTGGAGCAAATGGAGAACCACTAAATCTCCCGCAGATCAACAGACCTTTAGATTTTTGCGAAATAGTACCAAAAAAGACATACTCTCTGACAAAAAAAAATACTATAGTAATCTTCAGCTAGTAAATCATAACAACCCCTGTAAATTCTGGAATAACTTAAATAGACTTATCCGCCCTGGTCAAACCACAACTCCCCCCCCCCATTAACTCAGACAATATATCAGCCTCTGAAATTGCCAATACCTTTAATTCCTTTTTTATCAACACTATTAACTCTTTGGCCTCACACCTCTCCTTTGATAGCTCTAGCATCCCTAATCTCTCATCCACTACCCTACCAACCTTCTTATTACAACCTATTTCTACCACCTTCATCCAAAAATGTATCCAAAAACTTAAACCTGGTACCCCCTCAGCTGACCAGCTTCCATCTGAATTCCTTCAAAAAGCAGCTAAAGAAATAGCCTATCCTATATCCATTCTTATAAACAGAACTATTAGTGAAGAAACTATCCCTGATATTTGGAAAATTTCTTATATCATCCCCTTACAATAAAGGTGGAAATTCAAATGAATACTCCAACTATAGGCCCAGAGCAATCCTGTCACCAATAGCAAAAATTATGGAAAAATGTATACACTACCAATTAATGGATCATTTAACAAAACACAGTATTCTAACTAACTGTCAACATGGTTTTAGACCATTTCATAGTACTACAACGGCACTCCTATCCTTCACTGACGTCATCAACAAAAATCGAAATAACAATATTCTATCATCAGCTCTGTTCATTGACCTGTCCAAAGCCTTTGACATGGTCAACCATCCCCTTCTCATAAAAATCCTTCAATCTATTTCCCTAGAACCTAAAGTTATCCATTGGTTTGCCTCCTACCTCAATAACAGAAGGCAAGCAGTCCTCTGGGACAACAAACTCTCCTCTCTACTCCCCATCTCTCTCGGCGTCCCCCAAGGCTCTTTTCTTGGACCGCTTCTATTCTCTTTATTCATAAATGACCTACAAGAAGCTATACCCCAGTCCGCCTGCATACAATACGCTGATGATTCCACACTTATTTGCTCTGCTAAAACCATCTCTGAATTACAAATAATTACACAAAATGTATTTCACACAGTAGAGGCATGGTTCTTAAAACGTTGTCTACTCTTGAATGCTAAAAAACCAAACTCCTTCTCTTTAAACCCACTTCCAGATCTCCCCCGCTTGAATTTTCTATCTCTTCCAGTGATGGTACCCTCATCTCACCTGACTCTACCACCAAGTTATTAGGTATTACAATCGATAACAGCCTTACCTTTGACAGTCACATTAATAATACTATCAAAAAAGTAAACAGAAAGTTGGGCTCCTTCTACAGAATCAAAATGTTCTTAACTCCTACTGCCAAAGTTTCACTAGCTCACTCCCACCTTATTTCCACTCTTCTCTATGCATCACCTATATACACTAACCTAAAGAAAACCAATCTCTCTAAACTGGCAAACACTTATCATAGTATAGCCAGATTTGTTACTGGAAATCCATATAGAACTCACCATTTACTGAACCTACAGCAGCTTCACTGGCTAGAACTAAGAAACACACTGTCTCTTTCTCAACTTACATTTGCACATAGGATTTTCTATAATCCTAACAGAACACCTATACTTTCTAACCTATTTACTCCTTACACCAACCTTACCTCTCTTCGCTCCTCTAACAAACTTCTAATAACCTTAACCAAAACTAATAACTCTGCCGGTGACTCCCTTTTCTCTAATACAATTGGTAAACACTGGAATCATCTTCCAACCGAACTAACTTCCATTCCATCCTCAGTTCTCTTCAAACAAAAACTTAAAACTCACCTTAAAAAACACTGGTTATGCTCTTGCTTTAACCCAGATTAAAATTATGGTTATCACACCTTCTTCTCTCTCTCACTTCTCCTCTCCTAATTCTCCCTCTTACTCTGTTAATGGGACTCTACCTATGCCTAATTAGGTTTTTTCTCTTTTTATTACTTTCCCTATTCATGCTGTATGCATATTATTTTATCTTTACCCTCCTTCTTTTCTACTGCCCTTTCTTGTATATTTACTATGAGTGTCTGTCTCTTTTCCTTTCCTCTTTCACCTTCTAAAATGTTTTTATTAACCTTTGTTTCCCCATAGGTTATGAATTTTAGAATATTTCCATGTAGAATTTTTATACTGAACCAGACACTGTACTCTATTATTTACTGTTTTTGTATTATAAATTGCCTTTTCTTCATGTGGAGCTTTTCTCCCCGGGCCTCTACTGAAAATGGAAATATATCCAGTTGGACTAGCCCGGTTAACAAATGTAAAATAAAAAATAAAAATAAATAAAATAAAAATGATCAATTTGTGTTGCAAATCATATCCAGAGGATATTCAGTTCCCTTCTTTCAAAGGCCAAGTCTGGCCAGGTCCATCCCAGACATTCCACCCGCGCAAAGTGAGGCCGCAGCACAGGAAATTTCCAGGCCGTTACAAAAATGAGTCATCCAGCCTGTCCCCCCAGACCAGTCTAGATTAGGCATCAGTTCCTTGTTCTTTTTGAAGCCAAAGAAAACGGGGAACATGAGGCCAATTCTGGATCTCTTTACCCTGAATCTGTCAGTTGCCAAGATGAAATTTCGGATGGTCACACTCCAGTCTATCATGCCCTTTTTACAAGATAACGACTGGATGTGCTCTGTAGACCTCCAAGATGCATACTATCACATTGTAATGGGCAGACGCTCTTGAAGGTTTATCCGCTTCAGGCTGGGGACCAAACATTACCAGTTCAGAGCGTTACCCTTTGGTTTTACCACAGCCCCCAGGGTGTTCACCAAAATAATGGTGATGGTTGCAGCTCACCTGCAGCTGCAGGGCTTCCAGGTCTTCCCTTAACTGGATGATTGGCTCCTCTGTGCCTCCTCCAGGCATCGACTCTGCCAAGCTTAGGACTTTCTCATCCAAACCGCCCACCAGCTGGACATCACCATCAGTCTCAACAAATCTCTTTTACAACCAGTTCAGGTTCTGGATTTCATTGGAGCCTGGTTGAACACCATTCAGACAAAGGCCTTTCTGACACCCGGCAGACTTCACTCGCACAAACATCATGTCTTACACATTCTTCAAGTTCCATCTCCTCTCGCTGAGTTGATTTTAAGGGCATTGGGGTTCATGGTGGCCACGATCACCCTCGTTCCCACAGCTCGATTGCACATGAGGGTGCTTCAGTGGATTCTGGTGGATCCATTGGTCCTTTCTGAATCTTCCACTGTCACATCCTATTCGTCTATTTCAGGCATGCAAAGATTCTCTTCTTTGGTGGATTCAGTCCCCAGATTATCTTTGCAGTCACCCCTTTGTCCTCCCCACCCCTCTGCCCATGGTCACCATGGACGCCTCCCTGCTTAGGGGGGGGCATTGCTTAGGACGGACAGTTTAAGGTCCGTGGTCTTTCCTGGAGAACCAGTTGCATATCAACATCCTGAAGATGAGGGTGGTGCTATTGGCATTGCAAGTCCCTCATGCCCATTTTCCGCTAGGGATAATTGCCATCCAGACAGAATGTTGGTAGTCTGGTATATTGACAAACAGGGGGAACTAGGTCTTACCCCTTTGCTGTGAAGCCTTGAGATTGTGAGAGTGGGTGATCTCCACCAGCCATTTTCTGGTGGCAACACAAATCCAGGGAGGTCCAGCATTCTAGCAGACAGGCTAAGCAGACCTATCCTGATGCCGTACAAGTGGTCTCTGAATCCCTCAGTAGTGAAGCAGATCTTTCTAAAGTGGGGGTCAGCCTTGCTGCGATCTCTTCACCTCTCCTTCCAATGCGAAGTGGAGCGAGTTTTTTGCTGTGAACCCTCCTCCAAGGGGGCCACCTGGAGATGCTCTAGTTCGTGCTTGGCCATCCAATCTTCTCAATGCTTATCCTCCTCTTCCCCTGATTTCAAAATTCATCCAGAAAGCACAACGGCTGGGGAATTCAGTCATCTTCATTGCCCCTTTCTGGCCTCGCCAAGTATGGTTCCCTTCTGTGTGGTCTCATGCAGTGTGTCTTCACTGCATGTTGGATCCGGTTCCGGTTTCACATCTCTCAGGGATCCCACACCCAGATCTGCTAAGTCTGAAGCGCACTGCTTGTCTGCTCTAGTTCCCATGATAGTTAGGACTCCTCAGTTATCTTCTCCAGTTAAGAAGATTCTGGTAGCGATGCATAGATCTTCCATTAGGAAGGTTTATTCCAGTAAGTGGAAACGGGCAGCTTAATGGGATTTGGATCCTTTCACTGCTCTGGTTCCTGTTATCCTGGAGTTTCTGGTGAGCATTGTTCAGCAGGGTGCCATTTTTTCTACAATTAAAGTTTAATTGGCAGCGATTTCTAATTTCCACATATGGGATAATTCAGCTTTTCTAGCCTCTTCTTAACTTTGTAAAGCCTTTCTAAAGGGTATCTTTCTTTTTAAGCCACAGATCAAGGACCCTACACCTCCTTGGGACCTTACTTTGGTCTTTCCAGCTTTCGTTTCTTCCCCCTTTAAACCCACTGCTTCGGTGGAGCTACAATTCCTGTCTTGGAAGACAGCCTTCCTGATTGCTATTACTTCAGTTAAAAGGGTGTTGGAGCTTCAGGCCTCATCGATTAAGCCACCTTACATGATTTTCCATAAAGACAAAGTTTCCTTGTGCACTAACCCTTCCTTTTTGCCGAAAGTGGCCTCAGAATCAAACCTCAACCAGGTTATCAATCTCCTTGTCTTCTTTCTTAACTTTCAGAATAAGGGATAGTATAAATTGCACCTGCTGGATGTTCATACTCTGTTACATTTTTACTTACACAGAACAAAGGCCTTCCGCAAGTCTGATCAACTTTTTGTTTCCTATTCTAAGCTCTTCATAGGTAAACCTGCATCTAAGGTCACCATTGCCTGTTAGATTTCTCAGTGTATACTCTTGGCATATTCAGCAAAGGGCGTGCCTTGGCCAGGTCATGTTAAGACGCATTCTACTAGAGCTATGGCTACCTCAGCTGCCTTTTGGTCCGGAGTTTCCTTGGATGACATTTACTCTTCGGCTACCTTGCCACCTTCACATACTTTCATCTCTCATTACAAGTTGGATGTTCTCTTCAGAAGTAGGGCATCTTTTGGCTCCGCCAAGTTGCGGGATATCCTTCCATGAGGGCCTCCCAGGTGTTTGGTAGCTGGGGACTGTGTCCCACAGGTTGAAGAGCAGATGAAGACAACTTCAGATAAAGAGGTTATGTACTTGCCATAAAGTTCCATGTAAGTTGTTGCTCTTCATTTGTCTTATACCATCCTTCCCTCCTGCCCCTTGCCTTATATGAGCTGTATGGTGGTCTGGCTGGATTAGACATGAACTTTTCCTTGGCATAAGCAGTTATTCCTCTTGATACTACCTGAGCCTTTGGTGTCATGGGGTAAGACATTGTGTCAGGTTGGGTTGCTATGGAGGCAGCAAACTCGCTCTGAAGGGAGGAAGGAGATGGGGCATTATGGATAGGGGAGGAGCTTGGATCAGATGCTGGAGAAATGCGGCTGAGTCGGATCTGTGTCCCACAGGTTGAAGACAAATGAAGAGCAGTAACGCAGATGGAATGTTATGGTGAGTACGTAACTTCTTTTGCTTTCAATCCCAGAAGGATCATGTTGATTTTACAGAAGGAAGTGCAGCACAATTTGAAGTTTTGCACAAGTCTTGATTTAGTCTTTTAGAATTATCCAGAAGCTTTATCGTAATCAGGCCGTTGATCCAGGAAAGTCACGTATTCATTGACATAAGCCTGATAATTTAGCGTACATGCTTAAATTTTAAGGCCCAACCATACAGCTGGGCTGATGCATCTCTCTCTAGAAAAAGCATCCTGCAACTTAGAACTTTGTCAGAGGAGTTAGAAATATCCTAGGATAATCTCATTACATTTTTTGCTGTCACCAAGTCAGTTTGATTTTGATTAAAGATGAGGGTTTAAGCCACTGTTCACACTCTTTAGATAGACTCTAATTCCCTTCAGTTTTTTTTTTTAATTCCTGAATTGACATTTGATTTTGGAATCCTAAGGGCTTGTAGGTGTATATCATGGGATTGTGCTGATATTTAAGTTCCACACTGTAGAGACCAATGAATTTGCAAAGTAACTCTGCCTGTTCAGAGAACCGTACACTACCCCACTCTGTCAGATTTCATGCTCACAAAAAATAAAACTAATGTCTTTTCATAGACCTGAATCGTTAACAGCCTTTTACTGATGAGAATTTGCTTAATATCACCTTCTTTGTATGCAGCAGGTGAGGAATGAAAGGTTCCCAGAAACATTTTTTCTTCCAAAGTGAGAAAAGGAATCTTGTTAAAAATTTACATTTCACAAGTAGCACTATTTTATCCAAATGTGTAATGATTCTATTTCAGAGAAAGAACATAAGTAAGCAAAATGACTAGACATACTTTTTAATCAAACTATTTCTGTGTCCTATAAACCACTTCAGAAACTGCAACTGGACAGTTAATAGCTTTCAAACTGTTAAATGCAGTTGGCAGGGCTTGCTCTTAAATCATTCCTTTTTTTCAGTATCTTTTATGAGTGACTGTGGTTCCTGTTATCGTGGCCTCATTTAACAACCTTAGTTATGTTTAAACACAAAAAGTACTAAAAACACTGTTAGTGCTTTTGTTTTGAAGGGTATGAGTACTGTCTAAAAGTGAGCCTTCAGAGTTCATGTATTCACCAAAGATATTGTTCTGAAACTGAAAATAAAATAAACTTGCTTTTATCTATCTATCTAGCTGTGTATTTATTTACATTTTTAACCAGGTTAGTAAACTGGTCTACAGACCCTTTTCATTCATGACCCATGCTCCATTTAAATACAGTACATTTGCAGAGTAATTTTATGCATAAATTACAAGTAATATGTAAAGAAATTAAACCCTGATTACGTTACAGTGATGCATAGTGTAAAAAAATGAGATAAATATGCATCTGTCTGTAAAATGTTCAGACTTCAATGTATAGAGTGAAATAGGTGAGGAAGATTCATACATAATCTATCTGTAAAATCCTCGGACAAGTGTCGTCTTGTGTGACATACTACTAGTGCACATCTCAGTACGGCTTTTACAGCAGTAACAACAAATTAGGAAAGAATCGTAAGTGCACGAATGTAGGAAAGACAGGAAGATGCTGAAGTACAGCTTGTTTATCAAGACTTTCTGTAAACAAAGAGAAAACCACAAGATACAATCTAAATTTAAACTTCTACAGAAGTGACAGTATTAAATGTGATGCAGATTTTTCTCCTTAAAAAGTTGACTCGATCCAATAAATAAAATTCTGCTATAATTTTCAGAAAATGCAGCAAAGGCTATAAATAATTAAGAATTTAAAAAAGGTTAAAGCACCCAAGTCATCAAGGAAAATAGTTTGCGTTTGCTCTTTCTTATTTCAAAAGTGACTGAGGAATTTGGTACTTCCTACCAATAGTGGGGTAATAACTCATGTTTGTGTGCATTACTGTGCTAAGGCAGTTGTGCACTTCAGTGATACCCAGAAAAACTGGAGCCAGAGACTGCTGATAGTGGGCTGTCTAGCTCGATCAGGTCACTGTAAAAGACCGGGCAAGTGGTGTATCGTTATAACCATGCATCCCCATTACATTGCTCCCCTAATTCCTTTTGAAGGGGAGCATAATCACTTCCCTGGTGTCTTCCGTGGTTTAGTATCTGCATTGCATCTTTATGAAAGTCATACCTGTGATGATGTTTTGCATCAAAAACTGTTTGGCATCCCATTATTTGCAAGATGGATTACAGAAAGGTGGATATATGTGATTCTGCTCCCTCTGCAGTGAGCCAGACCTTTTTAGTAAAACTTGATGGCTTTCCGTATACAAACTTGTCATTATTACCATAGCATTGGTTGCTAAGAGGGGCAGTGCTGTACTTGATATAGAGGAAGATAATTCTTTTCCCCAAAATATGGTGATGATGTGTTTTGTAATTCAATCAAATGTCAGTTGCTTACAAGTGAATCATCTTAGATAGGTCACGTTTACATTTCCCAACCTTTGGCTGTATTTTTCTAAAAGATTCGGCTTTCAAATGTGACATTAAATCATGGTTCCATCTACTTTGGTTGGTGGCAGCTCAGTTGGATGTAAAAGACTCCATGGCAGCCATTAAAAAAAGTAAGGAAGTTCCTTGATGCACTGGCCAAATTTCCCATATTAGACATGCCACCTCGAGGGGTGGCCACGGTGGTGCAGTGGTTAGCATTGCCGCCTCACAGCAAGAGGTTCTCCAGTTAGATCCTTGGCTGGGGTGCCTTCTGTGCGGAGTCTGCATGTCCTCCCTGTGGTCACATGGGTTTCCTCCGGGTGCTCCGGTTTCCTCCCACATCCCAAAGACATGCTGTAGGTAGATTGGACACTCTAAATTGGCCCTAGGTGAGAGTGTGTGCATGTGTGTGCCTTCTGTGGAAGGTTGGGCGCTGGGCTGGCAACTCGACACCGTAAAACTCCACTACCAATCATGAGCGGACACTGCTGTGGCGACCCCTAACCCGGAAAAGCTGAAAGAAGAAGAAGAAGAAGACATGCCACTTCGAGCTTCCCACGAAAAGAAGACTCAAGCCTAGTGGGACTAACCAGGTAAACAGTGGATAAAATGGATGAATAAACAAAGATAATAGTGTGGGTCCTGTCTGTGCAATGGATCAGAACACATTCAATCTAACTCAGCTGCTAAAGACAGATGGGTCCTTGTCATGTCCCTTATAAGTAAAGGCAGCATGTCATAAAGTATGAAGGGGCATCTTTTATTATCCCATTTTCTTATTACATTCTCACACAAATATTTGATTGTGAAGTGTGGAGCATGCTTGGATTCTAATTTAACAGAACTTGGTCCTTAGCAGAGGCCAACTTGTACTAAACATTTGACATAACCAGTGGTGACCCGTGTGTGCTTAACTATTTAACATAACCATTCTGTATTTGTTAAACTCCTTTCAGAATTATTTTTGGTGAGTTGACTTGTAATCTGATGAGCGGAGAGTAGAGTAAATTAGAAATGATTGGACTGAGCAGATGCATTGGAATTTGCCAGCTGTTTCAGACAATCTAGGCAGATTGAAACTACTTTGTGATGCTACAGCCTTGATGATGACATATGTGTATATATTTTCAATGGGGATTTCTCGTCCTTGTCTGTATGAGAAGGTAATGAGAGCGGTATCCCCTTTAGATCTGTATATACCCAATGGGGATTCCTCATCCCTGTCTGTATGGGAAGTAATGAGTAATGTAATGAGTGGTCACCCCTTAAGATTTGTATATACCCAATGGGGATTCCTCATCCCTGTCTGTATGGGAAGTGATGAGTAATGTAATGAGTGGTCCCCCCTTTAGATCTGTATATACCCAATGGGGATTCCTCATCCCTGTCTGTATGGGAAGGTAATGAGTGGTCTCCCCTTTAGATTTGTATATACCCAATGGGGATTCCTCATCCCTGTCTGTATGGGAAGGTAATGAGAGGGCTCCCCTTATGTCTGTATATACCCAATGGGGATTCCTCATCCCTGTCTGTATGGGAAGTAATGAGAGGGCTCCCCTTATGTCTGTATATACCCAATGGGGATTCCTCATCCCTGTCTGTATGGGAAGGTAATGAGATGTTTCTCCGATAGATTTTGTATATACATAGTAGGGATTTCTTATCCGTTTCTGTATGGGAAAGTAATAGGTATTCTCTTTCACTCAAGACTTTTTCTGCATATGAAAGACTTGCTAACAAAAATCTGGTGAACCCAGTTTTTGTCAAATTTAATATGTTATTTCTAGCTGCAGTTTGTTTAAGCTTCTGTGTTCGGTAGCAGTTTTTCCTGTAATAATGTACATGATACATTTTGTGAATTTTGTTATTGCTCTATATTTATGTATGTGCCACCTTCCTGACCTGTATTGTTCCTGAATGTTATCTTGAAGTGCTGCCTCTAGTCCGTCACTCAGTCCACAAATGAGTTAGTGAAGTGAGTTTGTCCTAAAGTAAACATTTTTCTTCCTTTCTGCATGCATGATGATGTTTTTGGGTGGCTAATTTGAACGTGACTGTTGATTGCAGTTGCGCACAAATGTGGTATGTAGATTTATGCAATCTCTCCTTTAAAAAGGTGTCTTTGTTGGACATAATTACAGTTGTTTAGAATTGTGCCGCTGACATCTGTAGCATCATACTCGGCTTCATTTACTGTTGCTAATGTCTCACCAGTGACGATGAAGTACAACATTAAGCCACTTGTTCAGAGCCTTGAGTACTGATGTTCTTCGTGTTTCACTGTTGCAGTCATTACATTTGGGTTATCTGCCTGCAGGTAGTCCTCAGCCGGCCTGAATACCAGAGTCTTGGATTCCTGCGTTGGATGCTGTCTCCTCTTTTAAGACGTCTGGTCATCAGGGGTATAAAACATGCAGCCGATGCCATTGCATCAGTCTTTCTTGCCATGCGTTTCCCGAAGCAGAAGCAGTTTGCAAGTGCTGGTCGGCCGACTCCTGAAATTTTCATTTTCGAGTTTCAGAACCGAAGTCTTAGTAAAAAAGCTGAGTACCCCATTGGGGATCCTTTTTCTTGCTCTTAAACGATGTCAGTAAAAGTTAACAATTGTCTTACCTGTGGAAAGCAAATACCTCATAAAGATTTTCATTCGTACTGCATTCCTTGCTTGGGCCCAGACTACGACGTCCCTAGCTGTTGGTTTTGTGGCTTATACAACTCCGGAACTATTCGTCGTCGGTCTATTTTCGCAGCAAATTATTTTGGAACTCGGTTTAACTAAACAAAAATAGCTTCGGCAAGGCATCCGACTACCGATATTCTGAAAAAACGTAAGGATAAAGACAGAGACAGACCGCATAGGTCCAAAACTGCCAACAACGCTTCCACTAAGCTAGTCACCAGTTCGCCGGTACTCAGTGAGGTGCTTTTGTAGCCCCTGATACCTGCTTCTTCAGATTCGCAGGCCTCTACTAAGACCCATTCGGAGTCCGGTATGCCGCGAGATGCTTCTTTGACTAAGGAACCTGTGGCTGTCTCTACCTTGGATGGGTCCAGAGCCACTGTGCAGGCACCGGCTTTTGAGGGTGTATTCAGGCCTACAGATGTGCATTTTAAACCGACGCCATCTTCTTCGTCAAGGCCTAAAACTCTACCCACGCCTAGAAAACTGACATCCAAATTGCATGGCCAGGCCCATACGCCTAAAAAACAAAATGCTTAGAATGGCTGAAGACCTTATTACTTTAATTAGGGGAAGCCAGCCTTCCCCCTCTAAGAGACTTAGAATTGATTTTCCTTCTGATCAGGATTCTGAAATTTCTGTTTCTTCTGATTACCAGGATTTGCCCTTATCTACCTATGAGGATTTTGATGCAGAGGATTCCATTCCCTCTGCTTCTCTTCCAGAAGATTTTTGTTTTGGTGAAACCTTGCACACTCTTAGAGAGCATTTCCGCTGGGAAAGCCAGGATTACTCTGACTCCAAAAAGAGGCTTAGAGAATTCTTTCCCCTCCCTCAACACAGGCCTTTAGCTATCCTTCCTGTTCCGGACATTGTAGATGATGCCTTTTTGGAATCTAGACTGACCCCAGACACTTTACCTCCAGCTCCCAGAAAAACTGACAGGTATTACAGAGTACCTGACTCTCGCAAGTTCCTCTTCAAGAATCCTAATGCGGATCCAGAGATCATTTCCCAAGGACCAAAGGGCATTAAAGCTGCTGCTGCCAAAAACCCTACCCCCTCTGATGGAGATTCCAGGGCCTTGGACAGATGGGTTAAGAAGGTATACACTTCTGCTACTTTGGCCTTTAGGGCCTTCAATTGCCAGTTTCATATGTTAAAGTATCAGCAGCATATTATGGGACTACTTAAACAGAAAATTATGTTGATTCCTGACTTTGCTGAACATAAAGAATTACAAGATTTAATGCATTCTGCTGAACAAGTTGGTAAACATACTTTGCAATGTGGTTTTGACTCTCTAGAAGCATCTTGCAGGGCTGCTGTCACTGGGTCTGTACTTAGAAGGCATGCTTGGCTTAAGGAGCAAAACTTGCCAGATCATGTTAAAGCTAAATTACTGGATGCTCCCTTAAACCAAGACCGCCTGTTTGGCAACAAAGCAGAAGTAGCCCTTAAAAAGATGGAGGAAAAAGCTAAATCTATGCAAACTTTTAAAGATTTCCTGCAAGTACAGCCTCCCAGATTTAGTAGGCATTGGCCTTCTAAGAATTGGTCCTTTCCAGTCTCTTCCAGGCCTTCTCAGTCCAAACCCAGGAACAGCAGACAACCTAGGTTTTACAGTCTCAGGCTACACACAGGCCTAAGCAGTGGGGGGCTCCCACTTCCAAAGCTGGAAGTAGTAAGGCACCCCCTATGGAAAAATGTCACAATGACTTAACCTTAACCCTTCCAAGCCCTGCTCAACTGCCTGCTCCCTTAGGAGGAAAGCTCACCCTGCAGGCAAAAAAACTGGGAATTCATTACCCAGGACAAATGGGTTTTAAATATAGTTTCCCAAGGATACAGATTCCAATTCCACACCTTACCAACCCCAAATGGTTGGCCAGACCTGCCCCCAAATCAGTGGGCAGAGGCTCAACAGCAGGTTCTCTCTCTTCTAAGTATCAGGGCTATTCAGCTTGTCCCAGCAGAAGAAAGGAGACAAGGTTTTTACTCAAGACTTTTCCCTGGTACCCAGAAAAGACAGCTCCTGGCATCCTATCCTAGACCTCTCTGTTCTAAACACCTTTTTGGTAATCCCAAAATTCAAAATGCTAACACTTCAACAGCTGCTTCCTATGCTAAGCAAAGATGCCTGGTTGGCAACCTTAGACTTAAGGGAAGCTTACCTGCACATTCCAATAAGGGAATCTTGCAGGAAATACCTAAGCTTCAGCGTAGGTTCCATGCACTATCAGTTCTCTGCACTTCCCTTTTTGCGTATCTACTGTGCCCAGAGTATTCACAAAATGTCTAGCTCCAGCCATTGCATTTTGCAGGCAGAGAAATATTCAAATATACCCATACCTGGATGATTGTCTGATTCAGGCAGAAAGCCAGGACATCCTATTAATACAACTGGCATTTGTAAAGAAACTTCTAACCTCGCTGGGGTACACCATAAATGAAAAGAAATCTCATCTGGTACCCTGCCAACAGATTGTATTCCTGGGAGCAAGCTTGAGCACAACTTCCCAGATGGCTTACCTCACACCAGAGAAACAAGTTTTTGACAGCCTACTTCAAACTACTGGCCATAAAGACCCAGCTATCTGCAAGGAAAATTCTGCAAGCCCTGGGGTTCATGGCCACTTGCATTCTACTAATTCCATGTGCAAGACTGCATATGAGGAAACTACAATATCATCTAAAAAGCCTTTGGTGTCAACATTCTCAGGACCTGGAATCAGTGATTCCTATCATTCATTGTATAAAGACAGAGTACCTCTGGTGGGCAGAGGCCTGACACCTCAACAAGGGGCTCCCTTTCAGTCTACCCCCTGCCACCCAAACACTAACTACAGATGCATCAGAGTATGCATGGGGAGCTCACTTGGCAGGGCGGTGCACTCAGGGCAAATTGAACCCGAGTCAGGTACACCTGCATATCAACCAAAAAGAAATGTTAGCTGTACAGAATTCCCTGACAGCCTTCCAGGACAGTTATTGGTAAAGAGAGATAACACCACAGTTATGTTGTACATAAACAAGCAGGGGGGGAACCCACTCATACCCTCTTTGCAGACTAGCCATGGCTCTGTGGAACACAGTCTTGAACTACCAAGTGCACCTACAAGCTCAATTCTTGCCAGGCAAGCTAAATTCACTGGCAGACGACCTAAGCAGAAATCTCATGGACTCACACGAATGGAAACTGGAACCAAAAATATTCAACCTCTTGAGGAACAAATGGGGGACTCCAGAGATAGACCTGTTTGCCTTCCCCCAGAACTACCAATTTGACAAGTTCTGCACAAGGACTCCCCACAGTCAAGCTTTGAAAGTGGATGCCCTGTCCTTTACCTGGGAAAGCCTCTCGATTTATGCCTTTCCCCCTCTGCCTCTCCTCTCGCAGGTTCTGCTAAAGATCAAACAGGGCAAACCAAGGACAATTCTTATTGCACTAGACTGGCCTCGCCAGCACTGGTACCCCCTCTTGCGCAGCATGTTACTGCTGGATCCATGGCAACTACCTCAGACACCTTCCCTGCTGTTCCCAGCAGGCGGACCAGATTCTGCACTCTCAGCTTCAAACCCTGAACCTTGCAGCCTGGCTAATTCCTTGAGCTCTCCAATAGCATCCCTCAGTAAGCAGGTGCTAGAGGTCATTCTGGAAGCAAGGAGACCTAGTACTAGAAAATCCTATGCTGAAAAGTGGAAAAGGTACTGTTCTTGGGCCAGATCCAGGGTATGGGCACTGTGGTGCCCAGTTTACCTCATATACTTCAGTACTTAACAGAAATGCTTCACAAGGACCTATCCTTCTCGTCAATTAAAATTCATGCCTCTGCAATTTCAGCACATTATAATACTGAACCACCCTCTTCTCCCACCCCCTGTTAAAGCAGTTCCTCAGAGGGGCTAAAAATGTAAGACCCCCCCCCCCCCCGGCGAGCCCTTACTGCAGCCTGGGACATTAACTTTGTATTGGAAAAGCTGACTCTCTCTCCATTTGAACCAGTTGCAACTGCAAAGTTGAACTTACTTTCTTGGAAAACAGCCTTCCTTCTAGCCATCACTTCAGCAAGAAGAGTGTCTGAATTACAGGTCCTCATGGCAGTGGAGCCCTTCATTATCTTCCATGCAGACAGGGTTTCCCTCAGGACCAATCCTTCCTTTTTGCCCAAGGTGGTGTCTAGTGTGGCCCTAAATCAGTCCATTTATTTGCCTACCTTTTTCCCTAATCCACAAAACAAAGGAGAATGAATTCTGCACAGACAACTTATATTTTATTTGGACAGGACTAAGCCTCACAGAAAATCTGAACCGCTGCTAGTTGGCTTTGCTGCAGGGGCGGAGGGGAAGGCCATTTCAAAGCAAACCATTTCTAAATGGATAGCCCATTGCATTTATTTCTGCTGTAAGCACCATGGAAAACCTACCCACAGGGGATAAGACCACATTCCACCAGGGCTGCATCTACCTCTACAGCCTTTCTCAGAGGGGTCCCTACCAGGGACATCCTAGAAGCTGCTACCTGGAGCTCTGTACATACCTTCACCAAGTATTACCACATGCCTATTTTTTCTAAATCCAGAGCTGGATTTGTCACTGCAGTATTGCAGGGCTTAATAGCCGGTGCTAATGTTCTCTAACTTCCTTCTCCCTTCCTTAGCTTTGGGAATCTACCCAAATGTAATGACTGCAACAGTGAAACACAAAGAACATAGTACAGTTGTGTATACTTACCATACATGTAGATGTTCGAGTGTATTTACTGTTGCAGCCCTGGTTACCCTCCCTCCATCCCCCTGACTTCTGTTGCTCTACCTTTCCTTCTTGTTTGGTGTATGTGAGTTTTCTGGTGTATTTGCTTTTTGTTGGAGGTGTAACATCACATATAATTGCTTCCCATTATGGGGGCACCTGACATCTGGGGCAAGAAAAGCTGATGTAATGGCATCGACTGCATGTTTTATACCCCCTGATGACCTGACGTCATGGAAGAAGAGACAGCATCCGACGCAGGAATCCAAGACTCTGGTATTCAGGCCGGCTGAGGGCTACCTGCAGGCTGATAACCCAAATGTGATGACTGCAACAGTGAATACACTCGAACATCTACATTTATGGTAAGTGTACACAACTGTACTTTTTTCCTTAAGTAGAGTTTGCTATTAACTTTAATTAGATTTTTTTTTTTACTTTTTCCGTCTATGTAATGCATCTTTTATTCATTTATTTACAATTGGTTACTGGTAAATTTTAACTGGACATCAAATAACCCTATTTCAGTGAAGCCTCGTGGAGAAAACCTCCAAGTACAAATAAAACATAAGCAAGATTATGTTATACAAAGATATACCCCGGGATTCATGAAGCTCGGCGCAAGGCCGGCGTAAGGTCTGCGCCGGCGGTGCAGTGAATAGCCGGCGCAGTAGCGCCATATGCATATTAATGAGTGCACCGCAACCACAGACACGTGCGTAGTGTACGTGAGCGAGCCCAGGTAGGATGCGTCTGGAGGCGTGTCTAAGCCGGCATGAGGTGAGCAACCTAATGTGCTGACAGCCACGGTCCGCCCATAATAGTAATGGCAGCAGCCAGGTCCCGTGCAGAATGAAACGCACGTAGAGTATGTAACATAGTACCCGTCCCAAATAAACGGAGAAGCAAATACAAGCCACGAAGGCTTAAGTGTACCCATCCAAGGAGCAAAGGATACGCATAAGACCGCGTTTGTCCCGCAATGCACCGTCAGTGGTTACACTCAGAGAAGGTGTACAGCAGCATGTCAGCGCGCCGCACCGACATAGGAGCAGCGACTAAGGTCACCACCTATTCCACTCTGGGTGGGGCAGTCTCTCTATGGGCAGTTGTGTCCCAAAAAAACGTATTAAAATGGCAAATGTGCTAAGATTGTAGGACATAATGATATCCCGTATGTAATGTAATGGTAGCATGAATTGGTTATTTCTGTAACTGAAATACCTAAATGTCACAAGAAACAGAATAAGCAAGCAAACTGCCACAACAATAAGCTTTTATTTAGGCAAACAAGTGAAGTCCTATGCTATATAGTGACCGTGTGTATGTGTCGGCCTGTAAAGTCAGATGCGAGTCCCGGAAATATCCCAGCTTGGAAACTGGAAAAGGTGGCAACCCCAGTAGCGACATGGGCATGGTCACCAGGGTTACCAGCTGTCCCAATGTGCCATGGACAGTCCCTGATTGGACAGTTGTGTCCCTGCAACAATCGGAAAAATGGAAAATGACCTCAGATCCCCTGCCAAAAATATTCCCGCAATATACATGTAATAGTAGTATAAAACATAATACATTTGTGTATGAAACACATACATGGCAGAAGAAAATGAATAAGGAACCTAAATGCTTACACAATAAGCTTATAGTATGGCAAACAAGTGAAGTTCTGTCAACTGCACTTGCCGTGGGTATGTGTAGTCCTGCAAATTCCGAAGTTTCCACATAACATGCCCCACTATGGGCATTGGAAAAGGTGCCAACCATAATGGTCACAAGCAGTAGTGAGAGTACATAGCCGGGTAGCTGTGTTGACATAACAGTAAGGAATCAAGATACCTTAAACACAGGCAAACATGTGCATAGCAACATATCCCACACCCAGCAACGTCTCTGTCGCATACACTGGATGGCGTATGTTGAAGTGCAATATCCAGAAGCAGAACCCATGCATTCAGATGTAATACACAATAGCCTCATTGTACATGTCAGTCCCACCCATGTACACCTGTGCACCCTAACCCGCTAGCATCCGTGTGCAGCTATACACCCACACACAATGTGCATACCTGAAATGTGGTAAGATGTTTGTGTTAGGCAATGCCACGCGGGCAAATACGTACCCCACATGTCACCAACCCACCTCAGGTACAGATATGTAAATGGCTGCATGTGAATGTGTCTGCAGAATGTGTACATCCTGCATGTGGTATGTAGCCGTCGAAACCATATAGGTTTGCATACGACACGGTGCACATAACTGTACACATGTGGACAAGTCGGGTTGTTGAACCACCGCATCGATGATTAGCTATGCAGTGAAGTCGATCACATATAGCGGAACACGTGCCCACCAAACAGGACTTCCTAACAGGGTGCTACAGGCAAAGAAGGGGAAGGTGGGACATCACATGTGGAGAGTAGCATTGCCGGACGGCCAAATACACACGGTCAAGGTAAAGGACGGAACAACATGCATATGGCGGATGGATGTTGTTGAAAAATATATATAGAAACACATATGAAGTGCCAGTTTAGACTGAAATACTAGATAATGCATTGAATTGTACCGTACAATATGGCAGTAGAACTAAGCCTGCATGTAATTGGTGAAGCTAAGCTGTAGTGTGATGGAATTCTGATCCTGGCAGTAACCAGTACAGCAGGCTTATGTCTGTCAGCATTAATTATCTGCTGGGTTACAGAACAATAAATGTATGTACATGCATAACATCACCCCTTCCCTGAGGAGGATGGCCTTGTGAGCTCTATCGAAGATAACAGTACAACTCCTTACCAGAGAGACAAAGCAACGTATTAAGAAATTAACCGACTACAGTATCAGAACAGTCTAGGGTCCTTGAAACAGCTACAATCACAGAAGGACACTGTAATTGACAAGGTGCCTTGCAAGGCTGTGTTATTCTCATGGGAAAACATTTAATAAGCATTACCTGAGCACTGTTGTAGGAATACAACGTTGTGGACTCTAGCGATGTAAATGCCTTGTGACTGACCACATCATTAATGTGTGCAAAAGATGATAGTATACCCAATGCTCATACAGCTGTAACATGTATAGAGTAAAACAAATGTCTAAACATTTACTGAATAGTTCTTTGCCTCCTGCTGCACAGTAGTAAAACGTTATTAATCTCAGCTTCCTGTGTTATTGACTGTCAGTTTGAAAATACGAATGAGTGTTACAGTTTGATTTAAACAACTTAATTGACAGATGTGTACGGTCTAGCATGGGAATAGGTCAAGCCAACCATCACAATGTCCATGTGTACCACATACAAACAGTCAGTAACACGCAGTAGTAGTGCATGAAGGCATACACGACTGTGGGAATAGTACAGGACATATGGCACGTGCCAAGTGCAGATGCATGACACAAACCCCAGGATCGGTGTCCCTGCAAAGAGGAACATGTGCCAACCACACCTCCCACAGATGTACCGGCAATAAAAACACATGGCAAACACACAGAAACACTACTGTCCAACACACGACTGCAACGGAGCCTGGTCAAACACCAACATGAAGCATGCACAAACAGGGACTTGTGTAATGTTTGCCTTAACACCTCCCCATAGGCCAAAGAAGAATAGAATGGACATATGCATGTAATGTTGTGAAGGATGTGTGGTAGTCCTCGGTATCACAGTGTTAGGGACACAGATACACTGTCATCAACTGTGACGTATGTGCACTGTACACAGCATACCTGCATGTAATACAGAGGACAATCATGTGCCACAGAAATATACACTGGAGAAAGAGTATAGGGGATAGACAATTGTAAATGTGACAAACTATGAATATAGGTTCATCGTCCATAGGTACAGGGTAGGCCATCGTCCCAGGTTCAGCCATAACACTACACCATAGTTAGGATGACTTTGCCAACCTTCTGTGCTTCAGATAAAATACCCATGATAGTGCTGTACCTCCGTCAAGCAGGGATAATGATGTAATCCCTGGCCTATGCCTGCAATTCTCCATCCAATGGACAACACACCCGCGAACAAGGCTAGGAAGGATCTCTGTCTCACATGTACTGTGATGTAGATCCACAGCATTATGAGTGTCTGGGTGATATATGTGTCACCAACACATCCCATTAATGACCGTGACAAGGTAAATGTCACCTGCCCTAGTGGTTCTGAGGGATGCAGATACAGTAGGTGAAGCATACACATGACATATGGGTTGACATGGCCTTGTATGTCAGGCACAGGTCAACACTAAACAGCAGGTATGTGACGTAATGTGGCAGGGGTCCTACAAGTGGGGCAGCATTACACAAAATGATGTCATCTTGCATCTGTACAACAATTAACCTATGAGGGCTTCCCAGCTGCTATAGGTGTATGGTCAGATACAGTCTGAATGGGGCAACGTAGTAAATCATAGGTGTAACACGTAATGGGTACAAGGAGACAATGACCTAGCCTGATGTAGATGTGAATCCCTGCACAAACAGGTGGGCAATGTAGAAGTCCCACACAACCACGATAGAAACGTGTGTGTTGAATGAATGGTGACTGGCAAACTCTGTCCCCTGATCCCTGGTAATCACCTCTGTGCTGAGTGGACAGCCACCTATATGCTGGACAGGGGTGACCTAGTAGTTCTCCACAGGTATGATGTTGCATTACTTAGCATTTAGCTGTGGGACATGTCCCTGACAGCAGATATGCATATCTGGGAGGCCCCTTCGAAGGATATCTGTGTCAGATGTCCGTCCCACTATGGCACCTGTTTTGCAGTCATCTACAAACAATGTTGCCCACAAAACCCCTGTGTGTGCCTGTACCCTGGAAATGTAGATGTATGACAGGAGTGGACCCACGGAAGGGCCCCATGGGACACCACTTGCGACAGGCAGTAGGTCTGACACGCTGCCAGCAACTATGACCGTGTGGGTTGTGTCACATAGACAGTTTCCAACACATTCTGTGATGTACGTGTTCACATCCCAGCCAATGGGTTTATCAACGATACCTGAGGGGGGTAATGTGATGAAGGCCTTTGCCAGGTCAAGGTAGGCTGTATGGACTGCAACACCCCATCAATGGCCTCGGTGACTGTCCCGAAAATGTCACCCATGCTTTAAAGGCATGAACCGCCCTGAACAAGACAAACCGTGTTGGATGCAAAGTATGTATGTCCCCTATGCAGTCATATACGAGCCGCAGTATGATCCCTCCCCATGTCTTTGCAGATAGGTCTCCTCATGGTAATGGGACAGTAATAACCAGGCTCAGTGGAGGCATTGGCCCTGGCGTGGGACTACAGTTGCCATGCGACACAACCTGGGTACCTTACCTGAGGTGAGGCTACAAAGAAATAGCTGTCCTAACTGTGGGTCTAATACCTCAATGAGATAGTGGAGTACACAGTGGGGTTACCAGCTGGTCTCATGGATGCTATGTCCACTACCCTGGAGAGAGCATGTCCCACCTGTGTGTCACAGAATATTTGGTGACCACAAACCGCTGGTACAGACATCTCCTCATGTGTGGGGGAGGGTGTGGAGATGTCCTTACTGGACTTGTCAGCCTGTTTGTTGGCAATGTGTGTATGTTGAGTAAACTCCACCTCTTTGTGAACCCAGTCAGAGCATATGTGGGAGTGACCTCCCAGGTGTTGAGCATAGCAACTGAAGGTGGTATGATTGTCAGCCAGGTCCATGTAGGTATATCTGTGGAATGTGCCCTGGACCATGGCACGACAGTGTGTAACTCTACACATATGATGACCAAGGGTGTCATACCTCACAAGGTGTCTGCTCCACCTTGTAGTAGCCACCTCCTCGTGTTGTACATCCTGTGTATGGCTGGGGTACACCACACTGGATGCTTGGCATTGGTACAATGAACCACAGTTGGGTAAGTGAATGCCTGGTTCATGCAGTCCTGTAGGTACTGGTAGATGGCAAATGTGATTGATGCAGTGGCTGCAGTACTGTCGACCACTGGCTCAGGGTCCTTAAAGGAGACCACAGTAGTGTGCAGAATTGTGTAGTCTGCCTCTGAGCAAGCAATGTGTATGGTAACTGGCAACACTCACAGCAACGGATGCCAATAGCAGAAGCCAATGTCCAAATAACATAGATTAACTTCTGCATGACAATATGTCTTATCATACATGTATTGACACGTGTGTGCTAATTACAATTGCAAATGGCGGTAAGACTGGCCTAAAGTTCCCGTGATGTACACAGTCTGGAGGTGTTGTTCCGATAATAAAGTGGCAATACCTCCCAATCGTGACCCCTGGGTATGAAAGTGGTTGTTAACCTGCAACATTGGATGTACACCATTGGGTTCTGGTGTCGGAAGACATGGTTCCTGTAGCACTACACAGTATGGGTAGTCAAGCAGACATCCGCGATTGCTGAACACACAGCATCAGTGAAACCCACTGCTCACAAGGACACAGTCCGACAAGCTCTACACTTTACATATGCACAGTGGTGTCCATTGTAGGACCCAAAAATTGACTAACAAAAAGAATGATGTCTTATTTCAATGCGTACCTGAACTCATTGTCGTCACAGGTACACATATGCACATAGCGTGTTTAATGTTACTGATAGCTGTCCATGTAATGCAGCACAGATGCACAGAAATACCCAGGGTACCGGGTCCATAGAATTGCGTCCACATCACAGTCCCACACACATGAAGGATGTGTAATGGGTACTGTCGATTGTTGCAGTCAAGGGATTCTGGGTATGTAGACTCTGGGCTCGGTGTTGTTTCGCAGGCAATCCTTTGTCCCGCCCGTGGGAGGATGTGCGTAGCACCTGCCTTACTCTCCGCTAATAATGCAAACCATCCACCGGAGAATGCTAAATGCAGGTGTGAAATGTGTACAGCCCTATACTAGTGTCCAGTAGGCAATTGTCATGGATGGACAACCGTATGGCCAAGATGGCACCCACAACTGCAAACCCGGGTAAATTACACAGCGGCGGTAAGGCATAACACAGGAAATACACATAGGGACTACAGTTGACATTCCACATACAAAGCGGACCGTCGTGCCAACACCGGCGTACACAGCACTCAATCTGCCAGCAACAGAATGAGGAGCACCCGCTACCATACAGCGGAACAGATGTGCGACCTGTGGAACACATACTAATGGCACACACAACGTCAAGTAGGATATGTAAACTATGGCATTCCCACCTATGAAGACAACATGGTTAAATGAAAACATAGGTAATCAACATGTTCCGGTGGTGTTATATTGGAAATACGGTGACGGATATGTCCCATTGGGATGTCTGAGGTTTATATGAAGCAGTTGCTAACCAGCATCTTTGGATGTATGTCATTTGTTCACAGTACTAAATAACCTGGTTATGTAGCACCATATAGAATGGGTAGTGAAACAGACATCCGCGATTGGGGAACATACACCAGCAGTGAAAAGCACTGGGCAGGTGGACACAGTCCAGCAACATCTAACTTGACATATGCACATCGGTGTCCATTGTAGGACCCAAAAATTCCATTCATGGAATGCCTGCTAGCTTCCTGCATTACTCACGTGATCTCATTGTCGTCACCACGTCACAGGTACACATATGCACAAAGCGTGTTCAATGTTGATGATAGCTGTCCATGAAATGCAGCACACATGCACAGAAATACCCAGGGTGCCGAGTCCATAGAACTGCGTCCACATCACAGTCCCGCACACATGAAGGATGTGTAATGGGTACTGTCGACTGTTGCAGTCAAGGGAGTCTGGGTATGTAGAATCTCGCCTCGGTGTTGTTTCGCAGGCAATCCTTTGTCCCGCCCCGTGGGAGGGATGTGTGCGTAACACCTGCCTTACTCTCCGCTAATAATGCAAACCATCTACCGGAGACTGCAAAATGCAGGTGTGAAAGGTGTACAGCCGTATACCAGTGTCCAGTAGGCAATTCACATGGATGGACAAGCGTATGACTAAGATGGCACCCATACCTGCAAACCCGGTGGAATTACACTGCCGTAGTAAGGCATTACACAAGTAATACACATAGGGACTACACTTGACATTCCCCATACAACAAACACAGACAACCAGCCGATGAAGTCCAAAGCAAAGACGAGGTACTGTAGACACCGTCAGTGACCACTCAGAGCACACCAGGAATTAAATGCAGTCACCATAGTTTATTGAAGCTCATTTCGTCTGCTTCATAAGCAGACTTATTCAGAATAAATACAATGCAGTCCAACCTACTACATGTAAAACCCTTAATTGGTCAGTAAATTAGATGTGCTAGGTATTAATTACATGCCTTAAAGGCAAACAAGCAAACAAACTTTACTTGGGTTACAGATTCCACACAGTGAGGACATCAGACATTGCTTCGAAAGGTACATTCTTCATAGAGAAATAGAAATATATGTATATATATGAAAGATGAACCAACATAATGTTTTCCAAATGTCTGACTGTGTAAGCTACATATATATGTTCTACGGATTGTGCCAATATATTAAAAGAACTGCAGACACCTAGTAATATAAATGAACCATAATATACACAGATAAACCGTATGATTATGACTAATATAAAATAGACCAACGAAATGTAAAGATTCACAATGTGGTAATGTAAATATTCATTTAGAAGGTTACTTAAATAAATCAATTCAGACATCCATGTCAAAATACTAACACAAGGCCAGCGAGGTGCCTGCCCTCACATGTACTGGGATGTTGTTCCACAGCATAGTGAGTGTCTGGGTGATGAATCTGTCCCACCAACACGTTCTATTAATGACAGTGTCAAGGTGTACGTCACCTGCCCTTGTGGTTCTGAGGGATCTAACTTCTTTAGGTGAAGCATACTCATCAGATCTGGGTTCGACATGGCCTTGTATGCCAGGCACAGGTCACCTCTGGGCAAGTGGTATGCAACTGTATACATCTGGAATTCTTTCAGTTGGTCAGTATAACACATATTCCTGAGACCCTGCATCTGTTTGTCGATGAACTGTTGGTGCCTTTCCAGCTGCTGCAGGTGTCGGGTCAGATACATTCTGAACGGGCATTGTACCCAATCATAGGTCTAATGAGTGATGAGTACAAGGGGACAATGACCTCCCTGATCTAGATGTGAATCCCTTCATGATGATGTGGGCAATGTGGAAGGTCTACCTAACTACGTTAGCAGCGTGTGTGTCTAACGAGCGGTTAACAACAACCGGGTCCCCAGATCCCTGGTAACTCCCTCTGTGCTCAGTGGATTGCCACCTATATGGTAGCTAGGGGTAACCTTGTTCTTCCCGAAGGGTATGACTATGCATTTCCTGGCATTTAGCTGTAGGCCATGTCTCTGGCACCACTTATCCACATCTGTGAGGCACTCCTGAAGGATATCTGTGTCAGATGTGTGTCTGACTATGGCACCCAGTTTGCAGTCATCTGCAAACATTGTCACCCATAACCCCCCTGTGTTTGCTTGTACTTTGGAAACGTAGATGCTGAAAAATAGTGGACCCAGGACTGAGCCCCATGGGACACCGCTTGTGACTGGCTGTGAGTATGACGTGGCGCCAGCAACTATGACCATGTGTGTTCTGTGACTTAGCCAGTTTGCAACCCATATGGCGATGTATGGATATACGTTCAAGATGACGTGTTTATCACTGATACCCGAGGGGGGTATTGTGTCGAAGGCCTTTGCCAGGTTGAGGTAGGCTGTATGGACTGCTTTACCCTCATCAATGGCCTTGGTGACTGATCCTACAAAGTCAAACACGTGTAAAGGCATGATCTGACTTTGACCAAGCTAAACTGGGTTGTATCCAAAGTATGCGAGTCCCCTATGTCTTTATCTATGAGTTCCATTATGATCCCTCTCCATGGCTTTGCAGATAAGGCTTGTCAAGCTAATGGGATGGTAATAACCAGGGTCAGTGGAGGCACCATCTATGTGAAGTGTGACTACAGTAAGCCTTGTGCTACTACTGCAGTGCGTATCCTGAGGTGAGGCTAAGATTAAACAGCTGTCCTAAGTGTGGGTTTAATTCCCCATAGAGTTCATGGAGTACACAGCTGGGACACCATCTGGTCCCATGGATGCTGTGTTGACTGCCTTGGAGACAGCATTTCCCACCTGTGCGTTACAGATGTTCCAGGATCTACAAGTCTCAGGTATAGATAACTCTCCATGTTGGGGAATGTTAGCACTGAACATGTCAGCCAGTATGCTGGCAATGTGTGTAGGTTCAGTCATCTTCACATCATTGTGAACCCGGTTTGAGCATATCTGGGAGTGTCCTCCCAGGTGTCCAACATAGCTAAAGAAGGACTCATGAATGTCTGTTGAGTCCTTGTTAATTTCTCTGTTGAATTTCCCCTGGATGATTTCATGACAGCTTGTAGTTCTTCACATATAATGAGCAAGGGTGTGTTACCTTACAAGTATTCCGCGTTAACTTGTAGTATCTACCTCCTGTCGTTGTAGAGCTTGTTCATGGCTGGGGTCCACCAGACTGCATGCTTGTCTGTGGTACAAAGAGTCTCAAGTTTTGTATGGGATTGCCTGAATCCATGCAGTCCTGTAGGTGCTGGTGGAAGGCATATGTACGTGATTCAGCGGTTTGAGTGATGTTCACCACTGGCTCAGGGGCCTTAAAGGAGACCACAGTAGTGTTCAGAAGTGTGAAATCGGCTTTTGAGAAAGGCATATGTATGGTACCCGGCACCACTGTACACATGGAACATCATGGCAATACACCACGGCTGGATGTGGGTAATGCTGGACATACCCACGGCAGACGTGGCATGTTCCCGAGTCCGATGCCGAGGGACCACACACATAGCCGCCTTAGGCATAGGCCAAGTAGGCAGCCGTCTAGGGCGTTGCTCTACTCGGGGCACCTTTCCAGACTTTGTTTGGTGTAGGTAGACCAGGAGGGGGGTAGCGGGTGATGTTGTGGTGGCAACTTCTGCCTAGGGCACCACTTAACCTAAGGCCACTCTTCCCGTGGGTAATACAGCAGTACCCACACCCAGACGCGGGTCATTGCTAGTATGGCATATCATCTATGGCAAGAAACCATATATTCCCAGACATAATGGCACAGCATAATGCCTGTCCGCCCAAACGCAGACATACGTCACCCGCGGCGGTGCGGACGTACTGCGCGAGATGTCCGTTACCAGTGTCGACATTGTCTCGCTTTGTGAAACAAACTCCACATAGCGATTCAATACTAAACAGCGACGGAGAACCCGATGTCCCCGTGGCTGAGCTGTTCAACCTGTTCCGCCATGTTAAATGTGTGTAGCACAGCGGAACCGGCCCAAACCAAGCAACAGACATGTCTGTGGCTCAGTGAAAGCCGTCACGCAATGGTAAACTCATGTAATATTGCGACACAGGTCATACATACCGAGGGTTAGTAATGGAAATAGGTCCGTTCGACCAGACCGTGTGCAATTAGTATAACAAGATCTAGCGTACACCAGCCAATCGGCGCACGGTTATGAATAATTGGGGGTGACATGGTACCATAGACACGGACAAAGCGTGCCCATGTGACTCATCTAACATTCGTACCGCGGTCAGGGCAGTTCCGTACACTGGGCGGACAAGACCAAACCCAAAGCACCACAGCAACACCCTGACAATCGAAGGCCTGTATGCGTGGGGATATAAGCACCTGTCATCTGAACATCCCTGCGGTCACGACATATGCATCCTGGGCCATGGCGAGGGGAATAAGGAATGTTTAACATGCAGTACCGCACCTTTCCCAGCAGGAGAATGGATGCCTGTGGCGTGCGTGAGTGCGGGGGATATGTAAATGTACTTAAGTACCATGGGTATGCATATTAATGACACCGAACAGCTAACGTGTAGTGGTCACAGTAACTGGCAAGCGTGAATGCAGTCACGCGTTTGAATTACGACTATGGAACATATAGATGTGAGCGATGTGCGTAATGCGTCCATGCTGCAAAGACTGTTACATGTATAAAGTTGTAAGTGCGTTCTGCATCGTCCGTCAACGGATCAGACATATGTTACGGAATAGTCACAACTAACACAATACACGTCACCACAGAGAGCCAGAAAACATATATAAACAGAATACGGATATGCATGTGCGGCTGGCGTAACCCACAATTAGAAATGCGGTGTGCGTGTGCGTGTGTGATCCACTGGAAGCAGGGAAGGTTAAGGATGTGTCCTCCACTCATTTACATTCATAATTGTAAAATATATGCTTAAATAGTACTTACTGATTCCATGCTTTGGAATCGTAATGCTACAATTATACACATTGATATAAAATATCCTGATCAACACACTACATTCTAAGGTTTACTCACAACAATTATCAACTATGTTTCAAGATACTGATTGTATTGACCAATATTGTATTTATATTAACACATTGTTGTCGTATTATTGTTTCCATGAAGTAATGTATGCAACACTGATTTGTATATGTCACGTTATAATCAAGACTTGTAGCACTGTCCACTTAACTATGAGCTGGTTTATTGATTATTTAACTTTAAACTGACTCTGAAGGAAGTGTATAAGGGACAACTATGTAATGCATTTCGTGCTCCGACGATGCCCCATGTTAGTAGGTGAAAGAGCTTAGTATCGTTTGACTGTGGAGTCTATCGTTTTTGTCATTGTCTGTTTTGGCCGATATATGTTCAATAATGTCGTTTATGAAGATGGGCAGGACGCAAGGTTTGCTGTATTTCCGCTTACTGGCACGTGGATATAGATAGGCCAAGTAATACATAATATGGGTAGTCAAGCAGACATCCACGATTGGGGAACATACAGCGGCAGTCAAAACCACTGGCCAGATGGTGACAGTCCAACACGTTCTACACTTTACATATGCACATCGGTGTCCATTGTAGGACTCCAAAAATAGTTGCATTTACACCTTCGACTCGTTGTGATCGGCCAGACAGAGTGTCAGCCGTGACTATGGCACAGCTAGACATGCACCACCAGCGTGTTTAAGGTTGATGATACCTGTCCATGAAATGCAGGACATATGAACAGAAATCCCCAGATTGTCGTGTCCATAGAAGTCGTCCACATCCCAGTCCCGCACATGAAGGATGTGTAATGCGTGCCGTGGGGGTTTGCAGCCATGGGATCCTGGGTATGCAAAATGGGGCTCGGTGTTGTTTGGCAGATAATCCGTTGTCCCGCCCCGTGGGAGGGCTGTGGGTATAGCACGTGCCTTAGTCCCCACTAAGGATGCAAAGCATCCACTGGGTAATGCTAAAAGCAGGTGTAAAATGTGTTCAGCCCTACATCAGTGTCCAGTAGGCAATTCCCATGGATGGACAAGTGTACGACCAAGATGGCACCTATAACTGGACACCTGGTGGAATTACACAGCTGCGGTAAGGCATAACACAGGAAATACATTAGGGACTACAGTAGACACTCCCCATACAAAGTCAGACCACCGTGCGAATACCGGCGTACACAGCACTCGATCTGCCAACAACAACATGAGGATCACTCGCTTCCATACTGCGGAACAAATGGGCGACCTGTGGAACACATACTAATGGCATACTAACAACCTCAACTACGAAGGTCATACGATGTTTCAACACTAGCGTTCCCGCATATAACGAACATGCTTCAATGAATAAATAGGGTATGCATGTTCTGTCTGTTTTATATTGACAATACAGTGGCGTATATGTCCTACTGGGCCTTCTGAGGATTACTTAAAGCACTTGCCAACCTGCAGCATTACATCAATACCATTTGGGTTAATTGTAGTAGAACATGGGTTTCGTAGCACAACATAATATGTGTAGTCAAACAGACATCCGCGAGTGGGGAACATACAGCAGCGGTCACAACCACTGGCCAGATGGACACAGCCCAACATGTTCTACATTTTACATATGCACATTTGTGTCCATTGTAGGACCCAAAAATTTCTCCTTTTGCAACGCCAACTGGTTGCAAGCGGAAGACCAAGATGAACTACAGCCGTGACTACGGCACAGCTACATATATGCACCGCCAGCGTGTTCAAGGTTGATGACAACTGTCCATGAAATGCGGGACATATGCACAGAAATCCACAGATTGTCGAGTCCACAGATGTGCGTCCACATCCCATTCCAGCACACATGGAGGATTTGCTATGGGTACTGTCGAGGGTTGCAGCCATGGGATCGTGGGTATGCAGAAATGGGTGTTGGAGATGATTGGCAGATGATCCATTGTCCCACCCCGTGGGAGGGATGTGGGTACAGAACATGCCTTACCACCCACCAATACTGACAATCATCCACGGAGAATTCTACATGCAGCTGTGAAATGGGTACAGCCCTACACCAGTGTCCAGTACGCATTTCCCAAGGATGGACAAGCGTCACGGACAAGATGGCACCCATAATAGCAAACCTGGTGCAATCACACAGCCGTAGTAAGGCATAACACAGGAAATACAGATGGAAACAACAGTAGACACACCGGTAGACATCCATCCTGCCGTGCGAATCCCGGCGTACACAGCAGCCAAGGTGCTAGCAAGTATGTGGGGATCACCCGCTTCCACTCGGCGGAACATACGGGCGACCTGTGGAACACATATTAATGGCACACCAACAACGTCAACTAGGAAGGTCATACTATGGTTAAAATATGGCGTTCCCACACATAAATAACATACTGTCATGAATAAATAGGTTCTACATGTACCGGCTGTGTTATAATGACAATACAGTGGCGGATAGTTCACAATGGTACCTCTGAGGATTACTTAAAGCAGTTGCCAACCTGCAGTACTACAGTAACACCATATGGGTAAATTGTGGAAGGACACGGGTTCCGTAGCACTACATAATATGGGTAGGCAGACAGACATCCGGGACTGGGGAACATACAGCAGCAGTCAAACCCACTGGCTGAATGGACACAGTCCAACATGTTCTACACTTTACATATGCACATCGGTGTCCATTGCAGGACCCAAAAATTTCTCCTTAAGTAAGTGTGGGCAGCATAGTGTGAACCAGAAGAGGTGACAGCCATGACTACGGCACAGGTAGATATATGCACCACAAGCGTCTTCAAGGGTGATGACAACCGTCCATGAAATGCAGGACATATGAATAGGACTCCCCAGGCTGCTGCGTCCATACACGTGCGTTCACATCCCATTTCCGCACACATGAAGGGTGTGCAAGGGTACTGTCGAGGGTCGCAGACATGGGATCGCGGGTATGCAAAATGGGTGTCGGTGTGGATTGGCAGGTGATTCGTTGTCCCGCCCGTAATGCGGGCCATGGCATATGCGTTACTCCATAATAATAATGCCGATCATCCACGGAAATGGAGAATGCAGCTGTGAAATGTTTACAGCCCTATACTAGTGTCCAGTAGGCAGTTCCCATGGATGGACAAACGACGCCAAGATGGCACCCATAGCTGCAAACCTGGGGGAATCCCACAGCTGTTGCAAGGCATAACCCAGGAAATACAGATAGGGACTACAGTAGACACTCCCCATACAAAGCCAGACCGCTGGGCAGATACCGGTGTACACAGCACTCAATCTGCCAGCACATCAATGGGGATCACACGCTTCCATACAGTGGAACAGATGGGTGACCTGTGTAAACATACCAATGGCACAATCTCAGCGTCTGCTGGGAATGACATACGATGGTCAAACTATGGCGTTCCCACCAATGAAAGACATCCTTCGGTGAATTAATAGGATTGATGTCAATAGACCATGGCAAACACCCAGTGAACAGGAAAGACTTGCTGGCACCCTATGGCTACAAACCATGTCACACATAGGTAGATGGAACAGTCAACTTAAACATTTCGTCCACGACACGTCGCATATGGTATCCAAAGGTACTTCATAGACATGTATGCGCTATCACCCGTAGGCCCCGTGAGACTTACACATAACATGGAAGTATCCAAGCTTTAAATGTCCACCCTTACACTTCCATTTGTCACTTTCTATGCGAACAATGAACATGTAGCCACAGCATAGAAAGCACAGACACTGCTAACGAAACACACACATGTCAACATCACAGAAAGCATACTATGAACACATGTATTACATGATATTGTACTATGAAACACAAACAAACCAGCAACCTGCGGCAAGAATAGTCCCCGTAGTTCGACACAACACAAGTCTTCGTAACATTTAAACAGTTTATTAAAACATGCAACGTTTACGTTGTTTCCACAACGTCTGCAGAAAAAGCAAAGTCTAAGAATGTTCACAATCAACAATGTGAGTCTTAACAAGATTTTAAATATCACATTGTTGATTGTGAACAGTTTAAGACTTTGCTTTTCAGAAGAAGTGAAAAGGAAACACACACACACACGGAAGGGACGGAGGCGAACCTACGCCTATCTACATGAACTCACTACAGTATGAAGCATTTACAGAACGCGCTACCGAGTTTACTGAACAGAGCGCTGTCAGAGGCATACTTGTAGGCTGGTGACATCACCCGCAAGACAATAGTTGGCAATAGCCAAGGTATGTGTTGCGGAGCGTCTAAAAGCATGTTCATTCGCAGAGGCAGCTGGAAACACACACACACACACACACACGGAAGGGACGGGAGATGAACCTACGCCTATCTACATGAACTTACTACAGTATGAAGCATTTACAGAACGCGCTACCGAGTTTACTGAAGAGAGCGATGTCAGAGGCATACTTGTAGGCTGGTGACGTCACCCGCAAGACAATAGTTGGCAATAGCCAAGGTATGTGTTGTGGAGCGTCTAAAAGCATGTTCATTCGCAGAGGCAGCTGGAAACACACACACACACACACACACACACACACACACGGAAGGGATGGGAGACGAACCTATGCCTATCTACATGAACTTACTACAGTATGAAGCATTTACAGAACGCGCTACCGAGTTTACTGAAGTGAGCGCTGTCAGAGGCATACTTGTAGGCTGGTGACATCACCCGCAAGACAATAGTTGGCAATAGCCAAGATTTGTGTTGCGGAGCGCCTAAAAGCATGTTAATTCACAGAGGCAGCTGGAAACACACACACACAGAGACACGCACACGCACACACACACACACACACACGGAAGGGACGGGAGATGAACCTACGCCTATCTACATGAACACACTACAGTATGAAGCATTTACAGAACGCGCTACCGAGTTTACTGAGCAGAGCGCTGTCAGGAGGCATACCCCTACGTGGGTGGTATCATTTGCAGAGGCAATGCGCCCGATCGGGAGTTAGGTCAGAATGCGCAGTCACGCAGCCTGTTACCATCCCAAGGTCGCCGTACAGTAACACGTTAGTGCTGCAGTCGGGAATACCAAGTAACTACTGATCAGTACATCACTGCCTACTGGGCATGCTCAGACACTTAGACTCGGCACAGAGCAGACATGCATACACATGGTGCGACGGTATGGGTGGCGGAATGTGGACCGTTGTGTGTGTCCAGCCACACAACAGAAACCTGGCCATGCCACAGACGTGGCCGTTGCGAAGGGGATACAGGCATGCACCCGGGCTATAACTGGAGTAAGACGCGGTGTGCACTGTGCTGTGTGTCTATCTACACAGCTGCCTACTGGGCATGCTCAGACACTTAGTCGGCACAGAGCAGACATGCATACACATGGTGCGACGGCATGGGTGGCGGAATGTGGACCGTCGTGTGTGTCCAGCCACACAACAGCAACCCGGCCATGCCACAGACATGGCCGTTGCAGCGGGGAATATCTAGGTGCAATTAACCATGTGTAGGACTGGCCTACAGTTTGTTGCATGCTACAGACAACCCTCCCAAACACAGGCTACCTGCACAGATGTCCTGAGGACACTGGTGAGTGGGCATGCTCTCACAACAGCACCGTATTGGGTGACATGAACCACCCATACATAGACTGGGAACATCAGCCATGGCACAACACACTACGCCACCGGTCACAGGTGTTCTCACACCTGGCCACTGTTAAACAGCCATGCACCATACATACTAGGGGGGGATGTCTGACAGTTCTGCCCATCACACATGGTGAGGATATGCCCCACACAGGATGTACAGCCCTCAATGGTGATGCCAGACCGTATAGTGGATCCACTGGTCATCCACATCCTGTAACCAACACCGGCATGGGGACCTAAGTGATGACCTCTCCACAACAAACCACACACATCATACGACCGGTGTGGTACCCTACAAGTCCTCCATGCCAGTGTTGAACCCAGGCCAGACCGGCAACCGCCTAACGAATGCATTCTCTGAGCACCCACATGCATGTCTGCAACAGGCAAACATGATAACATCAGGACCTTGTCCACCACAGGTAGGCACATGGTGTGGTGGACCCCAGCCACTGACTAGCTGTACATCAACAGTTGGAGCTAATACATGACAGAAAACCATCTCCCATTCATACTGGCGTCACCATACGGCCACACATACAATCATCCACGGCCGCTTGTGGGAGTGGTACTGCAGAGGGCACATGAGACAACCATAGGGCCTTCCTTAACTGTGGTAAGGACATGGTTGGGGGCACACAGACTTGGCTGGAAATGGTCCAGAATGGTACAACGGTCACTGCAACCACAGACATTGTCTGCAAACCAGCAGACATGTTCCATGCATACATTCCCCAAGAGGGACATATCCATCCCACCAGAGTGTAGCCTCCCAAACATCTCATATGGCCTGGAGTGATCCCATATCTCTATGGCGGTTGACACAGCACCAATGGGCACCGATGGTGTCCCTGGCTGTGTGCTACCCATCCTCATTGAGGGCCTCGGCCCACACATGCGGCCACTGTGTCATGTTAGCCTTACTATGGGTTATGTCCCCAATGGATGGCATATGGCATCTGTGGTCCCACTATGCCAGGTTAGTGCTCTTATGGACTGTAGACAGCCACACCCTATCCGCTTGACAAGCCTTGTCTGCAAAGCTGTGGGGAGGTCCATACAGGTGCCCATGGATACAGACAGCGGTGTACAGCCAATACTGGAACATACCCACAACAACATAGTCAAGGGCGGATCCTGCCTCCCGAACCTGCTCGTCCTGTCTGGAGTGGTCACCAAGGCCATTGATGGGGATACGTGGGTTTGCACACAGTACCATGACCTGGTGGGGCGTTCAGAGCACACTACACATGGGACTCATGGAAAGGCTCGCCAGCATACATGTGTGGACATATGTCACCCGATGCTTCTCAGAAAGGTTGGAGGTCACACCACACAGGGTTGGTGTTCCTGGTGCCTTGTCACACTCATATCTGGTCTCCAGTGGATGCCCACAGGGCTCAGTCCTGGGCCCCCTGCCATATGGCATTCGACCTTCCAATGTGCATGCAATCATAGGGGGATTGTGGCAGACAAGGTATGCAGATGACTACGCACCGCCACCATACCCAACACCCCATGTGACACGGACATCCACCTAGGGCGTCATAGACATGGATAACTGGTGCCAGAGCCATGGCCTGCTACTACATGCCAGAGAAGGTGCAGACCTACCCAGTGTGAAGGACATGTTCGGCCCAATGTCACATGTAGGTGGTAAGCCATTCCAGATGGTGGACATGTTCATGGAAATGGCTACGACACCTGTCGTTAACATCTGTCAACACACACAATGGCAATGTGGGTGTGAAGACATTCCACTGTGGCCTCCTGGTCTGGAAGGAATCGCATCGACATCAGGGGTGTTCATTGTACCCCTGTACACATCACACACCAGAGCAATGACTGCGTACATTGGCACATCTGGCCTGTAGCTAACCTGGCGCCTGCAGCACTCGGAAGGACCGCAAACGTTACACAAGGCGGGGATGACGGTGCTAGGACATGTGTCACAAGCTGCACGACCAAGAGGACTCCGGCTGTAAACCTTCACAGCACATCTGCTCTGTGGTGATCTGTGCCTGGCATACACGGCCATGTCTGACCTGGGTGACATGGGCATATTCCACTTCCTAGGCTCCAGGCAAACACGGGCACAGAAGCGACTGTCACACACATCACCACAAAGATGAGTGTGACGTGCTGGGGGAACAGGGACAACGGCCGGAGACCCCCTACAACACGTAGAGGAGTGCCAGCCCATGTGAAGGAAAGGCACTGACTGCCTTCGTCCAGGAGTAATAATGACGTGTGGATGTGTGGATATAGTTATGCGCCAGGCATCATCTGTGTGTCAGTGCTGGACGAGGGACTGGGGACTGATGGATGTGGCATCCCCATCCTGAGGGGTGTTAGCAGCCACATACAGTCATGCTAGGTCCACACGTCGTAGGGCACATACCCTGTTATGTACATGTGCGCCTATGTTCCTTTGTAGGGGTCCATGCCGAGTGCGGGTACCTGTGCTATGCTGATGTTGCCAGACATGCCTGTGGGTACCCCATGACTACGCGTGGGGAACTAATTACAGTGCTCCCAGTAGGCACATGCAAGTACACCATCATTGTCATACGGGTTAACTGAACCAACATGGTGCTACACATGTAACCACCACACATACTGTGTACACAGATCAATGAATGCTGCACCTGTCCTGCATGGTATGTCTGCTGCATGATGTCAGTGCACAACCCACATCACATACACACCTGTCACCAGCCATACACACACACCACAACATACACATCACGTAATATGCGGACACAGGTATCACATACACCTCTCACTATCTTGTCCACCCTGTGCATCAGAATATGTTTGCATAACCATGCACTGATGGTGTAGCTCACAGTTATGCGGCAGAGACTTCATCATATGCACAGGGTGATATGTGTGCCACAGGCATAGGCTGTACCAATGGTTGACATCATGTGTGTGTGTTAGGGCCTGTGCATTGACTGGGCATGACTGTGTACATTGCATGTGGGTGTGGTGGAGCCCTACAGTCATGTTTGCTGTGTGTGGGTTTGTGTGTACACAGTTCAGTCATCTGTGATGCCTACACGGGGTATGCTTGGCAGCCCCAGACTGTACAGTGCAGGTGTTACGGCTCACTGTGTCCGCCTGCCGCGACGTGACCCGTGCCTGCCTGGGGTCGCACGGGCACGACCGGGTGTAGGTGCAGACAGTCCACTCTCCGATGTCACATGTCCGCTGGAAACGTGCCGCGCGGGGCCGTCCAGGGCCACGCCCACGTGGCCTGCTCTGTCCTGGTGTGGTCGGTGTAGTAGCAGCTGCACTGCTGCTGCTACCAGCACTGGGTGGGTGGGCATGGGAGGTGGCACGCACACGCTGACCTGCACCAAGTGGTGTTGCTGGCCTACGCCCATGTGCCCTATGCCTCACCCCTACCTGGTGTTCCTGCACGGACAGCCCACGCTCAAGGATGGCCATGCCTCTGTCGAGGATACCAGCCATCTCACCCAATCTCCTATCCAGAACATCGGCAAAATGCTGTTGGGCATTCGCCAATGCCTGGATGTTGTCATTCAAGGAACGGATTGCAGACCTCTGCAGCCTCTGCCCTTCCTGGTTCTGCCGTTCGGCACGTGCCTGCGCCGCCATTACAGTCTGGAACATGCGTCTGGTTATACCAGCTGCTGCACCTGTGCGGCAGGTGTATGTCTAGCGGTGCTCCCCCTACGAGCAGCACCTGCCACATGCCTGCGTGGCACTGCACCAGTCATTACACTGGCAACATCGTGTGTACCCACACCTTCTGCAGCCACCACACATTCCTGCTCGGTGCCAACAGACGCTGACTGACCGTCATCTATGGGCAACGGTGTTGGGGTATGTGTCGGCATCCGAACCGTGTTCAGGGATGAAGGGGATGTAAGTGTGATGTTCTCCAATGGCACAGTGTGTGCCTGTGACGACCCTGCATGTGCCTCATGCACATGGTCATCACCACTAGTATCTGTGGGGACACTAGCATCAGCTGGACCGCAGGAGGGGAACTCACCTACAGCACCTGTCAATACAAAGGCATACCGTCAGTTGCAATACACACACACACACACACACACACACAGACATCATGCATGTGATAATGCAGGTGGCATGCAGCATTCACACACCAGTGAATGTAGACCAGACATTCCTAGTGGCAGTATGCACACTGCCCTGGTGGGAACAGTACAACAGGCAGGTGTCTTTTAGTAGGCATGCAGTACACACATTCATGGTAGTTTGCATGCATCGCCGTGATACACCGTGTGGCCACGGGTGTGTTGACAGTACACATGTCTGCCGACACTGTCATGTACACCGCATACATGTGTGGTATCATGTGGACATGTGACGATGGTGTCCCACTGCATGCAGCACATCACAATGGCTGTCATGGTGCAGTGTTATGTGTACAGTCTACAGATACAATGTATGGGTAACAGGGATGTCTGTGCAGGTGCGGTTGGTGTGAGCTGTGTACATAGCTGTACAGTGTGGAGTGCGGGCACTGTGCCACTGCACAGTAGCAGGACACAGTTATGTTTCTGTGTGATGCGTGACCTGGACGCATTACATTGCCATGTCTGTAAGTCGGTTCATCCGCTCAGCAGCACGTATGTGGTGGATATTGGAGGCACCTGTAGTAGCTGTGGAGAGGCATTCCATGTCAGTGGTGTACTACATCGGATGTCCAGGGGGGCCACTACAGTGATGAGCCCACTGTGTGTACAGGGTGCAACGGTGACTACCCACTGTGGATGTACTGTGTGGCAACATGCCTGTAGGTATCGACCATGGCCTTGTCTGTCTGGGTCATTGACAATTGTGTGTGGTGGACATCGTGCACATGGCCCTGTGGTGGCCCATGTGACATACAACCATACTAGTGTAAGGTGTCACATTCCCTACAGATATGCAGACAGTGTGGATGTCTGCTATGTCGTGCATAGGTCATGTCATGGTGTGAAACTGTTGCAGCCAGACATCCACGTGCATGGGACATGGCACGTGCCATGTCACAACGTGTGCACCCGATGCAGGGGCATAGGTCACATTGGTAACACCTGTGCTCTGGCAAGATCACAGCTCACTATGTGGTACTGTGTGCATACTGCAGAGGCATACCGATGCATACTACACATGCAGCCATTGTGGAACACCTACACCATTGTATGCATAGCTGAATGCATGTAACACACCAATAGGTCGTGTGGTGTCATGCCACTCTACTAACGGTCGTATCTACTGTACATGGGTGGTGTGTGTGACGGGTGGTGCAACCTGTATACGTGACTGGGGCACACACAGGTGTGCATGTCATGCCTGGACACATGGGGAATATCAATACACCATATCATGCCTTTGACTAGCAACAGACTTACCTGCAACAGACCCTTGTGTTTTGCACGCCAGACATACCTGTAAAGGGATGACACAAAGGTATACACATTATCCATTACTATCGCCACAGTCAGCAGTGTGCATGTCACATCATGCATCTGTGAGTTAGCATGTGCTATGCACATGTCTGCTAACACAACATAGCATACTGTAGTATCGTCCTGTGTGGCCATATACCTGGCATGTATTGCTATATTATGTGTTGTACTATGACACCCACCCCACGTCACTTATCATACAAACATGCATCCCTGACTTACCATGCAGCTCCAAGCTCATAGTTCGGGAGACACCCACCTCCACGATGGACGCATGGGTTTCTGCGTGTTGTTCCGTGGGTGTCCCCAGACTGGCCAGGAGCTCCTCCATGGCTGTGAGTGGGGGCTGGGTTGGTGGCCCACCACCTGTCCCACGTTGTTGTCTGGCGATTGCAGCGGCACGCTGTCTTGCATGCCGGATCAGGTCTGTGCAGTGCCTGCGGATCTGCTGATAAGTGCGGTTGTATCCGCCCAGGCTGTTCACCCTCCTGCACATCTCCTCCCACATCTCCTGTCGTTCCTGTGCCTGCTGTGGCACATGACTGAATAAGACGTCATGATTAGTATGGAGGTATGGGATGATCACCTCCTCCTCCTGTCGACTGAAAGCGGGAAGCCGGGAACGTGGCATTATCTGTAAGACATAATGATGGTGGCAGGTCACATTTACACTGCTGTGCTGGCATACTGTTGGAAATACATTGCTATGACAAGTACGACATCTGCACAGTAATCTGTGAAAGGCATCGTGGCAGTGACACAGCCGATGTGTTGGCTTCACACCATTGAGCAGTGGGTGTCACATCATATCTGTTTGCCACCCCATCACACTGTACATGCACCATGTAGATGTTAGCCAGCTGTGGACATGTGTACCTGGCTGCACCTGTGTCCATATCACTGGCATAGGTTCCCATGTGACGTCGGTGCTGCTGTTCAACTGGATGCTGTGAATATGTCAGTACACATCACGTCTGTAGCCATTGTGAACGTCAGCAGTGGCACTGTACACATACACATGGACACCTGCACATGCATGTGTTGTGCCATGTACATCCACACAGCACTGTACGGGTGTTGGACAACTTGCCACAGCTCACCTGTGTTGCACATGTGATAGACATAGGGCAATGTGTAACCATGACACAGCAGGACAGGCCATGCATAGCATGTACACACACACATTGTCCAGAGCATCACGCAGCACCTGTGACACCACAGGGTGCATCACCGCCACATTACTGCTGTGTATGGTTGATAGTGAGAGTGCCTTTTGTCCATTGCACCATGTAGGACTGTGATAGCTCATGCAGCCTTGCTGGGCAGGTCTGCATGGTATGGCAGGGTATGCCACATACATGGCACTGGGTTGTGATCCACCTGGGGGTTTACGATATTGGCAGGGTGGCTGTCCATTCCATATGTCATTGCTATGTGTATATGGACATTCAACATGTCTATCGCCATGGTGTGGACACTGGCCTCAAGCAAGGTATGCTGCACGCTGCTTGCTGAGGGTGTGTCTGGTGCATGCAGGTATCACACATCCATGCATACACTGTAACCCAGGCAGGTGCTATGTGCTGGGATATTGATCAACACAGTGCTGTATGTGGACACACACCGCTATCCCGTGCACATGGATGGTTGCCTGCACTGATGTGGGTACCACATATGTGTACATCCAGTGCCTGCTGCCACCCCCATGTCTGCTGCTGCACTACACACCGCCATCCCTCCCTCTGTGAATGTGGTGTTGGGCACAGCATAGGTATCCATGTATGGGGACAGGGATGTTCACATAGCAGGGTCACTGATGGTATCGTCGATCAAACCATACGCGTATGACGCACCCCTCACACATATAACCCATTCATATTGTTGTTCACAACGGTGACACAGCTATATTGCTATGCCGGAGACATTCACAGCCATACATACACAGATGCATGCACGTCCATCTGTGGCATGGCCTGGACTATTGGTGTGGTTTAGCACATTACATGTTTGACTGCAGCTGGCGCAGACCTACTGTGCACATGTCTACACGGTAAGCCTGTTCTACAGTAGGCATCTGTGATGTGCTGTGCACATCTCATATCTGCACATTTGGTTGGTGTCCATCGGTCCACGGGCCAATGGTGGGACACACAGGCATGTTGCTGAACATATATGCATGCAACCCTGTACAGCTGTAACACTAGCCTCTCAGATGCTCATGTGTCATGGACGTGAACACCGTACACACACATGTGGTTGTGGGCTGCCGCCCATACCCATCTCCTCCTGTGGGTTGCTATCATCCCACACACTCCTTGTATTGTATGTTCAGGCTATGCACCTATGTGGGGCTTGTGGGCATGCAATACGATACTATATGCCTTTGCACCCATCACAGACAATGTCACACAGGTACACCGGCAGCCGTACACATCACAGCTTATTGTCAGCACGTCACATGTGGTACACACATAACACATCTCCTGTGGGACATGGTCATTTGTACGGGCATGTCCAGCAGTCACATACCACAGCTACCCCTACATGACGGCTATGCAGGACATGTGTCTGTACAGCTACTGTGACATATACACGAGCAATGCCCCCCTACCTACATCACATGGTACTACCTGTGGAGTATGTGTGTCTGCATCCATGCTATGGACATAGATGACAATTGTACATCAATATGTGCAACATAACTCATTGGGGGTTGTCATGTGCACATGTTCCATGTGTCAATGCATTGTTTGTCTCTGTTGGGCAGTCATTGTTGTGCATGGTTTACATGGCTGACATAGCGTACTGTGTCTGATTCCAGGTACTTCATTGGGCTACCAGCATTGTACATTTCGGCAGCACATTCCAGCCATCATGTAGCCAGCTTACATGACAGTGGGAGGTGTTCCGCCATGTGCACATATGTCACACAGTACGAGGGTGACTGACACACATTGTCAGGACTGGGTTCTGACTGCTGTGGATGTGTGTACTGGTGTTGACAACCATGACTGCACCAGATGGTGTCTTCTGGATGTGTAACATTCACAACACACACCTACATTCACATAGCAGCACATCATCCACGACAATGGACATTCCTGCATGAACACTGTGTACGGTATGTCTGTATGACCACTGCATATATCACTGGTAGCCACCAGCATGGCTGCCTACAACAGCGGTGTGTATCCTGTGCAAACATGGGTTACACCTGTCACAACACACCTGTGTCAGATGGCCCTGTAGTGGGTGACAGTGCAGTTCCATACATCATGTAACAGTATACATCGTGCACCAGTATGTTGCAGACATGTGAACGGCTGTGCTAGTCGACATATGCACACATGACACATCACCTGGTACACCGTGTCTGCCTTGCCACCTGCTATTGTGACCACCCTGTGATGACATTGTACGGCCCACATGGACTGGGACATGTGATGGCTCAATGGTGAATTAACCCTCCAGGTGTGTGTCTAGCCAGGTGTCCAGTAGCCAGTGGTCTGCACGCAGGGATAGTGCACATTGGCCTACTCTGTCACTGGGACTGTTGACTATGGTCATACTGTAGTTATGCAGGCATGTAGTGTTTGTCCAGTCTGATAGCCGTGTTCAACCACACTACCGTGGCACACATGACCTGTGGACATCTGCCTAAGGTGTGCAGCCCACATGTACATCTTCACATGCTATGCTGCCTGTGCAGCGGTGTCACATGTCTGTCTCCGGCAGGGCTGTCACAGGTAGGCACAGCATGCAGTGATGTGTGACAATGCTTACACCCTCCACTGTGCTGTACACAAGCACTGCACACACAGTACAGCACACATGTCATTTATCTGCAGTGCCTGGGACCTGCCTCCATGCCCTACACAGCACACCTGCCAGTCCAGATTGTACACAGATCATACCTCCCAGGCACATACCTGGACTGCAACACACACGGGTGAGTGGTTTCCACACCACACAGTGATTTACACACATACTGTATATTCCCAAGACACATTGCATCATAGGTAATCCATGTTCAGATACCCATGTTCGTGACATCGCACATTGTGACACACGACAGTGAATACACTGTACACCACAGGTTACATGCTGGTCGTGTTGGCATACTGTACATTGCACCTAGGACAGTTGCTACTGCTATGTATTGACAGCAACAGGCCCATCCCTAGTATGGACTCCCATGTACGCACACATGGTTAGCCATGCAGTACGCATAGCTGGGTGACACATTACACGACACATACCATACCTACACTACCCTCGGCATGCACCAAACCTCCATGTGTCTATGTGCTATGCCTACACATCCCCCCTCTGTTTGTTGAACATCCATGCTTCTCATCCCTGCTAGCCACACCCTAAACACACAACCATAGCAGCATGCATGGTACATACACTCTACAGCCGGTATTACTGACATCCACTGACAGAGGTAGTTGATGGCATGGCACCCGTCGATGGACAGTCTACGTGCCTATGCCAACACTGATCACAGTGCACTTCTGCTACATTTACACACTGGTAGGGACCATGCTATTCCACACAGAGACATGGTGGTACTGGCCTTTTCACAGATGCCACAGTGGTATTCCTGTTCCATGCACACATGCTGTATGGGCACATGTGCAGGCTGTTGCACGGTAGTTATGTTCACCTGTGTGTGGTGTGTCACTTGACAGTCATGGTGTGTCCTCATGGTGCATCACATACTCCACAGCTAGCTACCTACACATGACTGCCAGACATTGCAGTGTGGGCCCTCACGCAGTGTGGTGGTATGTCTCTGCTGTTTGACTACATCCACATTCAATGCAGCATACCACAGTCATGCAGGCATTGCCAACACAGATGTTGCTGGCATCGTGCCTGCCAATGGGGTACCTACCAACAATACACACTCTCACTCACTACAGGGTTCCAATCCTTGGCTGGACATTGTATTAACTCTGTGGACACATACATAGTACTGCCATGCACATGTTATGTCCGGGAACACAGTCCCAATGTCACCTCCAATCGCCGTAGTTGTATCCCGCCAACCTGGCTGTTACATGTCTCTGCAGCAGCACACTGCATTGACTGCTAGCCCATTCATGTACGTTGTGTACCCTGACCACCACACTACCACATCTATCACACTACACATGGGTGGTACTGCATTGCACGTATGGGGCTGCATTTGTACACCCATGACTGGGCCATTCAGTATGGCACTGGGCCACATCTTGACATACATGCTTCACACACTCATTGACTACCTGCATGCCTTTACTGGCACCCTTGTTGGGCTTATGTGCGCCACAGCACACCACATCCCATGCTGGCCACCTGTCATACTATTGCATGGGTGGTTGGGGTGGTACAGAGGGTATCACATCAGACATGATCCGCTCTTTGCCCTTCAGCGCCATTCCACTTTATGCTATTGCCAATGTACACATCCAGCATCACATCGTACACTATGTCTCGGGATGTTACGCCATGTGCCTCCTGTACAGGTCACACAGTGGTGCAGGCATATCATGCTAACTACAACAAGTCAGGGACGTGTGACATTGCACAGTCCTCAGACATGTGGCCCCTCATGCTCAGTATTTGCATACATACACTACCTGCTGTCACACAGTATTGTCCATGCCTACATATACCACATCTACATACCTGGCAGCATTCTAGCTCATCCTACTCATATTGCTAACAACCATACAGGTGTCAGTGTGGCAGATATATCATGTAGATATCATTGCATCAGTTACATCACACCTAGTGCATACACATCACCTTTGCATAGTGACAGTCATGCAGTGTGTATCACATGGATACTGTCCCTATACATGCATATCACGTTGTACATGGTTGATGTACACACATGCCCCACATGGTGCTGTGGTTGCCATATTCCACCATGGCGTGGGTACACATGTGCAGGACCACGCATTTCTGGACCGTATGTCTAGCTGATACCTTGGGTGCCCTTGTACCTGTGCCATACACACATGTACACGCAGGCAGTGTTACAATAACACATGTGTGGTGTACCTTACACAATGGATACAACGTTACATGTCTCAGTATAGTCATGCTGTGATCTCTACCCGGCTCAGACAGTTTATATATGCAAATGACAGTCATGTAACACATCTGTACTCACCTGCATACCACTAACACAGGGGTGTAATCTACTCTGCCATGGGCCATGTTCTCCGCAGTACTGATGCATGTAGTACTCCTACATGGCGTTTGCAGTGGGCAGGGTGGGAGGAGCAGTCCTGCATGTGTGCACACATGCCACATTGCTCAGCCCGGGCGTCTGTGTGGCATCCACAGACTGGACACACACCGTGCTGTGGGACATAGGTCCTGTGCACATCCCACAGGGGCACACTGTGTCACTAGTCATGTGATAGCTCCCTTGCTGGTAGGGTGACACAGACCCATGGTACCACCACAGCGGAAGTACTGTATAGACATACAGTTGACATCCACTTCTGCCGTTCAGTGGACACTACCATGGGGGGGGTGACACTACTGTGTACATTGCACATGTATTTACACACGGCCCTGCCGGACATCATTGTGGCACACATTGCACCTGCTACGGAACGTTTGGACATGGTTACTTGCTGTTCCCTCCATTTCGGGTACCTATTCTGCTACTACATTGTCCCATATGTGCAGGCCATACATATCTTGTTTATGTACATAACATTAGGCCATCCCTCCATCATGCATGCTATGCCTGTGATACTGTCTATGATTTCTGAACATATCCATCATGACAGCTTTGCATTACACATAATTGACATAGTCACCCCTACTGCATGGGATACGTGCACGTCGTGCGCACATTCCGTATGACATCGACGGTATATGCCCATGCACATGTGTGCTGTGACACTATACATACATGGCCTATCCCCTGCTGTGGGGCTTCATTGTTCGATATCCACTGACAGCATCGGCGTGGGTGGTGGCATTGTTCTGTGTTTGGAATCCCTATGGCGGACCTTGGGTTATCACGTCTGTGTACATGTTGTCCCACTGCTGTGCACACGTTGTCCGCAGTCGTTGGTATGCTCCGCGGCTTAGCATTACATGACCACCTTTCACCACTCTCTGCCTAATGGACAGGTATCTTTACTTACACACATCGTTCACATACAGTGCAGATTAGTCATACGTATCATGTGTTACACATCAGTACATCTCGTGGGTTCGACATACCTTTCCGGCCTTCGCTTCTGTATTCGTCAATATCTTCCTCTCAGTATTTTCTTTTGATAGCGTTTGTGTTCGTTGTGAACATACGGTTTGAATATCCAGGGAGTCTTCCTTTTATTCGTCGTCACCTGAGGCATGTGGGTTCATCACGCCAGTAGCTGTTCCTCGGTGTGTACTTATGCGCATATCACTGGTGATCCTCCTCCATTCGTACGTTACCCGGGAAACTAGGCCATGGTTCATTCCTCGTGTGGCCGTTAGTTATTTGCACTACCTTCGTGGGGATGGATGGTATGTATTGTATAATGTTTGTGTGACTGCATACGCTATGTGTGGTGTCAGGTACATTACGCTGTGGTGTTAGCCGTGGATTGTGTGTGTTGGGTATGGTATTCTGTTTGACATGTGGGTGTCCGTGTCCTGGCGGCGTCTGTCGATGGCATTGTGCATTCAGATGTGTAACATAGCTGTTATATTCCTGTACACAACGGATGCAAGGATGCATCAGCTGCTGCTAGTGTTTCCCACGCGGCTTGTTGCGGGTATGCCACTGTCATTGACTGCCTGTATGTTTTTGCTACGGTTTTAGCTGTTATCCCTTTGATATGTGCGATGGGGTATATCTGCGGATGTGGGTGACGGGTACGGGGTGTGGGTCTTGCATTTATACATACAAGATATGCTTGTGTGTGTGCTCCATCCCTGCTTGGGGAGCTGCAGGTTACCTGTCTGTTGTTCTGGGAATGTTTGTTTTGTTGATGTCGTGTGGTGTCGGTATCGCCTGCTTGTGTGCTTCCTGCACGTATTCCTCCTTCACATCGGTTATATATCTGCGGATGTTCGTCCGTGCCTACTATCCATTGGCATTTTGTCACTGATAGTTACGGTGATTGTGGTCCTATACTTGGGACGGCCTGTATGCTACCGGTAGCCTCCTATTCGTGTGCCGCTTGCTTACTTAACGGTCGTGGAACACACAGCGGTATTTACGGGACCGTAAGTGTTCACGATCGGTGCCGGGATAGCACATTCGTATATTTTCGCGTACATGCCTGATGCTGTGTAACGCGTTGCCGACAGATCGTGTTGAGTCTACCTTATGGCCGCCATACATACGGTCATGGTTTGTACATGCGTCCTTTGCATCTCCTGTTGGCTATGGCCCTGTGGTACATTCTGGGACATTTCCGCTTTGCATCGTTTCACGCCGCCACGTGCATAGCCACTGACGAGATGTCAGTACTACTTTGTGGGTACTGCTGTACATACGCCTAGGGTTCCTGTACTGTATGCCTCGCGTATTATTACACTCCGCCTGTGACATGTCACCTACATACACATTTTACAGTGGCACACACATTACACACACACAGCGGAACACACGACAACCTCACCTCACACATACACATATTGCCGCCATGGCTCTCAACCTTCTATTTCCAAAATGAGGAACACACACATTAGTAATGTGGAAGAAATGGGCATAATGTGGAACACATACTAATGGCATAGTAACAACTTCAGCTAAGTAGGTCATAGGATGGTTAAAATATGCTGATTTACTTACAATGAAGAACCTTTAATGAATTACTATGATTCATTTCTATTTACCAGGATGTCATTTAAATACATTCCTAACAATGGATGTTTGACAGACATTTTCAATGTGGAACTTTGAGGAACTGCGAGGAACATGAACTGTTTTAGACCCCAAATGAGGTACGTTCCTCATAATGACGTACACTTCACTGGTATGCTTGCCGCTTTCGCACCGACGGTTGCACACAATACCTACGTTGGCCGCATCGCCGGCGGCGTGTATCTCCGCACTCATATCCTATGGATATGACACGCACATATCCCATTACTGTACCGTGGACTGGTGATCATCCCGACACGCGGATATGTATTGATGCAGGTTGACATTTCCATGGCTGGCGTTACCTGCTCTGCCCACCCTCCCGGATGATCGGGTTGTCGGTCACTATGTTTACTATGTGGAGATTTCGCGTCTTACTTATCTGTGAACTTGCATCCCTGGGTTCCATATTAACCTGTTGTACTTTATATCTGTGTATGCGTACATATATTTCTACATGTGTACTGATATCTATTTCCGTATCTGTGTATGCACATAAGTACATATGTGGTCGACTTGCGGCGATAGTGGCAGTATACGGCTACGCCGTGTGCTGTAGAACCGGCGTGCGGTGAGGTGTTGGCTGGCGTTCCATGCTCTGCTGGCTATTGGGTGTGCAGTGTTTGGGCGGTGCCTTTGTTGGAGTCACACATATATCCGGCCATACGGTACACATTACGGGCGGACATGTTTGTGTGGCGTCCATTTCACTGTGTGTGCAGGTAAGGAGGTGTCAGTCCATGGGGCCTACACTGTCAAAGTATGTGCTATGCGTTCCCTCTTTGCCAGGGCGTAGGCATATTGGGTACGCCTCCGTCTACCTACTGGGGCTGGCACAGCGTGTTCATGGCGCTGAACGCCCTGTGCCTGTGCTTGCCTTGGCAGTTGTGGCGGGCTTGGTGGCCCTACACCATTATGTCCCTGCAGCAGCTGTTTCCGCAGAATCATATTGTGTAGCATACAACATACTATGAATATGTGGGCACATGTGCCTGGAGAGTACTGCAAGGCTCCACCGGATGTATCCAAGCACCGGAACCGTGATTTCAACATCCCAAACGCACGCTCTATGATTATTCTGGTTTGTGCGTGTGCCTCATTATGGCGTTCTTGCATGTGTGTGTGTGCATTTCTGAAGGGTGTCATCAGCCACGGCTCCAGTGCATAGCCAGCATCCCCCACAAATTGACCTTGAGTGATGACCGCCCTGGCGAATACCTGATACAGCTGTGAGGCATGCCAGATATGGGAGTCGTGGAAGCTTCCAGGGCTGCCAGCACACACATCCATGATAATGCCCTGCGCATTGCACACCTGGCAATTGATGGAGGGGTATCCCTTGCGGTTTATGTAGCATCTACCCTGCTCCCCGGGTGGTGACTTGATTTCTATGTGCGTACAGTTGATCGCACCCAGTACCTCCGGGTATTGTGCCACACGGTGGAAGTGGCGCATATTGCTAGCCAACTCCTCCTGAGATCTGGGGAAGTTTATATACTCATGGGCATGTCGTAACATGGCATCCAGGAACTGGTGTAGTACCCTAGATGCTGATGCCTGTGAGATACCCATTATATCCCCGGTTGGCCTTTGAAAGGTACCTGTAGCCAGTATTCGCAAGCTCACACATACCTTTGTGTCCACTGGGATGGGCTCCCCTCTGTTGTCTCTTGTTCTCAGGCGTGGCCGGCACAGCTTCACTATTTGCTGTAACGTGTCCCTGTCCACCCTGTAGCGCTCTACTATCTCCAGGTCTTGCAGCCCCTGGTAGGTCACCCTTGGTCTGAACACTCTCCTTCTCCTGTGAGGCCTACGGTAGTTGTCGGCACCGTCCTCCGCAACTCCGTCTGTCTCTGCCACATACCTATGCATCACGGCCACGGCGGCACCCACCATATACATATTAAAAGTTCCGCGTGTGTTTACACCCTACGGTGCGGCGTTTGGGAAATCGCGCTGTGTGTTGTGTGCATTCACACGTTATACTGTTGTGCTGTATACCCGGTGATGTCATTGGGTGTGTCTGTGCAGCCGTATCCATGGATTATTTTCGGTGTTTTACGGTTGCAACTGCAACGGTATTGCCTTTAGTGTTACATTACAGTTGCCTGCATTGGCTTAGCTTTGCATCTTACATTACTGCATCCTGCAGGCACATGGCATATGATGCATTTTATCTGCAGCCGCAGTTATGCTACCTCTGTACTTGGCTGTGCTATTTCGGTTCTTTGTTCTTTGCATTTCTACTACATCTCCTACTATCTTTGCATTCATATGCCTCCCCTTTCCCGTTATGCAGGAGTCTGCATACAGAGTTGTCGGCTGCCGCCGTTTGCCCTTCCTGGATTGATTGGTGTTGATTGCTCATTACGGCTCCAATTACACTGCTTCCGCATTTCCTCATATTCTCCGCATTACCTTCCTATATCCGTGGTTGTTGACGGGGAGGCCGTCACATGACTGGGTTGGGGAACATAGTCATCCTCGTGCACATGCATCTGTGCGCGCATTATGTACTCTCAGCGCATCTATTTCCTCACACGCCGTCCTGCTGCTGTGATGTGCATTGTACAGCCCAGGTTTGCTGGCCTCCAATATGCTTCCTCCTACAGTGGCACACCCCTCTGCGATTGACATGTATCTCGTGTAGGCCACTCCTCGGTGTAGTATCGCTGCACCGTTTGCTCCATCCTTACACCGGCGCCAGCTTTGCGATTCACTATTATCTGCCTCATTTGCATGGCATTGACTGCTAATACATGGTTACGGCGCCGAACACTGCCACCACTCCTTGACAACCCTTGCGCTGGGGTTGAGGCTTTTCATACATACTATGGTGTGTGGTGGCTGTACAGCTGATGTGTATTATACAGCTCTTTTAGGACATTGTCATATTATTTCATTGCTTTGCACCTTCTGTACACATATCCGGGGGTTCTGCTGTGGTTTCTACATACATGACATTTTTGTCATTATTTACAGTTTGTGCATGTTTTCTTTGGACATTCTCGGTGCCTTTCGCCTTTGGCATATTGCACCTGTATGATACCTGACGTTGACAGCCTTCCGTTACTCCTTGGTCATGTTTGGGTAAATGTAAACCGTTTTTTTCGGTTTACATTGCCGTGCCCTTACGCTACGCATGCCCCACTTCGTGAATCGCTATTTGCCTTCATTTGCATGGTGCAATACCGCACACAGTGTGATTAGCATACCTACGCCGGGGGCGGCGCAGGTCCGGCGCATGCCGGTAGTGCACGTGGGATTGCTTCATACCTGAATCGCTCGGTGGCCATATTTGGCTTTATAACGCCGACGCTATGCTGGCGCCTGGCGCAAGGTTCATGAATCCCGGGGATAGTGTGATAATATCAAATTACAGCTTTGGCTGTAAGCAGCCCCCCCCACCACCACCACCACCACCACCACACACCTTCCACTTTCTCTTATTCCCTTCTGTTAGCAAATAGTATCCATAACTGATCAATACTGTGTGTTTGTTTATTTAAACTATACCACAGTAGCCTACTGATACAAGGTTATCCTGGTTTTCCACCTGAGAAATTAAGACAAGACTTAGTTTCAGAGCAGTCCTTGGTCAATTGTGATTGTTCTTAACACATACTTGTCTTGCTTTGTGATTGTTTGCAGCCCCTCATACAAGAACCTAACAGGGTCTCTACCGCTTCGCCTCGCCTGCCCCTATTCCTCCCCGCCCCAGTGCTCCCACCTTTATTGCACTCAAACCCCTCCCATCTTTCCAATAGCCAACCACAGCGCTAACCCAACACTACCTCCTCCATATTCCCTCTACTATCACACCTCCTCAACTGACATGTACAAGCATACCTTTCCTTTGCTCACTGCATGCACTCTCCTTGCATATCTTACATCCTACCAAAGCTCCATCATTCCCCACTCAACCACTACCACTGTACTACTACTCACACCACCACCCATGTCTCACCCATACTCAGCTCCCCTCCCACCAGCTCAAGAACCATCCCTATGCAGCCCCCACATATTCTACCAACTATATTACTCAAACGTAAAGCATCCCTACAACTTAACATAGTAACCCTCCCACCATACCTATTACCCACAGAGAACAATCATAAAATTTCCCTTATAAACAAACACATTCAAAAACTGAGAAAACTAATAATCTCATACATATCAAAACTAGCCCTAAGTGGAGACATCCACCCCAACCCTGGCCCTACCATCTCCAACCCCAATCCTCATAATCAGACTAGAAATCACAACTTCTCCTATATTGCAGCCAATAGAAAGCCAAGTGACTTCCTTCTACTAAGCCTAAATATTAGAAGTATATCCAACAAAGTCCATGAACTCCATGCCACCAAAGACTTGTACTCCCCAGATATAGTCGTCCTGACAGAAACCTGGCTAAAACCTTACATTACCAGTGAGCAAATACTCCCTACAGGTTACGGCATACTAAGAGTAGACCGGCTAAACAAAAAAGGAGGTGGTGTAGCTATAATATTTAAACAACATCTAAACATCCAGATCTTAAAATCATCAGCTCCACAAATAGGCAATGAAGAAATAATATATACCAACCTCAAAATTAACCGAAACAAAACCATCAACATAATTGGATGCTACTTCCCACCTGGCCAAAACATCCCTCCACTAGAAAACCTCCTCAGCTGGTCTACCCACCATCTCCCCAAGAAACTATCATCCTAGGTGATTTCAATATTGACTGGCAATCCTGTTCTGGCAACAATCCAACCCATCATGTACACGTTCATGGCTTCACCCAACTAGTCCAGTCACCAACAAGGATAAATAAAAACTCCAGCAAGCACTCTACCCTGGATTGGATACTAGTCAGTAAGAACCCCCAGTCATATATAACAGGCTGCTTATCAGATAGCCTCAGTGATCACTTCCCAACATTCCTACTCAAAAAATACCTGTACCAAGCTAAACCTGTCATCTATCGTCAAATACGTAAAAAATAAACTTTAACCCACTCACATTCATCTCATCCCTCAAAGAATGTAACTGGCATGCTCTAAAGTACCTCAGTCTAGATGACGCATTTGAATCTTTTAATACTACCTTCCTGAACATCCTTAATTACCATGCCCTCATAAGATTTTCCAGAACCAAAGCACAACCCTCCCCATGGCTACAGAAAACCACTAAGTCAGAAATGAAAAACAGGGATAAAGCCTGGGAGCACTGGCGCAAAACCAAAACCCCCGCAGCTAGACAGAAATTCCTAGAACTACGCAATAGAGTCAAAAGCTAATAAAACAGGACAAATTCCAATACTACCAGTCTGCCCTAGACTCCTCACAACACAGCCCCAAACAATTCTGGTCCTCCATAAACTCCATCCTCCACCCAGGTAAAGTCAGTACCCCTCCTCCTAACATCCCTCACTCCTCAGAAAATATTGCTACCTCATTCAACACACACTTCACCCAAACCATGCTATCACTAGCTAAACAACATAACCCCCCTCCCCTCCAACCCACACCTTCAACTAGTAATCTCCCCACTGCCTTCTCTTTTTCTCCTGTACCTACCTCCAACATAAAAAAACTCTTAACTAAACTTAAACCCACCAAATTAGCAGCAGACAACCTCCCAAGTGAATACCTACAAATCGCAGGTGATGCTCTGGCCTACCCAGTATCCATCTTGATTAACCGATGTCTGTCAGAAAGTTACGTTCCCACATTGTGGAAAGTCTCGCATATAATTCCCCTCCACAAAGGCGGACCCTCTGCAGAACTAACCAATTACCGCCCCATAGCTATTCTCTCTCCACTCTCCAAAATACTAGAGATGCATACACTCTCAGGTCTCACACTACCTCCTTACTAACAACCTCCTTTCCAGTACTCAGCATGGTTTCCGACCAAACCATAGCACCACCACTGCCTTACTCTCCTTTACAAACACTATCCTTCAGCATAAAAACAATGGCTATCTCTCCTCTGCTACTTTCCTAGACCTATCTAAAGCATTTGACATGGTCCCACACAAACAACTTATCTCTGTCTTCAATAACCTATCCTTCTCACAATCAGTCACCAACTGGTTTCAGAGTTACCTGTCTGACCGCCAACAATCCGTTGTATGGCAGAATGACATATCTCCCCAACTACCTGTCTCCATAGGGGTTCCCCAAGGATCCATCCTTGGACCCCTACTTTTCTCTGTTTACACCAATAATCTAGCCTCTGCCACCAAACATGGCACACTCATCCAATACGCAGATGACTCTACCATCATCTGCTCAGCCCAGTCCCTACCCAAACTGCAAAAAGTCACACAGGAAGCCTTTTCCTCTGTTGAAACATGGTTATCCAATGCCCAATTAATACTCAACCCAAACAAAACTAAACTACTCATCTTCCAACCCACCAAACATACTCAAAACAACTCTCACTTTAACATCACAGCAAAAGACAACACCACTATATACCCAACTGAACACACCAAATTGCTAGGAGTGGAAATAGACAATAAACTAAAATTTGACATTCACATATCCATGACCATAAAAAAGTCCACAAAAAACTAGGAGCATTATACAGAAATAAACAATTTCTCACCAAAGCAGCAAAGATTTCAATAGCAAATTCCCTCCTTATCTCCACCCTACTTTATGCCTCTCCAGTATATACCAACCTAAGGCAATGTGATCTAAACAAGCTAGAGACCTGCTACAACAAAATCGCCAAATTCCACAGGGGCATCCTACCATAGTCACCACTGTCTCTCACTTGCTGAACTGGGCTGGCTTGAACTCCCTCACCTCCTTCAGTGGTATCAATTCTCACTCACCCACAAACTAGTAAACCATCCACTAAATGTCCCATCCCTCCAGAATCTACTCCAACCCTATCGCACCACCAGACCACTAAGATCCAGCAACAAAAATCACTTGCAGATCACTAAAGCCAATAACTCTGCTAGTGAAGCACTATTCTCTTGCCATAGCCAAATTATGGAACTCACTCCCACCCACAATTACCTCCGCACCATCATGCACCAACTTCAAAACTTTATTAAAAGCGCACCTAAAAACATGCTGGCTATGCCCTTGCAACTCCCACTCTAATATCATCCACCCCATCCAACTACTACCTTTCTTTCACCTCCACTAACTACCTTGATGATAGCAAGCTCAGATGCTCATAAGCCTAGTACTTATTATACAGCAGGAACTTCTCATTGTTACATTTGTTAATGCCTGTTATGTACTTCACAGATAAAGATTCTAGTTGTCTGCTGATGTACTATATTCTTCATCTGTAAATATGTTGTAAGTAATTTCTATGTTAAATTGTTAATCACTATGTAATCCAATGTAACTACTGTCTGTTTATTTTACTGTGGAGCTTTTCTCCCCGGGCCTCCGCTGAAAATGGACCCACGTCCAGTCGGACACTCCCGGTCAACAAATTTAAATAAATAAATAAAAATAAATAAATAAATATTGAGAAATAAAGGATTAGCTATTAAAGTAGCAGTAAACATAGTATATCCAGTAGGTATTCAGTTATAGAAACAGTTAACATTGTGTGTTGGGGAAGTGGAAGAACTAGTTACCTTTAGCCCGTAGCATCGTTCAAAAGAGCCCCTGTGCCTTTTCATTTACATTGTTTAATAACATATGTACATGTGCACAAAGATTTGTTTATTTAGTATTTTTGTTGACTGATTTAGTGGCACTAGGTCACTAGTCTCTTTTGAGAGGGAAATTGGTTAGGTCACTGGAAAGTTTTCCTGGCTTTGTCTAGATAGTGCCAGAGGTCTGCTGCTAGAGTAAAACAAACATGGCAGAAATGAAAGAAGAGAAAAAGTAGGTGATGGTTTGTGCAGATGTGTTAGAAGTGGAGCACAATGGAGTAATGATAACAGTGTGGGTGGCGGATGAAGCACAGCCACATGATGACTTTGTAATCTCCTGGAGAGAAGATGTGGAGCTGTGTGCAGAGACTTCCCAGGGGGTGGTGAGTCATCTGCATTTAAACTGTTTTTACAGAGGTTGTACAGACTGTTCATACAAATGAAATGTGGAGGAGGAGAATAGTGGAGTAGAAACATGGATGGGTGGTAGCAGAATAAGCAGCAGAGTAGGAGGAACATGAGGATTGTGAGGCACGGAGTGTTAAGAATCAGCAGAAAGGATGGTAACAGTAGCAGCAGAGTAGGAGGAACATGAGGATTGTGAGGCACTGAGCGTTAAGAATCAACAGAAGGATGGTGGTAACAGTAGCAGCAGAGTAGGAGGAACATGAGGATTGTGAGGTACTGAGCGTTAAGAATCAGCAGAAAGAAGGATGGTAGCAGTAGCTGCAGAATAGAAAGGACATGAGGATTGTGAGGCACTGAGCGTTAAGAATCAGCAGAAAGAAGGATGGCGGTAGGAGTAGCTGCAGAGTAGGAAGGACTTGGATTGTGAGGCACTGAGCATTAAGAATCAGCAGAAAGAAGGATGGTAGCAGTAGCTGCAGAGTAGGAAGGACATGAGGACTGTGAGGCACTGAGAGTTAAGAATCAGCAGAAAGAAGGATGGCGGTAGCAGTAACAGCAGAATAGGAAGGACATGAGGACTGTGAAGCACTGAGCATTAAGAATCAGCAGAAAGAAGGATGGCGGTAGCAGTAGCTGCAGAGTAGGAAGGACATAAGGACTGTGCGGCACTGAGCGTTAAGAATCAGCAGAAAGAAGGATGGCAGTAGAAGTAGCAGCAGAATAGGAAGGACTTGGATTGTGAGGCACTGAGCATTAAGAATCAGCAGAAAGGAGGATGGCGGTAGCAGTAGCTGCAGAATAGGAAGGACATGAGGACTGTGCGGCACTGAGCGTTAAGAATCAGCAGAAAGAAGGATGGTAGCAGTAACAGCAGAATAGGAAGGACATGAGGGTTGTGTGGCACTGAGCGTTAAGAATCAGCAGAAAGAAGGATGGCGGTAGCAGTAGCTGCAGAGTAGGAAGGACATAAGGACTGTGCAGCACTGAGCGTTAAGAATCAGCAGAAAGAAGGATGGTAGCAGTAGCTTCAGAGTAGGAAGGACATGAGGACTGTGCGGCACTGAGCATTAAGAATCAGCAGAAAGAAGGATGGTGGTAGCAGTAGCTGCAGAGTAGGAAGGACATGCTGCAGAGTAGGAAGGACATGAGGACTGTGCGGCACTGAGCATTAAGAATCAGCAGAAAGAAGGATGGCAGTAGGAGTAGCAGCAGAATAGGAAGGACTTGGATTGTGAGGCACTGAGTGTTAAGAATGAGCAGAAAGGAGGATGGCGGTAGCAGTAGCTGCAGAATAGGAAGGACATGAGGACTGTGCGGCACTGGCGTTAGAATGAGCAGAAAGAAGGATGGTGGTAGCAGTAACAGCAGAATAGGAAGGACATGAGGGTTGTGTGGCACTGAGCGTTAAGAATCAGCAGAAAGAAGGATGGCGGTAGCAGTAGCTGCAGAGTAGGAAGGACATAAGGACTGTGCGGCACTGGCGTTAAGAATCAGCAGAAAGAAGGATGGTAGCAGGAGTAGCAGCAGAATAGGAAGGACATGAGGACTGTGCGGCACTGAGCATTAAGAATCAGCAGAAAGAAGGATGGCGGTAGCAGTAGCTGCAGAGTAGGAAGGACATGAGGACTGTGCGGCACTGAGCATTAAGAATGAGCAGAAAGAAGGATGGCAGTAGGAGTAGCAGCAGAATAGGAAGGACTTGGATTGTGAGGCACTGAGTGTTAAGAATGAGCAGAAAGGAGGATGGCGGTAGCAGTAGCTGCAGAATAGGAAGGACATGAGGACTGTGCGGCACTGAGCGTTAAGAATGAGCAGAAAGAAGGATGGTGGTAGCAGTAACAGCAGAATAGGAAGGACATGAGGGTTGTGTGGCACTGAGCGTTAAGAATCAGCAGAAAGAAGGATGGCGGTAGCAGTAGCTGCAGAGTAGGAAGGACATAAGGACTGTGCGGCACTGAGCGTTAAGAATCAGCAGAAAGAAGGATGGTAGCAGGAGTAGCAGCAGAATAGGAAGGACATGAGGACTGTGCGGCACTGAGCATTAAGAATCAGCAGAAAGAAGGATGGCGGTAGCAGTAGCTGCAGAGTAGGAAGGACATGAGGACTGTGCGGCACTGAGCATTAAGAATGAGCAGAAAGAAGGATGGCAGTAGGAGTAGCAGCAGAATAGGAAGGACTTGGATTGTGAGGCACTGAGTGTTAAGAATGAGCAGAAAGGAGGATGGCGGTAGCAGTAGCTGCAGAATAGGAAGGACATGAGGACTGTGCGGCACTGAGCGTTAAGAATGAGCAGAAAGAAGGATGGTGGTAGCAGTAACAGCAGAATAGGAAGGACATGAGGGTTGTGTGGCACTGAGCGTTAAGAATCAGCAGAAAGAAGGATGGCGGTAGCAGTAGCTGCAGAGTAGGAAGGACATAAGGACTGTGCGGCACTGAGCGTTAAGAATCAGCAGAAAGAAGGATGGTAGCAGGAGTAGCAGCAGAATAGGAAGGACATGAGGACTGTGCGGCACTGAGCATTAAGAATCAGCAGAAAGAAGGATGGCGGTAGCAGTAGCTGCAGAGTAGGAAGGACATGAGGACTGTGCGGCACTGAGCATTAAGAATCAGCAGAAAGAAGGATGGCAGTAGGAGTAGCAGCAAAATAGGAAGGACTTGGATTGTGAGGCACTGAGTGTTAAGAATGAGCAGAAAGGAGGATGGCGGTAGCAGTAGCTGCAGAATAGGAAGGACATGAGGACTGTGCGGCACTGAGCGTTAAGAATGAGCAGAAAGAAGGATGGTGGTAGCAGTAACAGCAGAATAGGAAGGACATGAGGGTTGTGTGGCACTGAGCGTTAAGAATCAGCAGAAAGAAGGATGGCGGTAGCAGTAGCTGCAGAGTAGGAAGGACATAAGGACTGTGCGGCACTGAGCGTTAAGAATCAGCAGAAAGAAGGATGGTAGCAGGAGTAGCAGCAGAATAGGAAGGACATGAGGACTGTGCGGCACTGAGCATTAAGAATCAGCAGAAAGAAGGATGGCGGTAGCAGTAGCTGCAGAGTAGGAAGGACATATGAGGACTGTGCGGCACTGAGCGTTAAGAATCAGCAGAAAGAAGGACGGCAGTAGGAGTAGCAGCAGAATAGGAAGGACTTGGATTGTGAGGCACTGAACATTAAGAATGAGCAGAAAGAAGGATGGTAGCAGTAGATGTGGAGTAGGAAGGACATGAGGATTGTGAGACACTGAGCATTAAGAATGAGCAGAAAGGAGGATGGCGGTAGCAGTAGCTGCAGAATAGGAAGGACATGAGGACTGTGCGGCACTGAGCGTTAAGAATCAGCAGAAAGAAGGATGGCGGTAGGAGTAGCTGCGGAATAGGAAGGACTTGGATTGTGAGGCACTGAGTGTTAAGAATCAGCAGAAAGAAGGATGGCGGTAGGAGTAGCTGCAGAGTAGGAAGGACTTGGATTATGAGGCACTGAGCATTAAGAATCAGCAGAAAGAAGGATGGTAGAAGTAGCTGCAGAGTAGGAAGGACATGTGGATTGTGTGGCAGTGAGAGTTAAGAATGCATGTACTTCATGTCGTTGCAAGTGGATTAATGCAAGGTTTCAGTGGAAGGACCTGTTCTTAACTTCTAAACAAGTATGTGATTTGGGGCACAGTTTTTATTCCTTTGGTGTATACTGTGAAATATGGCAGAACTTTAATGCATTTTCGACATTGTGTGAACTAATTTTTGAGACTTACTGTAGCAGAGAAGTTTATAAATGCCTGTGACTTAGTTTCTGTACATTATAGAAGCATTATATGTTTACAAATACAAATGTTTAGCTAAAAACAGCTGCCAGTCTCTCTCAGAACTGCTGACATTTCAGAAAATAAACATTTTTTTCTGTCTGTGACTGTTGTCAAATTGTTAATGAGTTAGAAAAATTAACAGATGAACATTGAGTATGGGGTGGAGCGAAGGGAAATTAGTCCATTTATCAGTTGTTATGGTAAATAAAAGGAAGACAGACAATATATATATATATATATATATATATATATATATATATATATATTTTTTTTTTTTTTTTTTTTTTTTTTTGGACTCGTGGTGTTTAATTCAGGACTTCCAAAAAAGGTGCTCCCAGTGCAGGGAGTATGAACATTCTGGTATGATCTGTAAAATGATTTGCAGAAAGCGTAATATAGAAGGTAATTTTTAATTTAATTGCCAAATGCTGCAGGAAGATGTAACTGATGGAATGAGTAAATTGGAGGGGAGAGAGAAGGTGTTACAGATACTGTTTAAGTGACTCAAATATTAAAATTACTGCTGCACAAAATGAAAGACTGGGTGACGATAGGGAAAGTGTGTGGGGGGCTTGAAGCAGAAAGGGGATACTGTGTTTCATAGCAAGTACAACTGGGGGTAAATTAAGCGAATTCCATTACAAACAGGATGCAGGAGAGCAAAAGTGGGCTAAAGAAAACTGCCAAAAAACTAATAAACATAGAGTATATGTGAACATGACCAAAAATGAAGTAATATACATACAGTATATGTGAACGTGACCAAAAATGAATTAATATACATACAGTATATGTGCACATGACCAAACATCAAAACTGCCAAAGAAGTAATATACATACAGTATATGTGAACATGACCAAAAATGAAGTAATATACATACAGTATATGTGAACGTGACCAAAAATGAATTAATATACATACAGTATATGTGCACATGACCAAAAATGAAAACTGCCAAAGAAGTAATATACATACAGTATATGTGAACATGACCAAAAATGAAGTAATATACATACAGTATATGTGAACGTGACCAAAAATGAATTAATATACATACAGTATATGTGCACATGACCAAAATGAAAACTGCCAAAGAAGTAATATACATACAGTATATGTGAACATGACCAAAAATGAAGTAATATACATACAGTATATGTGAACGTGACCAAAAATGAATTAATATACATACAGTATATGTGCACATGACCAAAAATGAAAACTGTCAAAGAAGTAATATACATACAGTATATGTGAACATGACCAAAAATGAAGTAATATACATACAGTATATGTGAACGTGACCAAAAATGAATTAATATACATACAGTATATGTGAACATGGCCAAAAATGAAAACTGCCAAATAAGTAATATACATACAGTATATGTGAACATGACCAAAAATGAAGTAATATACATACATTATATGTGCACGTGACCAAAAATGAAGTAATATACATACAGTATATGTGAACGTGACCAAAAATGAAAACAGCCAAAGAAGTAATATACATACAGTATATGTGAACATGACCAAAAATGAAGTAATATACATACAGTATATGTGAACGTGACCAAAAATGAAAACTGCCAAAGAAGTAATATACATACAATATATGTGAACATGAGCAAAAATGAAGTAATATACATACAGTATATGTGAACGTGACCAAAAATGAATTAATATACATACAGTATATGTGAACATGACCAAAAATGAAAACTGCCAAAGAAGTAATATACATACATTATATGTGAACATGACCAAAAATGAAGTAATATACATACAGTATATGTGAACATGACCAAAAATGAAGTAATATAAAAACAGTATATGTGAACATGGCCAAAAATGAAATAATATACATACAGTATATGTGAACATGACCAAAAATGAATTAATATACATACAGTATATGTGAACATGACCAAACATCAAAACTGCCAAAGAAGTAATATACATACATTATATGTGAACATGACCAAAAATGAATTAATATACATACAGTATATGTGAACATGACCAAAAATGAAGTAATGTACATACAGTATATGTGAACGTAACCAAAAATGAAAACTGCCAAAGAAGTAATATACATACAGTATATGTGAACGTGACCAAAAATGAAATAATATACATACAGTATATGCGAACATGACCAAAAATGAAAACTGCCAAAGAAGTAATATACATACATTATATGTGAACGTGACCAAAAATGAAGTAATATACATACAGTATATGTGAACATGACCAAAAATGAAGTAATATACATACAGTATATGTGAACGTGACCAAAAATGAAAACTGCCAAAGAAGTAATATACGTACAGTATATGTGAACGTGACCAAAAATGAAAACTGCCAAAGAAGTAATATACATACAGTATATGTGAACATGACCAAACATGAAAACTGCCAAAGAAGTGATATACATACAGTATATGTGAACGTAACCAAAAATGAAAACTGCCAAAGAAGTAATATACATACATTATATGTGAACATGACCAAAAATTAATATACATACAGTATATGTGAACATGACCAGAAATGAAGTAATATACATACAATATGTGTGAACATGACCAAAAATGAAAACTGCCAAAGAAGTGATATACATAGAGTATATGTGAACATTACCAAAAATGAAGTAATACACATACAGTATATGTGAACATGACCAAAAATGAAAACTGCCAAAGAAGTAATAAACTAGAGTATATGTGAACATGACCAAAAATTAAGTAATATACATACAGTGTATGCGAACATGACCACAAATGAAGTAATATACATACAGTATATGTGAACATGACCAAACATGAAAACTGCCAAAGAAGTAATATACATACAGTATATGTGAACATGACCAAAAATGAAATAATATACATACAGTGTATGTGAACATGACCAAAAATGAAGTAATATATATACAGTATATGTGAACATGACCAAAAATGAATTAATATATATACAGTCTATGTGAACATGACCAAAAATGAAGTAATATACATACAGTATATGTGAACGTGACCAAAAATGAATTAATATACATACAGTATATGTGAACATGACCAAAAATGAAAACTGCCAAAGAAGTAATATACATGCAGTATATGTGAACATGACCAAAAATGAAGTAATATACATACAGTATATGTGAACGTGACCAAAAATGAATTCATATACATACAGTATATGTGAACATGACCAAACATGAAAACTGCCAAAGAAGTGATATACATACAGTATATGTGAACATGACCAAAAATGAAAACTGCCAAAGAAGTAATATACATACAGTATATGTGAACATGACCAAAAATGAAGTAATATACATACAGTATATGTGAACATGACCAAAAATGAAAACTGCCAAAGAACTAATATACATACAGTATATGTGAACATGACCAAAAATGAAAACTGCCAAAGAACTAATATACATACAGTATATGTGAACATGACCAAAAATGAAGTAATATACATACAGTATATGTGAACATGACCAAAAATGAAGTAATATACATACAGTATATGTGAACATGACCAAAAATGAAAACTGCCAAAGAAGTAATATACATACAGTATATGTGAACGTGACCAAAAATGAAGTAATATACATACAGTATATGTGAACATGACCAAAAATAAATTAATATGCATACAGTATATGTGAACATGACCAAAAATGAAGTAATATACATACAGTATATGTCAACATGACCAAAAATTAATTAATATACATACAGTATATGTGAACATGACCAAAAATGAAGTAATATACATACATTATATGTGAACGTGACCAAAAATGAAAACTGCCAAAGAAGTAATATAAATAGAGTATATGTGAACATGACCAAAAATGAATTAATATACATACAGTATATGTGAACATGACCAAAAATGAAGTAATATACATACAGTATATGTGAACATGACCAAAAATGAATTAATATACATACAGTATATGTGAGCATGACCAAAAATGAAGTAATATACATACAGTATATGTGAACATGACCAAAAATGAAAACTGCCAAAGAAGTGATATACATACAGTATATGTGAACATGACCAAAAATGAAAACTGCCAAAGAAGTGATATACATACAGTATATGTGAACATGACCAAAAATGAAAACTGCCAAAGAAGTAATATACATACATTATATGTGAACATGACCAAAAATGAAAACTGCCAAAGAAGTAATATACATACAGTATATGTGAGCATGACCAAAAATGAAGTAATTCACATACAGTATATGTGAACATGACCAAAAATGAAGTAATATACATACAGTATATGTGAACGTGACCAAAAATGAATTAATATACATACAGTATATGTGAACATGACCAAAAATGAAAACTGCCAAAGAAGTAATATACATACAGTATATGTGAACATGACCAAAAATGAAGTAATATACATACAGTATATGTGAACGTGACCAAAAATGAATTAATATACATACAGTATATGTGAACATGACCAAAAATGAAAACTGCCAAAGAAGTAATATACATACAGTATATGTGAACATGACCAAACATGAAAACTGCCAAAGAAGTAATATACATACAGTATATGTGAACATGACCAAAAATGAAGTAATATAAAAACAGTATATGTGAACATGGCCAAAAATGAAGTAATATACATACAGTATATGTGAACATGACCAAACATGAAAACTGCCAAAGAAGTAATATACATACATTATATGTGAACGTGACCAAAAATGAATTAATATACATACAGTATATGTGAACATGACCAAAAATGAAGTAATATACATACAGTATATGTGAACATGACCAAAAATGAATTAATATACATACAGTATATGTGAACGTGACCAAAAATGAAATAATATACATACAGTATATGTGAACGTGACCAAAAATGAATTAATATACATACAGTATATGTGCACATGACCAAAAATGAAAACTGCCAAAGAAGTAATATACATACATTATATGTGAACGTGACCAAAAATGAAGTAATATACATACAGTATATGTGAACATGACCAAAAATGTAGTAATATACATACAGTATATGTGAACATGACCAAACATGAAAACTGCCAAAGAAGTAATATACATACATTATATGTGAACATGACCAAAAATGAATTAATATACATACAGTATATGTGAACATGACCAAAAATGAAGTAATATACATACAGTATGTGTGAACATGACCAAAAATGAAAACTGCCAAAGACGTGATATACATAGAGTATATGTGAACATGACCAAAATGAAGTAATATACATACAGTATATGTGAACATGACCAAAAGTGAAAACTGCCAAAGAAGTGATAAACAGAGTATGTGTGAACATGACCAGAAATGAAGTAATATACATACAGTGTATGTGAACGTGACCAAAAATGAAGTAATATACATACAGTATATGTGAACATGGCCAAACATGAAAACTGCCAAAGAAGTAATATACATACATTATATGTGTACATGACCAAAAATTAAATAATATACATACAGTATATGTGAACATGACCAGAAATGAAGTAATATACATACAGTATGTGTGAACATGACCAAAAATGAATGAATATACATACAGTATATGTGAACATGACCAAAAATGAAAACTGCCACAGAAGTAATATACATACAGTATATGTGAACATGACCAAAAATGAAGTAATATACATACAGTATATGTGAACATGACCAAAAATGAATTAATATACATACAGTATATGTGAACATGACCAAAAATGAAAACTGCCAAAGAAGTAATATACATACAGTATATGTGAACATGACCAAAAATGAAAACTGCCAAAGTAATATACATACAGTATACGTGAACATGACCAAAAATTAAGTAATATACATACAGTATGTGAACGTGACCAAAAATGAATTAATATACATACAGATCATGTGCACATGACCAAAAATGAAGTAATATACATACAGTATATGTGAACATGACCAAAAATGAAAACTGCCAAAGAAGTAATATACATACAGTATATGTGACCGTGACCACAAATGAAGTAATATACATACAGTATATGTGAACATGACCAAAAATAAATTAATATGCATATACAGTATATGTGAACATGACCAAAAATGAAGTAATATACATACAGTATATGTGAACATGACCAAAAATGAAGTAATATACATACAGTATATGTGAACATGACCAAAAATGATTTAATATACATACAGTATATGTGAACATGACCAAAAATGATTTAATATACATACAGTATATGTGAACATGACCAAAAATGAAGTAATATACATACAGTATATGTGAACATGACCAAAAATGAAAACTGCCAAAGAAGTAATATACATACAGTATATGTGAACATGACCAAAAATGAAGTAATATACATACAGTATATGTGAACATGACCAAAAATGAAGTAATATACATACAGTATATGTGAACATGACCAAAAATGAAAACTGCCAAAGAAGTAATATACATACATGTGAACGTGACCAAAAATGAAAACTGCCAAAGAAGTAATATAAATAGAGTATATGTGAACATGACCAAAAATGAATTAATATACATACAGTATATGTGAGCATGACCAAAAATGAAAACTGCCAAAGAAGTAATATACATACAGTATATGTGAACATGACCAAAAATGAAAACTGCCAAAGTAATATACATACATTATATGTGAACGTGATCAAAAATGAAAACTGCCAAAGAAGTAATATAGAGTATATGTGAACATGACCAAAAATGAATTAATATACATACAGTATATGTGAACATGACCAAAAATGAAAACTGCCAAAGAAGTAATATAGAGTATATGTGAACATGACCAAAAATGAATTAATATACATACAGTATATGTGAGCATGAGCAAAAATGAAAACTGCCAAAGAAGTAATATACATACAGTATATGTGAACGTGACCAAAAATGAAAACTGCCAAAGAAGTAATATAAATACATTATATGTGAACATGACCAAAAATGAAAACTGCCAAAGAAGTAATATAGAGTATATGTGAACATGACCAAAAATGAATTAATATACATACAGTATATGTGAGCATGACCAAAAATGAAAACTGCCAAAGAAGTAATATACATACAGTATATGTGAACATGACCAAAAATGAAGTAATATACATACAGTATATGTGAACATGACCAAAAATGAATTAATATACATACAGTATATGTGAGCATGACCAAAAATGAAAACTGCCAAAGAAGTAATATACATACAGTATATGTGAACATGACCAAAAATGAAAACTGCCAAAGAAGTAATATACATACAGTATATGTGAACATGACCAAAAATGAAGTAATATACATACAGTATATGTGAACGTGACCAAAAATGAATTAATATACATACAGTATATGTGCACATGACCATAAATGAAGTAATATACATACAGTATATGTGAACATGACCAAAAATGAAAACTGCCAAAGAAGTAATATACATACAGTATATGTGAACATGACCAAACATGAAAACTGCCAAAGAAGTAATATACATACAGTATATGTGAACATGACCAAAAATGACGTAATATACATACAGTATATGTGAACATGACCAAAAATGAATTAATATACATACAGTATATGTGAGCATGACCAAAAATGAAAACTGCCAAAGAAGTAATATACATACAGTATATGTGAACATGACCAAAAATGAAGTAATATACATACAGTATATGTGAACATGACCAAAAATGAATTAATATACATACAGTATATGTGAGCATGACCAAAAATGAAAACTGCCAAAGAAGTAATATACATACAGTATATGTGAACATGACCAAAAATGAAAACTGCCAAAGTAATATACATACAGTATATGTGAACATGACCAAAAATGAAGTAATATACATACAGTATATGTGAACGTGACCAAAAATGAATTAATATACATACAGTATATGTGCACATGACCAAAAATGAAGTAATATACATACAGTATATGTGAACATGACCAAAAATGAAAACTGCCAAAGAAGTAATATACATACAGTATATGTGAACATGACCAAACATGAAAACTGCCAAAGAAATAATATACATACAGTATATGTGAACATGACCAAAAATGAAGTAAGGCAACTAATGGTGCATTAGAGATGTTATGTAATCTGTATGGACGTCATAAGGTATTTAGAGATTTTAGCAACTAATGGTGTATTAGAGATGTTAAGAAATAGAATCTGATGTAATCTGTATGGAAGTCATAAGGTGTTTAGAGACTGAAAAGAAGAAACAGTTATGGGGGTGACAAATAGTATAGCGCTTTGGAAAGGATACATGATTGAATGTAGCAGTCAAGATAGGAAATGAAAGTACAAAAGTGTTTGATGCTCTGGTGGCAGTTGTGTGAAGAATGGTTTTGTATGACGTAAGAATAAACAATAGACCACTGTGCTCTTCTCTCTCTCTATGGGCAAGAAAGGCCTGAACATTTTCCACTCTTTCTGCTGATTTCCCTGGACTGCGCTGTCCGATCAGCAGTTAGAATGCAGATGTTGGAGGGAGCCAAAGTTTAATGAAGCCAGACGGTTGTCATATCCTAGGCAAGATACAACCCAAATAGCCAAAAGGGCACTACAGTACTGACGAACTGGAACATCTATGTTATGGTATGTGCAACTTGCACAGCTATACTGTGTTGTATGTAGTAAATTAATGGTTATGTGAGAGTATACGGTTTCAAGAAATCTGTGAGGAAGCCATGAAGTTCATATATTAAGATGAAAGATGAGATGTGAAAACCTGGAGACGTGTTATATAATGGAATTCAGATTATAACACCTTTAGGAAAATCTTACTGAAAAGTGAGGTCCATATATGTAAAGACTCTTGGTCTTTTTTTAGAGAACATAAGCAAACAAAAGTATGTATCTGACGCTATATTTTTGACTATAGATGTCAAAGATCTGTACACCGTTATACCTCAAACTATTGGACTCACTTGGGTGAGGGATTACATGTCAGCTAAAAATGTCAAGGATGACACCATCTATCTTGTGGAGACCTTACTGGAGTTAGTACTAGCCAACAATTTTTTCGCGTTTGAGAACCACTTTTACTTACAAACATCAGGGGTAGCAATGGGCTCCCCCTGTGGTGGTACATTTGCGAATGCTGTTATGGCACACTGGGAGTCCACTTTACTATTTAAAGATGAATGGTTTCAAAAATATGTCACCTGGTACACTAGGTACCAGGATGACATATTTTGTATTTGAGAAGGTAACAAGGAAATAATCCCTTCTTTCGTAGACAGGATTACCAAAATGACTAATTTTTTTGAGTTTACGTTTAATTTAGGAGACACCGAGATTAATTACTTGGACATACTTCTTATCAATGATAAAATCAATCATAGATTTAAAAGCCTAATTTATAGGAAACCCACGTATTCTAATTCTTTGTTACACTTTTCGAGCAATCACCCATACCACCAAAAAAGAGCTGTCATAAAGGGTCAGATTGTAAGGGCGGCACGTATGGTGACAGATGTTCAGGATTTTGATGCTGAATGTATCAAACTAATGAATATGTTCAAATCAAGAGGATACCCAGTTACTTTAATTTCAAGTATCATAACTGAGGTGTCTCGTAAGAGAGAAGAAGGTCACTTTTCTTCTTTACTATCTAGACAGGATAGCAATAATAGTGCTGGTGTTCACCAAGGCATTCCAGATGTAGGTGGAATTGTCGTGGCGAATAAGGTAGACAAGGACAAGTATTGTACCAGTTTTTTGTACACATTTTCTCTAGACTATTATAAGATTAATGAAATTATTAACAAAAATTGGGACATCATCAGAAATGACAGGAACCTTTTCAGCCTCTTAGGTGACGGGCCTAAAATCACTTATAGGAGAGGTGACAATCTAAAAACCATTTTAGAGAGGACAAAGAAAAAACCCTATTCAAACAGACCAAACGGTATGTTCAAGTGTGGATCATGTGCACAATGTAGGTACATTAAAGTTGGGAATCACTTTAGTATTAATGAAAAGGAATACAAAGTGAATAATCACTTTAATTGTGAAACAAAAATTGTCATCTATGCAGCATTGTGCAATTCTTGCAATGCATTTTATATCGGTACGACCGAGTGAAAGTTAAAAACTAGAATATATGAACATCAGTATGCTATCACCAAGAAATATGTCACAAATGCTTTGGCTAGGCACATCATGGAGAATAATGGGCATAATTTCAGTTTCATTATTTTACAACAAAGGGATCCTGACATAAGGGGTGGCCCATGGCAAATTCGATTGGAAATTGACGAATTGCTATGGCAGGTACGTACTAGGGCACACCTCATGCCAGGTATCAATGAAGCCCTTTCCATTAAATATGTATTGAAGTGGCTTTCCTATAATAGGTAGGCATGTAACATAGCATTTAGAATTGTTTCACAAGTATAAATACACCATATTGTACATGAGTTGTCCTTCTCATATAAAGCACATAAAAAAAATTTATTTTGTGTTTTTATTGAGATTAGGTCATTCACGATATCAGTGCGCATGTCTCAAAATAGATTCACACAACTTTTTTCCTCATAGAAACATTCAACAACTTGTTTGATTAGAGATCATCACAGGTTTTAACTGTCTTTAATAAGCAGTATGATTATTGCTCACCATAAGGTATCTTGTTTTATTCTATCTTTTCATTATGGAGTGTTGGAGATAATGCAACTATGATTTAATCAGAACAAATATGTTGAAACATTTGTAACAACTACACATATGTACATCATTTAATGCACACTTAATTCACTATTTTGGTTTCTAAAAAATGATTAATAGCACATACTTTGTCATTTTTCATGACCTTGTTTTTCACAATATCACCAAGGTTTTCAAGCTTTTTAACTTCAAATTTTGGCAGACCCTTTTAATGTTCCCTTGGTAACTGCTCATTAAATAATGCAACTATCTGGATTGGATCACATTAATTGTACTTTCAGTATAAAATGTGTATGATTGTAACATCTTGCTGTTTGTCTGATGAAGGCAAAACACTAGTTTTGCCGAAAGCGCTCATTTTTACTTGTAAAATAAACGTCGGTTTTTATTTTAAGTCTGCTTTAATTGTGTTCCAGCCTGCCTTTTAACAACTTTTGTGTTTCGTGCTTTTTGGCTTGTTTTTACTGAAAAGATTTAGTAAAGTAGTAGGCAAAGTGATTTATGATGGAGCGTGAAGAATGAGCGGAAAAGCTGATGTGATGAAAGCAAGTGATGGCGCCGAGAGAGAAGGGTGGTGACATGAAGAATGAGTGGAAAGGGTGATGTGATGAAAGCAAGTGATGGCGCAGAGAGAGAAGGGTGGTGACATGAAGAATGAGAGGAAAGGCTGATGTGATGAAAGCAAGTGATGGCGCTGAGAGAGAAGGGTGGTGGCATGAAGAATGAGAGGAAAGGCTGATTGTGATGAAAGCAAGTGATGGCGTTGAGAGAGGAGAAGGGTGAGGTTGTGGTTTGTGATGCTGCAAAGGTATAGAACATAGCAGTATGTGGAGTATAGCAAAAGGGTATAGAATACAAGCCAAGCAAGAAATGTTTTGGAGTCATTTTATGAAAATAAATGGAGTAAGAGATGGTTAATGGCTGAGAGGGTGAAAGCAGAGACAGACTAAAAGGGATAAACAAGGACATCCATTGAATGGGATTTTATTTTTATGATGGTGATGAATGTCATTATGAATTGTCAGAAATGTGTACAAGAAGCAAAGTGGGAAATAGATGGAATTTATGTACCATTGTTTGTCGTATTTTTGTATTATTCAAGTAGGGTCACCTTGCAAAACACATTGAAGAAAGAAGCAATAGTAAGTAAGAAGAGGAGTCAGAAACAGTTGAGTTAAGCTTGAATAAAGAGAAAAGTAAATGTTTTGGAGATGTAGTGAAAACTAACAGTACGTTTTTCATTAAAGGAGATAAATGTTTTATCGAGTAAATTCATAAAGTGAGAAATAGGACAGAGGAGAGAAGTGAAAAAAAAAATGACAGGTATGTAAAAGTCTGTACAAATGTCATATGGAGGAAAAAGCATATTACTACGTTCTTATTTTCTAGGTAAATGTGCATTATATGGGAGAGAGGGGAAGTTCTGCATTTCCATTGCAGAAAGAGTGAGTTTAGTATTACCCGAGATCAAGATTGAACCGTATTAAAAGGTGAGTTTTGTAGCATGGTAAATATGATGGGGGAGTGGGGTTGGCATATTTGGCATTACTGCAGTAATTTTGGGTATTAGATAAGATAGAGCAGGAAGAAAGGTATGGTGGGAAATGTGCTTTTCAAAGTATGTGGATATCGGACCAGAGGGGTTGAAGTTTGGTATAATGGTTAAGGTGTTTACCTTGTACACACAAGGCCCATGGTGTGATTCTCATGTTTAGGAAGCATGGCTAGCCTAAAAATGCCCCCCCCCCAGAGTCATTAGCCTAGTAATTACCTGTAAACCTATAAGAAACAGAAACTAGTGACAGAAAAAGGAAGTATAGTATAAGCAAGATAGATGGATATGTCAGTAAAATCATTCTGTGGGAAATAGATGGAAAGATAAGGAATTATAAAAGAAGAAATATAGTTTATTACCGTTTAGACTTGATATCTTCCTTGTCTATAATCTATAAAGATTGGAATACAATACAAATTCATGAAGCCTTTCAAAATAATGAAAGCTTTCCAGTGCTATCATTTTTAAATAAGGAACTGTACCCTTCCAGTTGTTTCAGATGGTACACGCCCTAAGGCTGTAGAATGCAGCATTGTACCTGTACCTTTCCAGTTGTTTCAGATGGTACGCTCTAAGGCTGTACAATGCAGCACTGTACACAGTAATGGGTTGGAACACAAAATAATGAAAGCTTTCCAGTGCTATCATTTTTTTTAAATAAGGAACTGTACCTTTTCCAGTTGTTTCAGATGGTACGCCCTAAGGCTGTAGAATGCAGCATTGTACCTGTACCTTTCCAGTTGTTTCAGATGGTACGCTCTAAGGCTGTACAATGCAGCACTGTACACAGTAATGGGTTGGAACACAAAATAATGAAAGCTTTCCAGTGCTATCATTTTTTTTAAATAAGGAACTGTACCTTTTCCAGTTGTTTCAGATGGTACGCCCTAAGGCTGTAGAATGCAGCATTGTACCTGTACCTTTCCAGTTGATGTTCTTCATCTCACATTGCTGCAGTCCTTACACTTGGGTAGTCCGCTGTCCTCGGTCGGCCCGAATATCAAAGTATTAGGCTGACGTCGGTCAAGGCGCTTAAGACTGACATCAGGACGTCAGGGTACAAATGCGCATGACCGACGTCATATCCTCAGTCTTTTTTGCTGCATGGTCCGATGCAGAAGCAGCGTTGCAAGTGCCGTTCGGCGTTCTGAAATTTTTCGAATTCGGAGTTTCAGACCGAGTCAAAGTTGGCTAAGTAGAATATTTTAGTTTTTTCTTGCCTCAGTGGTTTACCGGATGTCAGAAAAAGTGAATAACTGTATTTCTTGTGGGAAACAGATACCGCATAGAGATTATCATACTTTGTGTATTCCTTGTTTGGGGCCTGAGCACGACGTTGTTGGGTGTCGCTTTTGTGCTAGGTTCAATAAGCGCACTATTAAGCGAAGGTTAGATTGTGCCAGGTTGGTCTTCGGGAAGCGGTGCAATTATAATATGCCGTCGGATGCTCCGCCCGCTTCTTCGAAGAAGCGCAAAGACAAAGCAGCTAAACCCAGGCAAGAAGAGTCCGTGCGGACGCCGGTTCTTTAGAGGCATCAGTGGAACCGGTGGTTCCGCCGGAGGCTTCTCTGGAGTCCCAGGGGGAGACTTTGATATTGCAGGATGTGGCCTCTCAGGAGGCAAGTCAGGCTGAAGGGGCTTCTCAGGTTACTGTACTCCCCTCCCTTCCTAGGGTGGTTAGGCCCTCTCCTTCTGTTTCCAAGGCTTCTCCCAGAGGCAGGCCAGGTTTAGCTTCTGTTGGTGTCACTCCTAGTTCATCAGGATCTGTGCCCAAGAAGCACATGCTTAAAATGGCAGAAGATTTAATTACTTTGATTAGAGGTTCTTTGCCCCCTCCTGATAAGAGGCCTAGGGTGGAACCAGAGTTGGGGAGTTTTGAGCAGGCTTCGGATGTTTCAGAGTCTTCGGCTGAAGACTTGCAGGAGTATTCTCCTTATTCTGATTCTGATGTGGATGATTCTACTCCTTCTGCTTCTCCTCCAGAGGATTTTTCTTTTTCAGAGACTCTTCATCCATGAGGGAACATTTTAGTGGGAAGGTCAGGACTTCTCTGATTCCAGGAAAAGGCTTAGGGAAGTTTTGCTTTTACCCCAGCATAGGCCTTTGGCTATACCACCTGTTCTGGATGTTGTGGAAGATGTGTTTGCAGAGGCTTCACTTAATCCTGATTCTTTGCCTCCTGCTCCTGTTAAGCCGGACAGGTATTACAGGGTGCCTGAAGCTTATAAATATCTTTATAAGAGTCCTAGGGCGGACCCAGAAACTGTTAGTCAGGGACCTAAGGGCGTCAAGGCCTCTGTTGTAAAAATCCGGTTCCTCCAGATAAAGAGGCCAGAGCTTTGGATAGATGGGGAAAGAAAGTCTATACTTCTTCCACCTTAGCTATGAGGGCTTTGAATTGCCAGTTTCACATGTTGAAATATCAAAACTATCTTCTTTCTCAATTGAAGTCTAAGGTAGATGCTCTGGCGGAAGGCATTGAGTGTAAAGAATTACAAGATTTGGTACATGTTTCTGAACAGGTGGGTAAGCATTCTTTACAATGTGGTTTTGATGCTGTACAGGCCTCGTCTAGGGTGGCTGCCACTGGGTCAGTTCTTCGCAGGCACGCCTGGCTGAGGGATCAGAAGTTATCTGACCATGTTAAGACTAGGATTTTAGATGCTCCTTTGCAGTCTGATGTGTTGTTTGGTTCACCTGTGGAGGCAGTCTTAAAGAAAATGGAAGACAAGGCTAAGTCTATGCAGGCTGTTAAAGATTTTTGCAAGTTCAGCCTCCAAGTTTAGTAGGAATTGGCCTGCTAAGGGGTGGGCGTACCCTTCTTATGATTCACAGTCTAGGGGAAGATCTAGACGTGGTAGGGGCAGAGCTCAGGGCTCTTTCAGACCTAGAACAGGGAGTTCACCTGCACAGTCTTCGGTGAGGGCAGGGGCCAGTCCTTTCGTAAACAGGCCCAATGACCTACCTTTTCAGCTGCCAGAGCCTTTTTGTCTGGCAGCGCCTTTGGGAGGAAGGTTGGCACTCTTCAAAGAAAATTGGAGTTTAATTACCCAGGACAGATGGGTATTGGATATCATACACCAAGGTTACAAGTTTTATTTCCATACCTTGCCTCCTTTCAAAGGCATGCCAGACGTTCCTCCTCAGCAAAGAATAGAGGCTCACAAACAAATTTCTCTGCTGCTTCAAATAGGGGCCATACAGCCGGTCCCTCTGCCAGAAGTGGGCCTAGGATTTTATTCTCACCTGTTCCTAGTACCAAAGAAGGGGAACACGTGGAGACCAATTTTGGATTTATCTATCCTCAACACTTGTCTGGACATTCCCAAGTTCAAAATGTTGACGTTACAACAGCTTTTACCTCTGCTGGGCAAAGATCACTGGATGGTGACTCTGGATCTCAAGGTGGCTTACCTTCATGTTCCTATCAGGCTAAGTTGCAGGAAGTATCTGCGTTTTCGAGCTGGGACTTCTCATTATCAGTTCTCTGCATTGCCCTTTGGCTTATCTACTGCGCGCAGAGTGTTCACGAAGGTTCTGGCTCCAGTGATAGCTTTCTTCAGGCTAAAAGGAATACAGATCTATCCTTATTTGGACGATTGCCTGATTCTGGCCCAAGGAAAGGACGAACTTCTTCATCATCTGCAATATGTGATAGCAGTGCTAAGATGCCTGGGGTATTCTGTGAGCGAAATAAAGTCCAGTCTAGTACCCTCTCAGGACATGTGCTTTCTGGGTGTGAGACTGAATACAGCATCCCAGATGGCCTTTTGACCCCGGACAAACAAAAGAATCTTTCCCTTTACTTCCATCAATTGTCTCATCAGTCCAGGCTGACTGCAAGGACAGTCCTTCAAGCCTTGGGGTTCATGGCATCTTGTATTCTGGTGCTTCCCAATGCCAAACTGCATATGAGGAAGCTACAATGGTATCTCAAAAATGTATGGACACAGCACTGCCAAGATATGGACACTGTCATTCAGATAATACCTTGCATTCAAAAGGAATTTTTGTGGTGGGCTCAGGAATGTCACCTAAACAAGGGACTCTCTGTGACCCGGCCAGAGGCGAGTCAGATTCTAACGACAGATGCCTCAGACAAAGCTTGGGGAGCTCATCTAAATGGAAAGTGGATACAAGACACGTGGCCTGCCAGACTACAACATCTACATATCAACTTGAAGGAGATGTTAGCAGTCCAATTTGCATTAATAGCTTTCAAGGATTTACTTCTTCCAGGGCAGATGTTGGTTCTAACAGACAACACAACTGTCATGTGGTACATCAACAAGCAAGGGGGAACACATTCTTATCCTCTATGCAGACAAGCAATGATTTTGTGGGAGACTGCTCTCAGTTTACAGCTAAATCTTCAGGCAAGGTTTCTGCCGGAGCACAGAACTCCTTAGCAGATGTGTTGAGCAGACGAATTATGGATCCCCACGAGTGGAAATTGGATCCTCATGTGTTTCAGAAATTGACAGTGTCATGGGGAACTCCAGATATAGATCTGTTCGCTTCTCCACTAAACTACCAGCTGCCAAAGTTTTGCACAAAAAGGTTTCATCCCACAGCTTGGAAAGTGGATGCTCTTTCTTTCAATTGGAGCAATCTTCATGTGTATGCCTTTCCACCTCTGCCTCTCCTCCCAAAGGTACTTCTAAAGGCCAGACAGGACAAGCCAAAGATGATTTTAATAGCTCCAGATTGGCCTCGACAGCACTGGTACCCATTACTGAGAAGTCTGATGCAGGAGCCTCCATGGCCTTTGCCTTCGATTCCACACCTGCTGTCTCAGGAGAACAGTCATTTACTCAATGTCAAACTTCACTCTCTTCACCTAACAGCCTGGCATATTCTGTTTTAAACCCTGGAGGGTCTCAGCTTCCACAGCAAGTTTTGAATGTTATTTTGGAGGCCAGAAGGCCTAGTACAAGGAAAGTGTACGCAGATAAATGGAAGAGATTTTTGTTTTGGAGTGCAGCAAAGGAATTTGATGTTTCTAAGCCTAATTTAAGTGTGGCTCTTCAATATCTGGCTGAGTTACTGGACAAAGGTTTGTCCTTCTCTTCTATTAAGGTTCATGCTGCAGCAATTTCTGCTCACTATGACTGTGATCCACCATTGTTTTCTCATCCTTTGTTTAAGCAATTCCTTAGAGGGGCAAAGAATATAAGACCCCCATGTAGAGCTCCTACTCCTGCTTGGGATCTCAATTTTGTGTTGGAGAAACTCACTCTACAACCTTTTGAGCCTGCAGCTACTGCTGAGTTGAAATATTTATCATGGAAGACTGCTTTTTTGTTGGCCATTACCTCTGCAAGAAGGGTTTCTGAATTACAGGCCCTTATGGCGGTTGAGCCTTTCTTAATTTTCCATAAGGATAGGGTATCTTTACGTACTAATCCTTCCTTTATGCCTAAAGTGGTTTCTAGTGTGGCTTTAAACCAAACTATTCATTTGCCTACTTTTTATGCAAACCCCCAAAATAAAGGGGAAAAGATTTTGCACACGTTGGATATACACAGGCAGTTGCGATATTATTTGAGCAGAACTAAAGGGTTCAGGCAGTCTCAGCAGTTATTTGTTTCATTTGCTTTGGGTTCTCAGGGCAAGCCTGTGTCAAAACAAACTATTTCTAAGTGGATTGGGTTTTGTATTGCTTTCTGTTATTCCCATCATGGTAAGGAGATTCCAGCTGGGATTAGGCCTCATTCCACTAGGGCTACTGCCACTTCTACAGCTTTTTAAGGGGTGGCAACTAAAGATATTTTGGAGGCAGCTACTTGGAGTTCAGTGCATACTTTCTCTAAGCATTACCACCTTCCACTTTACTCTAAATCTAGGGCTGGTTTTGCCACTGCAATTTTACAGGGCATTTTGGCAGCTCCTACTGCTTTATAGTTTTGCCATCCTCCCTTACCTCTGCTTTGGGATTCTACCCAAGTGTAAGGACTGCAGCAATGTGAGATGAAGAACATAGTACAGTTTTGTACCTACCATAAATGTAGATGTTCAAGATCCACATTGCTGCAGTCCATTACCCTCCCTCCTTCCCTCTGTGGTTAGAGGCGGTTGTGTGGTTTGGGTTGTGAATATTGTGGATATTGTATATATTGTACATATGATTAGTGCAAGGGTGGTTGGTTGTTTTTTGCTGTCTTTTGGTTTTGACCTTTCTTTTTAGGGTCTTCTGACATCTGGGGCAAGAAAAGACTGAGGATATGACGTCGGTCATGCGCATTTGTACCCTGACGTCCTGATGTCAGTCTTAAGCGCCTTGACCGACGGCAGCCTAATACTTTGATATTCGGGCCGACCGAGGACAGCGGACTACCCAAGTGTAAGGACTGCAGCAATGTGGATCTTCGAACATCTACATTTATGGTAGGTACAAAACTGTACTTTTCAGATGGTACGCTCTAAGGCTGTACAATGCAGCACTGTACACAGTAATGGGTTGGAACACAAAATAATGAAAGCTTTCCAGTGCTATCATTTTTTTAAATAAGGAACTGTACCTTTTCCAGTTGTTTCAGATGGTATGCCCTAAGGCTGTAGAATGCAGCATTGTACCTGTACCTTTCCAGTTGTTTCAGATGGTACGCTCTAAGGCTGTAGAATGCAGCATTGTACACAGTAATGGGTTGGAACATTGTGTACAAAGTAATGTGATGATCTCCATTAAGGAGCTGTATATATGCCTTTTAGAATTTAGGTGGGATACAGTATATGCTTTTCAGATTATGGTGTATGACATAGTGGTCAAAGTTTATCAACAATTATTCATAATCATTAGTGATAGTGCCTTTTTATAATTTGGCCATTTTTGTAATCATAATTTATGCCCTTTATGCAAAGTCTCCTGATGCTGTATTTCCTGAGATTAAAAGCGAGATCATTAGTACTGCACCAGATGTTCCACTTTCATGGACCGTCTTCAAGAACTGCAGGGTTTTATAATGAATATGTTAGCTAATTTGCAGTCATCATATTTGGTTATCCAGAGCTCATTTCTCAATTTTATTTCACTAAATAATAAGCCTAAAAAAGAAGTGGGCCCATGTAGAGCCTTTTAGGGTGCCACTGGTAACTCCTTCAGGATGGCAGGTAACCCTCACCTTCATCCTGACTTTGTTCCCTGTTGTTTAAGTAGTGTGCAAGGATTTGCATTAGTTTGCTATGACTGAGCCATTAGTTAAATTAATTAAAGCTGTCTTTCAGTTCAGAGATGAGTGACTGGAGGTCTTTGACTCAGTGTATTCTAGCTAACTTGTCAGTGTATTGCATTAAGTTGGTTACTGTAGTATGTAAGTGCATATTACTGGTAAATATGTTGAAGAGTATTGGAACAAGAGTGGATTCTTGGAGTAAGTTCTGCCTATGTTAGGTAGGAGTGTTTGAGTGACTTTGCCTTACTACTATACAGCTGGGGTTTGATTCTTGAGGTAGATTAAAACCCATTGAAGTACTATTAAAGGAAAAGATGGTAAAGACCCTTCAGACCCAGATTCATATTGACCCATTTCAATTTTAAACCATAATTATGAAGTGTTTGTCTAAGAGAATGGCAAAGGTGTTGCCGAAATAGATAGATAGATATGGATTAGTGTGTTTTTGTGGAGGGAGACAAACATTTGACAAGATTAATACAAACTTACTGGACCAGCTAGTCTGCACCCCTGCTAGAAGAGACAAAATCCCTGACTTGGTTCTCACTGATATGGGATAGCTCTGTTCCCTACCAGTTGTAACATCCTTCCATGTCAAATCGGATTTTAAATCAGTCCTTTACCATAGGACTAAAGATAGAATTCCTTGGGTAGTTTGGAAATGTTGAAGGTGTGATGGGGAAAAAGAGGTAGCTGCAAACGTGACTTTGGAGTGTGACGAGTTGACCGATTTAAAAAAATTATATACAGAGAACTCTGTCATAAATATTGGATGAGTAACTGTCTGTAACTAAGGATATTATTTTATGAGGTGGGATACAGGATCTGAATTGCCTATACATGGTAAGGACTTGAGTTTAATTATGTTGGCTGCTGAAAAGCGATTACTAGCAAATGGAAATCAAAGTCTAAACCAAGTATTTGAAGTATTGAGTATTATAAAAGAGGAAGAGGAATCTTTCGAAAAGGGAAGGATCAAATTTCATAGAAATAAATGGAAATTGTGGGAACAATATATGCAGAATAATGTTCAGGAGTTAGGTTTAAGGGAAGGCAGGAGCTCAGAAATGTATGCAGTGTTGTACTGATAATTGCAAAGAAAGAAAAGATGTATATAAATAGAAAAAAATTGTATTAATTTGTTTTCTTTTCTGTTACTGTGAGTGGGTCTGTGTCTTAAGTGATAATTCAGTAAAGGTGTCAATTATTTGCAGCTGAAAAAAAGACTGAAGACGGAAGTATGCTTCAGTAACTCAATATTCGGAGAGTATATTAAAGCCAGTCTATAAAACCTGAGTAACGACCTGGCTATATTCAACATTCCCTTCCACCCTTATCACCCCTCTTTGAACACGGAATCCTTCATTGCCAAATTTTATGCACGTGTTGGGGAACAGGAAATTCATTACTGGTTTGGCAGCTACGTCTCTTAATAGACACAGGCAACCTGTAAATGGTTCATCTCCCAGGCCCCTGCTTGTAAATGTTTCATATCCCAAGGCTCTGCCTGTACCTGTTAAGGGTACCAGAACTGGTCAGAGATTTGGGATGCATGGCTAGGCTTGTGGTTATTAGCCTAGTACATACCTCTGAACATGTAAATAGCTGAATTGGCGCGTCTATCCCCCTCTGAAATACGTACAACTCCAAGCTGAAAAATAAACCTCTATGATGGAACCCAAATATAAACAGGCTGTATAATAAAAGGAAAAAGATTATTGAATGTAAAAAATAAATGCAACTCTCCAAATGCCAAAAATGCTCTTACCAAATTTAACAGGAAACTGTCCCTGATCTAATTAACCAAAGCTAGATATGAGGTAAAAAATAGCCTCCCAAGCAATACTTAATCACAAAGCCTTCTTTACCTTTGTTACAAACCTCAGATATGATGCTCAAAGCTGTCCCAAGCAATACTTAATCACAAAGCCTCCTTTACCTTTGTTACAAACCTCAGATATGATGCTCAAAGCTGTCCCAAGCAATACTTAATCACAAAGCCTCCTTTACCTTTGTTACAAACCTCAGATATAATGCTCAAAGCTGTCCCAAGCAATACTTAATCACAAGGCCTTCTTTACCTTTGTTACAAACCTCAGATATGATGCTCAAAGCTGTCCCAAGCAGTACTTAATCACAAAGCCTTCTTTACCTCTGTTACATACCTCAGATATGATGCTCAAAGCTGTCCCAAGCAATACTTAGTCACAAAGAATTCTTTACCTCTGTTACAAACCTCAGATATGATGCTCAAAGCTGTCCCAAGCAATACTTAATCACAAAGCCTCCTTTACCTTTGTTACAAACCTCAGATATGATGCTCAAAGCTGTCCCAAGCAATACTTAATCACAAAGCCTCCTTTACCTTTGTTACAAACCTCAGATATGATGCTCAAAGCTGTCCCAAGCAATACTTAATCACAAAGCCTTCTTTACCTCTGTTACAAACCTCAGATATGATGCTCAAAGCTGTCCCAAGCAATACTTAATCACAAAGCCTCCTTTACCTTTGTTACAAACCTCAGATATAATGCTCAAAGCTGTCCCAAGCAGTACTTAATCACAAAGCCTTCTTTACCTCTGTTACAAACCTCAGATATGATGCTCAAAGCTGTCCCAAGCAATACTTAATCACAAAGCCTTCTTTACCTTTGTTACAAACCTCAGATATAATGTTCAAAGCTGTCCCAAGCAATACTTAATCACAAAGCCTTCTTTACCTTTGTTACAAACCTCAGATATAATGTTCAAAGCTGTCCCAAGCAATACTTAATCACAAAGCCTCCTTTACCTTTGTTACAAACCTCAGATATGATGCTCAAAGCTGTCCCAAGCAATACTTAATCACAAAGCCTTCTTTACCTTTGTTACAAACCTCAGATATGATGCTCAAAGCTGTCCCAAGCAATACTTAATCACAAAGCCTTCTTTACCTTTGTTACAAACCTCAGATATGATGCTCAAAGCTGTCCCAAGCCATACTTAATCACAAGGCCTTCTTTACCTCTGTTACAAACCTCAGATATAATGCTCAAAGCTGTCCCAAGCAATACTTAATCACAAAGCCTTCTTTACCTTTGTTACAAACCTCAGATATGATGCTCAAAGCTGTCCCAAGCAATACTTAATCACAAAGCCTCCTTTACCTTTGTTACAAACCTCAGATATGATGCTCAAAGCTGTCCCAAGCAATACTTAGTCACAAAGCCTTCTCTTTGTTACAAACCTCAGATATAATGCTCAAAGCTGTCCCAAGCAATACTTAGTCACAAAGCCTTCTTTACCTCTGTTACAAACCTCAGATATGATGCTCAAAGCTGTCCCAAGCAATACTTAGTCACAAAGCATCCTTTACCTTTGTTACAAACCTCAGATATAATACTCAAAGCTGTCCCAAGCAGTACTTAATCACAAAGCCTTCTTTACCTTTGTTACAAACCTCAGATATGATGCTCAAAGCTGTCCCAAGCAATACTTAATCACAAAGCCTTCTCTTTGTTACAAACCTCAGATATGATGCTCAAAGCTGTCCCAAGCCATACTTAATCACAAGGCCTCCTTTACCTTTGTTACAAACCTCAGATATGATGCACAAAGCTGTCCCAAGCAATACTTAATCACAAGGCCTTCTTTACCTTTGTTACAAACCTCAGATATGATGCTCAAAGCTGTCCCAAGCAGTACTTAATCACAAAGCCTCCTTTACCTTTGTTACAAACCTCAGATATAATGCTCAAAGCTGTCCCAAGCAATACTTAATCACAAAGCCTTCTTTACCTTTGTTACAAACCTCAGATATGATGCTCAAAGCTGTCCCAAGCAATACTTAATCACAAAGCCTCCTTTACCTTTGTTACAAACCTCAGATATGATGCTCAAAGCTGTCCCAAGCAATACTTAGTCACAAAGCCTTCTCTTTGTTACAAACCTCAGATATAATGCTCAAAGCTGTCCCAAGCAATACTTAGTCACAAAGCCTTCTTTACCTTTGTTACAAACCTCAGATATGATGCTCAAAGCTGTCCCAAGCCATACTTAATCACAAGGCCTTCTTTACCTTTGTTACAAACCTCAGATATGATGCTCAAAGCTGTCCCAAGCAATACTTAATCACAAAGCCTTCTTTACCTCTGTTACAAACCTCAGATATAAAGCTCAAAGCTGTCCCAAGCAATACTTAATCACAAAGCATTCTTTACCTCTGTTACAAACCTCAGATATAATGTTCAAAGCTGTCCCAAGCAGTACTTAATCACAAAGCCTTCTTTACCTCTGTTACAAACCTCAGATATAATGCTCAAAGCTGTCCCAAGCAATACTTAATCACAAAGCCTCCTTTACCTTTGTTACAAACCTCAGATATGATGCTCAAAGCTGTCCCAAGCAATACTTAATCACAAAGCCTCCTTTACCTTTGTTACAAACCTCAGATATGATGCTCAAAGCTGTCCCAAGCAATACTTAATCACAAAGCCTTCTTTACCTCTGTTACAAACCTCAGATATAATGCTCAAAGCTGTCCCAAGCAATACTTAATAACAAAGCCTTCTTTACCTTTGTTACAAACCTCAGATATGATTCTCAAAGCTGTCCCAAGCAATACTTCGTCACAAAGCCTTCTTTACCTTTGTTACAAACCTCAGATATGATGCTCAAAGCTGTCCCAAGCAATACTTAGTCACAAAGCCTTCTTTACCTTTGTTACAAACCTCAGATATAATGCTCAAAGCTGTCCCAAGCAATACTTAATCACAAAGCCTCCTTTACCTTTGTTACAAACCTCAGATATGATGCTCAAAGCTGTCCCAAGCAATACTTAATCACAAAGCCTTCTTTACCTTTGTTACAAACCTCAGATATGATGCTCAAAGCTGTCCCAAGCCATACTTAATCACAAGGCCTCCTTTACCTTTGTTACAAACCTCAAATATGATGCTCAAAGCTGTCCCAAGCAATACTTAGTCACAAGGCCTTCTTTACCTTTGTTACAAACCTCAGATATGATGCTCAAAGCTGTCCCAAGCAATACTTAATCACAAAGCCTTCTTTACCTTTGTTACAAACCTCAGATATGATGCTCAAAGCTGTCCCAAGCCATACTTAGTCACAAGGCCTTCTTTACCTTTGTTACAAACCTCAGATATGATGCTCAAAGCTGTCCCAAGCAATACTTAATCACAAAGCCTCCTTTACCTTTGTTACAAACCTCAGATATGATGCTCAAAGCTGTCCCAAGCAATACTTAATCACAAAGCCTTCTTTACCTTTGTTACAAACCTCAGATATAATGCTCAAAGCTGTCCCAAGCAGTACTTAATCACAAAGCCTCCTTTACCTTTGTTACAAACCTCAGATATGATGCTCAAAGCTGTCCCAAGCAATACTTAATCACAAAGCCTTCTTTACCTCTGTTACAAACCTCAGATATGATGCTCAAAGCTGTCCCAAGCAATACTTAATCACAAAGCCTTCTTTACCTTTGTTACAAACCTCAGATATGATGCTCAAAGCTGTCCCAAGCAATACTTAATCACAAAGCCTTCTCTTTGTTACAAACCTCAGATATGATGCTCAAAGCTGTCCCAAGCAATACTTAATCACAAGGCCTCCTTTACCTTTGTTACAAACCTCAGATATGATGCTCAAAGCTATCCCAAGCAATACTTAATCACAAAGCCTTCTTTACCTTTGTTACAAACCTCAGATATGATGCTCAAAGCTGTCCCAAGCCATACTTAATCACAAGGCCTCCTTTACCTTTGTTACAAACCTCAGATATAATGCTCAAAGCTGTCCCTAGCAATACTTAATCACAAAGCCTTCTTTACCTTTGTTACAAACCTCAGATATGATGCTCAAAGCTGTCCCAAGCAATACTTAATCACAAGGCCTCCTTTACCTTTGTTACAAACCTCAGATATGATGCTCAAAGCTGTCCCAAGCAATACTTAATCACAAAGCCTTCTCTTTGTTACAAACCTCAGATATGATGCTCAAAGCTGTCCCAAGCCATACTTAATCACAAGGCCTCCTTTACCTTTGTTACAAACCTCAGATATAATGCTCAAAGCTGTCCCTAGCAATACTTAATCACAAAGCCTCCTTTACCTTTGTTACAAACCTCAGATATGATGCTCAAAGCTGTCCCAAGCAATACTTAATCACAAGGCCTCCTTTACCTTTGTTACAAACCTCAGATATAATGTTCAAAGCTGTCCCAAGCAATACTTAATCACAAAGCCTTCTTTACCTTTGTTACAAACCTCAGATATAATGTTCAAAGCTGTCCCAAGCCGTACTTAATCACAAAGCCTCCTTTACCTTTGTTACAAACCTCAGATATGATGCTCAAAGCTGTCCCAAGCAATACTTAATCACAAAGCCTCCTTTACCTTTGTTACAAACCTCAGATATAATGCTCAAAGCTTTCCCTAGCAATACTTAATCACAAGGCCTTCTTTACCTTTGTTACAAACCTCAGGTATAATGTTCAAAGCTGTCCCAAGCAATACTTAATCACAAAGCCTTCTTTACCTCTGTTACAAACCTCAGATATGATGCTCAAAGCTGTCCCAAGCAATACTTAATCACAAAGCCTTCTTTACCTTTGTTACAAACCTCAGATATAATGTTCAAAGCTGTCCCAAGCAATACTTAGTCACAAAGCCTCCTTTACCTTTGTTACAAACCTCAGATATGATGCTCAAAGCTGTCCCAAGCAATACTTAATCACAAGGCCTTCTTTACCTTTGTTACAAACCTCAGATATGATGCTCAAAGCTGTCCCAAGCAATACTTAATCACAAAGCCTCCTTTACCTTTGTTACAAACCTCAGATATGATGCTCAAAGCTGTCCCAAGCAATACTTAATCACAAAGCCTTCTTTACCTTTGTTACAAACCTCAGATATGATGCTCAAAGCTGTCCCAAGCAATACTTAATCACAAAGCCTTCTTTACCTTTGTTACAAACCTCAGATATGATGCTCAAAGCTGTCCCAAGCAATACTTAGTCACAAAGCCTTCTTTACCTTTGTTACAAACCTCAGATATGATGCTCAAAGCTGTCCCAAGCAATACTTAATCACAAAGCCTTCTTTACCTTTGTTACAAACCTCAGATATGATGCTCAAAGCTGTCCCAAGCCATACTTAATCACAAGGCCTTCTTTACCTTTGTTACAAACCTCAGATATGATGCTCAAAGCTGTCCCAAGCAATACTTAATCACAAAGCCTTCTTTACCTTTGTTACAAACCTCAGATATGATGCTCAAAGCTGTCCCAAGCAATACTTAATCACAAAGCCTTCTTTACCTCTGTTACAAACCTCAGATATAATGCTCAAAGCTGTCCCAAGCAATACTTAATCACAAAGCCTTCTTTACCTCTGTTACAAACCTCAGATATGATGCTCAAAGCTGTCCCAAGCAATACTTAATCACAAAGCCTTCTTTACCTCTGTTACAAACCTCAGATATGATGCTCAAAGCTGTCCCAAGCAATACTTAATCACAAAGCCTCCTTTACCTTTGTTACAAACCTCAGATATGATGCTCAAAGCTGTCCCAAGCAATACTTAATCACAAAGCCTCCTTTACCTTTGTTACAAACCTCAGATATGATGCTCAAAGCTGTCCCAAGCAATACTTAATCACAAAGCCTTCTTTACCTTTGTTACAAACCTCAGATATGATGCTCAAAGCTGTCCCAAGCAATACTTAATCACAAAGCCTTCTTTACCTTTGTTACAAACCTCAGATATGATGCTCAAAGCTGTCCCAAGCAATACTTAATCACAAAGCCTTCTTTACCTTTGTTACAAACCTCAGATATGATGCTCAAAGCTGTCCCAAGCAATACTTAATCACAAAGCCTCCTTTACCTTTGTTACAAACCTCAGATATGATGCTCAAAGCTGTCCCAAGCAATACTTAATCACAAGGCCTTCTTTACCTTTGTTACAAACCTCAGATATGATGCTCAAAGCTGTCCCAAGCAATACTTAATCACAAAGCCTCCTTTACCTTTGTTACAAACCTCAGATATGATGCTCAAAGCTGTCCCAAGCAATACTTAATCACAAAGCCTTCTTTACCTTTGTTACAAACCTCAGATATGATGCTCAAAGCTGTCCCAAGCAATACTTAATCACAAAGCCTTCTTTACCTTTGTTACAAACCTCAGATATGATGCTCAAAGCTGTCCCAAGCAATACTTAATCACAAAGCCTTCTTTACCTCTGTTACAAACCTCAGATATGATGCTCAAAGCTGTCCCAAGCAATACTTAATCACAAAGCCTCCTTTACCTTTGTTACAAACCTCAGATATGATGCTCAAAGCTGTCCCAAGCAATACTTAATCACAAAGCCTTCTTTACCTTTGTTACAAACCTCAGATATGATGCTCAAAGCTGTCCCAAGCAATACTTAATCACAAAGCCTTCTTTACCTTTGTTACAAACCTCAGATATGATGCTCAAAGCTGTCCCAAGCAATACTTAATCACAAAGCCTTCTTTACCTCTGTTACAAACCTCAGATATGATGCTCAAAGCTGTCCCAAGCAATACTTAATCACAAGGCCTTCTTTACCTTTGTTACAAACCTCAGATATGATGCTCAAAGCTGTCCCAAGCAATACTTAATCACAAAGCCTTCTTTACCTTTGTTACAAACCTCAGATATGATGCTCAAAGCTGTCCCAAGCAATACTTAATCACAAAGCCTTCTTTACCTTTGTTACAAACCTCAGATATAATGCTCAAAGCTGTCCCTAGCAATACTTAATCACAAAGCCTTCTTTACCTCTGTTACAAACCTCAGATATGATGCTCAAAGCTGTCCCAAGCAATACTTAATCACAAAGCCTTCTCTTTGTTACAAACCTCAGATATGATGCTCAAAGCTGTCCCAAGCCATACTTAATCACAAGGCCTCCTTTACCTTTGTTACAAACCTCAGATATGATGCTCAAAGCTGTCCCAAGCCATACTTAATCACAAGGCCTTCTTTACCTTTGTTACAAACCTCAGATATGATGCTCAAAGCTGTCCCAAGCAATACTTAATCACAAAGCCTTCTTTACCTCTGTTACAAACCTCAGATATAATGCTCAAAGCTGTCCCAAGCAATACTTAATCACAAAGCCTTCTTTACCTCTGTTACAAACCTCAGATATAATGTTCAAAGCTGTCCCAAGCAATACTTAATCACAAGGCCTTCTTTACCTCTGTTACAAACCTCAGATATAATGCTCAAAGCTGTCCCAAGCAATACTTAATCACAAAGCCTCCTTTACCTTTGTTACAAACCTCAGATATGATGCTCAAAGCTGTCCCAAGCAATACTTAATCACAAAGCCTCCTTTACCTTTGTTACAAACCTCAGATATAATGCTCAAAGCTGTCCCAAGCAATACTTAATCACAAAGCCTTCTTTACCTTTGTTACAAACCTCAGATATAATGCTCAAAGCTGTCCCAAGCAATACTTAATCACAAAGCCTTCTTTACCTTTGTTACAAACCTCAGATATGATGCTCAAAGCTGTCCCAAGCAATACTTAATCACAAAGCCTTCTTTACCTTTGTTACAAACCTCAGATATGATGCTCAAAGCTGTCCCAAGCAATACTTAATCACAAAGCCTCCTTTACCTTTGTTACAAACCTCAGATATGATGCTCAAAGCTGTCCCAAGCAATACTTAATCACAAAGCCTTCTTTACCTTTGTTACAAACCTCAGATATGATGCTCAAAGCTGTCCCAAGCCATACTTAATCACAAGGCCTCCTTTACCTTTGTTACAAACCTCAGATATGATGCTCAAAGCTGTCCCAAGCAATACTTAATCACAAAGCCTTCTTTACCTTTGTTACAAACCTCAGATATGATGCTCAAAGCTGTCCCAAGCAATACTTAATCACAAAGCCTTCTTTACCTTTGTTACAAACCTCAGATATGATGCTCAAAGCTGTCCCAAGCAATACTTAATCACAAAGCCTTCTTTACCTTTGTTACAAACCTCAGATATGATGCTCAAAGCTGTCCCAAGCCATACTTAATCACAAAGCCTTCTTTACCTTTGTTACAAACCTCAGATATGATGCTCAAAGCTGTCCCAAGCAATACTTAATCACAAAGCCTCCTTTACCTTTGTTACAAACCTCAGATATGATGCTCAAAGCTGTCCCAAGCAATACTTAATCACAAAGCCTTCTTTACCTTTGTTACAAACCTCAGATATGATGCTCAAAGCTGTCCCAAGCAATACTTAATCACAAAGCCTTCTTTACCTTTGTTACAAACCTCAGATATGATGCTCAAAGCTGTCCCAAGCAATACTTAATCACAAAGCCTTCTTTACCTCTGTTACAAACCTCAGATATGATGCTCAAAGCTGTCCCAAGCAATACTTAATCACAAAGCCTTCTTTACCTTTGTTACAAACCTCAGATATGATGCTCAAAGCTGTCCCAAGCAATACTTAATCACAAAGCCTTCTTTACCTTTGTTACAAACCTCAGATATGATGCTCAAAGCTGTCCCAAGCAATACTTAATCACAAAGCCTTCTTTACCTCTGTTACAAACCTCAGATATGATGCTCAAAGCTGTCCCAAGCAATACTTAATCACAAAGCCTTCTTTACCTCTGTTACAAACCTCAGATATGATGCTCAAAGCTGTCCCAAGCAATACTTAATCACAAAGCCTCCTTTACCTTTGTTACAAACCTCAGATATGATGCTCAAAGCTGTCCCAAGCAATACTTAATCACAAAGCCTTCTTTACCTTTGTTACAAACCTCAGATATGATGCTCAAAGCTGTCCCAAGCAATACTTAATCACAAAGCCTTCTTTACCTTTGTTACAAACCTCAGATATGATGCTCAAAGCTGTCCCAAGCAATACTTAATCACAAAGCCTTCTTTACCTCTGTTACAAACCTCAGATATGATGCTCAAAGCTGTCCCAAGCAATACTTAATCACAAGGCCTTCTTTACCTTTGTTACAAACCTCAGATATGATGCTCAAAGCTGTCCCAAGCAATACTTAATCACAAAGCCTTCTTTACCTTTGTTACAAACCTCAGATATGATGCTCAAAGCTGTCCCAAGCAATACTTAATCACAAAGCCTCCTTTACCTTTGTTACAAACCTCAGATATGATGCTCAAAGCTGTCCCAAGCAATACTTAATCACAAAGCCTTCTTTACCTTTGTTACAAACCTCAGATATGATGCTCAAAGCTGTCCCAAGCAATACTTAATCACAAAGCCTCCTTTACCTTTGTTACAAACCTCAGATATGATGCTCAAAGCTGTCCCAAGCAATACTTAATCACAAAGCCTTCTTTACCTTTGTTACAAACCTCAGATATGATGCTCAAAGCTGTCCCAAGCAATACTTAATCACAAAGCCTCCTTTACCTTTGTTACAAACCTCAGATATGATGCTCAAAGCTGTCCCAAGCAATACTTAATCACAAAGCCTTCTTTACCTTTGTTACAAACCTCAGATATGATGCTCAAAGCTGTCCCAAGCAATACTTAATCACAAAGCCTCCTTTACCTTTGTTACAAACCTCAGATATGATGCTCAAAGCTGTCCCAAGCAATACTTAATCACAAAGCCTCCTTTACCTTTGTTACAAACCTCAGATATGATGCTCAAAGCTGTCCCAAGCAATACTTAATCACAAAGCCTCCTTTACCTTTGTTACAAACCTCAGATATGATGCTCAAAGCTGTCCCAAGCAATACTTAATCACAAAGCCTTCTTTACCTTTGTTACAAACCTCAGATATGATGCTCAAAGCTGTCCCAAGCAATACTTAATCACAAAGCCTTCTTTACCTTTGTTACAAACCTCAGATATGATGCTCAAAGCTGTCCCAAGCAATACTTAATCACAAAGCCTTCTTTACCTTTGTTACAAACCTCAGATATGATGCTCAAAGCTGTCCCAAGCAATACTTAATCACAAAGCCTTCTTTACCTTTGTTACAAACCTCAGATATGATGCTCAAAGCTGTCCCAAGCAATACTTAATCACAAAGCCTTCTTTACCTTTGTTACAAACCTCAGATATGATGCTCAAAGCTGTCCCAAGCAATACTTAATCACAAAGCCTTCTTTACCTCTGTTACAAACCTCAGATATGATGCTCAAAGCTGTCCCAAGCAATACTTAATCACAAAGCCTTCTTTACCTTTGTTACAAACCTCAGATATGATGCTCAAAGCTGTCCCAAGCAATACTTAATCACAAAGCCTTCTTTACCTTTGTTACAAACCTCAGATATGATGCTCAAAGCTGTCCCAAGCAATACTTAATCACAAAGCCTTCTTTACCTTTGTTACAAACCTCAGATATGATGCTCAAAGCTGTCCCAAGCAATACTTAGTCACAAAGCCTTCTTTACCTTTGTTACAAACCTCAGATATGATGCTCAAAGCTGTCCCAAGCAATACTTAATCACAAAGCCTCCTTTACCTTTGTTACAAACCTCAGATATGATGCTCAAAGCTGTCCCAAGCAATACTTAATCACAAAGCCTTCTTTACCTTTGTTACAAACCTCAGATATGATGCTCAAAGCTGTCCCAAGCAATACTTAATCACAAAGCCTTCTTTACCTTTGTTACAAACCTCAGATATGATGCTCAAAGCTGTCCCAAGCAATACTTAATCACAAAGCCTTCTTTACCTTTGTTACAAACCTCAGATATGATGCTCAAAGCTGTCCCTAGCAATACTTAATCACAAAGCCTTCTTTACCTTTGTTACAAACCTCAGATATGATGCTCAAAGCTGTCCCAAGCAATACTTAATCACAAAGCCTTCTTTACCTTTGTTACAAACCTCAGATATGATGCTCAAAGCTGTCCCAAGCAATACTTAATCACAAAGCCTTCTTTACCTTTGTTACAAACCTCAGATATGATGCTCAAAGCTGTCCCAAGCAATACTTAATCACAAAGCCTTCTTTACCTTTGTTACAAACCTCAGATATGATGCTCAAAGCTGTCCCAAGCAATACTTAATCACAAAGCCTTCTTTACCTTTGTTACAAACCTCAGATATGATGCTCAAAGCTGTCCCAAGCAATACTTAATCACAAAGCCTTCTTTACCTTTGTTACAAACCTCAGATATGATGCTCAAAGCTGTCCCAAGCAATACTTAATCACAAGGCCTCCTTTACCTTTGTTACAAACCTCAGATATGATGCTCAAAGCTGTCCCAAGCAATACTTAATCACAAAGCCTTCTTTACCTTTGTTACAAACCTCAGATATGATGCTCAAAGCTGTCCCAAGCAATACTTAATCACAAAGCCTTCTTTACCTTTGTTACAAACCTCAGATATGATGCTCAAAGCTGTCCCAAGCAATACTTAATCACAAAGCCTTCTTTACCTCTGTTACAAACCTCAGATATGATGCTCAAAGCTGTCCCAAGCAATACTTAATCACAAAGCCTTCTTTACCTCTGTTACAAACCTCAGATATAATGCTCAAAGCTGTCCCAAGCAATACTTAATCACAAAGCCTTCTTTACCTCTGTTACAAACCTCAGATATGATGCTCAAAGCTGTCCCAAGCAATACTTAATCACAAAGCCTTCTTTACCTTTGTTACAAACCTCAGATATGATGCTCAAAGCTGTCCCAAGCAATACTTAATCACAAAGCCTTCTTTACCTTTGTTACAAACCTCAGATATGATGCTCAAAGCTGTCCCAAGCAATACTTAATCACAAAGCCTTCTTTACCTCTGTTACAAACCTCAGATATGATGCTCAAAGCTGTCCCAAGCAATACTTAATCACAAAGCCTTCTTTACCTTTGTTACAAACCTCAGATATGATGCTCAAAGCTGTCCCAAGCAATACTTAATCACAAAGCCTTCTTTACCTTTGTTACAAACCTCAGATATGATGCTCAAAGCTGTCCCAAGCAATACTTAATCACAAAGCCTTCTTTACCTTTGTTACAAACCTCAGATATGATGGTCAAAGCTGTCCCAAGCAATACTTAATCACAAAGCCTTCTTTACCTCTGTTACAAACCTCAGATGCGATGCTCAAAGCTGTCCCAAGCAATACTTACTCACAAAGCCTTCTTTACGTTTGTTACAAACCTCAGATATGATGCTCAAAGCTGTCCCAAGCAATACTTAATCACAAAGCCTTCTTTACCTTTGTTACAAACCTCAGATATGATGGTCAAAGCTGTCCCAAGCAATACTTAATCACAAAGCCTTCTTTACCTTTGTTACAAACCTCAGATATGATGCTCAAAGCTATCCCAAGCAATACTTAATCACAAAGCCTTCTTTACCTTTGTTACAAACCTCAGATATGATGCTCAAAGCTGTCCCAAGCAATACTTAGTCACAAAGCCTTCTTTACCTTTGTTACAAACCTCAGATATGATGCTCAAAGCTGTCCCAAGCAATACTTAATCACAAAGCCTTCTTTACCTTTGTTACAAACCTCAGATATGATGCTCAAAGCTGTCCCAAGCAGTACTTAATCACAAAGCCTTCTTTACCTTTGTTACAAACCTCAGATATGATGCTCAAAGCTGTCCCAAGCAATACTTAATCACAAAGCCTTCTTTACCTTTGTTACAAACCTCAGATATGATGCTCAAAGCTGTCCCAAGCAATACTTAATCACAAAGCCTTCTTTACCTTTGTTACAAACCTCAGATATGATGCTCAAAGCTGTCCCAAGCAATACTTAATCACAAAGCCTTCTTTACCTTTGTTACAAACCTCAGATATGATGCTCAAAGCTGTCCCAAGCAATACTTAATCACAAAGCCTTCTTTACCTTTGTTACAAACCTCAGATATGATGCTCAAAGCTGTCCCAAGCAATACTTAATCACAAAGCCTTCTTTACCTCTGTTACAAACCTCAGATATGATGCTCAAAGCTGTCCCAAGCAATACTTAATCACAAAGCCTTCTTTACCTCTGTTACAAACCTCAGATATGATGCTCAAAGCTGTCCCAAGCAATACTTAATCACAAAGCCTTCTTTACCTCTGTTACAAACCTCAGATATGATGCTCAAAGCTGTCCCAAGCAATACTTAATCACAAAGCCTTCTTTACCTCTGTTACAAACCTCAGATATGATGCTCAAAGCTGTCCCAAGCAATACTTAATCACAAAGCCTTCTTTACCTTTGTTACAAACCTCAGATATGATGCTCAAAGCTGTCCCAAGCAATACTTAATCACAAAGCCTTCTTTACCTTTGTTACAAACCTCAGATATGATGCTCAAAGCTGTCCCAAGCAATACTTAATCACAAAGCCTCCTTTACCTTTGTTACAAACCTCAGATATGATGCTCAAAGCTGTCCCAAGCAATACTTAATCACAAAGCCTTCTTTACCTTTGTTACAAACCTCAGATATGATGCTCAAAGCTGTCCCAAGCAATACTTAATCACAAAGCCTTCTTTACCTTTGTTACAAACCTCAGATATGATGCTCAAAGCTGTCCCAAGCAATACTTAATCACAAAGCCTTCTTTACCTTTGTTACAAACCTCAGATATGATGCTCAAAGCTGTCCCAAGCAATACTTAATCACAAAGCCTTCTTTACCTTTGTTACAAACCTCAGATATGATGCTCAAAGCTGTCCCAAGCAATACTTAATCACAAAGCCTCCTTTACCTTTGTTACAAACCTCAGATATGATGCTCAAAGCTGTCCCAAGCAATACTTAATCACAAAGCCTTCTTTACCTTTGTTACAAACCTCAGATATGATGCTCAAAGCTGTCCCAAGCAATACTTAATCACAAAGCCTCCTTTACCTTTGTTACAAACCTCAGATATGATGCTCAAAGCTGTCCCAAGCAATACTTAATCACAAAGCCTTCTTTACCTCTGTTACAAACCTCAGATATGATGCTCAAAGCTGTCCCAAGCAATACTTAATCACAAAGCCTCCTTTACCTTTGTTACAAACCTCAGATATGATGCTCAAAGCTGTCCCAAGCAATACTTAATCACAAAGCCTTCTTTACCTTTGTTACAAACCTCAGATATGATGCTCAAAGCTGTCCCAAGCAATACTTAATCACAAAGCCTCCTTTACCTTTGTTACAAACCTCAGATATGATGCTCAAAGCTGTCCCAAGCAATACTTAATCACAAAGCCTTCTTTACCTTTGTTACAAACCTCAGATATGATGCTCAAAGCTGTCCCAAGCAATACTTAATCACAAAGCCTCCTTTACCTTTGTTACAAACCTCAGATATGATGCTCAAAGCTGTCCCAAGCAATACTTAATCACAAAGCCTTCTTTACCTTTGTTACAAACCTCAGATATAATGCTCAAAGCTGTCCCAAGCAATACTTAATCACAAAGCCTTCTTTACCTTTGTTACAAACCTCAGATATGATGCTCAAAGCTGTCCCAAGCAATACTTAATCACAAAGCCTTCTTTACCTTTGTTACAAACCTCAGATATGATGCTCAAAGCTGTCCCAAGCAATACTTAATCACAAAGCCTTCTTTACCTTTGTTACAAACCTCAGATATGATGCTCAAAGCTGTCCCAAGCAATACTTAATCACAAAGCCTTCTTTACCTCTGTTACAAACCTCAGATATGATGCTCAAAGCTGTCCCAAGCAATACTTAATCACAAAGCCTTCTTTACCTTTGTTACAAACCTCAGATATGATGCTCAAAGCTGTCCCAAGCAATACTTAATCACAAAGCCTTCTTTACCTCTGTTACAAACCTCAGATATGATGCTCAAAGCTGTCCCAAGCAATACTTAATCACAAAGCCTTCTTTACCTTTGTTACAAACCTCAGATATGATGCTCAAAGCTGTCCCAAGCAATACTTAATCACAAAGCCTCCTTTACCTTTGTTACAAACCTCAGATATGATGCTCAAAGCTGTCCCAAGCAATACTTAATCACAAAGCCTTCTTTACCTTTGTTACAAACCTCAGATATGATGCTCAAAGCTGTCCCAAGCAATACTTAATCACAAAGCCTTCTTTACCTTTGTTACAAACCTCAGATATGATGCTCAAAGCTGTCCCAAGCAATACTTAATCACAAAGCCTTCTTTACCTTTGTTACAAACCTCAGATATGATGCTCAAAGCTGTCCCAAGCAATACTTAATCACAAAGCCTTCTTTACCTCTGTTACAAACCTCAGATATGATGCTCAAAGCTGTCCCAAGCAATACTTAATCACAAAGCCTTCTTTACCTTTGTTACAAACCTCAGATATGATGCTCAAAGCTGTCCCAAGCAATACTTAATCACAAAGCCTTCTTTACCTTTGTTACAAACCTCAGATATGATGCTCAAAGCTGTCCCAAGCAATACTTAATCACAAAGCCTTCTTTACCTTTGTTACAAACCTCAGATATGATGCTCAAAGCTGTCCCAAGCGATACTTAATCACAAAGCCTTCTTTACCTTTGTTACAAACCTCAGATATGATGCTCAAAGCTGTCCCAAGCAATACTTAATCACAAAGCCTTCTTTACCTCTGTTACAAACCTCAGATATGATGCTCAAAGCTGTCCCAAGCAATACTTAATCACAAAGCCTTCTTTACCTCTGTTACAAACCTCAGATATGATGCTCAAAGCTGTCCCAAGCAATACTTAATCACAAAGCCTTCTTTACCTTTGTTACAAACCTCAGATATGATGCTCAAAGCTGTCCCAAGCAATACTTAATCACAAAGCCTTCTTTACCTTTGTTACAAACCTCAGATATGATGCTCAAAGCTGTCCCAAGCAATACTTAATCACAAAGCCTTCTTTACCTCTGTTACAAACCTCAGATATGATGCTCAAAGCTGTCCCAAGCAATACTTAATCACAAAGCCTTCTTTACCTTTGTTACAAACCTCAGATATGATGCTCAAAGCTGTCCCAAGCAATACTTAATCACAAAGCCTTCTTTACCTTTGTTACAAACCTCAGATATGATGCTCAAAGCTGTCCCAAGCAATACTTAATCACAAAGCCTTCTTTACCTTTGTTACAAACCTCAGATATGATGCTCAAAGCTGTCCCAAGCAATACTTAATCACAAAGCCTTCTTTACCTTTGTTACAAACCTCAGATATGATGCTCAAAGCTGTCCCAAGCAATACTTAATCACAAAGCCTTCTTTACCTTTGTTACAAACCTCAGATATGATGCTCAAAGCTGTCCCAAGCAATACTTAATCACAAAGCCTTCTTTACCTTTGTTACAAACCTCAGATATGATGCTCAAAGCTGTCCCAAGCAATACTTAATCACAAAGCCTCCTTTACCTTTGTTACAAACCTCAGATATGATGCTCAAAGCTGTCCCAAGCAATACTTAATCACAAAGCCTCCTTTACCTTTGTTACAAACCTCAGATATGATGCTCAAAGCTGTCCCAAGCAATACTTAATCACAAAGCCTTCTTTACCTTTGTTACAAACCTCAGATATGATGCTCAAAGCTGTCCCAAGCAATACTTAATCACAAAGCCTCCTTTACCTTTGTTACAAACCTCAGATATGATGCTCAAAGCTGTCCCAAGCAATACTTAATCACAAAGCCTTCTTTACCTTTGTTACAAACCTCAGATATGATGCTCAAAGCTGTCCCAAGCAATACTTAATCACAAAGCCTTCTTTACCTTTGTTACAAACCTCAGATATGATGCTCAAAGCTGTCCCAAGCAATACTTAATCACAAAGCCTTCTTTACCTTTGTTACAAACCTCAGATATGATGCTCAAAGCTGTCCCAAGCAATACTTAATCACAAAGCCTTCTTTACCTTTGTTACAAACCTCAGATATGATGCTCAAAGCTGTCCCAAGCAATACTTAATCACAAAGCCTCCTTTACCTTTGTTACAAACCTCAGATATAATGCTCAAAGCTGTCCCAAGCAATACTTAATCACAAAGCCTTCTTTACCTTTGTTACAAACCTCAGATATGATGCTCAAAGCTGTCCCAAGCAATACTTAATCACAAAGCCTTCTTTACCTTTGTTACAAACCTCAGATATGATGCTCAAAGCTGTCCCAAGCAATACTTAATCACAAAGCCTTCTTTACCTTTGTTACAAACCTCAGATATGATGCTCAAAGCTGTCCCAAGCAATACTTAATCACAAAGCCTTCTTTACCTTTGTTACAAACCTCAGATATGATGCTCAAAGCTGTCCCAAGCAATACTTAATCACAAAGCCTCCTTTACCTTTGTTACAAACCTCAGATATGATGCTCAAAGCTGTCCCAAGCAATACTTAATCACAAAGCCTTCTTTACCTTTGTTACAAACCTCAGATATGATGCTCAAAGCTGTCCCAAGCAATACTTAATCACAAAGCCTTCTTTACCTCTGTTACAAACCTCAGATATGATGCTCAAAGCTGTCCCAAGCAATACTTAATCACAAAGCCTTCTTTACCTTTGTTACAAACCTCAGATATAATGCTCAAAGCTGTCCCAAGCAATACTTAATCACAAAGCCTTCTTTACCTTTGTTACAAACCTCAGATATGATGCTCAAAGCTGTCCCAAGCAATACTTAATCACAAAGCCTTCTTTACCTTTGTTACAAACCTCAGATATGATGCTCAAAGCTGTCCCAAGCAATACTTAATCACAAAGCCTTCTTTACCTTTGTTACAAACCTCAGATATGATGCTCAAAGCTGTCCCAAGCAATACTTAATCACAAAGCCTTCTTTACCTTTGTTACAAACCTCAGATATAATGCTCAAAGCTGTCCCAAGCAATACTTAATCACAAAGCCTTCTTTACCTTTGTTACAAACCTCAGATATGATGCTCAAAGCTGTCCCAAGCAATACTTAATCACAAAGCCTTCTTTACCTCTGTTACAAACCTCAGATATGATGCTCAAAGCTGTCCCAAGCAATACTTAATCACAAAGCCTTCTTTACCTTTGTTACAAACCTCAGATATGATGCTCAAAGCTGTCCCAAGCAATACTTAATCACAAAGCCTTCTTTACCTTTGTTACAAACCTCAGATATGATGCTCAAAGCTGTCCCAAGCAATACTTAATCACAAAGCCTTCTTTACCTTTGTTACAAACCTCAGATATGATGCTCAAAGCTGTCCCAAGCAATACTTAATCACAAAGCCTTCTTTACCTCTGTTACAAACCTCAGATATGATGCTCAAAGCTGTCCCAAGCAATACTTAATCACAAAGCCTTCTTTACCTCTGTTACAAACCTCAGATATGATGCTCAAAGCTGTCCCAAGCAATACTTAATCACAAAGCCTTCTTTACCTTTGTTACAAACCTCAGATATGATGCTCAAAGCTGTCCCAAGCAATACTTAATCACAAAGCCTTCTTTACCTTTGTTACAAACCTCAGATATGATGCTCAAAGCTGTCCCAAGCAATACTTAATCACAAAGCCTTCTTTACCTCTGTTACAAACCTCAGATATGATGCTCAAAGCTGTCCCAAGCAATACTTAATCACAAAGCCTTCTTTACCTTTGTTACAAACCTCAGATATGATGCTCAAAGCTGTCCCAAGCAATACTTAATCACAAAGCCTTCTTTACCTCTGTTACAAACCTCAGATATGATGCTCAAAGCTGTCCCAAGCAATACTTAATCACAAAGCCTTCTTTACCTTTGTTACAAACCTCAGATATGATGCTCAAAGCTGTCCCAAGCAATACTTAATCACAAAGCCTTCTTTACCTCTGTTACAAACCTCAGATATGATGCTCAAAGCTGTCCCAAGCAATACTTAATCACAAAGCCTTCTTTACCTTTGTTACAAACCTCAGATATGATGCTCAAAGCTGTCCCAAGCAATACTTAATCACAAGCCCTCTTTACCTTTGTTACAAACCTCAGATATGATGCTCAAAGCTGTCCCAAGCAATACTTAATCACAAAGCCTTCTTTACCTTTGTTACAAACCTCAGATATGATGCTCAAAGCTGTCCCAAGCCATACTTAATCACAAAGCCTTCTTTACCTTTGTTACAAACCTCAGATATGATTCTCAAAGCTGTCCCAAGCAATACTTAATCACAAAGCCTTCTTTACCTTTGTTACAAACCTCAGATATGATGCTCAAAGCTGTCCCAAGCAATACTTAATCACAAAGCCTTCTTTACCTTTGTTACAAACCTCAGATATGATGCTCAAAGCTGTCCCAAGCAATACTTAATCACAACGCCTTCTTTACCTTTGTTACAAACCTCAGATATGATGCTCAAAGCTGTCCCAAGCAATACTTAATCACAAAGCCTTCTTTACCTTTGTTACAAACCTCAGATATGATGCTCAAAGCTGTCCCAAGCGATACTTAATCACAAAGCCTTCTTTACCTTTGTTACAAACCTCAGATATGATGCTCAAAGCTGTCCCAAGCGATACTTAATCACAAAGCCTTCTTTACCTTTGTTACAAACCTCAGATATGATGCTCAAAGCTGTCCCAAGCAATACTTAATCACAAAGCCTTCTTTACCTTTGTTACAAACCTCAGATATGATGCTCAAAGCTGTCCCAAGCAATACTTAATCACAAAGCCTTCTTTACCTTTGTTACAAACCTCAGATATGATGCTCAAAGCTGTCCCAAGCAATACTTAATCACAAAGCCTTCTTTACCTTTGTTACAAACCTCAGATATGATGCTCAAAGCTGTCCCAAGCAATACTTAATCACAAAGCCTTCTTTACCTTTGTTACAAACCTCAGATATGATGCTCAAAGCTGTCCCAAGCAATACTTAATCACAAAGCCTCCTTTACCTTTGTTACAAACCTCAGATATGATGCTCAAAGCTGTCCCAAGCAATACTTAATCACAAAGCCTTCTTTACCTTTGTTACAAACCTCAGATATGATGCTCAAAGCTGTCCCAAGCAATACTTAATCACAAAGCCTTCTTTACCTTTGTTACAAACCTCAGATATGATGCTCAAAGCTGTCCCAAGCAATACTTAATCACAAAGCCTTCTTTACCTTTGTTACAAACCTCAGATATGATGCTCAAAGCTGTCCCAAGCAATACTTAATCACAAAGCCTTCTTTACCTTTGTTACAAACCTCAGATATGATGCTCAAAGCTGTCCCAAGCAATACTTAATCACAAAGCCTCCTTTACCTTTGTTACAAACCTCAGATATGATGCTCAAAGCTGTCCCAAGCAATACTTAATCACAAAGCCTTCTTTACCTTTGTTACAAACCTCAGATATGATGGTCAAAGCTGTCCCAAGCAATACTTAATCACAAAGCCTTCTTTACCTTTGTTACAAACCTCAGATATGATGCTCAAAGCTGTCCCAAGCAATACTTAATCACAAAGCCTTCTTTACCTTTGTTACAAACCTCAGATATGATGCTCAAAGCTGTCCCAAGCAATACTTAATCACAAAGCCTTCTTTACCTTTGTTACAAACCTCAGATATGATGCTCAAAGCTGTCCCAAGCAATACTTAATCACAAAGCCTTCTTTACCTTTGTTACAAACCTCAGATATGATGCTCAAAGCTGTCCCAAGCAATACTTAATCACAAAGCCTTCTTTACCTTTGTTACAAACCTCAGATATGATGCTCAAAGCTGTCCCAAGCAATACTTAATCACAAAGCCTTCTTTACCTTTGTTACAAACCTCAGATATGATGCTCAAAGCTGTCCCAAGCAATACTTAATCACAAAGCCTCCTTTACCTTTGTTACAAACCTCAGATATGATGCTCAAAGCTGTCCCAAGCAATACTTAATCACAAAGCCTTCTTTACCTTTGTTACAAACCTCAGATATGATGCTCAAAGCTGTCCCAAGCAATACTTAATCACAAAGCCTTCTTTACCTTTGTTACAAACCTCAGATATGATGCTCAAAGCTGTCCCAAGCAATACTTAATCACAAAGCCTCCTTTACCTTTGTTACAAACCTCAGATATGATGCTCAAAGCTGTCCCAAGCAATACTTAATCACAAAGCCTTCTTTACCTTTGTTACAAACCTCAGATATGATGCTCAAAGCTGTCCCAAGCAATACTTAATCACAAAGCCTTCTTTACCTTTGTTACAAACCTCAGATATGATGCTCAAAGCTGTCCCAAGCAATACTTAATCACAAAGCCTTCTTTACCTTTGTTACAAACCTCAGATATGATGCTCAAAGCTGTCCCAAGCAATACTTAATCACAAAGCCTTCTTTACCTTTGTTACAAACCTCAGATATGATGGTCAAAGCTGTCCCAAGCAATACTTAATCACAAAGCCTTCTTTACCTTTGTTACAAACGTCAGATATGATGCTCAAAGCTGTCCCAAGCAATACTTAATCACAAAGCCTTCTTTACCTTTGTTACAAACCTCAGATATGATGCTCAAAGCTGTCCCAAGCAATACTTAATCACAAAGCCTTCTTTACCTTTGTTACAAACCTCAGATATGATGCTCAAAGCTGTCCCAAGCAATACTTAATCACAAAGCCTTCTTTACCTTTGTTACAAACCTCAGATATGATGCTCAAAGCTGTCCCAAGCAATACTTAATCACAACGCCTTCTTTACCTTTGTTACAAACCTCAGATATGATGCTCACAGCTGTCCCAAGCAATACTTAATCACAAAGCCTTCTTTACCTTTGTTACAAACCTCAGATATGATGCGCAAAGCTGTCCCAAGCAGTACTTAATCACAAAGCCTTCTTTACCTTTGTTACAAACCTCAGATATGATGCTCAAAGCTGTCCCAAGCAATACTTAATCACAAAGCCTTCTTTACCTTTGTTACAAACCTCAGATATGATGCTCAAAGCTGTCCCAAGCAATACTTAATCACAAGGCCTTCTTTACCTTTGTTACAAACCTCAGATATGATGCTCAAAGCTATCCCAAGCAATACTTAATCACAAAGCCTTCTTTACCTTTGTTACAAACCTCAGATATGATGCTCAAAGCTGTCCCAAGCGATACTTAATCACAAAGCCTTCTTTACCTTTGTTACAAACCTCAGATATGATGCTCAAAGCTGTCCCAAGCAATACTTAATCACAAAGCCTTCTTTACCTTTGTTACAAACCTCAGATATGATGCTCAAAGCTGTCCCAAGCAATACTTAATCACAAAGCCTTCTTTACCTTTGTTACAAACCTCAGATATGATGCTCAAAGCTGTCCCAAGCAATACTTAATCACAAAGCCTTCTTTACCTTTGTTACAAACCTCAGATATGATGCTCAAAGCTGTCCCAAGCAATACTTAATCACAAAGCCTTCTTTACCTCTGTTACAAACCTCAGATATGATGCTCAAAGCTGTCCCAAGCAATACTTAATCACAAAGCCTTCTTTACCTTTGTTACAAACCTCAGATATGATGCTCAAAGCTGTCCCAAGCAATACTTAATCACAAAGCCTTCTTTACCTTTGTTACAAACCTCAGATATGATGCTCAAAGCTGTCCCAAGCAATACTTAATCACAAAGCCTTCTTTACCTTTGTTACAAACCTCAGATATGATGCTCAAAGCTGTCCCAAGCAATACTTAATCACAAAGCCTTCTTTACCTCTGTTACAAACCTCAGATATGATGCTCAAAGCTGTCCCAAGCAATACTTAATCACAAAGCCTCCTTTACCTTTGTTACAAACCTCAGATATGATGCTCAAAGCTGTCCCAAGCAATACTTAATCACAAAGCCTTCTTTACCTTTGTTACAAACCTCAGATATGATGCTCAAAGCTGTCCCAAGCAATACTTAATCACAAAGCCTTCTTTACCTTTGTTACAAACCTCAGATATGATGCTCAAAGCTGTCCCAAGCAATACTTAATCACAAAGCCTTCTTTACCTTTGTTACAAACCTCAGATATGATGCTCAAAGCTGTCCCAAGCAATACTTAATCACAAAGCCTTCTTTACCTTTGTTACAAACCTCAGATATGATGCTCAAAGCTGTCCCAAGCAATACTTAATCACAAAGCCTCCTTTACCTTTGTTACAAACCTCAGATATGATGCTCAAAGCTGTCCCAAGCAATACTTAATCACAAGGCCTTCTTTACCTCTGTTACAAACCTCAGATATGATGCTCAAAGCTGTCCCAAGCAATACTTAATCACAAGGCCTCCTTTACCTTTGTTACAAACCTCAGATATGATGCTCAAAGCTGTCCCAAGCAATACTTAATCACAAAGCCTTCTTTACCTTTGTTACAAACCTCAGATATGATGCTCAAAGCTGTCCCAAGCAATACTTAATCACAAAGCCTTCTTTACCTTTGTTACAAACCTCAGATATGATGCTCAAAGCTGTCCCAAGCAATACTTAATCACAAAGCCTTCTTTACCTCTGTTACAAACCTCAGATATGATGCTCAAAGCTGTCCCAAGCAATACTTAATCACAAGGCCTTCTTTACCTTTGTTACAAACCTCAGATATGATGCTCAAAGCTGTCCCAAGCAATACTTAATCACAAAGCCTTCTTTACCTCTGTTACAAACCTCAGATATAATGCTCAAAGCTGTCCCAAGCAATACTTAATCACAAAGCCTTCTTTACCTTTGTTACAAACCTCAGATATGATGCTCAAAGCTGTCCCAAGCAATACTTAATCACAAAGCCTCCTTTACCTTTGTTACAAACCTCAGATATGATGCTCAAAGCTGTCCCAAGCAATACTTAATCACAAAGCCTCCTTTACCTTTGTTACAAACCTCAGATATGATGCTCAAAGCTGTCCCAAGCAATACTTAATCACAAAGCCTTCTTTACCTTTGTTACAAACCTCAGATATGATGCTCAAAGCTGTCCCAAGCAATACTTAATCACAAAGCCTTCTTTACCTTTGTTACAAACCTCAGATATGATGCTCAAAGCTGTCCCAAGCAATACTTAATCACAAAGCCTTCTTTACCTTTGTTACAAACCTCAGATATGATGCTCAAAGCTGTCCCAAGCAATACTTAATCACAAGGCCTTCTTTACCTCTGTTACAAACCTCAGATATGATGCTCAAAGCTGTCCCAAGCAATACTTAATCACAAAGCCTTCTTTACCTTTGTTACAAACCTCAGATATGATGCTCAAAGCTGTCCCAAGCAATACTTAATCACAAAGCCTTCTTTACCTTTGTTACAAACCTCAGATATGATGCTCAAAGCTGTCCCAAGCAATACTTAATCACAAAGCCTTCTTTACCTTTGTTACAAACCTCAGATATGATGCTCAAAGCTGTCCCAAGCAATACTTAATCACAAAGCCTTCTTTACCTCTGTTACAAACCTCAGATATGATGCTCAAAGCTGTCCCAAGCAATACTTAATCACAAAGCCTTCTTTACCTTTGTTACAAACCTCAGATATGATGCTCAAAGCTGTCCCAAGCAATACTTAATCACAAAGCCTCCTTTACCTTTGTTACAAACCTCAGATATGATGCTCAAAGCTGTCCCAAGCAATACTTAATCACAAAGCCTCCTTTACCTTTGTTACAAACCTCAGATATGATGCTCAAAGCTGTCCCAAGCAATACTTAATCACAAAGCCTTCTTTACCTTTGTTACAAACCTCAGATATAATGCTCAAAGCTGTCCCAAGCAATACTTAATCACAAAGCCTCCTTTACCTTTGTTACAAACCTCAGATATGATGCTCAAAGCTGTCCCAAGCAATACTTAATCACAAAGCCTTCTTTACCTTTGTTACAAACCTCAGATATGATGCTCAAAGCTGTCCTAAGCAATACTTAATCACAAAGCCTCCTTTACCTTTGTTACAAACCTCAGATATGATGCTCAAAGCTGTCCCAAGCAATACTTAATCACAAAGCCTTCTTTACCTCTGTTACAAACCTCAGATATGATGCTCAAAGCTGTCCCAAGCCATACTTAATCACAAGGCCTTCTTTACCTCTGTTACAAACCTCAGATATGATGCTCAAAGCTGTCCCAAGCAATACTTAATCACAAAGCCTTCTTTACCTCTGTTACAAACCTCAGATATGATGCTCAAAGCTGTCCCAAGCAATACTTAATCACAAAGCCTTCTTTACCTCTGTTACAAACCTCAGATATGATGCTCAAAGCTGTCCCAAGCAATACTTAATCACAAAGCCTTCTTTACCTTTGTTACAAACCTCAGATATGATGCTCAAAGCTGTCCCAAGCAATACTTAATCACAAAGCCTTTACCTTTGTTACAAACCTCAGATATGATGCTCAAAGCTGTCCCAAGCCGTACTTAATCACAAAGCCTCCTTTACCTTTGTTACAAACCTCAGATATGATGCTCAAAGCTGTCCCAAGCAATACTTAATCACAAGGCCTTCTTTACCTTTGTTACAAACCTCAGATATAATGCTCAAAGCTGTCCCAAGCAATACTTAATCACAAAGCCTTCTTTACCTCTGTTACAAACCTCAGATATGATGCTCAAAGCTGTCCCAAGCAGGACTTAATCACAAAGCCTTCTTTACCTTTGTTACAAACCTCAGATATGATGCTCAAAGCTGTCCCAAGCCATACTTAATCACAAAGCCTTCTTTACCTCTGTTACAAACCTCAGATATGATGCTCAAAGCTGTCCCAAGCAATACTTAATCACAAAGCCTTCTTTACCTCTGTTACAAACCTCAGATATGATGCTCAAAGCTGTCCCAAGCAATACTTAATCACAAAGCCTTCTTTACCTTTGTTACAAACCTCAGATATAATGCTCAAAGCTGTGCAGAACTAATAGTAAATGATAACACATACTGTAATGTTCAGGACATAGCATACTACTGGATAAATGTAGCGCTATCTTCACTCCCCTCACAGCATCCCCCCATTTCCAGAACAAATACCAGCAGCCCCCCCCCCCAAGTATCTCCCAGGAACAAGTCCTCAAAGCACCACCAAAGGCCAGGAGCAAGAACACTGCTTCTTTGGGGCCTGATGACATTTAGCAGGATGACTACTGGTCAGCCTGAAACCGGGCCTGCCAAGCCCTGTTCGGTATCGGCTTCCATTCAGGGTTAATTCTTACCGTCCTTTAAACCTCACTCCTCTTCTACATTATTTTGCATTTGTTCTTCCCACACAAATTCCATTTACGTGTCTGACTTTGTTCCTTCTCTTTTCTAAATTTCCCATTTCTAGTTTTTTTATCCCTTTAACAACATTCAATGCTTCGGTTTTAGTTGGTTTAGATTTTGATTCCCATTCTTGAGTAGTTTTTTTTTTTTGGCAGCCAGTAACATTACATTTACTAAGGCCTTTCTGTGTCTAGGCAATTGAGATCCTGTGTGTCAACGCAAAAGAGTACTTTTCTTAGTTACAACCATTCCCTCTCCCAATATTTCTGACAGAGTACTCTGCAGTAAACTTTAAAATCTGTCAACAAATTGCATTCCCAAAAAAGCATGTTCCAAGTTACCTCTCTTTCCCATCACACATGTTTGGTATCTACATGAGAAAAAGTTCTTTAAAGTCTGCTTGGAATATAAACGTACCACTGCAAACACTTCCAAGCACAAATCCTGCACCTTCTGTTCTTTGTTGCATGCACATATCTTTCCATTATTCCTCTGTAAATTGCTTTTGCAGTTTGTCTTCGTAATATTTCCTAATTTCCTCTGATTGGCTCTGATACTTACACGCGCAGGTTTTGTGTGCTGCACTAATTATCCTTTATTTAAATAGCTTCTGTTTGAGACTCAACCTGCCAGAGCTGTCATGCACACACAACTCCTTATCCCTGTCCAGTCCAGAGCTGGTCATGCACACAAGACTCCTTATCCCTGTCCAGAGCTGTCATGCACACAGGACTCCTTATCCCTGTCCAGTCCAGAGCTGGTCATGCACACAAGACACCTTATCCCTGTCCAGAGCTGGTCATGCCACATGACTCCTTATCCCTGTCCAGAGCTGTCATGCACACAAGACACCTTATCCCTGTCCAGTCCAGAGCTGATCATGCACACAAGACACCTTATCCCTGTCCAGAGCTCGTCATGCACACAAAAACCCTTCTCCATGTCCAGAGCTGGTCATGCACATAAGACTCCTTATCCCTGTCCAGAGCTGGTCATGCCACATGACTCCTTATCCATGTCCAGAGCTGGTCATGCCACATGACTCCTTATCCCTGTCCAGAGCTGTCATGCACACAAGACACCTTATCCCTGTCCAGAGCTGGTCATGCCACATGACTCCTTATCCCTGTCCAGAGCTGTCATGCACACAAGACACCTTATCCCTGTCCAGTCCAGAGCTGATCATGCACACAAGACACCTTATCCCTGTCCAGAGCTCGTCATGCACACAAAAACCCTTCTCCATGTCCAGAGCTGGTCATGCACATAAGACTCCTTATCCCTGTCCAGAGCTGGTCATGCCACATGACTCCTTATCCATGTCCAGAGCTGGTCATGCACACAAGACACATTATCCCTGTCCAGAGCTGGCCATGCACACAAGACTCCTTATCCCTGTCCAGAGCTCGTCATGCACACAAAAACCCTTCTCCATGTCCAGAGCTTGTCATGCACACATGACTCCTTATCCCTGTCCAGAGCTGGTCATGCACACAAGACTCCTTATCCCTGTCCAGAGCTGGTCATGCACACAAGACTCCATATCCCTGTCCAGAGCTGGTCATGCACACAGGACTCCTTATCTGTGTCCAGAGCTGGTCATGCACACAGGACTCCTTATCCCTGTCCAGAGCTGGTCATGCACACAAGACACCTTATCCCTGTCCAGAGCTGGTCATGCACACAGGACTCCTTATCTGTGTCCAGAGCTGGTCATGCACACAGGACTCCTTATCCCTGTCCAGAGCTGGTCATGCACACAAGACACCTTATCCCTGTCCAGAGCTGGTCATGCACACAAGACTCTTTATCCCTTGCTGGAGCTGGTCATGCACACAAGACTCCTTATCCCTTGCCAGAGCTGGTGATGAACACAGGACTCTTTATCCCTGAGCAGAGCTGGTCATGCACACAAGACACCTTATCCCTGTCCAGAGCTGGTCATGCACACAAGACTCTTTATCCCTTGCCGGAGCTGGTCATGCACACAAGACACCTTATCCCTGTCCAGAGCTGGTCATGCACACAAGACTCCATATCCCTGTCCAGAGCTGGTCATACACACGACTCCTTATTCCTGTCCAGAGCTGGTCATGCACATAAGACTCCTTATCCCTGTCCAGAGCTGGTCATGCACACAGGACTCCTTATCCCTGTCCTTAAACTCTAATATCAGTTTGTTTTTTTAAACAGCTTTATTGAATTATCACTTGTGACAGGCAAATTTGCATTCATATAAAAGTGACAAACTGCATTAACATAAACATTATACTTCACATATATTGCTATATAAATCATATAACGTAAATAGTGTTATATACATTATTCAATTCCTGCTTTTTTAAACAAGAAAAATCTTTATTAAACTGTCACTTACTACACAGGCAGTCATACATTTATATAAATGAAAACAAACCACACCGACAAAATCCTAGTCACAAGAATTTTATATCACAAATCATACTGACACACTCCCAGTTGCAAACATTATACATGACTTATAATGTACCCAGTCTTTCTCACTCAGACATTATATAGCTCATTTAAGTCCTGCTGTCTTTTAGGCCTCATCCCTCCCTTGTATATATTGTTCCCACAATTCCCGTTTTTTCCTCTGTAGTTTGCTCCTGCCCTTTTCTAAATATCTCAACTCCAGTTGTTTTGTCTCTGTTACTATATTCACTACTTCCAGTATAGTTGGTTTAGATTTTGATTTCCATTTCTAGTAATTGCTTTTTTGGCAGCTGCCATTATTAGACAAAGTAAGGCCTTACCATGTCTAGGCAAGTCCGATTCTGTATCATAGCTCAGAAAAATCATCTCCCTTGTCACACCAATCTGCCTACCCAGCATGTCCGATAGCACATCCCACAGGGAATCCTTAAAGTTTACCAACTCGCTGCACTCCCAGAAAATGTGTTTCTAGTTGCCTCTTTCTTCCCGTTCACACCTCTAACATTTGCTATCTGAGGAAAAATTCTCAGGAGTCTACTTTGGGTATAAAAATATCTATGTAAACATTTTCAGTCAAAAATCCTAAATCTTCTAGATTCTGTTGCATATTTGGGAGACTTACATTTATCCACCCATTGTTTCTTTGTGAATTGCTTATCCATTCTCTCCTACCAATCCTTTCTAACCTCTGATTTTGTTCCATCTTAAGCTGTACATATGTTACTTCTGGATTTTTGCTGTTTGTTTATGCTGCTCTGTAACTTTTTTTTGCTTCTCAAATGTTTGTTCTTTTAAAACTTTGTATTTAATTGTTATTGTAATATTGAAGCTTTTATCCAAGGGCCTCCACTGAAAATGGGCTCATTGTGGCCCTGTGGACTTTCCCGGTAAACAGCCATCAATAAATAAATAATGCTGTACTAACTATTCCTTTTTTAATGGCAGCTTCTGTTATCAGTTATATTAAAAACTCTACCAGTGCTGGTCTTTCATTTAGGACCCCCCCCCCCCCGTTTCTTTCTCTTTGCCTATACTCAATCAATCCCTGATAGGGAAGGCAGTCTTTAACCTGCAGTCCAAATAAATGATTGGCGTCTTCCCATTCTGTCATCTTTCCCTTTCTAGTTATTTGTTCCCAATACCTTGGTTCCTTTGCAGGTTTTCTCCAATAAATTCTGGCCCCCTCTTGCTGATCCTCTGTATCCCTAATTGCAGTCATCCCTATCGGAACTAACTCCTTTCTCCATTCCCATGTTGGTTTAGTTCTTAGAATACTTTCTGCTACTTCATGGCTATAATATCTGCATGGTTATTATTCTCCTTAAAGGCCTGCATCCCAAATCCCAGACTCTCCTTCTTTCTTGAGCTTCCCTGTGTTTCATCATCATCCCTTTTCACTTTGAATTATAGTTTTCTGCTTGTACTATGTATGGGAGTCTTAACTGTGTACCTCTGAAATGCGCCTTCAAATTGGATAATCCCAAGCCACCCTGTTCTTCTGGAAAAATCAGATTATCCCACTTGACTCTTGCCATATTCCCCTCCCAGATAAAGTCCTTCAGCTCTTTATTAATTGCTATCCTCTGGTTTATAAAAATATGACTGGCCTGTGTATATGACTAAAGAGACTAAAAACATTTTAACTGCTTGCATCTTAATATCCATATAACAAAGCTTCTATTTTTTGTATTGTCTGTTTAGTCTCTTCCCACATATATTTAGATGCCACACTATTTAATCCATACTCCTAAATATTTCACTTTATCATGTCCCCATAAATGTGGGTGTTCCTGAACTGGTTCATGTGGGGGTACATAAGTTACTGCTGTTGCCTTTGTTTTGCTTCATTAATTTTCTATCCCGAAGAGATCTGAACCTGCCTCAAAAGTGTTCCACAACACTGTAATGTCTTTTTCTGGTTTTGTCAGGTACAAAATAATAACATCTGCAAATGAAGCCAGCTTTTCTTGACTACCATACCAATTATATCCTTGAATGTCGGAGTCCCTTATTTTCTTTGCCAGGGGTTCTAAATATAATGCAAATGAAGGGGAAAGAGGACACCCCTTCCTGGTTCCTCTGCTCAAGCAGAAATTATCAGAGAGGACCCCACCCACTTAATTTTTGTCTCCAATCCCTCATATATTCTCCTAATCAACCTTATATTTTTTTTCAGGAAATGCAAATGTTTCCATTGCCCTGCTCACAAAGTCCCAGCTTACTATGTCAAATGTTTTCTCTGCATCAGGACTCGCCAACAACAATGGCATTTTCTTACATTCTGCTTCCCTCTGGATCATCATTATTCTGTTAATGTTGTCAAATGTTTGCCTCCCTTCCACAAAACCACAATGATCCATATCTGTCAATTTTGACATTGATTTTGCCATTGTAGACATGCACACTTTATAGTCATGGTTTAGTATTGAAATGGGCCTGCATGAAGCTGGATCTGATGGACCTTTACCCCCTTTAGGTATTACAGCTAGCACTGCTTTCTTCCAGGATGCTGGTACTTCTCCTCCTTAAGATATTGTTAAAACCTTTATGTTCTTTATCAGTTTTTTCTCCGTAGCTTCCAAACTTCCACAGGAATACCATCTATTCCTGGAGATTTTCCTATAGGTTGGTTATACAGCACAATTTGTATCTAATTTCCTCCTGTCCTGTTAGTAAGTGAGCCTCATCTACTACTAACCTTGGTATATTTAATTCTTTCTTAAACATTTCCATTTCTATCTTACCTTGATTTTCATAATTTTCTGCTTTATAGAGAGACTCATAGAATTTCTGAAATATTCCTAATACCTCTACAGGATCTCTTGTTACATTCTTTGTTGTAAGCTCCCTCAGTTTCATGGCAGTTTTTTTCACTTTCTGTTGCCTGAGTTGTGCTAAAAGTTTTTGTGCTGTAGTGTTATCAAAAAACAGTTGCTTAACAGGAATCTTTCTAAGCTCATGCATATTGTTGCAGTAATCCTTTATTTTCTGCCTTGCATTCTGCAGTTGATCCTCCTCTTGTTCTGTGAGATTCCCCCCTATTCTGCAGTACTTCCACATTTCAGTCACTCTAAATAATTCTTGTTAGTTCTTAACCATAGCCCCCTTTCTTTTATTTCCACCGTGTTTTTAGCCTCCACTTTAATTTTATCCCACTCCCTAGCTATATTTTCAGAAGTAATTTCTATCCTCTCTAACAACTCCTGAATAATCTGCACTACCCATTCCTTAAATTCCTCTCTTTTCAACAGATAGGTGGGAAAGCGCCAGTGTCTCATTTTTATTTAATTACCCTCTGTTTTTATTGTAGTTATTATTGGTGTATGATCTGAAATAGTTATTGGGTGAGTATTAACACCTTCAATTAAATATACATGTTCCTTTAAAATGTAAATTCTGTTTAGCCTAGCCCAGTTTCTCTACCTTGGGGAATAATATGCAAATTCACTATGAACTCCTATTACTCAATTCACATCTTCCATGCCATATATTTTCATAATCTACCCTCCTCTGTTATATTTTCCCTTCTGAGCCCCCCAGACATATCTTAACTGTTCCAAATTCCAGTCCTCACCTATAAGTAATATACCTTGTTAAAAGCTGATTATTTCTCCCAGAATTGTCTTCATCTCCATTGCAGCAGTTTTAGGTGGAATGTAAACACGTGCCAGTGTAATCCTCCTCCCTTAGCACTACCAACCTGCCATTATTATCCTTCTATCCTCTTCTATCACTACTGGAGCTCCTCTTGCAATTAATTTAAGTTCTCCTCTTTTCCTTTGTCCCAGGTATTCTGCTGAATAATTGCCCTGAAAACCTTTTCTTTCTGTCTCTCCTGTAATATAGCTATTTGCACACTGCACTTTTAATATAGTTCATAGGTTCATACTAGGCTATCTGCCATGGGGCAATTATAAGCCTAGCCCGATTCTGTATGGCTTACGCCACCCCTTGATTTGAGTATACTGTGCCCTTTTTAAGGTTTAGTTTACTGTGCCTCTGTTTAATAGTGACACGGGAGTAATCCCTGGGACAAACCTACGATCCCCCATCCACCTATCGAGATTCTTCTTGAAGAGATTCAGTGAGGTGCTCTGCCTCACATGAACTGGAATTCTATTCCAGAGCGAAGGGAGCCTCTGGGTTATGAACCTGTCCCTCCAGCAAGTTCTATTTATTTCTGTGTTGAGGTTCAAGTCCCTCGAGCGTGTGGCTCTAAGGGATTTAGATTTACTGAGGTGGAGCATGTCCATTAATTCTGGATTTGACATAGCTTTGTATGTCAGGCATAGATCGCCTCGAAGTAGGCGGTATGCAACTGAGTAGAGCTGGAGTTTTTTAACCGAGCAGCATATGGCATCTGTTTGAGACCCTTGATCCTCTTGGTGAGATACTTTTGGGGTCTTTCTAATTGCTGCAGGTGTCGGGTAAGGTACATCCCAAAAGGGGCATTGTATTCTATGATGAGCCTGATGAGGGATGAATAAAGGGGCACGATTACCTCTCTTGATCTAGATGTGAAACCCTTCGTGATGAGGTGGGCTATGTAGAAGGTCTTTCTAACCACTTTGGCAATGTGGTTTTCAAAGGAGAGATTGCTATCAACTTGGGTCCCCAGGTCCCTAATAACTTTCTCTGTACTTAATGGGTTTCCGCCTATGTGGTAATTTGTGGGCACATTGTTTTTGCCAAAGGGTATGACTATACCTATAACTACTCTTTCTTGTTTGCATTTATCTGTGAGGCCATTTACATTTAAAGACATTAAAGAAAGCATCATTGTAGTAAAACGCTGATATCGATCTTTGATACAGAGGGTAATCTCCAACCTGAAGTCAAAACTTTTGCTTGGCCTTATCCCATTCTGTTACCTTTCCATCTCTAGTTATTTGCTCCCAGCACCTTGGCTCATTTGCCAGTTTTTTCCAGTAAATTACAGCTCCCCTCTCATTTTCTGTACCGCTCCTTGCAATCATCCCTATTGGTAAAGTCTGCTTTATCATTCTTGTCTTGACATGGTTGTTAGAGTTCTTCCTGCAACTTTAATATTTTGTATAGTTGTTATTCTTTTTAAGGATTTGCATAAAAACATCCCTCCCATTCTTAGGCATAATCATTTTTTCTACTTTGATTTATACATTTCCTCTTGTGTTATGTATATGAGCATTAACTGCACAGATCTAGACTATCCATACAAGTCTGGTTATCATAGATCACTTTGTTTTATTGGGAGGATCAACATATCTAACTTTAACCCTTCCCCTCCCAAATAAACTCCTTTCCTGTCCACAGCTTCTCTTCTAGTTAATAAAAAATGACTGACTTGTATACATGCCTCTCAACTGTCCAGATTTTTGCCTCATATATTTGGTCTGTTCCTCATAAAATGTTTTGGTTTCCTGCAAATCATTGAGCATCAAAGTAAGTTATAGATTTTGTATCCTTGAGAAAATGCATGCTAATGCAAAACCTTTTATTCTATCAATGTTCCATAAAAACAGCATGTTTGGCCATGTTCGCCCATTATTTTGGCTGTGTCCAGATTTTTTGCACGAAGATGTAGAGAGGTATGCCTGCATGTAAAACAAGAGGAACCTAAAACATTTCAGTGCTTGTATCTTACTATCTGTATCCATAAATAAGTGCTTCAATTTTCTTAGTTTTTGCACTTTTTAGTCTCCTCCCACATATTCTTAGATGCCATAGCAGAGTCCTCCTTAACTCACACTGCTAAATGCCTCATTTTATCATTTCCCCATAAATATGGGAAGTTGCTGCATCAATTCATGTCATTTCCCCATAAATATGGGAAGTTGCTGCATCAATTCATGTCATTTCCCCATAAATATGGGAAGTTGCTGCATCAATTCATGTAATTTCCCCATAAATATGGGAAGTTGCTTCATCAATTCATGTCATTTCCCCATAAATATGGGAAGTTGCTGCATCAATTCATGTAATTTCCCCATAAATATGGGAAGTTGCTGCATCAATTCATGTGTGACTACATAATTTGTTGCTATAGCCTTTGTTTTATCTTTGTTAATTTTATATCCCAAAACACTTCAGAATGTTCCACAACACTGAAACGTCTTTCTCTGGATTAATCAAGTACAAAATAATATCAGCTGCAATTAAAGACAGCTTTCCGTGATTACCATACTAATTACAGCCTTGAATTTTTGAATCCCTTATTTTCTTTCCCAGTAGCTCTAAATATAAATCAAATAAAAGGGGAAGTGAACCCCCCTGCATGGTTGCTGTGTTCAAACATAGCTTATTAGAGAGGAGCTCACACATTTTAATTCTTGCCTCTGATCTTTCATATATCCTAATTAACCCTGTTATTGTATTAAGGAATGCAAGTGTTTCTATTGTCCTACTTAAAAAATCCCAGTTTAGTCTGTCGAATGCTTTTTCTGCATCGACCCACCAACAGCAGTTGTATTTTCTTACATTGTATTTCCTCTGGATCATTATCGTTCTGTTAATGTTTTCAGATGTTTGTCTCTCCACCCCCAATAAACCACATTGATCTATAATCTGTCTATTTTGCACCACATTTGCCATTCTCTTACCTAGTATATGCATAAACACCTCATAGTTCTGGTTAAAAATTGAAATGAGTCTATATGATGCTAGGCCTGATGGGCCTTTACCCTCCTTAGGTAATACAGCCACCACAGCTTTCTTCCAAGATGCTGGTGCTTCCCCTCCTTTTCTTAAATACTGTTTAACAAACCTTTTCAAATGTTTATCACTTTCATCCATCCTAACTTCCAAACTTCCACGAGAATACTATGTGATGTTTAAGTAACAGACTGTCTTACTGGTATATGGGTAGTAGTGCTATGCTACCCTATCTCACTAATGGACCAATCACCTGAGAGTACAGGTACTGCCTTTCTGATCCACAAAAAGGAACCTTTCAGTTTTCTAGTGCCACAGTAAGAGAAAGATCTTTGAGAAGACCGCTCCTTTCTGTGGATATTTCAGCTGCTGAGCTCAAATAAGAAACCCTTTTGGGTGTTTATTTCCTTCACGTGCTTTTTCTGTCAGTGCTTGAATAGTGTATTCTGCTTCTTTTACTTTTTTTTCTGATTAGAATTTTAGTAGATGCTTCTATTTTTACTTTGACTAGCACTGTAAGGCCTGTTGATTAAAAGCTTCATTTAGAAGTTTTGACTGGCTAACATGCTATTACATTTTTTTCCTTTGGGGCTATGAATATTTGAGATGATTGAGCAGGATTACAGCATTTTAAAATTTTTTCATGTAAATTGTGATTTTGTATGTTAAACATTTCTAACAGGAATTTTTCACCCGTTTGATTTATTTCTTCTTTAATGCAGTTTAGGCTATATCCATTATTTTTGATTGAAACTAGCTTTTTTCACTAAATTATGGGACTTTTGTGCATGTATTTTGTGTTTGGAACTCTGTTATTGAAACTGTCATTTTATTCAGTGCACTCCTAGGTTCATATGTAGGTACTAGGCTGTCTTCCCGAAGTCATTTATAAGCCTAGCCAAAATGTTAGAATAGTAACTCCTGCAGAAATAGATTTCAGATAGTTTTTGGCATCATTTTGTATATTAAACATTTCTGACAGGAATTGTTCATCAGTTTATTATTTGTTTCTTGTCTAATACTGTTTTAGTGGTATCCATTAGTTTCTACTGAAACTAGCTTTTTTATCAGGTGACTTTTTGCCTGTATTTTTTACTTTAAACTGTGTTATTGAAAATACTGTAATTTTTTCAATGCAGTGTTCAGAATAGTATTAGTATAGAAATAGTCTTTGGATTGCGATCTAGAGGGGAATAGTGGGATTTAACCATCTTTTTCCTGGGCTGACCATACTTCCAGTATTTGACATTGACATGGCTAGTTTGTTGTCCCCTCCAATGTGATACCCCCGCCATGACTACAGTCTATTCCTAATGTACCTAAAAAACAAATAGTCAAGAAATGTGCCTCATCCTACATTTTGTGACTACTCAGTAGCCTTAGGCAAGTTATTGGGCTAATTGCCTTTTTTGTCTTCAAGTCTGCTGGTGTGGTGATTGACCATCATGTCATGCAGAGTTGTGGTACTGACACATCCTCAAGGTCTATTCCAGTGCTTGGTTCAGGTATGGGGGAACCAAACTCTTTAGGTCCTGGGAAGTCAGAAGTGCAGAATCTGTTACCAGTCTTGATATGGCTCCTCCTAGAGATTCTTCCAGTTATGTAATGCACACAAAAAAATGAGCGAAAACACCCAAGGTTGCAGGGCAACAGTCTGACTATGTTTTCACTTGAGTTGGTGGCTATGGCTAGATCCATTGTTCAGGCAGGTGATTAAGGTGCAAACCTGGGTTATGAGTAAAGCTGGTCCCTACAACCCTGTATTCAGTCACCCAGGGATCCTGATTTTGAAAAGGATTTGGAATCTTGACATTTCTGAAATGTCTGAGTATAATCAGTCAGCTTCTTCTGATGACTTGACAGGTGCAGAAACCCAAACCGATGATGCTATGTAGTCCTATCTCACCATAATTCTTGCTGGATGGGTTCAGAGCTGAATCTCTGCTCCAACTCAGCCGATACTAAAGCTCAAGAGCTTTTACTGGCTCAAGGCTAACCCCTATCCCATGGTGCCTCACGGCAATTCCCCAGATCTCGTTTGCCGCGAAAGCTTCAAGGTTGTCTTTTTACTGGCTCGTTGGCTAAGTAGAAGATATTTTGATAAATCTTGTTATTTTTCATCTATTTTCTTCATATTTCTACCTTAATAGTTATCTATTACCTGTGTGATTGTGGTTGAGTGCTTGATCCCCTATTCCACCCTTTTAGGATTGTATGGCCCATTTTAGTTAGAGGGCCGTAGTTGCCAGTTTAAATTAGAGGAACTTTCCTCCCTGAGTGCTAGTCCTTCTTCCCTTTAAAAAAAAATTTTTTTTTTCCTTCTCTTCATAACTTTGCTGTTATAGTTAGTATTGTTATTAGTGTTGATAGCCTTGTTTTCTTGTCAGCATGTCTAAAGAGAAAGATCGAGAACATAAGGAACACCGCCCTTCTGGGTTCAGGAAATGTGACAAGTTTGTCAGTCAATGACATTTTTTGTGAAGTCACGCTAGCTGTGTGTAATGTCTGGGAGAGGCTCATTTACAAGAATGCTGTACTTTTTGCCATGCCTTCAGTACTAGGGTTCTTAATGAGAGAAAACGTAAATTGATAGACAGGGGTTTCATGACTAGTTCCTTCCAGGAACAGCTGGAACTTGGTCAGACAGCTCCCAAAACTGTGAAGAGAAAATCTTCGTTTCCACCGTTGGAGCCATCTAAAAAGTCTAATGCGACAGAGGCAAGGAGTTCTGGCTCCGATTCCGCTTCTTCTATTTCGGTGCTGTTGGTTTCTTCGGTGCCTAGACAACCTTCGGTATCGAGACACTCAACAGTTATCACCCATATTTCACCTACTTTGAGGTCTCCTATTTTAGAAAGGAGGAGCTCTCCTCCTGTCGCCACCCATTCCTCCAGGACACTTTCGGATGAGAATATCGAGCGGGTAGTCAAGAGGTTGCCCTGTGACCCGGCTCTGGCCAAAATGTTAGCTCTTCCAGACCCAAAGGCTTTGAAGCCGTTCCATCTCCAGACTACTGCTCCTCCTCCGACTGCTTCGCTCTCGGAATCGAACACTTCGGGTCCTTCTGTGTTAGATCCTTAGGTTCCGAGAATTCTTCCTGCTTCCTCGGAACCGATAACTTTATCCTCAGAGGCTCAATCTGGAGCCGAGGGATCTGGGAGTCGACGCTCTCGAGTCGACTCCAAGAGGGATAGTCACCCCGTTTTTTCTTTAGAACCGGCCCTCCCTCTGATTGCTTCGGCTCGACTGAGGTCGGTTCCCACGTCTGCTTCGGAACTTGTCCCTCCTGCTCGGAGCCGATCTTCCATCTCCTCAGAGTGGAGGTAGTCTTCAGAGCGGGGTGGAAAGGCCTTCGAAACAATAGAGAAAGCTTTGTCCAGTGCCAAAGCCCTGCCTTTAGACCCGATGTCCCACCAGCAGCCGGCAGTAACCTCTTCTTCCACACCACTCCCTCTGTGTAGGGAACCAGAGACTCAAGCAGCCCCCATTGGAGGTGTCATCTCTTCTGAGACCTCCCCAGATTTATCCCACTGGAGAGCTCCCTCGGAAGAGACTTTGTAAGAGGAAGCACATTAACTCACCTGAGTCTGTCATGTCAGACACTGATTTGGATGAGTCTGAAGGGTCCCCTAGATCCTCCTCTGAGGATGTCTCTTTTGCTGACATCCTTGAAATCCTTAGACAGAGGGGTGATTGGAAGACCTCTAATCCTACTGAGGACGAATCAGTGTACTTTGAGATCTTTGGTTCCCAACCTTCCACCTCCTGGATGACACCGGCTTATGGCCAACTCTTGGGGGTCATATCCCGGAAAGCCTGGACCTGCCTGGACACAGTGGAGCCTGTCCCAAGGAGGCCAAACAAATTTATGACTGCCCCGGAAGATAAGTCCTTTCTTTCTAAGAGAGTTCCTGTGGATGCTATGGTGGTAGCAGCGGCCACAAAAAAGGAGTTGTCCGAGACATCGTTTAATATCCATCCTCCTAATAAAGAGTCCAGGATGATGGATAGGTATGAAAAGCGTACCATCTCTTCAGTGGCATTTACCTTATGATCGCTAAATTACCTGTCCCATTTTGCTAGACTTCAAAGGGATCTCCTGAAGGAGTTGGGAGACTGCCTTCAGGGTTCAATAGCTTCGAGATCCACAAACAAGGTATCTGCGCAGCTCTCCATCCTTGCATCTATAGCTAACTCCTCCATGAGGCTGATTTCCTATGCAGCTGACAGAGTGAGCAGGGCAGCCGCAGCAGGAATTTCTCTTGGGAGACATTCCTGGATGCATCTATGTAACTTCACAGAATCTTTTTAAGTCTTCCTTTACCAACATCCCCTTTGATGGTTCAACTCATTTTAGACCGCAGGTAAAAGAGACTTTGACCAGGTGCGAGCAGGAAGGGAAAACCTTATCGGCTGTCGGAGTCTGTTTCTCCCTTCCTTCTAAACCCTATTCCAAGGGCCATACAGGAGGGAAAATGTGGTTCCGTAAATCCCAAAAAGGTTTCCTTCAGGCACAAGGTCAGCCCTCCCCTAGAGGCAGAGGGGGAAGATGTAATGGAAGTCGCCGCCCTCACGGCAGAGGAGGTCCACAACATCAGGGAGATAGAGATACTTTCTCTGATTGTCCCTTCCATCGCCCCTGAGGGGTTGCCCGACTGTCCATCTTTGGAGGCAGTCGCCGGACATCTTTCACTGTACCCAAGTGCCTGGCTACAAATTTCCCAAGATCGTTTGGTACAAACCATAATTTCCAGAGGTTACCTTATCCCCTTTGTTTCCAAACCCCCGGTAAACCAGTCTCTACCAGACGTGCCACCCATTCAGTTAGACTGTGCAACATCAGAGGTCATCTCGTTGCTTCAAAAAAGAGTAATCCAAGAAGTCCCCACAGAGCAAATAGGATCCGGAACTTACTCACGATTCTTTTTAGTTCCAAAAAAGACAGGAGACTGGAGATCAGTTCTAGATCTCAGCAAACTCAACAAGTCTGTAAAGAAATCAAAGTTCCATTTGATCACTCTGCAGTCGATATTTCCCTTTAGTGGGAAAGACAATTGGATGTGCTCAATAGATCTTCAGGATGTGTCCTACCACATCAAAATGGACAGGTGCTGCAGAAGACACCTACGCTTTCGGCTGGGAGCCAGTCATTTTCAATTTCGGACACTGCCCTTTGGCCTCACTACAGCCCACAGAGGGTTCAACAAATGCATGGCAGTGGTAACGGCTCACCTGAGATGTCAAGGATTCCAGGTGTTTCCGTACCTAGATGACTGGCTCCTTGCTGCTACCACCAAGCACCAACTAATCAGAACCAGGGACGAGACTATCCTTGTGCGCCAGATATGGCATTACAATAAACCTAAAAAAATCAACCTTATCTCCATCGCATTGCATTGTATTCTTAGACTCAGAAATAGACTGAACACCATGACAGCAAAACTAACAGCAGAAAGGATAGAATCGTTGCACGACCAAGTCAGATCCTTGCTGAAGAAAGACAAAGTACAGGCCAGGATAGTCCTTTAGGTCCTAGGGACTATGGCTTCCACCATTCTCTTAGTTCTCCTAGCCCATCTGCACATGAGAGTACTCCAGTGGCTACTATTTGCACAGTGGTCAATGCAGGATCTCCCCCAATCTCATCAAATTCTCATCACAAACTCCTGCAAGAAGGATCTAACATGGTGGTTACGTATGGATCAACTTCATCTAGGTCGCCCACTTGCTCCCCCACAACAAAATACAGTTGTGACCACGGACGCCTCCCAGGTAGGGTGGAGGGGGCATGATCTGGGAATGACGGTCCAAGGTATTTGGCAGGATCACGAGAGCCACTTGCACATAAATGTTCTGGAGATGAGAGCAGTGCTACACATGTTGCAAGCACTTCACAGTTCTCTTCCCACTGGGACAATTGCGATTCAGTCAGACAACATGTCTGTAGTGTGGTACATAAACAAGCAAGGGGGAAACCAAATTTTACCCATTTTGTCGAGAGGCTTTAAGAGTATGGAAATGAGCGATAGCAACGTACGTCCCAGGGAAGTCCAGTGTGATAGCTGATAAACTCAGTTGAGCAATTCTGATGCCTCACGAGTGGTCCCTGAATTCAGAAGTTGCGGAAGAGATTTTTCACAAATGTGGCCAGCCTTGCTGTGATCTATTCGCCACGTACATGAACACCAAATGCAGCAGCTACTTTGCCCTAATTCCCCATCCGGGGATGTCACCCAGGGATGCTCTGCTCCACAATTGGCCTCCGGGACTCCTTTATGCTTTTCCACCCTTTCGTCTCATACCAGAAGTGATTCAGAAAGCAAAACTGTTGGAGTACCCTGATCCTCATTGCTCCTTACTGGCCTTGCCAAGTCTGGTTCCCCTTCCTGTGGTCCTATCGCTTGGAGGAACCATGGATTCTGGAACCATCTCCAGACCTCCTGATTCATCATAGGCAAAAAAACACACTTCTGGACTCCTAGGAATCCAAATAGAAGCTCCAACAAGAAAAATCTATGGAATCTAAATTTATTATTAATTACAGAACCTTATTTCCCAACGGAATGAATTTAGAGATATAATAATTATTATAAAGTATTATAGAAATATTTTGTATTGTATTTAATAATTTTGTATTTATCAAAGTCAAATTGAAAATGTATTATGCATTACATCATTGATTGTTTAATTAGTGTGAATTACTAGGGTGTGTATATATACTGGTTGAAGCAAAGTGATGATATTCCATGTGAAGGCGAAGGCCGAGGTACCAGAATTCAGTAAAGAAAAGTTAAATCCAGTTTGGCTGCTTCTATCTTTTGTGTTTTTTCTTGTTAGAGCTTCTATTTGGATTCTTAGGAGTCCAGAAGTGTGTTTTTTTGCCTATGATGAGTAGTAATGGAGCAGCTGGAGCACCTGGGGCTATCCATAGGACCCCAACCAATTTGGATTTTTCTTCCGTTTGGAAAGACAGGGAGAGCAAACTTGCTTCCTCTGATCCATGGCTTCATTTTGCCAATGAGGTATCTGTGCATTTTGAAGAGCTAGAGAAATTGATGATTAAAGAAGCGACTGTTTTCTATGATATTAGATTGTTAGAAAAATATGTTGAATCTGATATCACCCCCAGGGGTCTTAGGGTGGATCGTTTACCAGCCTATGATTTTTTCGGACGAGGACTCTGATTTATTTGAGGAATGGAAGGATGTTTCCATAAAATGCACCTTGGGCTGGTTAAAAATACTGATTAAGCGCAACGAGAGAGCGCTTAGTAAAATACGTTCTGAAATCATGAATATGCAGGGGGAACTTTTCTCTAAACACTCTGATTCAGAATGTGAACTAAACATTATTGATATCAAAACCAAGGTGTCTAAAATTGAACAGCAGGTCATCTTGCGCAAAAAGAAAAAGTTTGCCAGGGATAAAAATGATTACAGTACTGGCAAAATCTTCTCGTGGCAGTACAACTTTAAGAAGGGGCGGGGAGGAGCCCCTTTGAATAGCAGTAAGATCAGATTGCGCGATTCTAGGGACACTTCCGCTTCCTCTGTGGAAGCAAATTCTTCAAGCAGAAAAAGCGTTTCGTTTGAAAATTTAAACACCGAGGGAACTTTTAGTTCAAACGGAACTGTAAACTCAGGCGCCTCTTCAAATGAAGGATCCAACCAACGCAAAGGTCGCAATCGGCGTTTTCAACCGAGGGGGAGCAGGAAATAACAATGGACTGTCTTTATTAAGGTCTGTTACAGAAAGACTCATTTCTCCTATTGTGGTTCGTGATTCTGTTAACACGCATAATACAATTTGTACCTATGGCAGTTTGAATATTATTAATTTATCTGACTGATTACTGAACATATGAAGAACGTTTTATACAGGGGTACTAAGTTTATACCTACATACATTCCATCATTGGCGGAGATTTTATTAGAAGTTAAAACTTTTTGTAGAAAATTATATTTAAAAGTTTTTTTTCACAAACAAAATGTGTTTAATATCAATGCAAGTGATGATGTAAGTGATGATTCTATCTTAGAGAGCTCGCTTATGGATATCTCGATTTATGAGAATGAGTTTATTGATATTCATGAAACAGTAGGAAATACTAATGTTGTGGACTTTAAATTTAATACAGGATATTGTAAATTCAGTATTCCAAATGTTCCACATGTCAGCGAGTTTACTCCTTTAAGAAATAACTCCTGTATAAACTTTTTTGAAAAAGCATTAAACAGAGGATTACTGAATAATATTTTTTGTTTAAAAAACAAATGAGAAGTTTCAATTTGTGTAGGGAAGAGTGGCAAGCCTTATGTGATCTAAGAAAGATGAGCGACGAGTATATTTTTTTGGAATCAGACAAAGGGGGCAATTGGGTTGTTTTTGGTAAGGACAGATATAACTCTGTAGCCTTAAATTTGTTATCAGATACGAAGGTGTATGCTTTATTACCTACCAATCCTGTTATAGAATTCAATGATGCCTTACTTGAGCTATTGGAAAGGGGTGAGAGGTTAGGATTTTTTTCCCAGGGTGATGTTAGGAAGTTATTTATTAAAAATCCAAATGATGCTAGGTTTTTTATTTTACCAAAGATACACAAGGATTTGATGAATCCACCTGGGCGTCCAATAGTCTCAAGTAGGGGGGCATTTTTACAAAATGTTGGTATTTTTTTGGATTCTGTGCTCAAACAATATTTAAATAGAGTCCCGTCACATGTTAAAATACAAAAGAGGTTTGTGACAGTTTTAGGGGAACTATTTGGCAAGAAAACTACTATTGGGCTAGTGTAGATGTAGTTTCATTGTATACATCCATTTCTACACGATGGGGCTTGGAGGCTATTTATACTTACCTAGGGGAAGGACCTAGAACCCATTTTATCATTTCACTTTTGGAATTTTGCCTTACACGCAATGTTTTTGAATTTAACAAGAAGTATTTTTTACAAAAAGAGGGAACAGCCATGGGTGCTAATTTTGCACCGTCCTATGCTATCATTTTCATGGGACACTTTGAAAATTTATTTTTATATACAAAAAAGTTTTTCCAGAATAATGTATTGATTTATAAAAGATTTATAGATGATCTTTTATTTTTGTGCAAAGGTAACCCCCGAGATTTTGATGAATTTATTTCTAGTTTAAAATTCAATCCATGTGGTCTAGATTTTACCTATGAAGTTAATGTTAATACTATTAAGTTTCTAGATGTGCAATTCTATGTTGGTTCAAAAGGTATGATAGAACACAAGCCTTTTCATAAAAGTACAGCAGTAAACAATTTTTTACATGCCACCAGTATGCACAGTAATCATTTAATCAATTCTTTACCTTTGGGGGAATTCAAACGAATTGCTGGAAACACATCAGAGATTACTAACATTCAAAGAGAATTTGATATTTGTCAATAACTAGTTGATAGAGGTTATTCTTGGGATAATGTTTGTTTTCAAAGATCTAGTGTTGAAAGGACACTAAATTTGAAAGGCCATGGAGATGGTGGTAGGAACAAAAAGAGGATTATGAATAAACCATCATATAATAAGAGAAATAATTTCATGAAAATGGACAAAATATTTTTTGTGGATAAATGTTCTTCTTTTTCGTCTATCTTAAAAAGAATCGTATTAAATATGTGGCCAATTATCATCAGTGACGATTTTTTGAAAAATATAATTCCAAGTAATATAATTTTTTCTTATACTAGATGTAAAATTTTGAAAGAATTGGTTAGAAGCAAGGGCAAAAAAGAAAGGAATGCAGGTTCTTTTGCATGTAGAAAATGTAAGGTTTGTGATAGAATTATTAATCTAGATGGTCAAAAAATTAATGGGATTTTATATCAAGCACTAGATCACTTTGATTGCAATTCATCCGGGGTTATATACATTATTGGATGCAATTGTGAAGAGAAAAAATGGTACATATGACAGACAAAACGCAGGGTAAAACTAAGAATTTTGGAGCACTTAGGAGACATTAGAAATAGCAGACTGGATAGTCCTGTTGCCAGTCACTTTCATCAATTTCACAATGGGGAATGCACTGGTTTTGAATTCAGTATTTTGGCAAAACCATTGGGACTAGGGGAAGCTAATAGGAATTTTCAGAGTAAATTATTAAATATGGAATCTAAATTTATTATTAATTACAGAACCTTATTTCCCAACGGAATGAATTTAGAGATATAATAATTATTATAAAGTATTATAGAAATATTTTGTATTGTATTTAATATTTTTGTATTAATTAATTTTGTATTTATCAAAGTCAAGTTGAAAATGTATTATGCATTACATCATTGATTAATTGTTTAATTAGTGTGAATTACTAGGGTGTGTATATATACTGGTTGAAGCAAAGTGATGATATTCCATGTGAAGGCGAAGGCCGAGGTACCAGAATTCAGTAAAGAAAAGTTAAATCCAGTTTGGCTGCTTCTATCTTTTGTGTTTCTCCTGATTCATCAGTCAGGGCAGTTCCATCCTACTATCCAAACCCCTGAAATTGACAGCATGGCTGCTGCAGTTCCACGAATAGCCAGGTGTATTTCCTTTTCCCCCACAGTCAAACACATTTTGATTTCTTCACACAAACCTTCCACCAGGAAATTATATTCCAGTAAATGGAAAAGGTTCTCCATTTGGGCAGCAAATCAAGGTATAGATCCCTACTCAGCTCCTATAGAGTCTTTGTCCTTCCTGGTATCCATTTTTCATGAAGGAGCTGCAGCTGCTACTATTAAGAGTTCAGTTAGCTGCCATCTCTAATTATCATTTTGGCTACATGGGGATTTCAGTCATGTCCCACTCTTTATTCAAAACCTTTTTGAAAGGAGTCCTCCTCCTCAGACCTTCAATCAGGCAACCACCGGAGCCCTGGGACCTAAACCTAGTACTTACATCTTTAATTTATTCACCTTTTGAACCCTCTTCTTCATCGGATCTGAAATTCTTGTCTTGGAAGACATTGTTCTTAGTGGCTATAACATCTGCTAGGAGAGTTTCAGAATTGCAAGCCCTCACCATTCGACCTCCTTACATTGTTTTCCACAAGGATAGAGTCTCACTTGGAAGTAATCCTTCCTTTCTTCCTAAGGTATGTTCAGAGCATAATCTCAACACAACTATCGAACTACCAGTTTTCTTCCCAAATCATACTAATAAATCAGAATACAGAATACACCAATTGAATGTTTACAGAATTCTCAGGTTTTACCTGCACAGGACTAAAGAATTTAGAAAATCAGACCAATTATTTGTTTCCATTTCAGACAAAAATAAAGGCTTGCCTGTTTCTAAGGTCACTTTGTCTAAATGGCTTTTATACTGCATTTCATTTGCTTATAAAAGCTGCTGGCATAAAAATACCAGCCAAAGTAAAAGGCCATTCAACCAGAGCAGTATCAGCTTCATATGCCTTTAGATCAAAACTCCCTATTGATACCATTTGTGCAGCAGGTACGTGGGCAAGACCTCATACCTTTGTCACTCATTACAAATTGGATTTGGCCTCCGGGACAGGTCAACCTTTGGGTCCACTGTGCTGGAGTCTCTTCGCTTGAGCCACCCGGGATAAAGGTGCTAGGGACGCTGTCCCATCCAGCAAGAATTATGGCGAGATAGGACTACATAACATAAAGAAGTTATGTACTTACCATAACGTTCCATGTTTGTAATCCATCTTGCCTACATTCTTGCGTCCCACCCCTTCTTCCCACTTTCTTTTTCCTGGAGGAGCTGGTGGATTATCCATTATGCTGTCTGACCTGGTTGTAGTTGTCCGTCCACTTGCATGGATAGTAATACAGTGTGTTCTGTTTGCATGTGCTTACTTATTGATAGTTTACTGACTATTATGTACCTATTTACTTTCTTACAAACAAGATCTGGGGAATTGCCGTGAGGTACCATGGGCTAGGGGTTAGCCTTAAGGCAGTAAAAGCTCTCAAGCTTTAGTATCGGCCGAGTTGAAGCCAAGAATTGGCTCCGAACCCATCCAGCAAGAATGTAGGCAAGATGGACTACAAACATGCAATGTTATGGTAAGTACATAACTTTTTTTCTTTTTCCAAGATGCTGCTAGATATAGGGATGTATTCAGTAGGGAGCAATCTTCAACTGCTGTGAAGGTCAGGAGGGTACGTGATCTTTTGACGAAAGAGGACCAGGACAATGCCGGCCTTCCTTCCATTAATCCCAGTTTTGGAGTATGTTTATAATAAAGCTTGCATTTTTCCTCTATTTGAATTAGCCTTTGCCTAAAAAGTACATAAGAAATGCAGGGTGTGCTCAACAGTCCCTGGTCTCCAACCTAAAAACTACACAAGAAATGCGGGGTGTGCTCAACAGTGCCTGGTCTCCAACCTAAAAACTATATAAGAAATGCAAGGTGTGCTCAGCAGTGCCTGGTATCCAACCTAAAGACTGCATAAGAAATGCATGGTGTGCTCAGCAGTACCTGGTATCCAACCTAAAAACTATATAAGAAATGCAGGGTGTGCTCAACAGTGCCTGGTATCCAACCTAAAAACTATAGAAGAAATGCAGGGTGTGCTCAGCAGTGCCTGGTCTCCAACCTAAAAACTACATAAGAAATGCAAGGTGTGATCAGCAGTGCCTGGTATCCAACCTAAAGACTGCATAAGAAATGCAGGGTGTGCTCAGCAGTGCTTGGTATCCAACCTAAAAGCTATATAAGAAATGCAGGGTGTGCTCAGCAGTGCCTGGTATCCAACCTAAAAACTACATAAGAAATGCAGGGTGTGCTCAGCAGTGCCTGGTATCCAACCTAAAAACTACATAAGAAATGCAGGGTGTGCTCAACAGTGCCTGGTCTCCAACCTAAAAACTATATAAGAAATGCAGGGTGTGCTCAACAGTGCCTGGTCTCCAACCTAAAAAGTACATAAGAAATGCAGGGTGTGCTCAACAGTGCCTGGTCTCCAACCTAAAAAGTACATAAGAAATGCAGGGTGTGCTCAACAGTGCCTGCTTTCCAACCTAAAAACTATATAAGAAATGCAGGGTGTGCTCAACAGTGCCTGGTCTCCAACCTAAAAACTATATAAGAAATGCAGGGTGTGCTCAACAGTGCCTGGTATCCAACCTAAAAACTACATAAGAAATGCAGGGTGTGTTCAACAGTGCCTTGTATCCAACCTAAAAACTGTATAAGAAATGCAGGATATGCTCAGCAGTGCCTGGTATCCAACCTAAAGACAGCATAAGAAATGCAGGGTGTGCTCAACAGTGAGTGGTCGCCAAGCCCCTTTGTCTGTGGATCCTGCTGCTGTGCTGCCCCAGTGACATCTTCCAACAAGAAGACTGTCTTCCTGAAACTCTGTTCCTTCACATAAGCTAGGCAGGTGGTTAGAATCTCGGAGACGGACGCTGGCGCAGTCCAGCACAGTAGCCTTTAAGGTGTTTAACTACAAGTGTTCATGTGGAAGTTTGTGTTGAGGTGTATGTGTAGTTTAAATGAGTTCACTGCATCATTACTTGCTGAGTAAAACATCTGTCGGTAATATTGTGTCCAATGTTTCTTGAGTGTCTAAACATGCTTTAAAGAGTGCCTTGGAAAGGGCTGATGCTGTTTCTAGAAATGCAGCAATGTCTGTGGTGATAAGGAGGTATGCTTGATTGCACAGTCAGAACTTTTCTAATGAGTTAAACATTGACATTAATGCTGAGCTTGATTCTGATTGTGTTTGGTACATCAACTGATCAATTCCTTAAACAGTGGAATGACAGAGGTAAATTGATGCCAGTTATATGTTCCATATTCCCAAGTTTCCCATCTAGTGAGCAGGATAATTTTTGGTGGTCCAACAAACAGAAGTTCCAGCTGAGCAAAAGCCAAGGCTCTAAAATGAAATGGCAGAATGAGAATTCCACCAAAAAGGATACCCCATTCCAATCTATGACTATGCTGAGGGGAGACACCAGTCTTTCCCGAGTCCCTCTCTGGGTGCCCCTTCTCAATAGTTAGCTCTCAGCAAGGTGGACTGGCTGTCAGTAGTTTCTGGCAAATAAATGGGTGCTCAACATTGTTGGCAGAGGTATAGGTGGCAGTGGAGGGAACTGCCACCTCAGTTCAAGGGGGTGCCTCCTCACCCATCAGACATGACTTTGTTACTCACTCCTATATTCTGGCAGATGCTGGCTTCAGGGGTCATAGAAATGGTGCCTCCTTCAGAAAGGAAGAACAGATGTTCATCGTGTTTCACTGTTGCAGTCATTACACTTGGGTTATCCTGCTGGCAGGCGACCCGCAGTCGGCCCGAGTTCAAAAGTCTTGGTCCGGCGTCGGTTGCTGTCGCCTCTTCCCTCACGTCAGTGCGCCAGGGGTATAAAAGATGCAGCCGATGCCATTTTCTTCAGTCTTTCTTGCCACGCGGTGCCCGAAGCAAAAGCAGTTCGCAAGTGCCGGTCGGCCAACTCCTGAGATTTTCAAAATTGAGTTTCAGAACCGAAGTCTTCAATAAAGCTAAGTACCCCATAGGGGAAACTTTTTCTTGCTCCAGACCAATGTCAGTAAAAGTTAATAATTGTATTTCTTGTGGGAAGCAAATACCTCATAAGGATTTTCACTCTTCTGTATTCCTTGCCTAGGCCCTGACCACGACGTTACTAGTTGTCGGTTTTGTGCTAGATTCAATAAACGCACTATTAAACGTCGGTTTGATTTTGCTTTACATTATTTTGGACGAAGGTTTAATTACATAATGCCATTGGAACAACCGACGAACTGAATTTATAAAAAACGCAAAGACAAAGAAAAGGACAGGCATCCGAGGTCCAAAACCAACTACGAAGCTTCTTCTAGGCCAGTCGCCGGTTCTCAGTGAGGCGCTTTCGCAGCCCCTGACACCCGCTACCTCTGAGCCACAGGCCATAACCGACAGCCACGTGGAGACACCGAGGCCTGTGGATACTCAAAGTACTGGGCCTACGGAAACTATATACCCTCAGATGGGTCCGGAGCCGCTGAGCAGTCATCGGCTTCTGAGGGTGTTTTCAGACCTTCACAGCTTACAATTAAGCCCACTACAGCAGCAAAGGCAAAGTCAAAAACACCATTAAAGACAAGGAAACAAGTACAGCATTCTCCAGAACAGTCAGCCATGCCAAAGAAACAGATGCTTAAAATGGCCCAAGGAAACAAGTGCAGCATTCTCCTGGACAGTCATCCATGCCAAAGAAACAGATGCTTAAAATGGCCGAGGACCTAATTACTTTAATCAGGGGTTCCCATCCCCCTCCTGACAAAAGGCCTAGGCAAGACACTGATTGATTTCTCTGACCAGGTTTCCATTTCCTCTGATTCCTCTTCTGATCAGGGATATTCTCTCACTCCCTATGAGGACTCTGACGCAGAAGAGTCCATACCTTCAGCCTCTCCGCCTGAGGATTATTCATTTGGGGAAACCCTGCACACCATGAGGGAGCATTTCCATTGGGAGAGCCAGGATTATTCAGAATCCAAGAAAAGGCTCAGAGACTTCCTTTTATTGCCTCAGCACGGGCCCCTGGCTATCCCCCCTGTGCCTGATATTGTTGATGATGATTTTCTGAATCCAGTCTGTCTCCTGATACCCCCTGCACCAGTCAAGCCAGACAGGTACTACAGGGTCCCTGATGCTCATAAATTTCTTTACAAAAACCCCGCTGCAGACCCAGAAACAATTTCTCAGGGTCCTAAAGGGATTAAGGCTTCCACTGCTAAAAATCCTGTCCCCTCTGATAGGAATTCCAGAGCTCTGGACAGATGGGGAAAAAAAGTTTACACTTCTGCTACTGTAGCTGTAAGAGCTTTAAACTGTCAGTTTCACATGCTTAAATATCAACAGTACCTCATGTCATTGTTAAAACAGAAAATGGTTTCAAATACAGAAAGTCCTGACAGTAAGGAAATGCAGGATTTATTGCATGCAGTTGAACAAGTGGGAAAGCATACTCTGCAATGTGGTTTTGATTCATTAGAGGCTTCTTGTAGAGCCGCAGTTACAGGCTCTGTTATTCACAGGCATGCTTGGTTGAAAGAACAAAGTTTTCCTGACCGTGTTAAAGTAAAATTATTGGATGCTCCATTACAGCATGATACTTTGTTTGGTGTTAAGGCAGAAGAGGTATTAAAGAAAATGGAGGATAAAGCAAAGTCAATGCAGACAGTAAAAGATTTCTTACAGGTTCAACTACCTAGATTTAGCAGAAACTGGCCTTCAAAAAATTGGTCATTTCCAGTGTCAGACAGGCCACAAAGAGGCAGATACAGACGCCCAAGAGGCAGATCTCAGCCACAAGGCTCCTACAGACCTAAACAATGGAGTGCTTCAGCCCTCAAAGGAGGGGAAGACAAATCACAGCCTTATAGGAAACAGTCCCAATGACTTCCCTCTGCAAATGCCAAACACTTACCTTTTGACAGCACCCCTAGGAGGAAAGCTAGCACTTTTCTCAAAAAATTGGCACATGATCACCCAGGACCAATGGGTGCTGAATATTGTTTCTCAGGGTTACAGGTTCCACTTCCACATGCTTCCAAAACCAAAAGGTATGCCAGACCTGCCACAAAACCAATGGGCAGAGGCACAAAAACAGATTACTGCTCTTATGGACATGGGAGCTATTCAAACTGTTCCACAGCAAGAACAGGGACAAGGATTTTACTCAAGACTTTTCTTAGTACCCAGAAAGGACAAAGCCTTGGAGACCAATACTAGACCTGTCAATCCTAATTACTTTACTGGATGTTCCAAAATTCAAAATGTTAACATTACAGCAACTTCTGCCCATGCTGGGCAAGAAGGCTTGGCTAGTTACTTTGGACCTCAAGGAGGCATACCTGCATGTCCCAATCAGACAATCTTGCAGAAGATACCTCAGATTCATAGCATGCTCAGTGCAATACCAATTCTCTGCACTGCCCTTTGTCTTCTCTACTGCGCCCAGGGTCTTCACAAAATGCCTGGCACCAGTAATTGCATTTTGCAGACAAAAAGGAATTCAAATATATCCCTACTTGGACGACTGCCTTATTCAAGCAGAGAGCAAGGACATTCTTCTAAAGCATCTGGCATTTGTAAAAAAATTGCTAATTTGCCTAGGGTACACAGTAAACAAAAATAAATCAAAACTAGTGCCCTCTCAAGAGATAATATTCCTGGGTGCAAGCTTAAATACAACTACCCAGGTGGCTTATCTCACGCCAGACAAACAAAGGCAACTGACTCATTACTTTCAAATGATGGCAACAAAAACCCAGCTCCCTGCAAGAAAAATTCTGCAGGCCCTGGGCTTCATGGCATCCTGCATTCTACTAATTCCATATGCAAAACTGCATATGAGGAAACTACAATGGTATCTAAAAAGTGTTTGGACTCTGCATTGTCACAGCCTGGAGAAATCATAACTTTAATTCCCTGCCTACAACAGGAGTTTAGATGGTGGTCCCAGGCCTGTCAACACAACAAGGGACAGCCTTTAACCTTACCCACAGCCAGGCAGACAATAACAACGCATGCGTCGGATTATGCCTGGGGGGCACATATGGCAGGAAAATGTATTCAGGGCACGTGGCCCAAGAAACAAATGCATCTTCACATCAATCAAAAAGAGATGCTAGCTGTACAGAATGCCCTGACAGCTTTCAAGGACCTAATACATCCAGGGCAACTATTAATAAAGACGGACAATACCACAGTTATGTGGTACATAAACAAGCAAGGGGACACACATTCCTACCCCCTATGCAGACAAGCCATGACCTTGTGGAACACATTACTGACCTATCAAGTACATCTGCAGGCACAATTCTTTCCAGGAACAAAAAATACACTGGCAGATGAACTAAGCAGAAATCTCATGGATCCTCACGAATGGAAGCTAAATCCACAAGTGTTCAGCATGATAACGAGGAAATGGGGACACCCAGACATAGATCTTTTTGCCTCCTCTCACAATTACCAAATACAGAAATTCTGTACAAGAACTTATCACTCTCAAGCATGGAAAGTGGATGCTCTGTCATTCAGCTGGAAAGGCCTGACAGTCTATGCCTTTCCTCCGATGCCTCTTCTCACCAAGGTGCTACTAAAAGTCAGACAAGAAAGGCCAAAAATTATCCCGATTGCACCAGACTGGCCACGCCAGCACTGGTACCCAATCCCGAAGAATTTGTCTCAAGGCCCAGCTTGGCTTCTACCTCAAATTCCTCATCTTCTGACACAACAAAACTATCAGATTCTGCACAGTCAACTCAGAACCTTAAACTTGGCAGCATGGCAGATAATGTAGCCACTCAGACTGCACCTCTCTCTAAGGCTGTTATGGATGTCATTTTAGAAGCCAGGAGGCCCAGCACTAGGAAATCTTATGCAGCAAAATGGAAGAGATTCTGTGCTTGGAACCAGGCACAAGGGCTTGAACCACTTGCCCCTAATATTCCTCAGATTTTGCAATACCTAACTGAGATGCTGGACAAAGGCTTATCTTTCTCATCTATTAAAATCCATGCCTGTGCCATTTCAGCTCATTACAATATGGAGCCTCCTATTTTTTCACATCCTCTACTACGACAGTACCTGAGAGGGGCAAAAAAATATAAGACCCCCCAAGGAGAGCACCAGTATTTACTTGGGACCTCAATTTTGTTTTAGAAAAACTCACACTACCTCCTTTTGACCAGCCAGCACAGCTGATCTAAATTTTTTGTCATGGAAAACTGCACTGCTCCTAGCAATAACTTCAGCAAGAAGAGTCTCAGAGTTACATGCATTAATGGCTGTGGAACATTTCCTCATTTTTCATCAGGACAGGGTTTCTCTTAGGACAAACCCAACATTCATGCCAAAAGTGGTCTCCAATGTGGCCTTAAACCAAACCATTCATTTACCTACTTTTTATCCAAATCCCCAGAATAAAGGGGAGAGATTTCTGCACACTTTGGATATACACAGACAGCTACGATTTTACTTGGACAAAACAAAAGCTTTCAGAAAAACTGAGCAACTGTTTGTAGCATATGCTGCAGGATCACAAGGAAAGTCTATTACAAAGCAGACAATCTCGAAATGGATAGGACACTGCATCCGCTTCTGTTATGCACAACATGGCAAATCTGTGCCTAAGGGCATTAGGCCTCATTCTACCAGAGCAGCAGCCACTTCAGCAGCTTTCCTCAGAGGGGTACCAACCAAAGACATTTTAGAAGCTGCAACCTGGAGCTCACTGCACACTTTCACCAAGCACTACCACTTACCTCTGTACTCCAAATCCAGAGCAGGCTTTGCCACTGCAGATGTCCTTCAAGGATGCATCTGCAGTCATCACATATGGGTTGTCCTGCCTCAGGAAGCCCTTCGGTCGGCCGGATTCCAAAGTCTGGGTCCGGCGTCGGCTGATGTCGCACTTTCCCCGACGTCAGAGCGCCTGGGGTATAAAAGCATCAGCCGACGCCATCTTCCTCTGTCTTTCTTGCTGCGTGGTGCCCGAAGCAGAAGCAGTTCGCAAGTGCCGGTCGGCCAGCTCCTGTAATTCAGCTACCGAAGACTTCAAAAAGCTAAGTACCCTCTCTTGCCTCAGCCGATGTCAGATAAAGTTAATAATTGTTTAACTTGTGGGAAACAAATACCTCATAAGGATTTCCACTCTTACTGCCTCCCCTGCCTAGGCCCAGACCACGACGTCTCGGCCTGTTCAGCCTGTGCTTCCTTCAACCGACGCACTCTTCACTTACCTCTGTACTCCAAATCCAGAGCAGGCTTTGCCACTGCAGTTCTGCAGGGCTTGTTAGCCTCTCCAAATCCAATTTACACCCAGCCACCCAACCTCAGCTTTTTCTACCCAAGTGTAATGACTGCAACAGTGAAACACGATGAACATAGTACAGTTGTGTACCTACCATAAATGTAGATGTTCGAGTGTATTTACTGTTGCAGTCCAGGTTACCCACATCCCCCTTTTTCTTTGCTGGGACTTTTCATCTCTATACTACCTATGTGGTGTATTTGCTTGTAGATGAAGGAAATGTTTATAGTATTATATGCATGTTTTTGGCATAATTTTATCTTTCCAGCCTTCCTACCTGGGGGCACCTGACATCTGGGGCAAGAAAAACTGAAGAAAATGGCGTTGGTTGCATCTTTTATACCCCTGGCGCACTGACGTCAGGGAAGAGGCGACAGCAACCGACGCCGGACCAAGACTTTTGAACTCGGGCCGACTGCGGGTCGCCTGCCAGCAGGATAACCCAAGTGTAATGACTGCAACAGTGAATGCACTCTAACATCTACATTTATGGTAGGTTCACAACTGTACTTTCCTTCTCCAGAGTTTTTCTGTTTCCCAAAAAAAAGCTGTTGTGGAGGTTAGTGCTGGACCTATCCTTTCTGAATACCTTTATCAAGGTCCTCAAGTTCAAGATGCTCACCCTGCAGACATTAATTCCTCTTTTGCTTGACCACTGTTTCATGCTGACCCTGGGCTTAAAGGATGTGTATCACCATATCCCTGTTGCTCTTTGCTTCAGTGGGTATCTGAGATTTGTTTGCACTATCAGTTCTCTGCTGTGCCTTTTGGGCTATTCACTGTACCTTAGTGTTAACCAAATGCCTTGCTTTGTGATTGTCTCATTGCCAGACTATTGGCATTCACTTTTTTCCTTACTTGGATGAGTTGATCTGTGCAGAGTCTGCAGCCAAGTATTTGGAATCACTAGAGAAGGTTTCAACCTTACTTTCCCAGCTAGGGCTCAAGTTGAAGCTTCGAAAGTCATTTCTGACATCCTGTCAAAGACTCATCTTCCTTGGGAGCTTAATCGACTCTGACAAAAGAGTGTCTCTTCTTCTCAAAAACAAGGTTCTTTCTTACCAGATGGTGTTTCAGGAATTCTCTAGGAGGACTTTCACCTCAGTAAGAAAATGATTAAAAATGGTAGGACTTGTATAGTCCATGATTTACATGATACCACTGGCCCATCATCTCTGCATGTGGAAAATTCAGTGGTGTGTCTGGAATTGTTAGACCCACCACCTACATTTCCTGGAATCTCAGTAACTGGTGCTGCCCTTCATCAGACAAGAGTTACAGTGGTGGAGAGAACAGTTGAGTATCAGTCCAGGTCTTCCCTTCTCCATACCTGTTCCATCATAATCTAACCAGAAAGATTCATGTGACTTTGCATGGGGAGCTGTACCAATGGGAGTGCAAGTGCAGGCCACTTGGGGGCCCAAGGACACATGATGGCAAATCAATATCAAAGAAATGTTGGCAGTAATCCATGCCTTGAAAGTCCTTCACTACTTATGGACTCTGAGTCCTCTTTTGGTGGTTGCGGACATCCCCTAAGAGATGTGGTACTTCAATAAATTAGGGGATGCGAGATTATAGTCTGTGTTTGGCAGTATTGGGCTGGGAGCTGGCTGTACAGCATTCTGTGACTCTTAATTCTGCATACATCCCCCATCAGAGCAAAACGGCATGACAGAGAGACTAAGCATATCCCAGGCAATACCCACTTGAGTGGCAGCTTCAAGGTAGTGGTGTTTCAGGATCTAGTCCAGATGTGAGGAACGTCTCAGATTGATTTATTTGCCTCCTTTTCAAAACAGACAGCTGAAGAAATTCTGTTCCAGACATCCTTGCAGCCATGCTTCGAGGACAGACGTATTCTCATTCCCTGGAACAGGAATGTTCCTGTACGAGGTACCACCCTTTGTTCTGTTCCAGGCATCCTTGCAGCCATGCTTTGAGGACAGACGTATTCTCATTCCCTGGAACGGGAATGTTCCTGTACGAGGTACCACCCTTTGTTCTGTTCCAGACATCCTTGCAGCCATGCTTCGAGGACAGACGTATTCTCATTCCCTGGAACAGGAATGTTCCTGTACGAGGTACCACCCTTTGCACTGATTTACAAGGTACTTTTGAAGATTCAGAAAGAAATGCCAGCTATCACTGTGGTGAAACCGTTTTGGCCTAGGCAATCTTGGTTCTCTGTTTGAATGGTATTGGCCAAAGGCAATTACCACAGACATCCTCACACTCTGGATGTGTTCACACAGTGTCAGGGGTGACGGGTGCACCCCATTTTGGAGCAACTACAACTAACAGCTTGGACGATTCAGTCTTGACTACATTTAGGCACTTGTTTAATGAGGATATGCAGCAGGAGGCCATAAAACATGCAACTAGAAATCGGATGTTTACAAGTGGATGAAGTGTTGTAACTGGTGCCTGAATGGGAACAGTGTGTTCCCTGAGGTTAACATCTTTCTGGTCTTCAAATATTTGTGAGCTACTTCAAGATGGCTCATTGTATGCATCTGCTAGCCTGCCAATAGATCCCCCTCTTTCTTCTTCTCTTTTGGTAAAACAAATCATGAAGGGAATATTGCACATGAGACCCCTTGCAAATAGTGATTCCTTCATGGGATTTCAACTACATTCTTGAGAAATTGACCTTACCACCTTTTCAAACCTGCCCCCACGCTGTTCTGAAGTTCCTAATGTGCAAATCTGTCTTGCTTATTGCTTTGACATCTGCAAGGTGAGTCTGTGATCTGTAAGCTCTCACAGTGGGACAACCTTACCTGCTTTTCTACAGGGATAGGGTTGTGTTACTCAGTAATCCCCTTTTCTGTAAGCTCTTATTCAGTGGGACAGCCTTACCTGCTTTTCTACAGGGATAGGGTTGTGTTTGTCATTAATCCCCCTTTCTGTAAGCTCTCACAGTGGGACAAACTTACCTGCTTTTCTACAGGGATAGGGTTACTCATTAATCCCCCTTTCTGTAAGCTCTCACAGTGGGACAACCTTACCTGCTTTTCTACAGGGGTAGGGTTGTGTTACATTAATCCCCCTTTCTGTAAGCTCTCTCAGTGGGACAACCTTACCTGGTTTTCTACAGGGATAGGGCTGTGTTACTCAGTAATCCCCCTTTCTGTAAGCTCTCAAAGTGGGACAGCCTTACCTGGTTTTCTACAGGGATAGGGTTGTGTTAATCATTAATCCCCCTTTCTGTAAGCTCTCATAGTGGGACAGCCTTACCTTCTTTTCTACAGCGATATGGTTGTTTCTCATTAATCCCACTTTCTGTAAGCTCTCACAGTGGGACAACCTTACCTGCTTTTCTACAGGGGTAGGGTTTTGTTACATTAATCCCCCCTTTCTGTAAGCTCTCACAGTGGGACAACCTTACCTGTTTTTTTACAGGGATAGGGTTGTGTTACTCAGTAATCCCCCTTTCTGTAAGCTCTCATAGTGGGACAGCCTTACCTGCTTTTCTACAGGGATAGGGTTGTGTTTCTCATTAATCCCCCTTTCTGTAAGCTCTCATAGTAGGACAGCCTTACTTGGTTTTCTACATGGATAGGGTTGTGTTAGTCATTAATCTCCCTTTCTGTAAGCTCTCACAGTGGGACTGTAAGCTCTCATAGTAGGACAGCCTTACCTGGTTTTCTACATGGATAAGGGTTGTGTTAGTCATTAATCCCCCTTTCTGTAAGCTCTCACACTGAGACAACCTTACCTGCTTTTCTACAGGGATAGGGCTGTGTTACTCAGTAATCCCCGTTTTCTGTAAGCTCTCACAGTGGGACAATCTTACCTACTTTTCTACAGGGATAGGGTTGTGTTACTCAATAATCCCCCTTTCTGTAAGCTCTCACAGTGGGACAGCCTTACCTGGGTTTCTACAGGGATAGTGTTGTGTTAGTCATTAATCCCCCTTTCTGTAAGCTCTCACAGTGGGACAACCTTACCTGGGTTTCTACAGGGATAAGGTTGTGTTAGTCTCTCTATTCTCAGAAATAAATCCTGGGATAAATGGCGGTCTACCAAAAACCAAACTGACCACCAAAACTTTAGGGAGCTGAGAAACAGCACCAAAAAAGCTATTCTGACAGATAAAAAGAACTATTACTTTCAACTACAGAAAAACACCATAAAAGAACCCAAAAAATTCTGGACTAGTATTAATAATCTTCTATCCCCTGGCCAAGCAATCACACCGAACCCTCAGGATTCTGACCCAGATAATCCCACACAAATAGCCAATGACTTCAACTCTTTCTTCACCAATGCCATCCAAACTCTTGCAAACCACCTTTCTCCTGACACTTCTAAACTACTCTCACCTAGTTCAAATACTACTCTTCCTCCCCTTCACCTACAACCTGTATCTACCTCCTATATCCAATCTCTACTCCAAAAACTAAAACCTACCACCCCATCTGCAGACAAACTTCCTGCAGAGTACCTGCAAATAGGAGCTAAAGCCACTGCCTATCCCATTGCCATCCTAATAAATAGATCTATAAAGGAGGGTATTGTCCCTTCTATCTGGAAAATATCCCATATCATTCCCCTTCACAAAGGGGGCAAGTCTAATGACTTCTCTAACTTTCGTCCCATAGCACTATTATCACCTATAGCTAAAATCATGGAAAAATGTATCCATAAACAACTACTAAACCACCTTCTCCATAATAACCTACTTGCCAATTGTCAACATGGATTCAGACCTTCCCACAGCACCACTACTGCATTACTCTCCTTTACCAACTCCATCAACTATAACCGTAACATCAATAAACTCTCATCTTCTCTCTTCATTGACCTATCAAAAGCCTTTGATATGGTTAATCATAAAATCTCATGCACTTGATCCCTCCTCCTTAACTTGGTTTACTTCTTATCTTGAAAATCGTCAGCAGGCAGTACTCTGGAAAAGTTCACTATCTACCCTCCTTCCTATCTCTATAGGAGTAGCTCAAGGGTCTGTCTTAGGCCCACTTCTATTTTCTATCTTTATTAATGACCTCCAATCAGCTATACCTAACACCACTTGCATACAATATGCAGACGATTCCACTATAATCTGCACTGCTTCTTCTCAAGCGGAACTTCAACCTCTTACCCAAGAAACCTTTACCACTGTTGAACAGTGGTTCTCTGACCGTTGTCTACTCCTTAACCCCAAGAAAACCAAATTACTACTGTTTGCACCTACCCGCAAAGCTACTTCCCTAAACTTCTCTATTACTTCCACTGATAACACTCATATTACTCCTGATTCTTCTACAAAACTACTAGGTATTACTATTGACAATAATCTTAACTTTGACTGTCACATCAATAACACAATAAAAGTAGTTAACAAAAAGATTGGATCCCTTTACAGAATCAAATCCTTCCTTACACCTGAAGCCCAGACCACCTTAGCCCAATCTCACCTCCTCTCTACCCTTCTATATGCTTCCCCTATTTACACAAATCTCTCTAAAAGTAACCTTAAGAAACTTGCTTCATCTTACCATAATATTGCTCGATTTGCCACAGGATCCCAGTTTAGAACTCACCACTGCCTGAACTTAAAACAACTAAACTGGCTTGAACTTCCTAACAAGCTTATTTATCAACAGCTCTTAATAGCTCACAACATTCTATATCAACCATCCAAAACACCAATACTCTCTAACCTCCTTACTCCCTACAACAATCTGAAACAACTACGTTCTTCAGATAAACTACTAGTTAATAGTACCAAACCCAATAATGCTGCAGGAGATTGTCTTTTTTCCAACTCAGTTGGCAAAATGTGGAACAAACTTCCACTCAATATCTCATCTTTGTCCACTCTTCCACTCTTTAAAAAACAACTGAGAATCCATCTTAATAAACACTGGCTTTGCTCCTGTACCAATCCTGATTAACCTTTCTTCCTCCTTTCCTCTACCTCAATATTTCCTTCTCTCTATACTACATCCTGACTGATCCCCACTGACATAACATCCTTGTGGATATAACTTATCTCATATATACTGTGAAAAAAAAAAAAATATGACTGTATTATTTACACTACGTTATGATATTATCAATTGCATATTGCAATTATTTAATAACTTTTTCTTAGGAATACTATCTTATGTATATTTCCTCTGACATGTACATTACCTATACTAAAGTCTGATTATCTTTTATGCTTAATTTTTGTTTTGTTTTGCTTTGTGTATTTTTTTTGTATTCCCTATACTTGTTATAACCATTGGAGCTTTTCTCCCCGGGCCTCCACTGAAAATGGACATATATCCAGCTGGACTAGCCCGGTCAACAAATGTAAAATAAAATAAAATAAAATAAAATAGTCATTAATCCCCCTTTCTGTAAGCTCTCACACTGGGACAACCTTACCTGCTTTTCTACAGGGATAGGGTTGTGTTACTCACTAATCCCCCTTTCTGTAAGCTCTCACAGTGGGACAACCTTACCTGCTTTTGTACAGGGATAGGGTTGTGTTACTCAGTAATCCTCCTTTCTGTAAGCTCTCAAAGTGGGACAGCCTTACCTGCTTTTCTACAGGAATAGGGTTGCTCATTAATCCCCCTTTCTTGCCAAAAGTTATCTCAGACTTCACATTCACTCTGTTAACTTCCCAAAACCTCAGAATAAGAAAGAGAGGATACTTCATACCTTGGATGTGCGTTGGCAAGTCGGGTACTATGTTGACCAAATGAAACCCTTCAAGAAGGCTGAAATGCGTTTTATTTGCTACAAAAGGGCAAAGAAGTGTCAGCCTATTTATAAGCAATCTACTGCATGTTGGTTGTTCTCTGCTGGTATTTTTTTTTCTTTTTAAATACACCATGGCAAGATAAGTCCACACAAGGTAAACGCACTTTCCAACAATGCTTTTTTCTCTTTAGTGGCTTACTGGAAAGGAGTAGACTCCAGACGTATTCTAGGGGCAACAACTTGGTTGTCTAGCCATACCTTTGCAAAGAACTACAAGCTGGAAACCTTTTATAAACCCAGAGAAGGCTTTGCTAGGACCATTCCCCAGGTGCTCATGGATCCTTGTCCTTCCTCCCAGGTTGAGGTGAGCTTTGGGAATCTACCTGTATCCCAGTAAACCAGTCTGTTTGTTGAACATATAAATCCTACTTATCTGTAACAATAAATGTTCTTAGAACATGCTGCCTTACTTGGCAGTACACACCCACCATCTCTTTTTTCAGATGTACATAGTTTGGAGTTTGAAGTGCCATTGAGTTGTGCCCAGTGGCCTTTTTCATTTTGTGTGTATACATTTGTGTGTGTGTGTGTGTGTGGTTTTTGGTCTTGAACAGCAGTTGTTCACAAGCTTGTGTTTTCGTCTTCTGTCCCTTCTAGACCGTAGAAAACTGAAAGGGACTATCTGTGGGTCTGAAAGGCTGGCAGTCCCTTACTCTCATAGGTTGTTAGTAAGCTAACAATCATTGGGGTCAGTACAAGCCTAATGGTGCACCCCAAACCCATTTGGATCTGGAGTATTATGGGTGTCTGTATGTGGAGAGAGATTGTTTATATCACAAGTGAAGATGAGATACCCAGAACCAGTGTTTCTGGTGATATTTTTTTTTGCACATGTGCAACAGCTCCATCAAGGCTGGGTCTGAGGAAGCCCTGTAAGCTGGGCAAAGATCCCCTGTGTGCAGCCTGTAGGAGATTGAATATAGAAAAAGAGCTTTAGCTGATCAGTGTATGACAGGGGTATTCGTGCTCTGAATTCTTTTGGTGAGAAACCTTTGTGGACATTCCAACTGTTACAAGTGCCTGGTTAGGTACATGCAAAATGAGGCATTGTACTCCGTGTTTGGTCAGATAAGGGCCAGGTAAAGTGGTACTATAACTTCCTTGGACCTACATGTTGTTCTCTTACCTATATGTTGGACGATACAGAATGTTTTTTCTTATCTTAAACAAGTAATCTCTGTGGTATCCCCGAAGTCTCAAAACAACCCACTAAAGTATAGTGGGTCCAAAACAAAACAGTGTAAGAAACTTCTCTTTGTTAACAATAGGTTATGAAAATAGAAATTGATTTTTACATGCAAAATGTATATGTATATATTTATATATATTTTTTAATTGCCAAATGAACTAAGGTTGATATATTTCCAGCCATGTTGTATATTGTCTTGGATAAAATCACAGACTTAATAATCTACTTAATAATTTGGTTAAATAAGAGGTACCACATCATTATAAATTTTATTTAAAGTACATAAGGGTTATATATTATTATGACAGTTACTAAGTAGAGCAGGACCAGCTCAAATGTCACACTGATGGGGGAAGGGATGTGAATTTAACATGTGTACCAATAACACTTTGTTTTACAGCACAATAAACCACTCCCATACCTGATAAAAAGTATATATATATATATTTAGAAAGCTTGTGAGGAAATTATTACTCTATTTTTGTTTTACTTGGATCGCTTGTCTGTGTACTTAATAAAGGATTTTCGACTGGAAACAGATTGCCTGCCTTGCTTGGATTACTTTCGAATACTTAGTAATGCTGTACAATTATATATTTTCTATTATTACTTTTTGTTTTGTTTTGACTTAAAGCGAGTTTACATTCGCTACTTCAACTACTATTGTCTGATCTGATTAATGTACAGTGATTAACTAGAAATATATGGACTGAAAATCTTCCACACAGAGACGTTTCTTGCACTGTTTTGTTTTTTCTTATCTTAGCTACATGTTGGTCAAAGGCCAGATTGCTGTCTGCATATGTTCCCAAATCCCTTATTACTGTGTCATGTCTTAGGGGTGTTTTATTTATGGAGTAATTAACTTGGGTTGACAGTTTCCCCACAGGGCATTATAATGCATTTTTGGCATTGAGTTTTAGGCCATGGCTTTGGCACCAATCATTTGTCTGTGTTAAACCCTCTTTCAAGATGCTGTTGTCTTGGTGTCATCTATAATAGCTCCCAATTTACAGTCCTCTTGAGAAATGGTGAGCCAAAGGCCTTGAAAGCTAGCCTTGATTGCAGGGAAGTAGATGCCAAACATGACCAGCCCAGCACAGAAACCTGGGGTACTCCACTGATGACCTGTCTCTTGGTGGAGGTGGTCTTACCAATCCTGACTTCTTGGGTCCTGTCTGTGAGCTAGCCAGCAAGTTATATAGGGATTTTGCCCAGCTCACAGAGCTTACCGACAATGCCTGAGTGGGTTATTGCATCACATCCTTTGGCCAGATCAGGATAAGCGGTATGCACTTTTTTAGCCTTATCCATTGCCTTGGTGACCCTCTCAAAGAAGTCTACCAAGTTATCCGGGCACAATTTTTCCTTAACAAAGCCAAATTGGGATGGGACCAGTGTCTGTAAGTTGCTAATCTCCTCCTTTATCATTTTCATTATAATTCATTCCTTTGCTTTATGTATTAGGCTCAGTCTTGTCCGCTGCCTTGATGACCTTCTCAAAGAAGTCTACTGGGTTAAGTCGGCACAACCTTTCCTTAACAAAGCCAAATTGAGATGGGTCCAGTGTCTGTAGTTTGCCAGTGTCCTTGTTCTTCATTTTCATGATAAGTCATTCCTTTGTTTTTCATATTAGGCTGATTAGACTGATGGGTCTTTAGTTTCTTGGGTCAGTTGATGGATTGCCCTTGTGGAAGGGAATAACTGTTGCAGTCCTACATTCACTTGGAATGTAATCAGTTTCAAGGCTGTAATTGAAGAGTTTCTGAAGTGGTCATGATCAGTCATGTTTGAGACTGTTTAAGAGGCACCTTGAGTGCTCTCAGGACCCATAGAGGCAGTGTTCTTGGCTTTAGTGAGAGCTGCCAGCACCTGGTCCATGTTAATAGTTGATGGAAGTATGCTGGAGGGGATTTCACCCAGAGGAGACTGGGGGAGGTGAAGTTTGAGCTGAATTTATCAGCCAGTAGATTTAATATGCCACCCTGATTTGTGAAGTCAGTACCATTCATCATGAGCTCAGCAAGCTGCTGTTCATTACATTTAAGGTTCTGGACATAGCTGAAGAAGGCCTTCTAATTGTTCTTAGCCTGCAAAACTATCTTGACCTCATAGATGGTCTTGTTGGACTTAATTAGACCTCCTAGTTTCTTGTTTAGTTGTGTAAGAGAGTACTTGCCTTTAATGGAGTTGCCGTTCTTGATTTTGGCCACGAGTGTTTTTTGTTGTTATTATTATTTACCCTATTTAGGTGAGGATTATACTAGTGGAGTTACTTTTTAGTGTTTGTGTAGAGTTTACTTTTGGTAGGTACAGCAGTTTCGATGCAGCCATTCACTTATTTGCATAAGAACTCTGTGATCCCAGGCTTAGGGGGAGCCTTGAATTTTGATAAACAGTTGCATAGTAAGATATAGTTTCACTTGGAATAGTTTATGTTACTGGTTTAGCTGGGGTTTCTGGGTTGATTTTTACTTCAAAGGAGACAGCTTTGTGATCCAACCTCATTAGTGAGGATGTGACCCGGGGGGGGGGGGGGTTAAAACACCCTCCCATATTGGTGAGTACCAGATCCACTACGTTTCATCATCTAGTTGGAGCATGTACTGTCTGTTCCAGGGTGTTTGTATTAATAAAGTGCAGGAAACATTGTGTCTGAGAGTCTGAGGCAGTGCAAGTTTCCCAATCTGTCGAGGAGTAGTCAGTCATGAATAGGTTGTTTGGATGGTGAGCACCTCTAGCAGGTTTAGGTAAAAGTCATGAGATTCTAGGGGCATAGATGGTGACCTGTAATTAGCCATGATATGGTGAGGGACCTTATTTGTGGTGTCTTGCATGTTGAGCTCCATGGTATTATCTTATTTAACCAACGTGGAGGTATGTTTGGTACTAGTGAAAACTGAAACACCTGCACCTTTGGCCCCAGTCTGTGCTGCTGTTGGTCTAAATGTGTGGAAAGCACTGTGGTTTTTTAAGGCTTTGACAAAGTCAGGTGATTGGTCCATCACACCCATAGACAAGCAGGGAAAGGCGCTCTGAGCTTTGGTAGAATAGTGGGGTACTACTACCCATATGCCAGTAAGGTGGTGTGTTCTTGGACTTGTGCAACTGTACTTTCCTGGAGACTTCTCTTTAGACAGATTGTACATCACCATTTTATCTCATTTCCTAGGTAACTATTAGTAGCCGAGTCTCATTTTCCTATGACCACGTTCCACAGATATTTCCATTTGTACTTTTTCTTAGTTTCCCCATTCCGCTGCTTTATACAAATTTTCATATATTATTTTTAAAAATGTCTATAATACCAATGCAGGAACTCTGTCACAGGCTACCAGTGTTTGTTGACCCTTTTTACTTTCTGTCAAGTCATTCTGCTAAAAGTTTTTGGGGTCTGGAGATAGTGTCAGAAATGGTTGCTTAATAGCAATTTTTCTAAACTGAAGTATATTACCAAAACACTTTCTTATTTTCACTTTAGCACTTTGCAGTAGCTCCTCTTCTTGTTCTGTACGATTTACCTTATTCTGCAACACTTTAACCTTTGTCAGTACCTCTGATTAATTTCTACTGCTTAACCATATCAATTTCTCTCTTATTTCTACTCAGTTTTAAACTCCATTTTTATTTTATCCCACTCACTAAATATACTTTATGAAGAAATTTCTATCTCCCCTAATAACTCTTTAAAGAATGCCACAGCCCATTCTTTAAATTCTTCTTTTCAACAGGTAAGCAGTAAAGCATCAGTGTCGCATTTACACTTCATTACTGTGAATTTTTGCCTGAGATTTTATTGGTGCATGTTCTGAAATAGTTATTGGATGTGTGTTGAAGCTTTTAATTAAACACAAACAGAAAAAAAGTGGCATTCCTCGAAGTCTCAGAAAACTCAGTATGCAATTTATACTAGTTCAAAAACAAACCAAGAAGAAACTTCACAGTGTGGAGGGTGTGATGTTCACTCCTTGAATTATGCATCTAGTTCACTAATAAAAATTGAACTGTAAAATAAGTACATACTACAAAATAATGAAATAGAAAATATAAGTAGTCCACAGTTGAGTTAAAACTGGAATATCCTTTACTGAAACACACAAATGCATGTGTTTCAAAGGTTTGTGTGATCCAATAAAGGATATTCCATTTTTAACTCAATTGTGGACAACCTATTATTTTCTATTTTATTTTGTAGTACATATTTTACGGTTCTATTTTTATTAGTGAACTAGGTGCATAACATAATTTAAGGAGTGAACATCATACCCTCCACACTGCATAGTTTCCTCTTGGTTTGTTTTTCATTAAACATGTGCTCCTCTGAAATATAGGACTGGATTCTTAAGGTTATCACAAAATGTGCACTTTCTAAATTCAAGTACACCATTGGCACCAAGTTTGTGCTGTCTATTCATTCAAAAAGGTTACACTAAATGTATACATAGTGTACACTTCATTTTAACCTTTATTAGTCCAGTGTATAATTTCTATCCATTGTAGCCCAGTCATTGTACCTTGGGGAATATGTAAATTCTGTCCAAGTTGCTACTACTGAATTCACATCTTCCATAACAAGTGCATTTCTTCAGAAATCTGCCCCCTTTTGTTATATTTGCTGTTCTATGTCTCCCTGATACATTCTCACTGTTGCATGTAAAGGTTCACTCCCCATCTATAAATAATATTCTCTGCTGAAAATTGATTATGTCTCATAAAAATTTCTTAAGCTCCATAATTCCAGTTTTGGGTGCAGTATAAGTAAATGCCAGCATAATCCTCCTCCCTTGCCAATAATGCTTTACTACCACAAATCTGTCATTATTGTCTTTTTTGTCCATTTCTTTTTCTACTGAAGCTCCTCTAACAATTGGTAGTATTACTCTCCATTGCCTTTATCCCCAATATTCTGCTGAACATCCATCCTAAATCCTTCCTTTGCCAAATTCACATGCTCTTTCTATTTAGGTGCTTCTGCAGTGTTGCTGTTTGCTTCTTATATATTTTTTTCTTTTTCAATACTTTTTTCTTTTTGTTTGTAGCTGTAAGGCCATTTACATTCCAAGATATTATGGACAGAGTAGCCGTTATGGTAGAAACTTTTATCCTACCTGCTATACATGGTCATTCTTTTGAATGTATATTGCCAACTTTTGTCTTGTATATAATCACCGTTTTGAAAGCCTGATCTTTTATACAGTTGTTTCTTCTCATCTCCATTTGAACCTATGTCATATTTTCAAGACTTTTGCTTTAATGATAACCCTCAGTCAAAAAACAAAATACATTTCAGAGCCCTTCATCCCCTATTAATGTAGAGCAAACACACAGTACTATGCACTTTTCAACAAATGAAGTTTAACCCTGCAGATAAGAGCAATTGCCAAATCAGCAGCTGCACCCACAGGCATTTCCTAATCTAAAAGTAAGGTTACCCTCACTTAAAGCTCATATTACAGCCTGAATTTCAACTTACACTGATTGCTGTCTGTACTATTCTTATCTCTGTTTCCCCTACCAGATGTGAAAAAACAGCTTTCAAGCTTTCAGAAAACATTAATGTTTAGCCTGAAAGAAAAGTGCACTGGCAAATTTTAAATAAAACTAAATTCTGCATTGTTATAAGTATTAGTTGATGTTAAGTTGTCTATCTCGCCTTCATTCTTGCTGGTTGGGTTCGGAGCCAATCCTCGGCTCCGACTTGGCCATCTTCAAAAGCTCGAGAGCTGCTTACTGGCCCGAGGCCCCCTTATATCCCATGATGCCTGGCGCTATATACCCAGATCTCGTTTGCCGCTTCTGCTGTGAGGTTGTTCTACTGGCTCAGGTCGTATAAAACGTTATTATTATTGTATTTTTCTTGTCGAAACTGTAGTTTTTAGTGTAGAATTACTTGTTAGATTAGACTGTTGTATTGTAGCTAGTTTTTCTCTAGATCCGATTACTTTTCCCCAAGAAACTCGTTTAAGTTAGAGAGTTTCCCCTCCCTCCGTCTCTCCCTTTTCTTACCTCAGAAAGGTTTTCCGTTTAAGTTAGAGGATAACCTTTTCTTTCTATCTCCTTCTAAAAAAAAAAATTCTTTTATTATCACTGTTAGTGTTTAGTGATAGTTATCTATAGTTTTTGTTGTAGTAGTGCTTGTAGTTGGTTGTGGTAACTGTAGTGTGTAAATTTTAGTGGTTGGTTACTTTAACCTTTGTGTGTGTGTTCTTGTCCTTGGTTTTCCTCCAGGATGTCCAAGGATCGTAAACCATCCAGATTCAAGAAGTGTGACTCATGCTGTCAGAAGATGTCTCTGACACATGGTCACACGTCTTGTGTTTATTGTCTGGGTGCCGTGCACCTGCAGGACTCTTGCTCGATCTGCCATGCTTTCAGCCCAAGAGTCCTGCAGGAGCGCAAAAATAAATTGATCCTGCGGGGTTTGCTTAAACCCCAAGAATCACCGGCGAAGGCTCAGCCCGTGAAATCTTCCAGGCCACCTAAACCATCGGCTCCCAGTTCGGAGCTGTCATTGGTTGAAGCCATACAATCCATCTCAGCTCTGGCTGGAACCGATGTCCCTCCCTCCCAGTCGGTTCCGACACGTTCTTCGGAGCCATCTGAGAGTCGGAAAAGATCCAAGTCTCCTTCTCTGGAGTCGATACGTTCGGCTCCAAAGTCGCCTCTGCTCCAATCGGAGCGTAGTCATCGCCCATCCCACTCTTCTCAGTCCGCTAGACTTTCGGACCATGAATTGGAAAGAGTGGTCAGTAGGCTGTTAAAATTGCAGGCCCTAGCCAAAATGTTGTCCAGCCCCCCTCATCAGGGGTCGGCTCCATCCACAGCTGTAGATATTCCTCCTCTGACTCATCCTATGAGCTCGGAGGCGGAGTTCGTTGGGGTTCGAGTCGTGGAACCGTCGGCTCCGATACCCTCTCCTTCGGTTTCATCGTTGACTCCGATCCCCTCCATGGTACCTTCCCTGGAGGGATCTGGGTGCCGAGACTCCCTCGTTGGCTCCGAGGGGGCAAGTGGCATCGGACCCTTGTCCGACCCCGCTCTCCCCCTCGGGGCTTCGGCTCAGGTGTGCTCGGCTCCCACATCTGCCTCGGAGCCATCCCCCTCGGTGCGGGGAGGGCTTCTGGTTTCTTCAGAACCAGAGCCCTCTCTGTGTCCGGGCAGGGACACCTTCGAGGTGATGAGGAGTGTACTGGCCCCTGAGTCATTCCAACGATCGACCCCATCGGCTCCTCCCCCTAGGGTGCCTGCGTCAGCCTCTGCCCCTCTTTCAGACCCCAAGCGTAGGGATCCAGCACTCCAGGACACCCCATTTGGGTGCATCCTCCTCTTCCGAGGCCTCCCCTGATCATTCAGAGGAGCCACCTCACAAGAGGAAATGCAAGAGGAAGCATGTTGACTCCCCTGAGTCTGTAACATCGGATACCGACTTAGAGGAGTCGGAAGGGTCCCCAAGATCCTCCTCTGGAGATGTCTCCTTCTCAGACATCCTTGAGATGCTTAGGCAGAGGGGGGGAACTGGACTACCCTAAGCCCTTCCGAGGATGAGTCTGTATTCCTGGACACGTTTGGATCCCGACCTTCCACCTCCTGGGTGTCTCCACCTTTCGACCCACTGATGTCTGTGGTGGCTCGGAAGGCATGGACGGCTCCAGACACAGTGGAACCGACCCCTAGAAGACCTGCCAAATTCATTACTGCACCACAGGACACACCGTTCTTGACCAAAGGTGTCCCCGTTGATGCCATGGTGGTAGCGGCGGCCACAAAGAAGGAGTTGGCTGAAACTTCTTCATCTGTCCATCCCCCTAACAAGGAATCCAGGATGATGGACAGATATGGGAAGCGGATGTTCTCTTCAGCGACCTTTTCCATGTGGTCCCTGAATTACCTGTGCCACTTTACTCGTCTTCAGAGGGATCTCCTGAAAGAGCTTGGAGATGCCCTCCAAGATCCATCAGCTGAGGGGGCCCAAGCTAAGGCAGCCGCCCAGCTGGTGACTCTTAATTCAGTGGTAAACTCCTCCATGAGGCTCATTTCTGCAGCCAATGGTGCGAGTAGAGCCGCAGGCACAGGAGTGGCCCTAAGGAGGCACGCTTGGATGCAACTATGTAACTTTGCGGAACCTTTCAGAGCATCTTTCACCAACACCCCTTTTGATGGTTCCTCTCTCTTCGGATCACAGGTGAAAGATACCCTTACCAGGTGTGAGCAGGAAGGCAAGACTCTGTCTGCCGTAGGAGTCCGTTTTTCCACTCCTTCCAGACCATATGGAAAGATGTGGTTCCGGAAATCCCAGGGAGCCTTGCCGGACACACGTGGTGAGTTCCCATCCAGGGGCAGAGGAGGGAACAATAACAGATGCCACCTCCATGGCAGAGGGGGGTCCGCAAAGTCATGGCAGCAGAGAATCTTTCTCTGAGAAGCTCTTCCAGCATCCCTAAAGGGTTGCCCGGCTGCCCACCTCTGGAGGCAGTCGGGGGAAGATTGTCGCTGTACCCAAGAGCCTGGCAAAACATAACACGAGACAAATGGGTACAGTCCATCATATCCGGAGGCTACAGAATTCCCTTCGTTCGCACCCCCTTAAGGTCAAACAAGTCCCTTCCAGACGTTCCACCCAATCTAAGGGACCAAGCAGTTCAAGAAGTCTCAAAACTGCTAAAAAAAAGGGGCCTTCCAGCAAGTCACAGCAGACCAACAAGGGTCCGGAATTTACTCAAGGTTCTTTTTGGTACAAAAAAGACAGGGGACTGGAGACCCATTCTGGATCTCAGCAGGCTGAACAGGCCTGTACAAAGAACGAAGTTCCTGATGGTCACGCTACAGTCCATTTTGCCCTTCCTGGGTCAGGACAATTGGATGTGCTCTATAGTCTTCAGGATGTGTACTACCACATCTAAATGGACAGACGCTCCAGAAGATTCCTTCGCTTCCAGCTGGGAACCAGCCATTATCAGTTCAGAGCTCTGCCCTTTGGTCTCACCACAGCCCCCAGGGTGTTTACCAAATTTATGGCAGTAGTTACCGCTCACCTGAGATGGCAAGGATTCCAGGTGTTTCCATATCTGGACGACTGACTCCTCACTGCTACCACCAGACATCACCTTCTGCGAGCCAGAGACTGCACTATCGACACTTGCTCCAGGCTAGGTATCACAATAAATTTCGAAAAGTCTGCATTGTTGCCCTGTCAGTCTATCACTTTTATAGGCGCAAATTTAAATACCAAAGACATGTTAGCGAGCCTCCCACCAGACAGGGTGTTAGTGATTCATCAGCATGTCAAGGTTTTATTAGCATGCAAAAGAATTCAAGCCAGGTTTGTCCTTCAAACTCTGGGTCTCATGGCAGCAGCGATCGTACTTGTCCCTCTAGCTCGTTTTCACATGAGGATTCTCCAGTGGCGGCGTTTCACCCAATGGTCCTTCCAGCAACTTCCCATGTCTTACATGATTATGATCACTCAAGCATGCAAGAAGCACCTTGCGTGGTGGATGGTCTCCGCATCAGTGCTCCACGGCAGACCATTTGTTCTCCCCCCTCCAGTGGCTACGGTGACCATGGACACCTCCCTGATCGGGTGGGGGGGGCATTATCGGGGCAGAACAGTCCAAGGCACCTGGCAACCTCACGAGTACCATCTGCACATAAATGTCTTGGAGATGAGGGCCATGCTCTTAGCGTTGCAGGCTCTTCAGGACTCTCTTCCTACCGGGACCATTGCAATTCAAACCGACAATATGTCTGTAGTGTGGTACATCAACAAGCAGGGCGGAACCAGGTCCTACCCCCTATGTCGAGAAGCACTCAGACTCTGGCAGTGGGCAATCTCTTCCCAATGGTTTCTGATTTCTACGCACATCCCTGGGAGGTCCAACATCATAGCAGATAGGCTGAACAGAGCAATTCTCATGCCTCACGAGTGGTCTCTGAACCAGGTAGTTGCGGACCAAATCTTCTGCAAATGAGGCCAACCTTGCTGCGACCTTTTTGCAACTCCCTTCAACAGCAAGTGCAGCATTTTCTTCTCTCTCCTTCCACTTCCCGGGCATTCCCCCAGAGACGCTGTAGTCCACGATTGGTCTCAGGGACTTCTTTATGCATTCCCTCCTTTTCCCCTCATCCCGAAGCTAATTCAGAAAGCTACCATTTTGGGTTGCAAAATGATCCTCTTTGCTCCTTACTGGCCTTGACAAATATGGTTCCCATTCCTGCATCGCCATCTTCTCGAGCAGCCTTGGACTCTGGACCTAGTTCCAGCCCTCCTGATTCATCAGTCGGGTGGGCTGCACCAATCCCTACACACTCTCCAGCTCACGGCTTGGTTGCTCCACTTCCAACTTTAGCCAGGCTCCCAGATATCTCCCCCTATGTGCGCGAAATCCTTTTGTCATCACACAAGTCTACGACCAGAAAAACTTACGCTAGTAAGTGGAAATGTTTTTCTTCCTGGGCAGAGGCAAAAAGTATAGACCCTTTTCAGCCCCTGTACGCTACATTTTGGAATTTCTTGTGGAACTCTTCCATGCTGGGTCCGCTTCCGCTACAATTAGAGTTCAGTTAGTTGCAATTTCAAATTTTCACATTGGCCTGTCGGAAAACAATATCATGTCCCATAAGCTGTGTAAAGCTTTTCTCAAAGGAACCACTCTGCTCAGGCCCACAGTGAGAGATCCTCCACCACCATGGGATCAAAATTTGATTTTAGCTTCTCTAATTTTGCCCCCTTTTGAACCTGCAGCTTCTTGTTCATTGAAGTTCTTATCTTGGAAAACCCTTTTTTTGGTAGCTATTACTTCATCCAGAAGAGTTTCGGAACTACAGGCTCTTTCTATCCGTCCCCCATATCTCGTGTAACACAATGACAGGTTTGCTCTTAGGACTAATCCGTCCTTCCTTCCTAAGGTCTCTTCAGAGAGTAACTTGAATCAGTCCATAGACCTTCCTGTGTTTTTCCCTAACCACTCCAACAGGGCGGAATATAAGTTGCATCAGTTAGATGTTCACAGGCAACTACGCCTTTATTTGCATAGAACCAAAGACATTAGAAAATCAGATGAACTTTTCCTGTCTTATGCAGTAGGTAAACAAGGTCTTCCGGTCTCCAAGGTAACCTTATCCAGGTGGTTGACTTCTATCATCACATTCATATATCAACTCAGGAATAAAGAATTGCCAATTAAACCAAAAGGTCACTCCACCAGAGCTTTAGCTACTTCGGTGGCCTTTCAGGCTAGGTTGCCCATGGAATCTATTTGTGCTGTGGCTACATGGGCCAACCCACATACCTTCATTTCGCATTACAAGTTGGATTTGGTTTCCAGGAGCAGATCTGATTTTGGTTCCACTGTTCTGAAGAGTCTTTTCCGATGAGACACCCAGGATTTTAGGTGCTAGGGACGCTGTCCCAACCAGCAAGAATGAAGGCGAGATAGACAACTTAACATAAAGAAGTTATGTACCTACCATAACGTTCTATGTTAGTTGTCTTCTTCTCGCCTTCTTTCATGCGTCCCGCCCTCCATCCCCCTATCCTAGTGGACCGAGAAGAGTTCTTCTTGATTTTTCACTGGCTGAGTCTTTTCTGGCTATTTCTTTCTGACTAGTAGTCTCTCCAGTAGGATTTATGCATTCTAGGATAGGATTCCTTTATTATTATGTCTACAGTTAGACTTGCCAAACGAGATCTGGGTATCTAGCACCAGGCATCATGGGATATAGGGGGGCCTTGAGCCAGTAAGGAGCTCTCAAGCTTTTGGAGATGGCCGAGTCGGAGGCGAGGATCAGCTCCGAGCCCAACCAGCAAGAAAGAAGGCGAGAAGAAGGCAACTAACCTGGAACATTATGGTAGGTACATAACTTCTTTTTACACCAGCTGCATATGTGCTACAGGTTCTGCTTATGCACACACTACATATGTAGGTGTTTGACACATTAAGACTTCTGGAAAGGTTATTCTTTCTTATTGATTTTACCAAATTTCAGACTTTATTTTCCACTGACATGCTTGTGACTGTACCTTTAAATGTTACATTTCTCTTGGCAAAAGGCAGTCTGAATTCTCAGTATTAATTGTTTACACCTGCAAGACAGCTCACCCCCAAGTAAAGTTTAAAAAAAAAACTAACAACTTTGCAGATGCTTGAAGGAATCTTTGTACATTTCACTTAGATCACAATGTACAGACATCTTCTGACCTTCTGCCTTCAGGTATAGACTTCATGTCTTCCACTGAGGACATTTGCTAAAAAAAAAAAAAAAAATTCAAGAAACGTTGCTTTTTTCATGCCTTTCATTATTTTTTCTATTCTTCAAGCATATTTGCCCAAAAAAACTGTCCATATCTCAAGCCAATGACGTTATTGTCTTGATTTGTCATTTAATCGGGTCACATTTATACCTCATCCCCCATTGTTAAAACTCAGTGTCACATTATATTAACTTAAAACTGCTTTTTTCCTTGCTCTTCTTTATCTTGTTACAGTGTAAAGTTTGCATATCATATAACTAAGAAAAAGTACTTGTATCTTTAACATACACAGTCCAGTAGCTTATTTGTGCTTTCATAAAAGTAATGCAGTGTGTTCCTTCCGGGTATTCTCTACACACTTTCACTTCTTACTCTAGTATTGCTTTGAAACTGCTCTTCTTGAGATGCATCATGCTTAGCTAGCCATTTCTTCATTTTATCTTTTCTGATTTTTGCAGTTTTATCAGGTATTCTGAATATCTCTTCTGTCCAACCTTTTATTATTTGACTGGATATATTCCTTCAGAGTTTTTTTAAACACCTCTGAGCAGATTTGATTTTTTTCTTCCTCTAAATTACTGGAGGCCATCACATATGCCAAAGTTGAAATTCAGATTGTTTTTTGCTGAACAGCTGCAGGATTCTCCCCAGTCAGAGTTTCTCTTCTCCTTTTTATACGTTATTAGGCTAGTGACCCAGCCACTGGGGATGCACAAGCCAGTGCATTTCTTTGTGCCGGTCCCAAGCCCGGATAAATGGGGAGGGTTGCATCAGGAAGGGCATCCAGCATAAAATTTTGCCACATCATTCATACCGGATCGGTCGAGGCCCGGGTTAACAAGGACCACCACCAGTACTGTTAGCCAACAGGGTGCTGGCGGAAATTGAGCTACTGTTGGCCAAAAGAGGAGAAGAGGTGGAAGGCATGCCCAAAGGCAGGTAAGGGCTAGGACTGTGATAGTGAGAGTCGGAACTTTGAATTTTGGCAGTATGACTGGTATAGGGAGGGAGCTAGCTGATATGATGAACCGAAGGATGGTTGGTATATTGTGTGTGCAAGAGACCAGATGGAAGGGGAGCAAGGCTAGGTGTATCGGAGGCGGTTTCAAATTGTTTTATCATGGTGTGGATGGGAGGAGAAATGGCGTAGGCATTATCCTGAAGGAAGAGTATGCTAAGAGTGTTTTGGAGGTGAAAAGAGTGTCGGATGGAGTGATGTTTATGAAGCTGGAAATTGATGGTGTAATGATGAATGTTGTTAGTGCATATGCTCCACAAGTTGGATGTGCGATGGATGAGAAAGAAAAATTTTGGAGCGAGTTGGATGAAGTGGTGATGACTGTACCCACGGGTGAGAGACTGGTGATTGGAGCAGATTTCAATGGGCATGTTGGTGAAAGGAACAGAGGGGACGAGGAAGTGATGGGGTAGGTATGGTGTTAAGCAAAGGAATATAGAAGGTCAGATGGTAGTGGATTTTGCGAAAAGGATGGACATGGCTGTGATGAATACGTATTTTAACAAGAGGGAGGAGCATAGGGTGACATACAAGAGTGGAGGAAGATGCACACGGGTGGATTATATTCTATGTAGAAAGGCAATCTGAAGGAGATTGGAGACTGTAAAGTGGTGGCAGGGGAAAGTGTAGTTACGCAGCATAGGATGGTGGTTTGTAGGATGACATTGGTGACCAAGAAGAGGAGGATGAGTGTGAGGGCAGCACCAAGGATCAAATGGTGAAAATTGAAAAATGGCAATTGTGAGGTGATGTTCAGGTAAGAGTTAAGACAGGCACTGGGTGGCAATGAAGAGTTACCGAATAGCTGGGTAACTACAGCAGAGCTTGTAAGAGAGATGGCTAGAAGGGTGCTTGGTGTGACATCTGGAAAGAGGAAGGAGGACAAGGAGACCTGGTGGTGGAATGAATAAGTACAGGAGAGTATACAGAGAAAGAGGCTGGTGAAGAAGCAGTGGGATTGCCAAAGAGATGAAGAAAGTAGACGAGTATAAGGAGATGAGGTGCATGGCAAAGAGAGAGGTGGCGAAGGCTAAGGATAAGGCGTATAAAGAGTTGTCTAAAAGGTTGGACACTAAGGAGGGAGAAAAGGACCTGTACTGATTGGCTAGACAGAGGGACCGAGCTAGGAAAGAAGTGCAACAAATAAAGGTGATAAAGGATAATGAGGGAAACATACTCACAAGTGAGGAGAGTGTGTTGAGGAGATGGAAAGAGTACTTTGAGGGGTTGATGAATGAAGAGAATGAGAGGGAGAGAAGGTTGGTTGATGTGCGGATAGTGAATCATGATGTGCAGTGGATTAGCAAGGAGGAAGTAAGGATAGCTATGAAGAGGATGAATGGAAAGGCTGTTGGTCCAGATGACATACCTGTGGAAGCATGGAGGTGTTTAGGTGAAATGGCAGTGGAGTTTTTAACTAGATTGTTTAATGAAATCTTGGAAAGTGAGAGGATGCCTGAGGAATGGAGAAAAAGTGTTTTGGTTCCGATTTTTAAGAATAAGGGTGATGTGCAGAGCTGTAGTAACTACAGAGGGATTAAACTGATCAGTCACAGCATGAAGTTATAGGAAAGAGTAGTGGAAGCTAGGTTAAGAAGGGAGGTGATGATTAGTGATCAGCAGTATGGTTTCATGCCAGGAAAGAGCACTACAGATGCGATGTTTGCTCTGAGTGTGTTGATGGAGAAGTACAGAGAAGGTCAGAAGGAGTTGCATTGTGTCTTTGTGGATTTAGAGAAAGCATATGACAGGGTGCATAGAGAGGAGTTGTGCTATTGTATGAGGAAGTCGGGAGTGTCAGAGAAGTATGTAAGAATGATACAAGGTATGTATGAAGGTAGTTTGACAGCGGTGAGGTCTGCGGTGGGAGTGACAGATGCATTTTAGGTGGAGGTGGGATTACATCAAGGATCAGCTCTGAGCCCTTTCTTATTTGCAATGGTGATGGACAGGTTGACAGACGAGATCAGACAGGAGTCCCCGTGGACTATGATGTTTGCAGATGACATTGTGATCTGTAGTGAGAGTAGGGAACAGGTGGAGGAGACCCTGGAGAGGTGGAGATATGCTCTAGAGAGAAGAGGAATGAAGGTCAGCAGGACTAAGACAGAATATATGTGTGTGAATGAGAGGGAGGATAGAGGAATGGTGAGGATGCAGGGAGTAGAGGTGGCAAAGGTGAATGAGTTTAAGTACTTGGGATCAACAGTTCAGAGTAACGGTGAGTGTGGAAGAGAGGTGAAGAAGAGAGTACAGGCAGGATGGAGTGGGTGGAGAAGAGTGTCAGGAGTGATTTGTGACAGACGAGTACCAGTAAGAGTGAAAGGGAAGGTCTACAAGAGGGTAGTGAGACCAGCTATGTTATATGGGTTGGAGACAGTGGCATTGACAAAAAGGCAGGAGTCCGAGCTTGACGTGGCAGAGTTGAAGATGTTAAGATTTGCACTGGGTGTGACGAGGATGGACAGGATTAGGAATAAGTATATTAGAGGGTCAGGTAAACCAAAAAGCACTAAACAAATGACAAACCAGGTAAACCAAACGAATGAGCTGTAGAAAGCACAAGTCCAAGGCTGACAATAAAAGATGTAAATTTAATGAAGTAAGCACACGCTTTCGGAGAACTCAATGGCGCTCCTTCCTCAGACAAAAAAGTTTTACATCGCTGAATAACAACCACATTTTTATACAATCAATTATGCTAATTAAGTGTGTTCAAACTAACAAATCACATAGACCCATAATGGGGGTGTGTTCCTATTACTAGCACCAGCAAACAAAGTACTTTCGTCCTAAAAGGTGCAAGTATAACAAACTAAAATCCTACTGCACCATAATTAAAAACCAACACAAAAAAGATTATTATAATCTTAAATAATTGTCGATCCAATTAACTTCTCATTAAACCTATAAGCTTAAAACCATAAAAACGATGAAAACATATGTTCAACCTACCCATATTATCTTTTTAAAGACAAATTCTTTAAGATACAACTGATAGACACATGGTCATTCAGACCTGGGTACACATAGGCGGCTGTGCGAATCTGCCAGAAAAGTTCACAGATTTCCAAAAGATTTTGCCAAGGACCACCTCTAAAGTCACAATCAACTTTATTCACAACTGTAAACTTAAAAAAATTATCAGGGCAATAACCAATATGTCTAGCAAGGGCGTTGTTATGATCGCCAATAGCTATGGCATATATGTGCTCATAGATGCGCTGCTTGATTTTCCTTTCAGTTTTTCCGATATAAAATGCGTTGCATCTTTGACAGCTAGCCGCATAAACAACACCCCTGGTCTCACAATTAAATTTGCCATTAATTTTATAGACCTGGTCTCTCAGCCTAATCTTAGCATCTGTGCACACATGTTTACACTGCTTGCATGACCCACACTTTGTCATGCCTACCTTGTGAACTCTCATAATTTTTGGTTTAACCTCTAACAATGATTTCAAATTTTGCCCTCTCCTAAAGGTAATTTTAGGGCTGTCACCAAACTTATTAAGTAAATAAGGGTCTTCAATAAGCAAGGACCACTTCTTATTTAGCACTTTGGAAATAGCCAAATGGTCTAAACTAAAGGTACACAAAAATCTAGTAGCAAAAGGGGCTGTTTGGTTCTTAAGTGAAACACTGTTCTCCACGTGAGGCATGTCTAACCATAGACAAAATTGGTTTATAAAAACCTATACTCCTTTTATTGGTGACTTCTGATTTTAGGTCAAGAACAAGGCCTGAAGGATACCCTCTATTAATAAACATGCCAGTTGAACGCTCACATTCAACTAAAAAAATCTTCGTGATCTGAAACCATCATAGCGGCCCTAACCATCTGCCCTTTTACGACCACTCTTTTCTGATGTTTGGGATGGCTGCTTTGATGTTGTCAAAACTATTGTAGATTTGAAATTGTTCGTGAGGAAACTTAACTTAAATATTTTAATGCAAGACAAAAATTTTGTAAGCTGTTCTGATAGTAACCTTAGAATTCCTAGTGTTTTTAATCCCCCCCCTGCATGAGGCTCTACGGAGTTTTGGGAAAATGTGCGAGCTCGACTTTAGGGCTTTAGCTAAGAGCAACCTACATTCACACAAACACAAGTTAAACATTACTAAACTTGAGTGTGATTTTATTTCAACATTGCTGCGCTCTCACATTAGAGTCATGAAGTCTGACAAGGGGGGTGGTCTCGTCTTTATGGACCAATACCTATATGTTGACAAAATATTTAACATGTTAGACAAGGAATTCTATACTTTGGTTACTATCAACAAAGTGAATCAAGCTTACTCTAGGATAAGAGGCATTATTGAAGATCTATTTTTGGAAAGGGTCATTGACATTGATACCATTTCTTGACGGTGGTGACCCCTAAGCTCCCCGTCTTGTTTGGTATTCCTAAGATTCACAAATCCGCTAGAGACCCACCTTTCCGCCTGATTGTTGATGGCCGTGGGTCTATTACCTATGCGTGTGCCAAACTAGTTGACAATATTTTGAAACCACCGCTAGAACTCGAGTCGCAAATTTGTAAAGACTCGTGGGGTTTTTTGCATGACATAGGGGACTATCCCTTTTATAGTAGTGTGTGGTGGTTTCTAACTATTGACATTAAAGACCTGTACACCGTTATTCCTCAACAGCTTGGCACACAGTGGGTAAGTGAATTTCTTAGGAACAAAAAGGTCAGTGACGACAATGTTTACTTGGTTGAAACACTACTAGAAATTGTTTTGAGTTCTAACTTTATGCTGTTTGAAGGTAATATTTACCTCCAGCGTTCTGGTGTAGCAATGGGTTCACCATGTGGGGGCAGTTTTGCCAACTGTGTGTTGGCATACTGGGAAAAGACATTCCTTTTTTCTGACATTGTATTCAATGGTTGTGTCGCCTGGTACACTAGGTACCAGGATGACATGTTCATATTGTGGAAGGCGGATCCCTCTTTGGTCCCTTCCTTTATAGAAAGGATTTCTAACATGACCAGCTTTTTAGAATTTACTTACAATCTACAGGAACATCATATTAGTTTCCTAGACATTTTGTTGACTAAGGATTATGTAAATCAAAGCCTTAGGAGTGAGATTTACAGGAAACCCACTTATTCTAATGTGTTCCTTTACTACACTAGCAGCCATCCCAAACATCAGAAAAGAGCGGTCGTAAAAGGGCAGATGGTTAGGGCCGCTAGGATGGTTTCAGATCACGAAGATTTTTTAGTTGAATGTGAGCTTTTAACTGGCATGTTTATTAATAGAGGGTATCCTTCAGGCCTTGTTCTTGACATAAAATCAGAAGTCACCAATAAAAGGAGTTTAGGTTTTTATAAACCAATTTTGTCTATGGTTAGACATGCCTCACATGGTGACAACATAGAGAACAGTGTTTCACTTAAGAACCAAACAGCCCCTTTTGCTACTAGATTTTTGTGTACCTTTAGTTTAGACCATTTGGCTATTTCCAAAGTGCTAAATAAGAATTGGTCCTTGCTTATTGAAGACCCTTATTTACTTAATAAGTTTGGTGACAGCCCTAAAGTTACCTTTAGGAGAGGGCAAAATTTGAAATCATTGTTAGAGGTTAAAACAAAAATTATGAGAGTTCACAAGGTAGGCATGACAAAGTGTGGGTCATGCAAGCAGTGTAAACATGTGTGCATAGATGCTAAGATTAGGCTGAGAGACCAGGTCTATAAAATTAATGGCAAATTTAATTGTTAGACCAGGGGCGTTGTTTATGCGGCTAGCTGTCAAAGATGCAACGCATTTTATATCAGTAAAACTGAAAGGAAAATCAAGCAGCGCGTCTATGAGCACATATATGCCATAGCTAGAGGCGATCATAACAACGCCCTTGCTAGACATATTGGTTATTGCCCTGATAATTTTTTCAAGTTTACAGTTGTGAATAAAGTTGATTGTGACTTTAGAGGTGGTCCTTGGCAAAATCTTTTGGAAATCTGTGAACTTTTCTGGCAGATTCGCACAGCCGCCTATGTGTACCCAGGTCTGAATGACCATGTGTCTATCAGTTGTATCTTATAGAATTTGTCTTTAAAAAGATAATATGGGTAGGTTGAACATATGTTTTCATCGTTTTTATCTTTTTTATGGTTTTAAGCTTATAGGTTTAATGAGAAGTTAATTGGATCGACGATTATTTAAGATTATAATAATCTTTTTTGTGTTGGTTTTTAATTATGGTGCAGTAGGATTTTAGTTTGTTATACTTGCACCTTTTAGGACGAAAGTACTTTGTTTGCTGGTGCTAGTAATAGGAACACACCCCCTTATGGGTCTATGTGATTTGTTAGTTTGAACACATTTAATTAGCATAATTGATTGTATAAAAATGTGGTTGTTATTCAGAGATGTAAAACTTTTTTGTCTGAGGAAGGAGTGCCATTGAGTTCTCCGAAAGCATGTGCTTACTTCATTAAATTTACATTTTTTATTGTCAGCCTTGGACTTGTGCTTTCTACAGCTCATTCGTTTGGTTTACCTATATTAGAGGGTCAGCCCAGGTTGGAAGGTTTGGAGATAAAGCCAGAGAGGCAAGATTACGTTGGTTTGGGCTTGTGCTGAGGAGGGATGCTGAGTATATTGGGAAAAAGATGCTAAGGATGAAGCTGCCAGGTAACAGGAAAAGAGGAAAGCCTAAGATAAGGTTTATGGATGTGGTGAGAGAGGACATGCAGGTGGTTGGTGTGACAGAGTAAGATGCAGAGGACAGGAGGAAATGGAAACAGTTGATCTGCTGTGGCGACCCCTAACGGGAGCAGCCGAAAGAAGAAGAAGATTAGGCTAATGACCCAGGGGTCTTTCTAAGCTTAGCTGTACTTCCCAAAGTAAAAATCAAACCCTGTACCTTGTGTCTGTGAGGTAATCTATTGTAAAATATTTGTAATTATGGAATGTTCACTTGAAACTGTGGAATGTCAGTTGTTTCTATAACATTGGTAATGTCTTTTATACTAATCTGTTTAATTTTTGTGATTACCTACCAGTTGTCTAAACTTATCATGTATTTAAGTTAGCACGTTACTTCTTGTACTTTGTATACTCTGTATTTGTTATTTCTGTATGTTCAGTGTGGAGCTTTTCTCCCTGGGCCTCCGCTGAAAAAGGAGATATGTCTGGTCGGACTTTCTCGGTAAACAAATGTAAAATAAACAAATAAACACTTTAACCATGATGCCAACCTTTTCTGGTTTATTTCATCTCAGGTTCTTCAGATGTCTTCTTTATTGGCATCCAGACTGTGAAATTCTGAACGAGTGACTGAGTTTTACACAAGTAGACAGGTACAGCGGTCCTTGTGTAACATTTTGCATTTTCACGCTAGGAGAGCTCAGATGAACCTGTTACAAGTGTGAGCCATCTTGGAAGTTCAGCAAAATTAGATTCTTATTGAAGATGTGCTGGTTATTAGTTTCTTCTTTACATCCAATCCATTAATGCATTCTAGATAAGTAGGGCAGCAGAAATACTGGAACATAATAGGTAAGAGTGCACGGGGACCATATGATGCCGAGCCATATATATACTGTTAACCAGACAAACATAAAAATCTTTGCCAGCCTTTTCAAGCACTTAATAGTGCTAACCTCGTAAATTGAGCAGGACCTTACATTATATTCTTGGCTTAAACTTGTGTCTAACCATCCAGTTAGCAAGACTAGCCATAAAGATAGTCAATGTAATACTGTGTTTGACCTGTAGTGGTAGCTTATGCTTTAGGCTAAGAGTAAATTGAATTAGGAACCACTCTCTCCAGCAAGTTTTGTTTATTTGTTGGTGCAGACTTAAGTCCTTAGTGTGGATGTTTGTAAAGCCACTTGTTTTGCAAAGAAATACAAGGTCTAATAGGACTGGGTCTGTCATGGCTCAGAAAGTGAGGTAGAGGTCACCTCATAGCAGGTCTGTAGGTTAACAAGTATAAGGAAAGGCGCGCTAATCTGCTGGAGGGTAGTTAAAACGAGTATAAGGAGAGGCGTGCTAATCTGCTGGAGGGTAGTTAAAACGAGTATAAGGAGAGGCGTGCTAATCTGCTTGGGCAGTTGAAACGAGTATATGGAGAGGCGCGCTAATCTGCTGGGGTAGTTGAATGATTTAAGACATTTAATTTTTGTGGTTAGAAATCTGTGTGGCATTTCCCATTGACTTGTATTTGCATATACCAAAGGGGACATTGTATTCACTGAATGGTCTTATAAGGGAGGAGTTCAGTAGTCAGATGACTTTGTTCGACCTTTAAGATATTCTGTTGGAAATGTTCTGGGCCAGATAGAAGGATTTCCTGACTGTGGTGTAAACATGATGATCAAATGAGCGAAAGCTATACACATAAGTAGCTGGTTTGTTGTGGCTGTATTTGCCTAAAGAAGAGTACCATTTATAACATATGAGATGGAAACAACAACCTTTTTCCAAAATGCTGCTATGCTGCACTTATTTCATTTAGTTTGAGACTGTTTTTGATAACTCTTTGTGTGTATTTCGGCCCTTGCTGGACTGACTTTTTATCACTGGATGAGAGGATAGGAGAACCCAATTTGCATGTATCAGCAAACTTGGTCAGCCCCACTTTGAGATATTGGCTTGGATGTCTGCAAAATAAATGCCAAATGAGAGAGCTCAGCACTGATCCCTGTGGCACCCCACTAGTTACAATGTTGCATGCAGAAAGAGCTCAGCACTGATCCCTGTGACACCCCACTAGTTACAATTAGATGCAGAGAGAGCTCAGCACTGATCCCTGTGGCACCCCACTAGTTACACGTAGATGCAGAGAGAGCTCAGTACTGATCTCTGTGACACCCCACTAGTTACACTGTTACATGCAGAGAGTGCTCAGCACTGATCCCTGTGGCACCCCACTAGTTACAATGTTAGATGCAGAGAGAGCTCAGCACTGATCCCTGTGGCACCCCACTAGTTACAATGTTACATGCAGAGAGAGCTCAGCACTGATCCCTGTGGCACCCCACTAGTTACAATATTAAATACAGAGAGAGCTCAGCACTGATCCCTGTGGCACCCCACTAGTTACAATGTTACATGTAAAGAGAGCTCAGCACTGATCCCTGTGACACCCCACCAGTTACAATGTTACATGCAGAGAGAGCTCAGCACTGATCCCTGTGGCACCCCACTAGTTACAATGTTACATGCAGAAAGAGCTCAGCACTGATCCCTGTGGCTCCCCACTAGTTACAAAGTTACATGTAGACAGAGCTCGGCACTGATCCTTGTGGAACCCCACTAGTTACAATATTACATGCCGAGAGAGCTCAGCACTGATCCCTGTGGCACCCCACTAGTTACAATGTTACATGCAGAGAGAGCTCAGCCCTGATCCCTGTGGCACCCCACTAGTTAAAATGTTACATGCAGAGAGAGCTCAGCACTGATCCCTGTGGCACCCCACTAGTTACAATGTTACATGCAGAAAGAGCTCAGCATTGATCCTTGTGGCTCCCCACTAGTTACAATGTTACATGCAGACAGAGCTCGGCACTGATCCTTGTGGAACCCCACTAGTTACAATATTACATGCCGAGAGAGCTCAGCACTGATCCCTGTGGCACCCCCTATTTACAATATTAAATGCAGAGAGAACTCAGTACTGATCCCTGTGGCACCCCATTAGTTATAATGTTATATTATGAGAGAGCTCAGCACTGATCCCTGTGGCACCCCCTAGTTACAATACTAAATGCAGAGAGAATTCAGCACTGATCCCTGTGGCACCCCATTAATTATAATGTTATATTCTGAGAGAGCTCGGCACTGATCCCTGTGGCACCCCACTAGTTACAATGTTACATGCAGGGAGAGCTCAGCCCTGATCCCTGTGGCACCCCACTAGTTAAAATGTTACATGCAGGGAGAGCTCAGGCACTGATCCCTGTGTCACCCCCTATTTACAATATTAAATGCAGAGAGAACTCAGTACTGATCCCTGTGGCACCCCATTAGTTATAATGTTATATTATGAGAGAGCTCAGCACTGATCCCTGTGGCACCCCCTAGTTACAATATTAAATGCAGAGAGAATTCAGCACTGATCCCTGTGGCACCCCATTAGTTATAATGTTATATTCTGAGAGAGCTCAGCATTGATCCCTGTGGCACCCCACTAGTTACAATGTTACATGCAGGGAGAGCTCAGCCCTGATCCCTGTGGCACCCCACTAGTTAAAATGTTACATGCAGAGAGAGCTCAGCACTGATCCCTGTGGCACCCCCTATTTACAATATTAAATGCAGAGAGAACTCAGTACTGATCCCTGTGGCACCCCATTAGTTATAATGTTATATTATGAGAGAGCTCAGCACTGATCCCTGTGGCACCCCCTAGTTACAATACTAAATGCAGAGAGAATTCAGCACTGATCCCTGTGGCACCCCATTAGTTATAATGTTATATTCTGAGAGAGCTCGGCACTGATCCCTGTGGCACCCCACTAGTTACAATGTTACATGCAGGGAGAGCTCAGCCCTGATCCCTGTGGCACCCCACTAGTTAAAATGTTACATGCAGGGAGAGCTCAGGCACTGATCCCTGTGTCACCCCCTATTTACAATATTAAATGCAGAGAGAACTCAGTACTGATCCCTGTGGCACCCCATTAGTTATAATGTTATATTATGAGAGAGCTCAGCACTGATCCCTGTGGCACCCCCTAGTTACAATATTAAATGCAGAGAGAATTCAGCACTGATCCCTGTGGCACCCCATTAGTTATAATGTTATATTCTGAGAGAGCTCAGCATTAATCCCTGTGGCACCCCACTAGTTACAATGTTACATGCAGGGAGAGCTCAGCCCTGATCCCTGTGGCACCCCACTAGTTAAAATGTTACATGCAGAGAGAGCTCAGCACTGATCCCTGTGGCACCCCCTATTTACAATATTAAATGCAGAGAGAACTCAGTACTGATCCCTGTGGCACCCCATTAGTTATAATGTTATATTATGAGAGAGCTCAGCACTGATCCCTGTGGCACCCCCTAGTTACAATATTAAATGCAGAGAGAATTCAGCTCTGATCCCTGTGGCACCCCATTAGTTATAATGTTATATTCTGAGAGAGCTCAGCACTGATCCCTGTGGCACCCCACTAGTTACAGTGTTACATGCAGAGAGAGCCAGGCACTGATCCCTGTGGCACTGCACTAGTTACAATGTTACATACAGAAAGAGCTCAGCACTGAGCCTTGTGGCACCCCACTAATTACAATGTTACATGCCGATAGAGCTCAGCACTGATCCCTGTGGCACCCCACTAGTTACAATGTTACATGCAGAGAAAGCTCAGCATTGATCCCTGTGGCACCCCACTAGTTGCAATGTTACATGCAGAGAGAGCTCAACACTGATCCCTCTGGTACCCCACTAGTTAAAATATTAAATGCAGAGAGAGCTCAGCACTGATCCTTGTGGCACCCCACTAGTTACAATATTAAATGCAGAGAGAGTTCAGCACTGATCCCTGTGGCACCCCGCTAGTTACAATGTTACATGTAGGGAGAGCACATCACTGATCCCTGTGGTACCCCACTCTTTACAATGTTACATGCAAGGAGAACTCAGCACTGATCCCTGTGGCACCCCACTAGTTACAATGTTACATGCAGGGAGAGCTCAGCACTGATCTTTGTGGCACCCCACTAGTTAGTGTTACATGCCGTGAGAGCTCAGCACTGATCCCTGTGGCACCCCACTAGTTATAGTGTTACATGCAGGGAGAGCTCAACACTGATCCATGTGGCACCCCCCTAGTTACAATGTTACATGCAGGGAGGGCTCAGCACAGATCCCTGTGGCACCCCACTAGTTACAATGTTATATGCAGAGAGAGCTCAGCATTGATCTCTGTAGCACCCCACTAGTTACAATGTTACATGCAGAAAGAGCTCAGCACTGATCCTTGTGGCACCCCACTAGTCAGTGTTACATGCCGAGAGAGCTCAGCACTGATCCCTGTGGCACCCCACTAGTTACAATGTTACATGCAGAGAGAGCTCAGCACTGATCTCTGTAGCACCCCACTAGTTACAATGTTGCATGCAGAAAGAGCTCAGCACTGATCCTTCTGGCACCCCACTAGTTAGTGTTACATGCTGAGAGAGCTCAGCACTGATCCCTGTGGCACCCCACTAGTTAGTGTTACATGCCGAGAGAGCTCAGCACTGATCCCTGTGGCACCCCACTAGTTACAATGTTGCATGCAGAAAGAGCTCAGCACTGATCCTTCTGGCACCCCACTAGTTAGTGTTACATGCTGAGAGAGCTCAGCACTGATCCCTGTGGCACCCCACTAGTTAAAATGTTACATGCAGGGAGAGCTCAGCACAGATCCCTGTGGCACCCCACTAGTTACAATGTTACATGCCGAGAGAGCTCAGCACTGATCTCTGTAGCACCCCACTAGTTACAATGTTGCATGCAGAAAGAGCTCAGCACTGATCCTTCTGGCACCCCACTAGTTAGTGTTACATGCTGAGAGAGCTCAGCACTGATCCCTGTGGCACCCCACTAGTTAAAATGTTACATGCAGGGAGAGCTCAGCACAGATCCCTGTGGCACCCCACTAGTTAGTGTTACATGCCGAGAGAGCTCAGCACTGATCTCTGTAGCACCCCACTAGTTACAATGTTGCATGCAGAAAGAGCTCAGCACTGATCCTTGTGGCACCCCACTAGTTAGTGTTACATGCCGAGAGAGCTCAGCACTGATCCCTGTGGCACCCCACTAGTTACAATGTTACATGCAGAGAGAGCTCAGCACTGATCTCTGTAGCACCCCACTAGTTACAATGTTGCATGCAGAAAGAGCTCAGCACTGATCCTTCTGGCACCCCACTAGTTAGTGTTACATGCTGAGAGAGCTCAGCACTGATCCCTGTGGCACCCCACTAGTTAAAATGTTACATGCAGGGAGAGCTCAGCACAGATCCCTGTGGCACCCCACTAGTTACAATGTTACATGCAGAGAGAGCTCAGCACTGATCTCTGTAGCACCCCACTAGTTACAATGTTGCATGCAGAAAGAGCTCAGCACTGATCCTTCTGGCACCCCACTAGTTAGTGTTACATGCTGAGAGAGCTCAGCACTGATCCCTGTGGCACCCCACTAGTTAAAATGTTACATGCAGGGAGAGCTCAGCACAGATCCCTGTGGCACCCCACTAGTTAAAATGTTACATGTAGGGAGAGCTCAGCACTGATCCCTGTGGCACCCCACTAGTTACAATGTTACATGCAGAAAGAGCTCAGCACTGATCCTTGTGACACCCCACTAGTTACAATGTTACATGCAGGGAGAGCTCAGCACTGATCCTTGTGGCACCCCGCTAGTTACAAGGTTACATGCAGGAAGGGCTCAGCACAGATCCCTGTGGCACCCCACTAGTTACAATGTTACATGCAGAGAGAGCTTAGCACTGATCCCTGTTGCACCCCACTAGTTACAATGTTACTTGCAGAAAGAGCTCAGCACTGATCCTTGTGGCACCCCACTAGTTAGTGTTACATGCTGAGAGAGCTGAGCACTGATCCCTGTGGCACCCCACTAGTTACAGTGTTACATGCAGGGAGATCTCAGCACAGATCCCTGTGGCACCCCACTAGTTACAGTGTTACATGCAGAGAGAGCTCAGCACTGATCCCTGTAGCACCCCCCTATTTACAATGTTACATGCAGAAAGAGCTCAGCACGGATCCTTGTGGCACCCCACTAGTTAGTGTTGCATGCTGAGAGAGCTCAGCACTGATCCCTGTGGCACCGCATTAGTTACAATGTTACATGCAGGGAGAGCTCAGCACTGATCCTTGTGGCACCCCACTAGTTACAATGTTACATGCAGAGAGAGCTCAAGCACTGATCCCTGTGGCACCCCACTAGTTACAATGTTACATGCAGGGAGGGCTCAGTACAGATCCCTGTGGCACCCCACTAGTTACAATGTTACATGCAGAGAGCTCAGCACTGATCCCTGTAGCACCCCACTAGTTACGATGTTACATGCAGAGGGAACCTGCAGATTTTATAACTTGAGATCTGTTGTATAGACAATTTGCAATCCATTAGACAATGTATGTGTTCACATTAAGCTTGTCTAACTTTTCAGTAATAATAACATGGTGTATTGTGTCAGAAGCCTTGGCCAGGTCAAGGTAAGCAGTGTGCACAGAATGACTACTGTCCACAGCCCCTGTAACCCTTTCAAAGACATTTACTAGGTTAAAGCAGACAGGACCTGCCCTTCAGAAAACCAGACTGATTGGGATCTAAATCAGTTAAGTTCCCTTTGTCTACATAATGTGTTCTGCTATGATACGTTATGTGGCTTTGCATATAAGACTGGTGGGTCTGTAATTCCCTAAGTCTGTAAGAGGGGCCACCCTTGTGTAGGGTAAGAAGCATTTTCTTATCCAAGTTTGCTTGCATTCTTATATCAGAAAAATGTTTTTTGTGAGTGCAGTTTATAACTTAGATTGAATCTTCTTAGCAGGCTGTTCCTAATCTGCTTAGCAGGCTGTTTTGTTTAAATTATTTTCACACAATAAATAATACAATATAAATGTTTTTGTGACAATGTGAGCTGATTCCTCTATTGTCCTTAGGAACTGAGACCAAAGCTGATGGATGTGCGACAGGAAGAGCTGGGTGATATGGTTGACAAAGAAATGGCAGCCACCTCTGCAGCCATTGAGGATGCTGTGAGAAGAATTGAGGTAAGAGAGAGTTTTGGAAACTAAGTAGTCATGTAATTTACCAAATAGAATCATATCTGATTGAATTTGAGGCCATGAGCCTCATGCATGGCTTCCTTCTCAGATATGCTACATGATGTCTCTTGTTCATCACTGTAGTTCTTTTCTTTTTTTTTTTTGTCTTTTCTTTGCCTCTGGATTCTCATAGACATCACCCAGTTTTGGCCAGTGAGGCCATTCAATCTTTGTCACAATGGTGAGGACGGGCTAGGAGGGGCCATCAGAGGTGGTTTGATTTTTCTTTGCTGCCATATCCATTCACATACACCTGGCAAAGCACTGAGGGGAGGGGATGTGCAATGGGCCATGGCAATTGCCTTAAATTTTTTAAGGGTGCAAGGGGAGTTTCCTTAAAAGTAGCCCTGCACTCCCCTTGAAGCATGAGTGGTAGTTTCCCCGGTCTTCTTCAGGAAAATTGCACCTCAGATGTGCCCCTGATTAGACAAAACCATCCACCCGACCTGGGAGAGGCTGGCAGGCCACAACCCTTCATTCCTTCCTTCTCTGCCTGACTTCTTTAGTTCCAAGACTGCTAATCAAACTCGGGGTCCCTGGGTCATAGTCAAAACCTTCTTCTCCACAGAGACCGTTTTCGTTTTTTTTTTACTTTAAACAGGAGAGGCTATTACCTCACCTTAATGTGCATTTTACGCAGTCATTGTCTAGCACTGGATTGTTATTAGTGTGCATTTTACGCAGTCACTGACTAGCACTGGATTGTTAGTGTGCATTTTACGCAGTCACTGTCTAGCACTGGATTGTTAATCTGCATTTTATGTAGTCACTGTCTAGCGCTGGATTGTTATTAGTGTGCATTTTACGCAGTCACTGTCTAGCACTGGATTGTTAGTCTGCATTTTACGCAGTCACTGTTTAGCACTGGATTGTTATTAGTGTGCATTTTACGCAGTCACTGTCTAGCACTGGATTGTTATTAGTGTGCATTTTACGCAGTCACTGTCTAGCACTGGATTGTCAGTGTGCATTTTACGCAGTCACTGTCTAGCTCTGGATTGTTATTAGTGTGCATTTTACGCAGTCACTGTCTAGCACTGGATTGTTAGTCTGCATTTTACGCAGTCACTGTCTAGCACTGGATTGTTATTAGTGTGCATTTTATGCAGTCACTGTCTAGCACTGGATTGTTATTAGTGTGCATTTTACACAGTCACTGTCTAGCACTGTATTGTTATCAGTGTGCATTTTATACAGTCACTATCTAGTACTGTATTGTTATCAGTGTGCATTTTATACAGTCACTATCTAGCACTGAATTGTTATTAGTGTGCATTTTACGCCATCGCTGTCTAGCACTGGATTGTTAGTCTGCATTTTATGTAGTCCCTGCCTAACACTGGATTGTTATTAGTGTGCATTTTATGCAGTCACTGTCTAGCACTGGATTGTTATTAGTGTGCATTTTACGCAGTCACTGTCTAGCACTGGATTGTTATTAGTGTGCATTTTATGCAGTCACTGTCTAGCACTGGAGTCTTCTTTTATCCTGATTGTTTATTCGCAGTGGGTTACTCATGAGTAAATGGTGTGACAGCTGATGCAGCAGTAACACTTGGATCAGCACCAGACTGAAGCACTTTCTGATTCTTTAACCCTTGACATTCAGCTTGAAACCACTTGAGAAGACATTTTCACATGGAGGAGGTGGTGGTTTCTGTAGCTCAAATCCCTGCAGTAACACACTGTAGTTTTGATAGACAGATATATTTCCTTCTTATCAGACTATTTAACTAAATATTAGTTTGTTTAAATTCCCATTGTTTCATAAAGGTACAGAAATCCTGGCTCAGGAAATGTGAACATTTGTCTGATATTACTGAAGTATATGCTGTTTATAAAAAAGCAAATTCCAGCTCTGTGAGGACATTGACTGATAGGCCCACATGGTTGTATTACATCTGGGTATTTTGATTAATTGCACACAGAAGATAATGTACACTTTTATACTGTATTCCCACTTCATTCAAGAAAGATATGGTATTTCATGCGGCAGTATTTCTTTCAGATTCTGGATTCTGAGTATGTTGTAGGTTTCACACCTTTTAACTATCTGTTCAGTTTGGTCGGACATCTTACACTATTAAAGTTTATCTTATTCTATTTCTGCACATTTGGTATTCCCTACATT